>NC_141693.1:1750062730-1751262730 GCF_964263255.1 Lissotriton vulgaris | reverse complement strand
CCACTGCCACATCTCAACGGTCAGGGCTTTAAGATTAACAGTAGGATCCCCTAATCTTCTTGACATGACATAAGCATTCAGTGGTATGTACTGCTCAAAGAGACGCTCAAGCATGAATTAAGTAGAGTTCCAACGTGTTGGGACCTCCTGGATCAGTGCTTTGACTGGCAATTTATGCTCACGCTGAATGACCCGTAGCAGCTTCTGTGCTTTAAAAGAATGGTTAAAATGCGTGTATATTCTTCTGTAGATGGTCAGTATGTTGCTGACTTTGGCTTCAGTTTTCAGAAAGTCTTGCACGACTAAGTTAATGCAGTGTGCCAAACAGGGTACCCTGAAATAATGTCCTTCTCTCATTGCCTTCACTACATTACTGCCATTGTCGGTGGCAACAAAACCAATCTTAAGGCCTCTTGTTTGCAGCCATTCAAAGACCTTGCTGTTAAACTCAGACAAAATGTTTTCAGCAGTATGAGTTTTCTCCATACCAAACATGGCTACAGTTGCATGTCTGCGAGTATCATTAAAAATCCCAGCGACGTCAAGGCCTAAAGTTAGCTTGTCTTTAACACCTGCAAAAGAGATCCAGTGTGCGGTGATGCACATGTAATCTGTAGCTTCGCAACTGTTCCACATGTCTGTTGTCAGGTGGATACAATGGACAACACTCTGTTGTAAGGCTTTCCCAATCGATTCCAGCACGTCGTGGTGTAGTGCTGGAATAGCAACTCTTGCAAAATAGTAGCGACTGGGAACGTTCCATTTTGGGCAGAGGGTTGCCACTAATTCTCGAAATCCCACAGCCTCAACAAATGAAAATGGGAGAAGGTCCAGTGCCAACATTTTTGCAAGTTTTGCATTGTACAAACGTGCTATTGGGTGGTTCCGCTCGTACTTTCCCTCCTGCCTAAACATGCTAGTAATGGTACTCTGCTTGGTATTTCTTTCAGTTATGCTAGAGGGACCACCTTGCATCGCAGACTTGGCACTCCTTGGTGTCTCCGGCTGACTCTGGTGCCACTGAGAAGTTGCTGATGCGGAGGATGTGGACTGTACCACTCCAGTGCTGGCGACAGGGCTCATTTGTGTACCACTCTCAGATAGAAGGTCATCGTCTCCCTCTTCTTCTACCTCCTGGTCAACCTTTGAGTGGACCTTGTAGTACTGTATCCCCACCAACACCAGTGCTTACATTTTTTAAGCTTGCAAGGTGGTTCTCCCACCTGATTAAGTGTGTTTTTTTCAAATGGGTCGTTTGGCCTCCAGTACCATAGTTTGTACCAATCTTACCACGACTAACATTGACATGACAAATGGTGTATATAGCAATGTTCTCCTCACGTGGGTGAACCGTAAAGAAGTCCCACACTGGGGAGGTAAACTTTTGTCTCCTGCCATAGGAAGAGGACCCACTTCCAATGCCGGATGAACTGGAGGATTTTTGTTGAATTTCCCTATGTGACAGCTCAGTTCTAGTACTGCCACTACCTCCTTCTGTTGAGGTGGGGCTTGTGCTGGATGTCGGACGCTGCCGGGCCTTCACTGATGAAAAAATGGGAGCTGGTGTTACTTTGGGTGTTGAGTGTGTAGGAGTTATACGTGCTACCTGCTCATCACTAATCGCAGCCTTTCTGGATAGGGTGAAAATGTTGGTCTATACATCCTCTGCACCGGGAATAACGCTCGTGATGATGACAGTGTCAGACCCGTCTTTATCACCAGCAGTATCCTGCTCACCTACATCGACCTCCATAAGTTCAAGCCTTGCTGGATCCTTCCTTTTTCCTAGCCTGGTCTTGGGCTGTCTCTCCTTTGAATGCTCAGATAGTTGTGGCTGCCAATCCTTATCAAGGTCATCGGAAGGGATGCTTGTCGAAGAACTCGATGCACTGCCACTAACCCTCCTTTCCCTTGGTGAATTGAAAGACAATAGATCACCTCCAGAAGTGGCTTCCTCTTCTTCTGGCTCGGAATGAAGCTGTACTTCCTGAACTGCCCCGTCTTCGGGAGGAACAACTACTACTATTGCGTGCGGAGATGGTGGTTGTTGTTCTTGAGGAAGTACTTTTGCGAGCTGTGGTTCTTCAACAACTACTATTGTGGGATTTGGTTGTCGTTGTTGTTGAACAACTCCAATTGCGGGCGGTGGTTGTGGTTGTTCAACAACTATTGCGGGAAGTGGTTGTGGTTGAATAACTCCTATTGCGGGCGGTGGTTGTGGTTGTTGAACATCTACTGCTGGCGGTGGTTGTTGAGCACTTCCATCTTGAGCGGATTGTGTACTACTTTGAGACAGCGATAAGTTTAGTTCAGGCTCAGTATCACTGCTTTCTAACATTAGGCTGGCTACCTCTTCGACCCTCATGTGCTTGGCCCTGGGTTGGTGGCTTGCCCCAACTAATGCGGATGTGCTGGCCCCAGCTTGCACCCCGGACACCGCTGCTGCAGGCGTACCTTTTGGGGGCCCAAAAAGGTTTTGGGGTCCATACCAGACTTAAGTGACACTTCCTTCTTCTGTTCTTTCTTCTCACCAACTTTCTTGGTGGTGGAGGACCTGGTACCTGCTTTCTTAGGGCCCATCTTCTTCTGATGTCAGCACACAGCAGCACTCAGTAGCACAAATTGCAGAGATGTCTGGTCAGATGAGTTACACACCACATGTGGCGTACAACTGAAGGACGTCCGTCTGGCAGTAGAACGGGCGATGGATGAAAACAACCATCACCTCCTCAGTCTTTTTTTGTGCACCTACAAGCAAAGAAGGCAGAACAACATCAGTCAAACAAGCAGTAAGCCAATGAACAATTGAAAGACACACAGGCCAATGTATAAAAGACAAAACAGAAGACTAATACTACCAGCACCACAGCTCCCAGCCACATGAAGTCCAGAAAGAACCAATAAAGTCAAGCAGGCCTATATATATACCAATATGGACAGAAAAAGGAGGATGCCTGCTACACATGACAGGTTAATGCAAGGAATAAAAATACCCCATGGCTAAGAGGTTGTAAACCTACACCGCAAAAACACATACAAAGGCATAAAATTATTACACACACAAAAAGTTACCTACACCCCTGCTCAGACAACACATTTGGGAATGCAATGCCATACACACATGCCCTAATGATGTTAATTGAATAGACTGAATAGAAACAGCTACATAAAGCGCCCCCGCTAACTACTACCTCTGGGACTCTGGCCTACTGTCAGATCAGACCCAAAGCAGGGAGGCCAATGATAAATGCACAAAGGAAGTACCTACAAAATGGCCGCCACCACATGGCCTGGCCACCCACAGCAACATGAAAAGAAAGAGAAAAGAGAAGACAGACAATAAATGCCTATGGGAAAGGGACAATGCTTTGCTTTGCTTGATAAAGTAGCTGCACCGCTGCCCACGTGGTCAGCCCACCCAGAAACCAGAAGACAGACACAGGAATTGTTCAATGCTCTAAAAACTACAACCAAATGACAACTTCAGTTTTTTTGGGTGCACAAGAAACACATTCAACATTTTCGAGAAACTTTTATGCAACTCGGGACATATTGTTCGCGAGATTGCAAAATCGGCGTGTTCGGCAGCGCGAATTGAATGAAACGTCGTTATCGCGTTCCCGAGCAAGTACATTGAGCGCGCGAACAAGACAAAAAATGTAATGTCGCGTGTCACACTGTGCGACGTTACCAAAAGTACGCGCGCGAGCTGTATTCCTAAGGTTACCTACTGTCAGGGAGTGCCATATTAGTTACACACACCCAAAAGCTGAAAAGTACCCACATAAAATTTTTTTTGAAGCAATCCAAAGCCATACACGATGTACAAATTAAAGATACACCACAAAAAGAGTTGATTAACTTTAATGCACCTATGGCTATGAGTAGTAGTACCTCTGCCCTACTGCCAGAATAGTCAAAAACCTTGGATGCCTATGGCAAAAGCACAAAGGAAGGACACACAAAATGGCCACCACCATAGGGCCTGGCCACCAACAACAACATGGAAAAGTCATAAAGGATGTATACACAAAATGGCCTCCACCACATGGCCTGGCCACCAACAACAACATGGCAAAATCAGTCACAAAGGAAGCATACACAAAATGGCCGCCACCACATGGCCTGGCCACCAACAACAACATGGCAAAATCATCACAAAGGAAGTACACACAAAATGGCCGCCACCACATGGCCTGGCCACCCACAGCAACATGAAAAGAAAGAGAAAAGAGAAGACAGACAATAAATGCCTATGGGAAAGGAACAATGCTTTGCTTTGCTTCACAAAGTAGCTGCACCGCTGCCCACGTGGTCAGCCCACCCAGAAACCAGAAGACAGACACAGGAATTGTTCAATGCTCCAAAAACTACAACCAAATGACAACTTCAGTTTTTTTGGGTGCACAAGAAACACATTCAACATTTTCGAGAAACTTTTATGCAACTCGGGACATATTGTTCGCGAGATTGCAAAATCGGCGTGCTCGGCAGCGCGAATTGAATGAAACGTCGTTATCGCGTTCCCGAGCAAGTACATTGAGCGCGCGAACAAGACAAAAAATGTAATGTCGAGTGTCACACTGTGCGACGTTACCAAAAGTATGCAAGCTGTATTCCTAAGGTTACCTACTGGCAGGGAGTGCCATATTTGTTACACACACCCAAAAGCTGAAAAGTACCCACATAAAAAAAAAATTTGAAGCAATCCAAAGCCATACACGATGTACAAATTAAAGATACACCACAAAAAGAGTTGATTAACTTTAATGCACCTATGGCTATGAGCAGTAGTACCTCTGCCCTACTGCCAGAATTGTCAAAAACCTTGGATGCCTATGGCAAAAGCACAAAGGAAGGACACACAAAATGGCCGCCACCATAGGGCCTGGCCACCAACAACAACATGGAAAAATCACAAAGGATGTATACACAAAATGGCCTCCACCACATGGCCTGGCCACCAACAACAACATGACAAAATCAGTCACAAAGGAAGCATACACAAAATGGCCGCCACCACATGGCCTGGCCACCAACCACAACATGGCAAAATCATCACAAAGGAAGTATACACAAAATGGCCGCCACCACATAGCCTGGCCACCCACAACAACATGGCAAAATCACAAAGGAAGCATACACAAAATGACAGCCACCACATGGCCTGGCCACCAACAACAACATGGCAAAATCATCACAAAGGAAGTATACACAAAATGGCCCCCACCACATGGCCTGGCCACCCACAACAACATGAAAAGAAAGAGAAGACAGACAATAAATGCCTATGGCAAAGGGACAATGCTTAGCTTCACAAAATGGACACACCACCGCCCAAATTGGTCACCCCACCCATAAACAAGAAATCATTACATAGAGGACAGAAACTGGAAGTGGTCCATGCTCCAATAAGAGAAAACTACAACCAAATGACACATAAATGAGGACTTTTTGTAGCACAAGAAACACATTAAACATTTTCGAGAAACTTTTATGCAACTCGGGACATATTGTTCGCGAGATTGCAAATTCGGCGTGTTCGGCAGCGCGAATTGTACAAACGTCGTTATCGAGTTCCCGAGCACGAACATTGAGCGCGCGAACAAGACAAAAAATGTAAGGTCACGTTCTCACACTGTGCGAAGTTACCAAAACTACCCAAGCTGTATTCCTAGGGTTACCTAATGGCAGAAATTGACAGATTAGTTAAACACACCCAAAACCTGAAATACCCCACACATAAAAATAAGATTTTCTAAATCAATCCAAGCCATCCATGATTTTCTAATTAAGGGTACACCACAAAAACAGTTGATTAACTTTCATGACCCTATGAGTAGTACCTCTGGCCTACTGGCAGAGTAGGCCACAAGGTTGGAGACCTATGGCAAGAGCAAAGTGGCTGGAAACATAAAATGGCCGCCAACACATGGCCAGGCCAACCACAGAAAGTTAATACAATGAACTCAAGCATGCCTACACACTAACTACATGGAGTACTAGGGTCAGCTATTGGCTTAAAAAAATAAAAACATTTAAATTACACAAACAGAAATACCACAACAGACATTGCTATTGCATAATGACCATAATCCAATGCCATCCATGATGTTTGTTTACAAACTGGAATAAAAATTTAAACACAGACCACAGAAACATGATTGGACCCATGGGTACCTCTCTATGTAGCCTGGATGAAATTTAAAAAGAAATACAAGTTGGGACCTCAAAAAAGTACAGGCCCCCATCAATAATTTAAATCCAGGATTGAATACTGTAGTTAAAAAAAATCTCAAATCAAACAAACACAAGTCTACATCATACTCACTCATACATTACTCAAACTTACTTGAAAAAGAGAATTCAAAATCCAAAAGTCCTCAATAAATCCAAGAAAAAGCAGTAATGCAGCCAACACACACAGAAAGTGATCCTTCCAGCTCAAACTCCAAATGAAAGTGAGCACCACATGGACAAAGCACTGGGAGGAGCCTGGTGGACAGGAACAGGAAGTTGTAAACTCAAGGGCTCTTCCTCCTTACTCTTCAAAAAAAGAGTAGAAACAAAAAGAGGACTCCTTCCCCCCCAAAAATACAGCCAAAGGTACAACTTTAAGGGGTTTTTCACTTTTTTGCTAACCAAAATGGTAATTTATTATGGTTTTAACATGCTCGCGAGTTATTATGTGCAAGATTGCAGTTTCTGCCTGTTCGGCAACTCGATCTTACCAACAAGCATTCTCGCACGTCCTTATGACGCTATCGCGCATCCAAGTGACGTTATCGCGTTCGCACAGTCGCACGGATTTGAGGGTTTACAAACATGGTGGCACACGCGACCGGGAAAAAGCGAACGCAGAACCAAGGTAAGCCATTGCCGCGCGCGCGATAATGTTATTCAGCGCGCGCGAACTACGCTACGCACCGGATCGCGGAGTAATCGACAGCTAGGCGTTCTCCGCGGAACGCGGAGTTGCCGAAACTCCGCAAACTCCGCGAACGGAGCGTAGTTCTTCGCCCAGGGTTAATACTGTCACGATCTTGCTTTTAAAGTCTACATGACTTTGATGAAGATAAGCTGTAGTTTTGATCATCTATTTATTCTATGTATTATATAAATACAAAGTCTTAAAGTTTTGTAGTTCCAAACTTTGGGGCATATTATCAAGGACCGGTGTTAACATTATCGCCGTTTTATCGGCAGTTTCCTGCAGATAAAACGGCAGTAATGGGTTGGATAATACGCCGTTGTTAATTTCGATAGAACCCCATGTTCTGATGTTAACATGGTCTTCTATGGGAATTAAGAAGGGCGTAGTATCAAGCCCATTATCGCCGTTTTATTGGCAGTTTCCTGCCGATAAAACGGCGATAATGCCCCTATATTTGTCTACATGACGTATACAGGAAAGACGTGAGCAGGTTTAATGACACGGGAGACCACCTGAAAACAGCCTATACCATACACCAGAGGGTAGGCAGGTGTCTCCACCTTACAGTCACTTGTAGATAAGGCTAGCCTTTTTAGGACAATCTCCAGGCTATAGAAGGAACTTAATGATAGGTTAAAGATTAGGGAAGATTGGGGAAGACTTTAATGGGTGCAGATCAAGGCCTATTGAGGTAGGAACTTACATGATAGTGTTGAAGTATGTTGACCTTGATGCAGGAAGTGAAGGAGGTATAATTATCAATACCACACACCTCACTCCTTCTGTGGTTTTAATCTTGTATGAAATGCAGCGAATCTCCAATAACGAATTTTAAGTTGAATTCATCACGATCCTTCACACGTCCAATAAATTGCTCCTAATTAAGAGCTATGGGTGAGCCCACATAGCGCGAATTGGTGCTAGCGATGGAGCACCCTTATGATGGTGGCTGCCACCTAGTCTAGGGGATGGGTTGCATTCTTTTTCAAAGAAGACTTCTCAGAAAGGAACACATCTGTTATAAACACAAAGAAGAGGAACATGAACGACTTCACCCAAGCTCTTTAACATAACCTGTCTCTTTACTTTAAATATGGAAATATTACAGTGTGCCTGCATGCGTAGTTATATGATATTAAAAGTAACACTCAGTTTGTATTTGAAGACTGAAGGTTACACTTTTGGTGGGGTGCCACCTTTCCAATACGGTTTTCTTGACCCATGGCCCATGGCATGGGTCTACAATCATTGCTTCATTTGAACGTGGCTTCATAAAGCAAAAGTGTTGAACATCTTAGAATAGCAAACAGCAAGTTGCTTTGGATAAACAACTATTTCATACTGTGAACGTGCATTAGTTATATATTTTATTGTATGGTATTTTAATATATATATTTTTTTATATATATAATTACCATTCTCACAATTTTCAGGCTAAGTCACAGTTCATTTTGGAAAAAGGCTGATACTGGAGCTAAAAAGAAAAAGGAAGTGATTTTGCAAATACATGTGACATATTACTATCATATTTCTTCTCAGTACTTAGTAAGTTTGCACATATGATACCACACACCTGCTGATATAGCACCAATGATCATTTTGCACCTGAATGCGATTTTGCTCCTACATTTCTTTCCACACTAAATCTTTTTTGCACTTAGATGTAGTTTTGCTCCTAAATGTATTCTTTCACTCCAAATGATACTGCACTAAGTAATTTTTCGCCTACATGCGTTTTCATATCCTAAAAGTTTTTCCCCTCTCCTACTGATGTGTCCCCATGTGTGATTTTGGACCTAAAGGCGTTTTTGCACCTAAATGTGATTTCACTTCTAAATACAATCCACAGCCCTTACTTTGTATCACGGATGATTTTGCACCTTACTGTAATGTTAACCAAGGTGATGCACCTTTTAAACATAATGTGGTATCTTAATACCACATTTCTCTATCTACTGACTGCATATAGCAGCTGTCCTATACTAACTTTCATACTCTACATGTTTGTTGAGGTTACAAAATATAAATCAAGTAGAGATTCATATCAGATCAGACAAGATACATGTAAAAACAACTCAGAGATCCTATTTCCCCCAGCCTATCAAAAACTACCATCAAATACCATATCAATGACAGCTTATGCCAAAATGAGAAGTCAAAAATGCCATGTCCTTGTTGGACCTGGCCCTTTTGACAGGTTTATCCGCCAAGTTTTTGCCTTTTTGCCTCCTATTTTTCGGACCTGTTTTTGATGGCTTTAGGACTCTGGGCACGTTACCACTGCTGATCAGTGAAAAAGTACATAAGCTCTCTGTGTAAATTATGATTATGATTGGTTATCCATGATTGGCATACTCGATTTAATGGTAAATCCCTAGTAAAGTGCACTGAGTGTGCCAGGGCCTGTGCATCAAATGCTACTAGTGGGCCTGCAGCACTGATTGTGCCACCCTCATGAGTAGCCCTGTAAATGTATCTCAGACCTGCCAATTCAGTGTCTGCGCACACAGTTTTAAACTGCAATGTTGACCTAGTAGGTGCACCCACTTGCCAGGCCCTAACCTTCCCTTTTCTTACGTGTTAAGTCACCTCTAAGGTAGGCCCAAAGTACCTCCATGGGCAGGGTACAGTATATGTGAAAGGGCAGACGTTGCGTGCCGTAACAATGCACGCGACATTACGACGCCTGCGTTCACTACGCACGCCATTACATGGCAGGCGCCATTATATCGCATGCACATTGACAACGCGGGTGCCGGGACACGGACGAAGGGAGACAACGCTGGAACCACGAGGATAGACAGGTAAGGACGACGCTGTGCTCGTAGTGTTTTAGGGTTTAGGGCTTAGGGTTAAGAATCGTATATAGTAGTGTTTTAGGCTTTAGGGTTAGGAGGACTTAGGTTTAAGGGTCGTATATGGTAGTGTTTTTGGCTTTAGGGTCAGGGCTTAGGGTTAAGGGTCATATATGGTAGTGTTTTAGGCTTTAGGGTTAGGGCTTAGGGTTAAGGGTCGAATATGGTAGTGTTTTTGACTTTACTGTTTATGCCTTAGGGTTGAGTGTAGTGTCAGGGGGTCGTAGTGTGTTTGGTATGTTGCTATATTATTTCGTTGTGTTGGAGCGTTTTATAGACTTTACTGTTTTGTGTCAGGGTGTCGTAGTGTCTTTTCGGGGGCCTGTAGGGAGAATTTTGCGGTGTAATAAAATGCACGGTATTTGTGTGCGTTGTGAATGTCGTTTGTATGCATGTGGAGGCTGAGTGCGATCTGATAGGCCTGAAACTCTAGTCCCTATGAACAAAGAGAGTGATAAGGCCATAGAGGTCGCTGAGTTAGAAATATTACAACCCACTGCACCTATTAATAAGGATCAAATATGTAATTCGGCAAACCCCTGCATACTTACAACCCCTTGGAAATTACAGTTTTATCAGTTAGTTCTGTCCTGCCATCTCCGCCAGCAAAAAAAGCGAGACAACATCAATTAAAGGATAATAGTGCTGTGGAGAAATCGCCAATTAAAAGTAGAACTAAATTGAAGCCTTAAATACATCGAACAATGCACAGAGATCACACGAATATGATATATTATTTACAAAGTCACATAGTAAAGTAGACAGGATTGAACAACGTATAATGGCTGAAATTAAGTTGGTTCAGAGGGAGGTGACCTTATAAACAGATTTGATTAGTGAATTATTGCCCATTCATAATTTGAATAAGAACATTAACATGTCTAAACCTATGGATTGATCAAAAGAAGTAGGCATGCCCACTACCATATGTACCGATTAAAACAACTTAAGAGATACTTTTCTCGTTCCAGTCATTAGGGGCCATCGGGTTGAACAATCTAATTGTGACTTAAAGACAAATAAAGATACTACGGCTCCCCATCTGGGCTATGTAAAATCTGATCTGGAGGACATAACAATTAGAGTAAAGCATCCACAAAGAAATGCTGAGGAATCGTTACATCATCCACCACAAGCCACTCCGTATGTTATTGTCCTGAATAATGTTCAAACACTACCGGCATATCATAGTGAATCTTATGAGGCATTGAAAAACTAGGTGGTACACTGGATATCAGGAAGGTCTAACCTTGGTACAAATGTGCTACAGGTGGGCAAATCTAGAAAATTATATAAAGGTGACAGTGTTGTGGTGAATTTCCGAAGAAGAGAAATTGTGGGGAATCTGTTGGATGTTCTTCCTATCTACGTAACTAAGTCTGGCTCCAACTATAAGGAGCATATAATAGCTACTCCACTAGTTTTTTTTTCTATAGACCCAGACAGAGCACAGCAAATCCAATATCCACGTATGATCCAAATACGATGGTCCTACTGTTTAATGGGTATGCGCGACTGCATAGATGCAGCGAAATTGATTGACAGGTGGGTTATCTGCCTTGCCAGTTGAAAAATCTGTACCTATGGCAACCTGTATAGGTTAAATGTTAACTGCAGTTTACAAAATAATGAGCTACGTAGGACACAGTCTCAGGGCCAGGTTTATACTTCAACGAACGATCAGTCACCGGCAGAAATAAGGGCACATCCCTTGAAGGGGGCCACAGGTGAGACACAGACGAATGATAGGGATCCCTCTTTTATCCGTGATCCGCTGGCAACTGGTCATTGTATTCAACCAGATACTAGTCCCTCTACAGAACAACTTGATGAGTCCCTATGCATTATGACTTGGAATATTGCAGGGACTAAAAATAAAATTGATGATCTAACATGGTTAAAAACGTTACAGGGATGCTCATTCATTTTAATTCTGGAAACTTGGCATATTGAGCCTTTTTTTATTGATGGCTTTCAAATTGTTAGCACCAGTGTCACCCCATCAAGAATGAGGAGAGCTAAAGGTGGCCTAGAGACGCTAATTGATATAACATCACCTTTAAATTTAGTGAAAGCCAACACTACATCAGAGTTTTATCAATTCTTGCTTTTTTCTCCGGAGGGAAAACAGCCCATTATTGTTATTAAAATGTATAATAACATTTTTGATAATACAAGAAGTAGGGTTATTAAGCTAATGGAAGAAGATTTGGACCTTTTTTGGAGGAAGTGGGAGGGGAATATATATTAGTTTGGGCGGGTGATTTTAATTGTAACAAATGTGATATTGAAGCGGGAGCTCCTTGTGGATATAGTGACCGCTTCAGTGACCGAATCACCCACATTTTCCACATGAGCCCTATGGGAAAGGCAATTAATAATGCTGTTTATAAATATAATTTAGCTGCCGTGGATCCTACTATTCCAGTTGAGGTAACAAACTTACAGACATTTATAGGGGCAAGGTCATCGTCTAACATTGATCACTTTATTGTCTCGCTAAACGCGGGGAACTGGTGAAAAACATTTGATTTGTGAGAGCCTCTTAAGCGATCACAACCTGCTAATTTTGACCCTGAAGATTAGCCTAACACGACAAGAAAGAGGTAGGGCTATGGATCAGAATATTAGGACCCAGGGTATAAATGGTACTACCATGCGGTGGACTGGTGTCGATCCTACTTTCTTTATGGAAACCCTTATAGGCCAAAAACAGTGAGATATAGCTATATATTCTAACAATACTTCAACTAAGTTGGTTGTCATAAAGTCTTTTTGCACTACAACTACTGAAATAGCAAGTAATTTGACCCCTAAGAGGAGAAAGAAGGGTTGTGATCTTAACCCCAGATGGTTCAATCAGGCATGCTCAAAGCTAAATGGGAATTTAAAAAAGGCCCTGAAGGTAAGGCCAAGAGACAGTGCTAGGATTATATCATTAAGGAAAAGTTATAAAAATGCCATGAAAGAACAGAAACAGGAAATCCGTGAGGAGGCTTGGAATAAATTAATACAGGCTGATGAGACACGTGATGCAGCTCTGTTTTGGAAAACAATAGATCATGCCTTTTTCCATGAAAATATTGCTGTAAAAATTTATTCTGTTGTCCCTCCAGGAGAATGAAAATCGTACTTTGAGAGCATTTTTAAACCTGATGCTGCCAAAATAATTAGGAGTACTAATGCAAACTATATTCTAGTGGAACCAGTAACATCATCCCCTATACCGCCAGATGAAATAAAAACTGCCTTACAAAAAAGTACAAATGGCAAAGCCGCAGGCCCGGATGGGGTTCCTATTGATATTTTTTAATATGATATGGACTTCTAGATTCCAATGTTATCAAATGTTTTAATGCCAATGTTTTTAGTGCTACCTGCATCTTGGGTGGAAAGTGTAATTGTGCCAATATTTAAAAAAGGGGACTGAGGAAAGGCCAATTGCTACCGTCCCAAATCCCTTCTTGACTCCACCCCCAAAATGATGGGTGGAATAATGTTGGAAAGATTAGAAAACTGGGCCAACGACAATAACATCTTGAGCGTGGCCCAATACGGTTTCAGGAGGGCATTGGGACGGTGGAACATTGTGTTAATCTGGAACTATGGATAGGGAAATATACTTTAGCTAAGGACGGGGTTTTGCACCTTTGTTTTGTTGATTTAACTAGCACCTTTGATCTTGTCAATCACTTCAAATTATGCGAAAAATTGAAAGCACTAGGTGCACCTATCGATATAATTACATACTAAGCCCAGATTTATACCCTTTTAACATCTAGAGTGCGGTTTGGCACACTGGGGGAATGCACTCAGGATTTCAGAGTAACACGTGGAATCCGGCAATGATGTGTTTTAGCGCCCCTTTTATTTTCTTTATATATAAATAATGTTGATTCTTTTTTGCAAAACCTAGTTGTAGGCGCACCAAAAGTAGGTCCGTGTCCAACCCATGTTCTTCTCTATGCAGACAATGCTGTCCTGTTATCCAGGACAGCTAATGGTCTGCAGCATAGAATTGATAATTTTGCTCTGTTCATGTCTGAAAAAGATCTTCAGATAAACTTGAAAAAAACATTTGTCATGACATGCGGGGGTTCTAAAACGAGGAACAGACATCACCATCTGGGAGGGGTAAAAATAAATAGACCTTTTCGTACTTGGGTCTGACTTTTAACAGAAATGGTAAATGGAACACACACATTGAACTGTGCAAACTAAAGGTTTTAAGAACGACAGAGGGCATTTTAGGGTTCTCCACCTATACGGGAAATTCTCACACTATACCGTAGTAAGTGCGTTACAGCAGTCTGTTATGGGGCTGCACTATGGGGGAGAGCCAATATTGCCCCTTTACAAATTCATGAAAACACATTTTTAAAAGGATTGCTGGCAGTTCCTAGTTCCACTGTGAATCATATTATACACAAATAAGTGTTTTTATAATTTTTAATAGATTTAATAAACTTGGCTGGTATCTCTCTTTGGCACAGAATATGGGCTACGGATGAGACTAATTTTACAAAGGACCTAATTATAGATTGTTTAGGCCTTGACCATCGTGATAACATTCCCTGGCTTGAGGATATAAAAACCCTTCTGGCACTCTGTAGGGTGTGTATTGATGGAAAGAACCCAGCAGCAATTGCAGATTATAGTAAACGAGATTTGAAGACGATTTATATGAATGCCATGGAAGGTGTTAGAGAGGCTGAAGCTAGTCAAAAATATAGTGTTAATTCTTACTGTGAAATTCCTTCTGTAAGGGGCACTCACACCTATTTAATCAGGTGCAAAATATACAACATAGATTTAATCTGAAAAGACTTAGGTTTGGCACCTTCCATTATTTAGTAGCATTCCCCAAACAAGATAAGTGGTCCCACAAACTTCCAAATTGTCCGTGTGACGGAAAGTTCTCCCAATCTACGTTGCACTTTTTAATTTTTTGTAGTTTTTATAAGGATATCCGGAGATCCATTTTAAAACCTATGTCCTTATCTGAGAGGCTTATTTATTATAAACATGCTTTTAACTTTATATGCAATTTGGAAAACCAGAAAATCACTAATGCTGCTATTGTGTATATACAACTGGAAATAAGGAGAAGGAGGGTGTTAGGATCTATGCTTAATGGAACACTGAGCGAGTTGCTAGGAGCTCAGAATGTTATGTTGTGAAGTGCTGCTCAGTAAGAAGTGGTTGGTGAAGGAGCTGGAGGTCTTCTTATGTATGCTTATCTAAGTAAAGCTTATTTCATCCTACAAACTGCTCTGGACTCATCTTTACACTGGCGACGAGGGAAACTACTCTGGCAGGGGACAGATTGCCTTTGACCTCCACCCCTGGACGATACTACCTGGAGCTGGTAGTATACATTTACTCCTTCAATTATAATTCTACTGGATTTGGATCTTCTACCCTTGTCTTCTTGCTCACTTGTGGATTTAAAAGATCTTCTTATTTTTCCTACAAGAACCTACAAGAAACTTTACCAAGTATTTTGTTGTGTCACTTCAAACTGTCTGCTTAAGCGTCATTAATATTGTGGATTATTGAGGATCTGCTGATAATTGCCCATGACTGTGGATTTGCTTGGAATTGGATGGCCAATAGTTGTGGATTTGCCGATAATTGTGGATTTGTTTCGATTTGGCAAAAATCGTCTAACTTTCATTCTATCGCGATCTGCATCTTTTGAACTACTTCAAACTGCTTACCTGAGTGCGCTGTTCAACATCGTCATCGAGAACTTCTCGCACTGTTGTTGCCAAGCTTCGGCGTTGGAAACTGCTCGCGTCCGTCATTCCTGCTTCTCCTGCAATTGCCGGGTGACCTGTGCCTTCATCATCGCGCTGCGTAGTGTCACGCAGCGTCAAGAAAACGCGGCGGCCATCTTAAATTGGTCTTAGTGTCACGTAGCGTCAAAAAACGTGGCAGCCAACTTAGATTGGTCTAACATACTGTTTTTCTTCCATATAACGATCGGCAGCATCGGAAAGGCACAAAACGATGGACAATATCGGGACGGCATAAAACGATCGTGACAAGAGCCAAGAACCAAGAATATTTAGTCCATTTCATGTGGTGTAAGAGTAAAAAAGTGGTGGGGGCTCTTTTCTACATTGTTCATTGGGGACATTGTTCTTGATGCTTTGTGTTCGATTACTAGAGTGAATATTGTGTGGAACTTTGTGTTCGATTACTAGAATGAATATTGTGTGGAACTTACAATATTTCCACTATAGCCATGGCTGATCAATCATTTGCTGCTCCTCCTTCCTCTCTTCCTACCCCTGGTGAGCCTACTGTCCCAGGGAAAGAATGTAAAAAGCTGTTTCTAACATACATTCTTGCCACTGGTGCAGACAAATTTGGACCGATTCGCAGACAAGCAATATTACTCCATAATTTAGGCGTAGAAGGTAGGAGACTTTACGAAGATTTACCAGAAATATCCTTGGGTATTGGTAATGGTCAACCCACTAATGTCTACGAAATGAGCATGCAGATGTTAGAGAAAAGATTTGTGGCTAAAATTAATACTGTTCTAGAAAGACACAAATTATTTTGTCGTGTGCAAAGAAGCGATGAAGACATTTCTAGTTATGTTGCAGCTTTGAGGGGACTATCTTTAAATTGTAAATGTAAAGATTTAGGTGATTCTTTAATTAGAGACCAAATCGTTAGGTGCACTAATAACAAGAAAGTAAAAGAAAAATTACTCATAAAAGACTGTACTTTGGAGGAAGCAATACAAATTGTAAAGGGCTTGAAAATACCGACTTATGGATTAAAGAAATGGATAAGTGTACCAATTTGATAGCATCTAAAGATACTGTAAAGGTGTCTGAGCATAGTGAAAACGCTTCTCAAGTTTCGGCTAATATTGATGAAACTAAAATTGTCAAGCCTGCTGCAAAATTTGATTCTAAAGCTACTAGTAAATTTCCGACTTATCGTCCAGGTAATGTTGGACAACAAGGAAACTTTCGTCAAATTAAATGTTACAGGTGTGGAGCTCCTGGGCATATTGCTTCAAATACGCGATGTATGGCCAGAAATGCTATTTGTAGAACGTCTGGCCGAAGGGGGCACTTAGCAAAAGTTTGAAATGCTAAAACACAAAATGTCAATGAAGTTGATGATTGTTGCGAGAATGTTCAAGAATTGATGTTATGTGTTGAAGGGTTACCTAACAATGAAAGTATCCAAGACCAAGTATCTCTTGTTGATATACCTTCCGAGAGTACAGATAAATTAGAAAAGCCACATTGTTTAATTAATTTTGATAGCAGAGATCAGAAGTGTCCTAAGACCAGAGATGTTAAAATGTTAGTTGATTCTGGAAGCCTTTATACATTGTTATCTAAAGATATGTACATTGAAGTTTGGGAAAATGATGGTGATGTTGCTTCTTGGGGGGCGCCAGATATTAAAGCAGTAGGTTATAGTGAGAAGACTATACATATCCTTGGACTCAAATGGATGATAATAAGTTTTTCAAATAGGAAAGTATTTGGACGAGTTTACCTTACAAAGAAAGGGTCTAATTTGCTTGGTTGGCGCCACCAGAAGGATTTAGGTATTTTGTTAAATCCTAATGCTCCTGTCCCAGTTTCTTCACTTTCTGTCCTTAATATTGACAGTTTTGAGATTGACATCATGAGAAGATTTCCCAATGTCTTTTCTGACAATTTGGGGAACTTAAAGGGGTTTTCGCACAAAATTATTCTCAAGAAGAATGCAGTCCCAGTGGTTCATAGAGTTAGAAATGTTCCACATTCAATGAGAGCCCCTTTTAAAGATGAATTGGATAAACTGTTAGATTTGAGAATTATTGAGCCCATTGAAGCCCCTGAATGGCTCGCCCCCATTGTCGTCGCACCTAAGGATGGTGGGGCCAAGATTCGGCTCTGTGTGGACCTCCGAGACTTAAATAAAAACATTTGGGTGGATAGGCAACCATTACCAAACATTTCTGAGATGTTAAGTGCTATGGGTGGTGGTGTGATTTTTAGTGTGATTGACATGTCTGCAGCTTACCACCAGATAGACTTGGATGAACAATCACAACATCTCACTTCTTTTGTGACTCCGCTGGGTGCATTTAGGTATTGTAGGATACCCTTTGGATTGGCTTCCGCCTCGGCGGTGTTTCAGAGAGTGATGCAACAAGTTTTGTTTGGAATACAGAATGTTTTATGCTTTCAAGACGTTGATTGTTGGGAAGAGTTGTGAACATCATGATAAGGTCTTAACCGAAGTGTTGGAACGAATGGAAAATAATGGCTTGACCATAAAGAAAGAAAAGTGTCAATTAAAATGAGATAGCGTGACTTATCTGGGCCATGAGATATCTGTTCTTGGCATTAAGCCTAAGAAGAGTATAATTTCTGCAATTGTCAATGCTCCTATAGCGTCCAACAAAGATCAGCTTAGGTCTTTTTTGGGTCTAGCTGAATATTGTTCAAAGTTTATAAAGGGATTTTCCGATGTTGTAGAACCTTTGAGGGTGTTGATGAAGAATGAAGTTACATTTAAATGGAGTGAGGTTTGTGATGAAGCATTCAAGTATGTTAAAAAAAGAATTGTGCATGCACCGACCCTTGGCCACTTTGATGTGAAAGCTAAGACTTTAGTTACCACAGATGCTAGTGCTGTAGGGATTGGTGCAGTTTTGTCCCAGATTTGTAATGGTGTGGAGAAGATCATAGGATTTGCATCAAGGAGACTTCAGGGTGCTGAAGTTTCCTATTCCGTTATTGAGAGGGAAGCTCTCGCTTGCACTTGGGGAATAAAGCATTTCAGATATTTCCTTTGGGGGTTTGCCTTTCAGGGTGAGAACGGATCATAAACCCCTTGTACATTTGTTTAAGGGAGGAAGAGGTTTGGAAGGAAATGTAACTCCCAGGATATCTAAGTGGAGTATGTCTGTGCTTGAGTACAATTTTGAGATGGAATATGTCAGAGGTGAAAAAAATGTAGTTGCAGATTATTTGTCAAGAATGCCCGTTGAGTCAGTAGGTGAAGATTTAGAAAATGATGACTTTGTAGCTAGTTGTAATGAAATCTTGACATTTGATAAAGCAGAATGGGAATCTGCCATGTCTGAAGAGCAGGTGTTGTCAATAGTCATAAGAAATGTTTCTGAGGGATGGTCTAGGGAGTCTAGTGCTGACATTCGTTTAAAGGGTTTTTATAATGTTGAGGGTGAATTAAGTGTTTCAGAAGGTAAGTTGTGGAGAAGAAACAGGTTGGTGCAACCATGCAATCTTAGGTCTAAGATTATGACTTTGGCGCACGAAGGTCATTTAGGAAGAAACATGACAAAGAGGAGGATTCGTGAGTCGTACTGGTGGCCAGGCATGGATGGAGAAATAGATGATTTGGTTAAAAATTGCTATGCCTGTGCTGGTAGTGATAAAACTAAAATCGTTAGGCAACCTCCCCTTTCGTGTGTTGATTTTCCGGTACGTCCCTGGGAAAAATTGGCTATTGATTTTCTTGGTCCAATTTCCAAATTGGGTGTTCGTAATACGTTTTTGATGGTTCTGGTGGATTACCACTTGAAGTGGTTTGTGGTGGAGTCTACTGAGAATATTGATACTAGAAGAGTGATTGGTTTTATGGAAAGAGTGTTTCTGAATGAAGGGATTACAAAAACTCTAGTATCAGACAAAGGGGTGCAGTTGGTTTCTAGAGAAATGAAAGAATTTTTGGATGGTATGGGAATCTGTCATGAGAGAGTTGCGTTATTCAGGCCACAGGCTAATGGCCTTGTGGAAAGGATTAACAGATTGTTGATGGAAAATATTCAACTATCTCTTGCTAACGGTCTAGCATGGTCAGATGAACTCAAGAAAATGGTGTGGTCTTATAGAGTCACGCAACATTCAGTTACTGGTGTCTCGCCTTTTGTTTCCCTTAAAGGGCGGGAACCTGGTACAAAGGAGGTGTCGGGTTGGTTGAGGAACAAGGAGTGTGTTTGGGTTGATCGTATGGGTGTGAAATGTAGTGTTGATAAACGGCAAAGTGATTCTCCTCAATCATATAATTTGAGAATGAGGGTACGCGAGAATGACATTAAAGTAGGTTATTGGGTTATGACTAGGAAGGGTGGTATAGTGATTAAAGGGGAGAGTACGTTTTCGCAACCCAAACAAGTGAAGTGTGTCGAAAGAAACATTCTTATCTTGAGTGATGGTTCTGCTTGGAGTAGTGGTAATGTTGCAAAATGTCCTACTCCCTAATGTTTGTTATTTTTATGAAATGTAATCTTTATTGAACACGTTATATCATTTTTGCATTGGTTACCTTGTATTTTGTTTGTATTTGTAATGGGGGAGATGTGTTAGGATCTATGCTTAATGGAACACTGAGTGAGTTGCTAGGAGCTCAGAATGTAATGTTGTGAAGTGCAGCTCAGTAAGAAGTGGTTGGTGAAGGAGCTGGAGGTCTTCTTATGTATGCTTATCTAAGTAAAGCTTATTTCATCCTACAAACTGCTTTGGACTCATCTTTACAGAGGGCTTATGCACATTTGGATGCATTGTTGTATGAAATACCAGAGGACTGCATGTGGTTGTGGTATATACATTGGCACTATACATGGGGCCATTGGAGTGGCGATACAATGAATTTGACATGGGTCTAACGGAACATCAGAGCCACCCAATTGGCCCGGTATCAACAAATGGCAGAAGTGGACACAGTATAACTGTTCAATCACACACTGTGCACCATGGACAAGCTTCACAGCATTGAGAAGGCGATGAACGCGGAAACGCGCCTGCTGTTAATAAATAAAGCCAGAAATGGTCCTGCGAGAGCTCCAAATTGTGTTCAAGTTGCTGTGCAGCGAGAGTGAGGTCCCACCCTTACCATAAGGAGCCAGCACTCGCCCTGTGTTCGGAGTTTGAGGTGGGAGTGAAGTTGTTGATATAATAGTCGAACTCCCGAACCGCCGCCGATGATTTTTTTCCGACCGACGAAAGAGTTGCAAGTTATTCAAACTTGGGGTAGCCAGTTAACAATCTGACACCTACTGGGAAAACATCATATAAAATCCGGCGGCTGTGGCGAAGGACATGGGGCCATTGGAGTGGCGATACAATGAATTGGACAAGGGTCTAACAGAACATCAGAGCCACCCAATTGGCCCGGCATCAAACAATGGCAGAAGTGAACACAGTATAACTGTTCAATCACACACTGTGTACCATGGACAAGCTTCACAGCATTGAGAAGGTGATGAACTCCGAAACACGTCTGCTGTTAATAAATAAAGCCAGAAATTATCCTACGAGTGCTCCAAATTGTGTTCAAGTTGCTCTGCAGCAAGAGTGAGGTACCACCCTCAGCATAAGGAGCCAGCACCCACCCTGTGTTCGGAGTTTGAGGTGGGAGTGGTGTTGGTGATATAATAGTCGAACTTCCGATCCGCCGCCGATGAGTTTTTTTCCGGCCGACGAAAGAGTTGCAAGTTATTCAAACTTGGGGTAGCCAGTTAACTATCTGACACCTACTGGGAAAACATCATATAAAATCCGGCAGTTGTGGCGAAGGACATGGGGCGATTGGAGTGGCGATACAATGATTTGGACATGAGTCTAACGGAACATCAGAGCCACCGAATTGGCCCGGTATCAACCAATGGCAGAAGTGGACACAGTATAACTGTTCAATCACACACTGTGTACCATGGACAAGCTTCACAGCATAGAGAAGGCGATGAACGCCGAAACGCGTCTGGTGTTAATAAATATAGCCAGAAATGATCCTGCGAGTGCTCCAAATTGTGTTCAAGTTGCTGTGCAGCAAGAGTGAGTTACCACCCTCACCATAAGGAGCCAGCACCCGCCCTGTGTTTGGAGTTTGAGGTGGGAGTGGTGTTAGTGATATAATAGTCAAACTCCCGAACCGCCGCCAATGAGTTTTTTCCGACCGACCAAAGAGTTGCAAGTTATTCAAACTTGGGGTAGCCAGTTAACAATCTGACACCTACTGGGAAAACATCATATAAAATCCGGCAGCTGTGGCGAAGGACATGGGGCCATTGGAGTGGCGATACAATGATTTGGACATGGGTCTAACGGAACATCAGAGCCACCCAATTGGCCCGGTAACAACCAATGGCAGAAGTGGACACAGTATAACTGTCCAATCACACACTGTGTACCATGGACAAGCTTCACAGCAATGAGAAGGCGATGAACGCCGAACCGCGTCTGCTGTTAATAAAAAAACCAGAAATGATCCTGAGAGTGCTCCAAATTGTGTTCAAGTTGCTGTGCAGCAAGGGTGAGGTCCCTCCCTCAACATAAAGAGCCAGCACCCACCCTGTGTTCGGAGTTTGAGGTGGGAGTGGTGTTGGTGATATATATATATATGTAATGAACAGACCCTCCAACCATGAATACGCAGTCCATCAGTGGACGTTATGAGTTTTTCATATATGTAATATGGCTTTGGAAACACATTCCAACATGGCGCTCATGATGTTGTCAGAGGGGTTAGTCCTATGTTTGTGTCCATGGTTGTGGTAAACTTTATTAACATGCTGATGGTTTGGTGCAATTGACACACTGACGAAGGCAGCACGCCGAAACGCGTCTGTGCAGTTTTCCTGAATAAACCCTTTTCGTGACTTCTATAACCCTCCTTGAGTGCTGTGCCTTTTCTGTAAAAATACGAAAAGTTCGAACGCAATGTGATGCGGCGTCCCGCGAGCCGCTTACAGCACCCATTCGAGAGAGCAGTTTCAACGTGGGAGACGAGCGTTTTCCTGAAAGGACCTACACTGCGCACTGCCGCTACCGCTGGGGGAAGATCTAACTAAGCTAGAGAGGACGGAGTACGAGGGAGAGCGCCGGAGTGTCTGGAGCCTCCGAAGGAAGACGCCCTTCTCGGTGAGCCCCCATTCCACATACCTATGTAATCATAGTGGGTTATATCAGCAGAACGTCAAAGGAGGGAAAGTGTCACCCCACAATACCTGGAAAAAACTGCATTGTCTAGCTGCGGTGAGATACGCAGCATGACAGTCATTAATGGCAGCATGTTTTCAGATACCGAACGAAATACCGCGGCTAAGGGCATGTTTAAACGGCGAGAAAAGCCGTCAGAGACAGTAACCACGGCAGTGGCAGAGCCACAGAATAACAAGCTCAAGGAGACCATTACGAAGCTGGAAAGGCTTCACGAGCATGAAGTGCAAAAATGGTGGGAGGCCACTAGCCTGACTAACTATGTGGAGGAACAGAGGGTTCCCAGGAGCTTAAGGGTCCACACAGTGCCTTCCTACGAACACCCGGACCCTCATCTGTTAACGGACTGGTTCGAACATACAGCATCTTACTGTGAAGGTACCCTCAAGATCTTGGTCAAGTACGCCTGGAGTAACAGAGAGAAGGCGTTGGCCGAGATTAGATTGATTGACGAAGAGTTAGAGAAGGATACGGATCCGGGACAAATAGCGCTGATATCTCAAATGAAAGACCAAATGAAAGCTCGACTCGTCAAGTATGAGCAGAAAATACAACTCCGCAAGCAGGAGAAATATGAGCGCGATGCCAATGACTATCTCACGGGCCGCGTATTAACATACGCAAAGAAATTCGATGCTCCCCGGAAGGCCCTTCAGAGGGGTGCCAGCGCTGGTACTGGTGCCAGTGTACTATCAGAAACAGAAGCCGCCACCTCGGAGTCTGATGTAACCGAAAATGAGTCCGGTGACGAACAACAAGGACCGGGTGGTTCAGGGAAACAAAATACCGCCGAAGCCACCCAAGGTGCCAGACCCAAAAGAACCCCTTTTCAGGAGGAATTCGAGATCATCAAAAAGTCCTGGCTGCGCGATGGGAAGAACAATCCACCGAACGCAGGAGCGGTAGCAGCAGGGGGGCTAGGAGGACCATGAGGACGAGGAGGTCTGGCGGCGGGCAGAGGAGGCAGAGGAAGTGCAAGATCCTCCCATTGGACCAATCACAGCACGAACAAAAAGTAACAACAAGCGGGCACGATGGCCCTGGAGACTCGGTCAACCTAACGGTTGTGAATCTGACAGAGATAAAACTAACTGCTAAAGAATTTGAAGTACTCAGCCTGGGCTTGACATTTTGCCCCACCAACGATCTAGAATACACGCAAACACGGATAGACTTATTCCGCTTTACTAGAAAGCTTAAACTCCACAAGTATTTCAAATTATGCCCTCACATGAAAGCTCGTAATACGAAGGGGGCGAGGAATGCGGCAACAGATGCCCTTAGTAGTAGAGATTTACCTGCAATTGAGGCACTTGAGGACTTACGGTTGGAACAGGACACTGACACCTGTCGATTGAATACCTCCCAACGAGCAGTACTACAAGGGGTAGAGCAGGAAAGGGAGGAAAGTATGTTTAAACCTACCTCCGGTTTTGTGCCACAATCGCCATGGGATGCTGTGGATGTGTTTACAGAGGCCATGAAAAACGACCTCATGCAATATAGAAAAGAGGACCACCGAGCCAAAAAGAATAACATCACTGGCCAACAACGAATGGCTTTAAAAAACCTGATGAGCGACAAAACCATTGTGCTAAAACTCTCGGACAAAGGGGGGAATGTGGTCCTGATGAGCAGGGACCAATATGTAGGAGACGCACTGAGGCAACTTTCAGATGAAAACTTTTATGCAAAGTGTACCACTGCACTGTACCAACAGAGCATAACGGAGTATGAGACACTTATCCAGAAGTGGTACAACCTTCAGATGCTGGGCAAAGATGAACATCTATTTTTGCGGAACAACTATCCTATGATCCCCACCTTCTACCACCTCCCCAAGTTACATAAAAATATGGACTGTCCGCCAGGCCACCCTATCATCTCGTCCATTGGCAGTCTTACGGAGAATATGTCCCGTTTCCTGGACAACATCTTGTTCCCCTTGGTGGTGAAGCTGGATTCATATATCCAGGACACTAAGGATTTCCTGATCAAGATTCAAGACTTAATATGGAATCCACAATATCTGCTGATGGTGCTAGATATCACCAGCTTGTATACCTGTATAGAGCATAGACACGGCCTGGAAGCAGTCTGATATTTTCTAGATCAGCGCCAGATGAGATTTGCTAAGGACAATGAAATGATTCTTGAATTTGCTGAATTTTGTCTAACTCACAATATTTTCCTATTTGAAGACCAGCTGTATATACAAAGGTCAGGTACGGCGATGGGCACCTGCTTTAATCCCAGCTACGCGAACTTTTTCGTGGGCTGGTGGGAGGAGGAGGTGCCCAGGAGCTCTGTGGTTGGACAAGATACGGGGGAGACAGTGTGTTGGCACCGTTACATCGACGATTTATTTATCGTCTGACACGGTGGGACAAGCACAGCAGAGGAATACATCAGGTTACTTAACAACAATGACCTTAACCTGCATTTCTCGGGTTCAATTAGTCCAGTGGCAGCGGAATACTTGGACCTGAGGGTGTTTGCCGAGGAAGATCATCTTCACACTACACTCTATCGAAAGGAGACTGCAGGCAATTCAACACTCTTTGCCAGCAGTAGCCACCCTCCCCAGTTTGTGAGGAGCATCCCTTACGGAGAACTCTTGAGGCTCCGAAGGAATTGCTCAAGAGACTTAGATTTCGAGGCGGCTGCGTCGGAATGCTTAGCGCGCTTTGCAATCAGGGATTATGGTAAGGAACTGTTACAAAACACACTGAGGAAGGTGATAAAGATTCCGAGGGGGACCCTACTTACCGCCAAAACCCAAGGAGGTGGCCGTGAGAAAAATGCAGCTACCAACAAGGGGAAATTTAGGCTGATCACTCCCTACTCATCAGGTGCTAATGATCTCAGAGCCATGCTACAAAAGAACTGGCATATTTTCCAAACTGACAGCGTATTGAAAGAAGACCTACCGGCATGTCCTCTGTTGACATTCAGTAAAGCGAGGTCTATAGGAGACATGCTAGTTTCCAGTTATTTGGAGAAACCCATATCCAAAGCGAAGACTCTTAACACCTTGGCTGCTAGGTGTTTTCCCCTCCTGTGCTGCAGGAGCCACTTTCCCATTGTTCATGACGAGCTCAGCTCGTCATCAGCACAGCTCAACCGTGCATCATGATGAGCTGAGCTCGTCATCAGCATCGAAAGGGTTAAAGAGATGAAAGGATTCTTTCCCTGTGGGCGCTGCAAAGCCTGTGCCGGCAGCAAAAGAGTCCTGTCCTACACGATACCAGATACAGGGAGAACAATGACCATCAAAAAGTTCATAACCTGCAGCTCTCAATTTGCGGTATACTGCTTACTCTCCCCTTGTGGCCTCCGCTACATCGGTAATACAATCAAGGAACTGAAATTGAGGATACTAGAGCATTTGGGGGCAATCGAAAAGGTGGATTCCGCCTACCCGGTGGCCCGGCATTTTGCCGAAGTACATGGTAGGGATCGAGACAAACTTACATTTTTTGGGTTGGACATCGTCCCACCCAATGTCAGGGGAGGCGATCGCCTAAGAAGACTCCGCAAACTGGAGTCGAGGTACATCTTAGATCTCTCCACCAAACATCCGAGAGGGCTCAACAGTGGAGAAGAGATGGCGTTTAATCTCGGAAAGTGATGTTACATCTTTCACATATATACACCACTTTTTTAGGGACCACCCAAACATATAATAATGATCCACGACCAATCTGCCAACCCTGGGACTAATGAATCTCCCAAGCTTTGTTTGGGAACGAGAATGATCTGCTTTTATACGCATTCATATATATATAGAATAATAATTTCTAATTTCTTGTTTTTTCTTTGGGTTTTTGGTCTTTTCTTTGGTCAGATTTGCATTCATTTATCTATTTAGCTGTTATCAGGCTGGCGAAAACATCTAATAAGCTAAGTGGTTACTGCTATCCGAATTGGATCTCACAAATGAAATCTTTTAAATGACTAAATTGTATTTGTTAACTGTATTTGCTAACTAACTGAATCCATTTGCTGCATGTATTATCAATGTATATTGCAACTGCCCGTGCAATTTGAGTAGTTTATATGTTGCATTTGATGAACTAAGGTATTATTCTTGGTACGTTTTAAATGTATTATGATCATGATGGGACAATCTTAACAGAGGACATTAGCCGATCCACGGCTTTATTTTCTGTCGATATTTTTTGACATATGTAATGAACAGACCCTCCAACCATGAATACACAGTCCATCAGTGCACATTATGAGTTTTTAATATATGTAATATGGCTTTGGAAACACATTCCAACATTGTGCTCATGATGTTGTCTGAGGGGTTAGTCCTATGTTTGAGTCCATGATTGTGGTAAACTTTATTAACATGCTGATTGTTTGGTGCAATTGACACACTGACGAAGGCAGCACGCCGAAACGCGTCTGTGCAGTTTTCCTGAATAAACCCTTTTTGTGACTTCTATAACCCTCCTTGAGTGCTGTGCCTTTTTTGTAAAAATACGAAAAGTTTGAGCGCAATATATATATATATATATATATATATATATATATATATATATATATATCCACAAATATGGCTCCAACACTCGTAGTCCAATGGCGCTCTTGACACCGGTGCCGACTACAAAGCAGAGCCCCGCTTTACTATAGTCTTCAAAAGCTATCAGCCGATAGCGCAAGTCAGCACTCAACAAAGGTAATGTTTTCCCAATAATTACGATTTATTTCCAGATAGCAGCATACATCGCACAACACCAACGCGTTTCGCAACCCACTGTTGCTTGATCACGGTAGGGATACAATGTTGCAATTCACTTTTGTATTTTTAGAAAAAAAAACGCCTCAGACATTCTACTGATCTCACTTCCTGTCCCACGACAGGAAGTAATCTGGGAAATGTAGTTTTTATAAAAAAACAAGTGTTTAGGTTAGGAACAGCGATATTATAACAAAACCCATTAATACAATGTATCTGACATTGTAAATTGTAATTATAATCTGGCGATCCATTTGTCTATTTAGAGATTTTGTATGGACATACAATGGTAAAATATACGCTCTCAGTGTGTTTGTCCAATGCACACACGAAGGACAAGACATAAAAAAAAAAAAAGGCATAAAAAAAGGGGGGGTGTCGGCGCTCTCTAGTGGGCCAACTAATTCAATATGACATGTAATAGAGCTCTCTGGTGAGCATATATGCTGAATTGCACATTTATTACAGCCCTCCAGTGGGCTAATGGTCATCAAAAGATTAACCCCTTTTTTTTGGATGTTTTTCATTTTAACCTCTTGGGTTATTATTAATTTGGTAACCCCACAATAATCCATATATTCTCATATTCTTGGCCAGTTATTAGATCATGGTTCCTTCATAATGCACAATACCGAGTACGCTGTTCCATGATGTTTCATTCCATTCCCACTTACACACATATTTGCATTTTAACTTGTCTACTATTAGTCTCTATTTCTCATTGCAAAGAAATTAGTCCGGTATCACAACAGTTCTCAAATTGTCTAGTTAATCATAAGTGTACATAGAGTTCCTCACTCTGATTTAGGCCCCAAGGCTCATCGTTCGAAAGTTTAGGATTTGCCTGGATTCTCTACACCTCAGTTGTTTCTCTTGATCTCCGCCCCTTTCGTGTGGCAAAACACATTCCAGTGCATATGTTTTAAGAGTTTCCAATCACTGTTGTGCATCAACTCCATGTGTTTCGCAACAGCATTGTTTTTGTCTTTATTTACTGTGGCTCTGATATGCTCCAGGATGCGTAATTTGAATTGTTTTTTCGTACTCCTCCTTTCGTACTCGTTGCAATTAGATCAAACAGTGGGTAAAATAATGGGTAATCACCCACTTGTCACATATCGCCGAGCCAAAAACCTGAGAGACAGATTGATACAGAGCCATTTCCAGGATAAAACAAAAAAGAAAAAGGGAATCCAATGGATGAATACGAAAGGATTCATCAAATGCCAACGGTGCAAGGTCTGCCTAATTGCTACAAACAAAAAAGAAGTAATGCTACCCAACAAAAGAATGTGGAAAATCAACCAATTAATAGACTGTACAAGCACGCACGTGGTCTATGTAATCGAATGCCCATGCGCCATGAAATATATTGGGAGTACGAAAAAACAATTCAAATTACGCATCCTGGAGCATATCAGAGCCACAGTAAATAAAGACAAAAACAATGCTGTCACGAAACACATGGAGTTGATGCACAACAGTGATTGGAAACTCTTAAAAACATATGCACTGGAATGTGTTTTGCCACACGAAAGGGGCGGAGATCAAGAGAAACAACTGAGGTGTAGAGAATCCAGGCAAATCCTAAACTTTCGAACGATGAGCCCTTGGGGCCTAAATCAGAGTGAGGAACTCTATGTACACTTATGATTAACTAGACAATTTGAGAACTGTTGTGATACCGGACTAATTTCTTTGCAATGAGAAATAGAGACTAATAGTAGACAAGTTAAAATGCAAATATGTGTGTAAGTGGGAATGGAATGAAACATCATGGAACAGCGTACTCGTTATTGTGCATTATGAAGGAACCATGATCTAATAACTGGCCAAGAATATGAGAATATATGGATTATTGTGGGGTTACCAAATTAATAATAACCCAAGAGGTTAAAATGAAAAACATCCCAAAAAAAGAGGTTAATCTTTTGATGACCATTAGCCCACTGGAGGGCTGTAATAAATGTGCAATTCAGCATATATGCTCACCAGAGAGCTCTATTACATGTCATATTGAATTAGTTGGCCCACTAGAGAGCGCCGACACCCCCCCCCCTTTTTTTTATGCCTTTTTTTTTTTTTTTTATGTCTTGTCCCGTGTGTGCATTGGACAAACACACTGAGAGCGTATATTTTACCATTGTATGTCCATACAAAATCTCTAAATAGACAAATGGATCGCCAGATTATAATTACAATTTGCAATGTCAGATACATTGTATTAATGGGTTTTGTTATAATATCGCTGTTCCTAACCTAAACACTTGTTTTTTTATAAAAACTACATTTCCCAGATTACTTCCTGTCGTGGGACAGGAAGTGAGATCAGTAGAATGTCTGAGGCGTTTTTTTTCTAAAAATACAAAAGTGAATTGCAACATTGTATCCCTACCGTGATCAAGCAACAGTGGGTTGCGAAACGCGTTGGTGTTGTGCGATGTATGCTGCTATCTGGAAATAAATCGTAATTATTGGGAAAACATTACCTTTGTTGAGTGCTGACTTGCGCTATCGGCTGATAGCTTTTGAAGAATATATATATATATATATATATATATATATATATATATATATATATATATATATATATATAACCTACTGGCGGTCACAGTAGGTATATATAGTTAGGATTTTTTTCCTATGGGATTTCTGAAAATTCTATGTCGAATAACTTTGGCGTTTGTGGACGGAATTGGCTGAAATTTTCAGGAAAATGTTTCTGAGCAGCCCCTGAAAATTTAGGGGGGGGGGGAGGGGGGGGTTTCGTCAAGGGGGGGCCGAGAAAAAAGGGGGGTCCCAAAACGCGTTTTTCCCATTCATTTTTCCATAGGGCGGTTGGACTCACTTTTAGCTCGAACGGCTGAATGGATTTACACGAAACTTGGCAAAATTGTAGATATGGTTTGCCCGACGTGCCTTTACTATGTCTCAATATATGTGCTTCAGTGGATTTTGAGAAATTAACGTTTTAAAAAACAGATATATCTGTGACAGCGCTCCGGTTAGCGCCCCGGTTCGCGTACCTGACGCGTAACGGAACTTCGCGAAGCAAAGCTGATTGGCTCTCCGGTGTCTGTCAACATTCTAAACAGTCCGGAGCGGCCGCCATCTTGTGTCTCGGTTGGATTGAGACACAAGAGGTGGAAAAAACAAAGTGGGAAATGAGCATAAGGGGGCAGAGTACATCCTCCCTGACCCCCTAGGTTTTATGAGGGGGCTTTAAAAGGGCCCCGCGGGGCAAAAAAAACAAATTTATTATCGTTTTTTTGCGGGGGGAGCGCCCGGTACGGGCACCGGGAAGCGGTCCGGGGAGCGTAATATACGGAAAAAAGAATGAAAGAATGTTCAAATATTGTATGTTTATTGATTGTTCTTTTTGTTGTATTTTTTTTTAATTTTTTTAATTTAAGTACCAACATGTAGGTACCAATGCAGAGTATAAAAATAGATATCTTGCATGTTGTTTCAGAAGTTATTGTGGTATATGGAATTCATAGCATAGTCTGTGAGGAAAGCAGAAAGAACATGGAGGCAGGAGATGATAAAGAGATGTTAAATACACATTGGAGATAATATAGTGGGAGAAAGGAAGTAACTATTAGCAAACTTACTATGTAACACAAAAAAGTTGCACAGCATATTTTAAGTCTCAGTTTATATTTTATCTTTTTGGGTACTATTTCATAATTTTAAGAATAAAAAGAATAATGTCTCAAACAATTTTAACTTTTAAAATTTAAATTTATTGTTCTGATTTTTCATAATCTAAGAGAATTTGTAGCATTAAATCATCAGGAATGTCCTCCTTTTCATTCCAAGAATCACGTTCACATTCTTCAGCACATTTTAACCCCTTGCGTGCGGGGCGTATTCCCCGCCTGTGCTGACTCCGCCTTGCGCAGGTGGAGTCATGACAGAACGGTTCCGTCATCAGCACAGCTCAACCGGCGCTGATGACGGAACCGTTCTGTCATCAGCATGCAAGGGGTTAATAATTCTAGGTCTACTGATTCATCCATAAAGTCTAGTTCTTCTTTTTCTTGGTTTGGATTGCTTTCAATCTTAATTTCAAATGAAATTGTATTTTCTTTTGGCTGTGCTTCCATTTTCTTGCTGTAAATTGCATAAAAAAATATATCAGTGGAGATAGGGCACTGTTGGGTTTAAGTTCAGACAGGTGCTTGTGAGTTTTTAACAGTGAAGTAATCTTTGGGCAGTGCATGGTTTCAGGCAGGAAGTAAAACTATTAAAAAGTGCATGTGATGAAGCCTAAGTAAATTCATAATTATACCACAGAAGCCTAACTCAATCAATATTTAATTAATTAAGTCTTTCTCAATGACTAACTCTTATAGAGGGACAGTATGTAACTATCTGAAAACGTTTTCCTTATTTAATTTAAAGTGCATAACATAGTTCTCCTTTCAAATTTTAAAAATGATATCTTACCTTTAAAAAAGAAGTTAAAGTTCACAGTCAAAATGCTCTTGAAATGTACTTCAGGAAGTAGTAGTCAAAATGGCTGTGTTTCTCTCTCTTTCTTTATATATATTCATGTACATAACCAATCAAATGTCATGAAATAATAGTAGAAAATGAAAGTAACATTTTAATTGGTTGTCAATTCTAACACTTCATATGTGTTTCTGTCATGTAATTTACCTCAGGATATTTAGTCAGTCCTACAGCATAATTTTCTCAATGGAATTCCATCAAATTTGGGTAAATGGTAGGGACTGCTATGTAGTAGGGCCAATTCTATATTTGATGAAAGTGTCTCCAGTGGTTTTTCTGTAGATTACTTTCCCACCTTTTTTTTAGCGAGCGCTCACCGGTACGCGCACTGGTACGCGAACTGGCAGCGTTACGGCAGTCCTCCATTTTGTGTATCGGTAGAATTGAGACACAAGATGGAGGGGAAACAATGTTCGGAATGGGTAGAAGGGGGCACGGTAGACACTTTGTGACCCTCTAGGTTTTCTGAGGGGGGCTTAGGACGCTGATATATGCAAAAATAAAAAATACATTGAAAAATTTCGCGGGGGAGCGCCCGGTACGCGCACCGGTAAGCGAACCGGGGAGCGTACTTTGGTGAAAAATAATGAAAAAAGTTAGAAAAAGATAAACGTTTACAATGATCAGAGGTAGGGTAGCTCTGAAAAGAGCTATTGGGTTCTGTGGCTGATTTAGGTACCTACAAGTAGGTTCCAATGCACAGTTTTAAATTCAGGAGGAATATTCTATTCCCTTCATCTGAGAAGTGCACACCATCTCCTCTGTAGATGTCTTGCATGTTGTAACGCAAGTTATTGTTGTATATTGAACCCATTCTAAAATCTCTCATGTAAGCAGAAAGAGATTTATTCACATGTTTCCGTGCTTTCTCAAATTGTGGACAAAATTGGTTGGACCAGTTCCATTTCTGTCTTTGGCATATATTGGAATATACCAAGGCAGTTTTGGGAAAAAGTGTCATCAATTGATGAAAGGTGTCCTTTAAAAGCATTTCCAGACCAACCCCAATCATAGTGCCCAAATCATTTCCACCACAGTGCACTATTAAGAGGTCAGGGTTTGGCAGATGCATAAAACAATTATAATAAAAACATATAAAATATATTTTTCATTTAAAAGAAGAATACATTTTACAGCTTTTGATATTTGCTATTAAAAAACCATTGAAATTCACTGAAAAAACCATAGGTTATAGACCATATATAGTTAGGAATTAGCATTTACAAAACCTTGAAAATTCACTTAAAAAACCATAGGTTATAGACCATATATAGTTAGGGATTAGCATTTACAAAACCTTATTTTACTCACACAAAACCATTGAAATTCGCATATATAGTTAGTTGCACTAACTATATATCGCGCACCCGCAATCCACTGCTGATCATGTCACATATTACATCATTCATGACATGGTCAGTGACATCACTGATGACATCACTGATGGCATCTCAAATGACATCACTGATGACATCACTGATGACATCTCAAATGACATCACTGATGACATCACTGATGACATTTCATTTGACATTACTGATCACATCACTGATGATATCATTTATGTGATAATACAATGAACCTCTTCAGACTCTAATATAACCTTAGATAAAATCAGTGTAAACAGACACTTACAGACTGTCACTCATCCATGGAGTTACTCACACACCTAGTCAGTCATGCCAAGAATCAATCACACCTCCATTTCCTCAACTATACAGTTATACACACCTTACTTATTCAAACATATACTAACACATATTTACTCTCTTATACAATCCCTGATACAAGTTCACAATGATCCATACAGCCACTCACACATTTACTGGCTCTTATGCACAGTTATTAATATATGTCAACTCTCACATGTACTGTGTTTTACATATGTACTTACTTTGACATGTAGCACTGAGATATCCATTCAATCACCAATACACTCATACACACAGTCAACCGCCCATACAGCTGTTTCCACATGCACTTTTGAACCCATACATCTAGTGAATCAACTGCTCACACATCTATGCACAGAGTCATACACCTCCAAGCCACCCACACACACACTCTGTCTCCCATACAAATACTTGGGCAACCAATCAATAATCCAAACAGTTACTCATATAGCTACTGATCAACACATGCAGCAGTTTACAGAACAACAGATATAAAGATGCACAAATTAAGACAGTTTAGTCACTAACCCATGCACTCAGTGAGACACATTTAATCACTCACTCATACAGTCAGTCATGCACCTACTAAATCCTTCATCCAGACACTTATACATTCACTCATTCTCCAATATGTAAGACATATTTTAACTTTACAAAAACCTATGGTTTTTTCAGTGAATATATATATATATATATATATATATATTAAAAATAGGATTTTAGGTCCAATTAGTCTCTGGCTGAAAACATCCAGGCACTCACGAGCATTATTTCATAGGCTTCTTTATTTATTTAAAGCAATGTCATCAACGCGTTTCGGGAGTCAAGCTCCCTTATTCACAATGTTTTTGCGTTGTCCAGAGCCCTCCCTTTAATGCATGCAAAAGATGGTGGAAACAATAGAGGGACTCACAATAAGACAGACTGGAATGTGCGAATACAGCGGCCATTTTAACACATTCAGAATGCCTTTAACAGAGATGTAACATGAATGCAAACATTCGTTTCCCCGCTTCAGAATTCATTCGCATGTGAATAAACGTCACTGTCCCAAATGAAAATAAACAAAACATAATGGTGTCTGTCATAAGGACAATTACGATATTTAAAGTGCAAGTGCAATTTTCATGTTAAAAGCGTTAACACAATATTTCACAATTTAATTAGGGCAAGGACCCTATTTGTAAACGGAAATCATTCATAATTTACATCTCATATTATTTAAGTATTTTGCCACAGTGGATTCAAGTTCGCACAGCTATGTCTTATATGGATTTACCTCTGGCTATATTGATCATGTTAATTCACAGGACCTGATCGGACTATTACAAATGATAATGCTGGTTAATCACAACAACCTTATTTTTCAATCATAAAGTTCTAGTGCTTTAGTAAACTAGTATTTCTATACTGTAAACAAATTGACCAGATATTGCACAATAGAAATATTAAGTGCCAGTGCTAAACAGTGCTTTTCGATTTGGATAAAATGCTAATGCTTCTATGTCAATCACAGTACTTCATAAATGTAAACATTCCACTCATATTACACTCCTATAAATATATTTTTAAAGTGTCTTAAGTTTCAATAAAGTGCTAATGCTTCAATTTCAACCACAGTACTTCATAGATGTAAACATTCCACTCCTATTGCACCTCAGCAAATATTATTCTAAAGTGTCAGTGCATATCACAGAAAAGCAGCATTACTCATTGCAATATAGCTGTCCCTGAGCCAATTTCATTAAAAATCAGTCCATCACTATCCATGCAATTTTAAAAGGAAGAAACTCAGAATAAGACCAATAAAATCGACAACATTTTCATCAATTAAAATCATTAACAAAAAGATTTTCGGATGCAGTTTGGGTATACTCGAGGGTTAGAGAAACAATTCATTACATTTACAGCCAATCAGTTCAATCAATTATAAAGGTCTTCATCGACATTCAAACCCTGTGGCTCCTTACAGTTGAATTCTAATATAAAGTAAGCCTCTAACCTTCTCAATTCACTCTTTACGCCCCCCCCCCCCTCTTTTCTTTTTTGGGACCTCTGCAATACATGAGTATCGCAGGCTTTCGGGGTTACTTTGATGATGGAGTTCAAAGTGTCGGGCCACTGGGTAGGACCTATCCTGATTGACTATTGCCCTTCTGTGCTGTAAAATCCGTTGGTGCACGGGTAAAATCGCACTACCGATATAGGTCTTTGGGCATGGGCACTGTAATAGGTAGACAACGTATTCACTTTTACATGTAATGGTGCTTCTTATTTTACGGTTTTGTTAAAAGTTGTTTTAAAATCTGTGCGATTCATTCCGTGCTGGCACGCTTTACATTTAAAACACTTTTTAAAACCAGGTTTTGGTATCAACCAGTCAGCATTACTTTTTCTCTTATCCACAAAATCACTACGTACAATCAGATCTTTCAATGACTTAGATTTTCTATAGGTGATTTCAGGTTTCTTTTTCACCTTAGAGCCTAATACTGGATCATTTTTGATTAGGTACCAGTGTTTCCTAAGTATGGATCTCACTATATATACACCTGCTTATTCCAAACTGACAAACACACAGTTTTGGAACGCGATAGAAAGAAGGAACGGAAGACCCAGGATGCAGGTGAGTTTTTTATTATTATTGGCACCTCGTCAGCATAACGTTTTTGCCTACACAGAGGCCTTGGTCACATGACGCCATGAGAGACGTGGGCAGTTTTAAAGTGCAAGTGCAAAGAAATTAGTGCATTTCATTGGTTGACATAAGAGTGAAGCAGGGGTATGTTAAAAAGACATAGAAAACATACTTGTTCATTGCACATAATGGGATAATCCCTGGGGATTTAAAACAATCACTTCAGAATGCATAAATTAACATTTAATCCGATAAACGATATTTTTTCCCTTTACAAAATTGATGTAAAATACTGTGATAAAAAATTAATTAATACTATTTACAAGATAAATAATTGTAAAACATTTGGATTAAAACCACCACTGAAATAACAGTTTCTTTACAGAAATCTGTCGGTGTTGACATTATATGCTGAGTGATGTTTATGTTGGCTGGATAGTTTAAACCCAGACCACAAATTTGGTACCCCCACTCCTGCATACCTGTCCCTACCATTTTGCCAAGTTTGGTGTAATTCTGTTCAGCCGTTCGGGCTGTAGCCGTGTCTAAAGGTCCCATAGAAAATGCCATTTGAAAAATTTCAAATTCAATTTTCTCAAAAACTACTGGAGGGATTTACACCAAACATACAAAAGGCACTGCTGCATACCAGTCCCTACCATTTTGCCAAATCTGGTGTAATTCCGTTCAGCCGTTCGAGCTGTAGCCTTGTCAGAATGTCCCTATGGAAATTAACATGGGGAAAACACGTTTTGGGACCCCCTTTTTTTCTCGGCCCCCGCTTGACGAATCCCCCCGAAACTCTCAGCGAAGGAGCGGAGCGCAGCGAGGCAAATTTAAGGAAAATTACAGGCAGATCCCTCAATCGGCGGCAAAGTTATTCCCAATAGAATGTTCGGAATTTCCTATGGTAACGTGAGCCTCGGAAGCTTGTTTCCGGTCCAGGGAAGGCATGGCTTGGCAGTTCGGGCTGGACTGTTCCCATGAGGCACAGGGTCAGATTGATTTGCATATAGCCATGTCTGAACTGGGGTGGTAGAGTGGGCTAAAGAACGGTGATGGATTAAACCCAGATCTTTTGACTGGGTGTGAGTGTTTGATTGGTTCAGATGCTCCGTCCATTACCACCCCCTTTTGTACCTCTTATGACTATAAGGCATGATTAGTGACACCTTGCCTGGGTATTCAGACCGCCCTCGGCCGAGTGTTGACGCCGAGGGCTGGGATCTGACTTTGGCCGCCATCTTGGGGGTAGGACTCGCCGCCCTCGCGCTCTAGTAGCGCTATAAAAGGGAACTTTCTCATTTGTTCAGGGATTACCATCTGCTACCTACCTTTTCCCTCCTGAGGCGGAAGCCGGGAGGTCTCTCGTCTTTCCTTGCACATTTTTATCTGTGTGTATTGACTTGCTTGTTTGGTCATTTTAATTGTGTGCAGTTCAGGCTCGCGCTTCGCGCTTGACTACTAAGCATTTGCTGCCTTGTTAGAGACTTCCTTGCGCTCTTAGGCGCTTCGTTTGCTCCCTTCACCTTGTCTGGGTATTCAGACCGCCCTCGGCCGAGTGTTGACGCCGAGGGCTGGGATCTGACTTTGGCCGCCATCTTGGGGGTAGGACCCGCCGCCCTCCAGCTCTAGTAGCGCTATAAAAGGGAACTTTCTATTTTGTTCAGGGATTACCATCTGCTACCTACCTTTTCCCTCCTGAGGCGGAAGCCGGGAGGTCTCCCTTCTTTCCTTGCACATTTTTATCTGTGTGTATTGACTTGCTTGTTTGGTCATTTTAATTGTGTGCAGTTCAGGCTCGCGCTTCGCGCTAGACTACTAAGTGTTTGCTGCCTTGTTAGAGACTTCCTAGCGCTCTTAGGCGCTTCGTTTGCTCCCTTCACCTTGCCTGGGTATTCAGACCGCCCTCGGCCGAGTGTTGACGCCGAGGGCTGGGATCTGACTTTGGCCGCCATCTTGGGGGTAGGACTCGCCGCCCTCGCGCTCTAGTAGCGCTATAAAAAGCTCACCTCTTCCTCCGCGCAGCGGATGCGTACTGCGGATGCGCCAGACCTGCGCCGGAGTCGTGCCAGAGTCCTGCCCGTCTGCGCCCGTCAGCGTCCCGGAGGCGTACGGCGTGGCAGGATCTCTTAGTCCCCATTCTTCAGACGCCTGTATCAATATGCTAACTTACTCATCCCAGGAGCTCCACTCCATGCGCACAGTTGCGGAGTCCTGTCACTCAGTTTTTCCTGGTCGTTATAGGGGCAAGCATAAATGCCCAGGGTGTAACTGGCACCTTACTAGCGTACCTCCTCCCACATCTCACACGAAGGAGCGAAGCATTAAACATCTCTGTTTACTCCTCAATACCAGGTCAATGCATAGACATGCTCAGGAGATTTTTGATCTCCTGTCTACGGATAAACCTACCTGTCTTATGCTTACTGAGACATGGCTTAATGAGTCTTCCCATCCTGACATTGTCGCTGCCATCCCCCCTGAATAGAACATCTTTAGACAAGATAGAGATAAGGGTAGAGGAGGTGGTGTGGCTCTCGTGGTGAAAAAAACATTCACGTGTTTGGTCATTCACACGGAGACCATCACGGGCGCCGAATCCCTTGCCTTTTCCCTATCCCTGTCATCTCAACAGTCTATCAAGGGGCTTCTAGTATATAGACCTCCGGGACCTGCGGGGTCCTTCTTTGAGGAACTCCAGCAAGTCATGTCCGCACTAGTCCTGAGATCTGAGCGGTGTGTACTGGTGGGAGACTTCAACTTCCATATGGAAGATTGTCACGATCAGGATACCATTAAGATGCTTGATGTTACGTCTGCCTTGGGCTTGCTCCCCTATCTTTCTGGCCCGACCCACGACAAAGGTCACACCTTAGACCAGGTCTTTTCCACCTCACCAATTGAGGTCACTGCACTGCTGCCGGTATAATGGTCCGACCATCGACTAGCTCACTTCTTAATACTTGGCACTGAGAAACTAGCAACTACTGCTATGAAACAGCAGGAAAGCACTTTCAGGGCTTACCATCGGGTGACCCCAGATCTGTTAGCCCAGGCCCTGGTGAACCATCCCATGTTCTATACCGGTGACCTGGACAATGACCTCGAAACCTTGCAGACCTGGCTCTTAGCCAGACTAAATGAGCTTGCCCCTGCACAGCCCCCCCGATCCGTCATCAAACGGGTTTCGGCACCTTGGTTTACTGCGGAGTTGGCTCACTCCCGTAGACAATGTAAAGTCACCGAACGGACATAGAGAGCTCAATATGATACTGAGGCAAAACTGACCTATAGATCTATGATTAAATCCTACCATAGACTAGTCTTACAGGGAAAGAAATGCTACTTCGCTCAAAGGATTGAGGAAGCAGCAAATTCCTGTAAGGAGATCTTTTCGATCGTAAGGGAATTCACTACCCTGCGATCGAATTCAGCACAGGAAATACCAACTGAGACCTGGGCTGATACTATTGCCAATTTCTTTACCACCAAAATTAGGCAGATACAGGATTCTTTTCCCCCAAGACTGACAGTCAACTTCTCGACCTTGTCTGAGGAGTTAGTCCATCTGCCCACTTCTGGACCTGTCCTGGCAGACTTTCCGCCTCTCACGGTATCTTCATCGCTAGCACTAATGAGTAATCTTAAATCTGGTTCGCCACGTGACCCTTGCCCGGCCAAATTTTTAGCTAAAATGGCAGGCGTTGTTAACCCCCTAGCCAACCCCATTTTGAATCTCTCCTTGAGTCAGGGATCCCTACCACATTCCTGGAAACAGGCCATGGTTATTCCTCTTCTTAAAAAGCCAAGCCTTGCCCCTGAAGTCCCGGCTAATTATAGACCCATTTCGCTCCTCCCAGCACTCACTAAAATCTTGGAGAAACATGTCCATAGTGTGCTCTCCAACTTCTTGGAGTCCAATGAGCTATTGCATGCGTCTCAATCGGGTTTTCGACCTAACCTAAGTACAGAGACAGCGCTCTTGGAGGTTTCAGAGATTGTGAAGGAGTCGCTGGATGCCGGAGGCAGGGTGATGTTAGTTATGCTAGACCTGTCAGCAGCTTTTGACACCGTCCCCCGTGAGGATCTCCTCATAAGACTGTATGACATCGGTCTGAGGGGGACGGTGCTCAGTTGGTTCCGTTCTTTTCTAGCCAACCGTCGACAAACGGTCTGGGCCTCCCCTGGATCCGCCGAAATGTCGCCTTTGGGAGTCGGAGTTCCTCAGGGCTCAGTACTGAGCCCTACTCTATTTAACATCTTCATGACCCCTCTGGCGGCATTGGTGGAGTCCTATGGGGCCCAGATTGTTTCATATGCTGACGACACCCAGCTTCTTTTCACCTGCCGGAAGAGCGAAGAATTCGATGGCAAAAGTATCCGTGAGTGCCTTGGGGCTGTTTTTAACTGGTTCCAACTGAACAGCCTCAAGTGTAACTCGGATAAATCCAAGATACTTTTTTTGGATGCCCATCGGAACCGGACTGGCAAGGCTGGTGGCCTGCCGACATGTTCCCTCCAGCTCATTCTTCTGAGTCAGCTAAGAACATGGGAATTAAAATTGACAACGGGCTCACGCTCAAATCCCAGGTGCTGACTCTCACAGGAACATGTTTCGGTATCCTCAGGATGCTCCGAAAGTTCTTTCCGCTGCTCTCTGAGGAACATCGGAGAATAACTGTTCAGGCCCTCATTGGATCCAGATTGGATTACACAAATATCCTGTATCTGGGCCTTCCGGAATACCTCTTACAGCGCACGCAGGTGGCTCAGAATGCAGCTGCACGAGCCATCTTTGGCCTGCATCGTCGAGCCAGTGCTTCGAATCTGCTGCAAATCTTACATTGGCTCCCCATCCGGAAGCGGATAATATTTAAGGCTATGACACTAGCTCACAAAGCCTTACATGCCACGGGTGCCCAATACTTACAAAAGAGGCTGGCTTTTTACCTGCCGACACGATCTTTAAGATCGGAGTCATTGGCACTTGCAGTAGTCCCCCGTATAAAGAAAGCCCGTATTGGAGGACGGTCTTTCAGGCTGCTGGCCCCTCAGTTGTGGAACTCTTTACCTTTGTCTTTGCGGTCCACATCCAACTTATTCGCTTTTAGGAAGGGTTTAAAGACCTGGCTTTTTACTGGCTAGAGCTTTTAGTTTCATTCTTTTGTTCTGCCTTTCTATTTGTTTTGTTATGTTCTACCTGCCCTCTTTTCCTGCGTCTGGAGCACAAAGCGCCGGGACACTCCTTTGGAGTAGCCGTGCGCTATAGAAGACCCATAATAACATAACATAACATAACATGTCGCTGGTACCTTTTGAATGACGGTTTTGTATAAAAAAGTTCATTGAGTGTGATCTTTTTATGCCCTGATGAAGCCCCGTGGAGGGTGAAACGCGTTGGCTGCTCTGTTGTTTTCTGACTTTCTGACTTTGTACAATAAAGATGTATGCATTTACTGAAGCCTCAAGAATAATTGTTTTGCTTATTGTTTTGTTGCTATTATTGCCTCTCTGTTTATGAGTTGTTTATCGTAGGTTATGGTCTATGAGCAGCGGACGATTGGGGTGGGCAACATTGTCAATTACATCCTGTTTATACTTTGAGGTGATTCTGAGGGCACTGCGGCTTCAATTCCCTTGGCTGCTTAAGTCAATTTGATTTTCTTCTGGTTTTAATGCTTGCAAGACGGAGCTAATAATGAAGGAAGTCAAGTTTTCCCTCCTCCTTTTGTCACTAAATTTGGCTCCCCATTGGATCGATTTCCCCCCAAAATCTTCCATCTTCTACCAGAAGTATTTTCTTCTCATCTGTCTACTATTTTCAACCAAATGTTTTCCTCAGGTATAGTCCCTACCAAGGAGGAAACTGGCGTCTGTTCTCCCACTTCTAAAGAAAGCAAACCTAGATGGGGCTGATCCCAATAATTACCGCCCAATTTCCAGATCCCCCTTGGCGCAGAAATTGTAGAAAAAGCCATGAATGTTGTCATATCTGACTACATTGAGAAGCGTGCCTCTGGATGCCACTCAGTTTGGCTTTAGAAAGCATCATAGTACCGAATTGTCACTAATTTCATCGTCCGAAATGATTAGACAGACAGTCGATGCAGGGGGCTGCTCGACCTCTCTGCCGCATTCGATACCGTGAATCATCAAACATTACTGGTAGTCCTGGAGAGGATTGGCATTAAAGGAAAAGCTTTTGCTTTACTTAGTTCATTCCTGTCTGGCCGGGAACAGTTTGTGGCTCTTTCGGAATTCAAATCGCCAAACTTCACATTGCCATGTGTTGTACCACAGGGATCCTTATTGAGCCCCACCCTTTTTTTAATATTTACGTTGCCCCATTGGCAAGGCTTATCAGATCTCTGGGCTTCACTGCTATCTCTTAAGCCGATGATACCCAGAATGTGGTTTCAGTGACAGGCTCACCCTCAGACACAGCAGCACAGTTCCATACCAGTCTCTGCCGGGTGGGGGACTGGATGGCCATAAACAGTCTGAAACTTAATTCCAATAAAAACGAAGTTTTACTCTTTGGCAACCACACTAATTTCGGGCCCCTGCTTTGTGGCCTTCAGAGCTGGGCCCGCTACCTATTCCTACGAATAAGGTAAAGAATTTTGGAGTCACGTTTGACTCGGCACTTTCCTTTGAAGGCCACGTAACCCAGGTCACATCCATATCTTTCTACACACTAAATTTACTTAGAAAGATCCTTCAATTTATTCCGGTAAATCTGCGGAAGTTAGTGATCTCAGCTCTTGTTTTATCTAGAGCCGACTATTATAACGGTCTTTTCATTAACCTTCGGAAGAAATGTTTGACTAAGATGCAGATTGTGCAAAATGCTGCAGCACGTCTATTGCTGAATATTCCTAAACATAAATCTGCTTCCTCAGCGCCCAAAGAGTTACACTGGCTACCAGTGAAGAGACGGATCCAGTTCAAGGCTCTTTGTACAGCTTTTAAAGCAATTCATGACATAGGATCTGCTTTTTTTAAACAGAATTTGCAGCCATACATTCCTGCTCGCCATCTTCGCTCAACTCACGCTCAAAATCTGGTAGTCCCCCAAGTTCAAAAAGAGTTTCTGGGGTGGAAGAAGCTTTCTGGTCGCTACGACCAGATTCTGGAACTCGCTCCCACTGAAGTTAAAAGATGAAACACACCTGTTGGCCTTTAGGAAGGCGTTAAAAACGTGGCTTTTCAATCTCTGATGTGGTATTATGACTGTCTGGCTTTTCCTGTCTGCTGAACTAGCGCCTTGACACCTCCGGGTGAATGTTTCGCACTTTACACATTTATTTTTCATTTTCAAGCGTGGTTTGAAGATTTGGAAGAGGCAGACCTAAGACTGATGGGAGAATCACCATTGTCCTTGCAGGACCAGACTATTTTCACTAATTCAAAGATGGGCCCAAAATACATTTGTTCAGCTGATCAGTCTTTGCAGCGGCAGCTCCATGAGTGGGCAAGGTGTTAGGTTGAGTGTTAGAGGGAGAGGCTGCTGTTCTGTTTTTAGTAAACTTTATGAAAAAAGGTAGCTAGTTCTTCACTAGGCTTCTGTCAAAGGCGGTGAATTCTCGGTTTCGAACAGCCCCTCAAGCTCTAACACTTCTGCTTCCAAGCACTGACAAGCAATTTGCAAGGCAAGGCAAGGAAGGAAAACAACTTACCAATGTTATGTTGCACTTGTAGCATTTTGGCTGCCGCACAAGCACAACTTCTGCCAAAAACAGATAAATGTAATCTGTTACAAGACCTCTAATCGTTTCACTTTTCTGTGCTAGACACAAAGTTCAGTTGCGGAAATACTTTTTAGCTTTTGTATGTAGTTTGTTTGCAGAGCAGATTAGAGTCCCTAAATGAAACAGACGTCTCTATCATGTTGTCATACTAACAATTTAGTGTTTGTGGTGCGAGGCTATTTCCATGTCTTAAAAACATACCAGTTCCGCCCTGACTGAATAAATAAGCCTTGTCATTTTTCATTCAGTCCCCTGCATTTTTCTGTGCAGAGCAGCTCCCCGGGGGAGGCACAGAGGGGACACAATGGCTCCTCGGAGACTATTTACATCAACGTCTAATCTTTCCTCCCTCTCATCGATTTCCTTCCTCTCTCTTGTGCCAGGCTTTAGCTCTAATACGTTCAGCAAGTGCCTGGGTTACCAACACACTATATTTTTTCCTGAAATACCTACCAGCCTGGGATAATTGCACTTGCATTTCTAAGTGATTGCTAGTTGCAGGTACAACTGGTCAATTTCAGCAGACATGATCAGTGCCCCAAAAGACACGCTTTGAGGAATTTAGATAAATAGTTTGAGATCCAAATACATTTAGTGTGGAGAATTTTGTCACAAATCCTTAGCTCAAAATCAGTAAATTAGTGTTTTACATTAAGTTTGAAAATATAGTCTTTGAAAAGGTTGAAAAAATATGTAAACATACTTTTTACAAATGTCATAGAGCAGTAACGCGAGCCTTGGAAATATGACAGATTTACCTGTCTAACACCACTCTTAACCAATTAGGGGGTACTTTCACTAGGACGTGGCAGAGCCTACTTGGCTTAACACCGAACTCCCATACTTCCAAAATGCAGGCCTCCAGCTTATTTACAAGGATACGGTGCAGCCCTGCGTTTCCCCCTGTGCTGGCGCTACTTTTAGCTGCCTAGCGCAAATGCAGATACCTTTGCACCATAGTGCAAGGGTGCCTGTGTTGTAGGGGAAGGTCTCCCTTCCTGCACATAAACTATCTAAAATGGCATTTTAAAACTTCTATGTGTGCTGCTTATTGCTCACATGGAAACAGTAAAAACGAGGAGAAATAAGGCATTTCTCCTTGTTTCGCCTGTTTGAGACCAGGTTTTCCCTGGTCTTAATTCTGTCGCTGCCTCCTATTTACGCCTCCCTTGTAAATAGGGGGCAGTGTCAAAACTAATGGGTGTTCACCCAACACCCATTGCCCACCCCTTCCACGCTAAATATAACGTGAAACGGGGCCTTATTTACCAGGCAGCGTTAAGCCATGTGAAGGGGCTTAAAGCTGCATTGTAAATAAACCAAAGCTCCTATCGCCACAGGAACGTCAAATAAAGTGACGTTCTTGTGGCGATAGGTGCTTGTAAATATGCCCTTGGTCATTAAACCAACTATTGCAGTTATGGTAAGGATAAATTGATAAAGTTCAAAATGCAATCCTTTTTTAAACTAGATTTTGCACTAAATGGTTTGAACTGGTTGCCTGAAAACTAGTTTTAGAAGTACAAGACTGACTTTATGACGAATATTATTGTTTTACTATGTATAAGTATATATATATATACATATATTCAAAACACTTTTCCTCAAGTCGAAAAAGCAATGAGTCGCACAACAGCAATCCTTTCCCAATACGAGTTTTATTTCTGTTGTTTTCAAGCAAACAAGCACACCTATGTGTTTCGTTCTATCTTAGAACTCGTTCACGGTGATGCCCCTAGGTTACTTCCTGGTATTTAACCAATCCTAACGTTACTTGACGCATCATTGCTTTCCTAGGGCATTATGGTTAATGTAGTTTAAATTTACAATTACATTCCTATAAAACAAAATTAACCTTTACAAAAGGATTCAAAGTAATTATAATATGATTCCATTAATCATTATTTCATCAATGCTATTATTCCTCTTTAAATTCGATTTAACGGAGAGGTGAAAATTATATTTTATGTTTCATTTGCATTTACATTTTCCTCGACATTGTCATTATTGCCTCCAGTGGCTTTATACTCCAAATGTTCATTGTTCATTTAGTTATGTACTAATTTCTGCTACCCCCTCCTCACAAAATGGCTTCCCCCCCGGGAAGCCATTTTGGGCGGGAGGCGCGTCTCGGCTGGTATGCCCGAAGCGGCGTAGCCGGGGCGCGCTTTTTTTCCCGCCCAAGAGTGGGTTGTCCTAGACACCGAAGCCGTCCGCCACGCCCAGGGAGGCGGGAGGAGGCGGGTTCACGCCCGCCCAGAGAAGAATAAAAGGAGCCACAAGCCAAGGAAGCATCCTCTTGTTCCTGTGCTCGGAAGCTGCACCTCCTCGCTGCACGTGAGCTCGAGACGGAACGAAGAGCCATTTTTGAACCCACCCACCATCCCCTGAAGACAGCAAGTTGTTGTGGTATAAAGTTCGTTTTTACGTAGTAGTTTTTTCTTACAGGTTGTTTCTGAATAAAGTTTATGATTCGGTTGCAATAAAGTGGATAACTCTGTGCGGTATGCTTTATTAAAGACTTTCATCAGAGTGATTAGTAATGTTTTAGATGTTTTAGGTTGAGACGTGATCTGTTTTAAGTAGGAATGTCTCTTGCTTTTTAGTCATTAGTCTTGTCGTATTTATTGTTTGGTCGGGCGGTAAGGTCATGATCGGTGAGCAGTCATTGGAAGATCCCTAGGGGGGGGCGTCACCCATTACGGATGGGAGCGCCCGGGGGGAGGTGGCCATTGGCCCCTCAACGGGGAGGCGGTCCCTTCTAAAGGACGGGACGCCTAAAGGAAAGGGAAGGCGGTCAAGGCCCCTCCCTGGATAGGAGGGGCTACGGGCCCCTCCTGGGAATTTCCCGGGGCCAGGACATCTGCGACGGCAGATGTGGTAAGTTGTGTAAGGTGGGGAGGGGGGTCTACGCTACCTTCTAGACACCTCACACGAGTCCTCGGACGACCACGTACATGGCGTCGAGTTAACAGGGGCCCCCGTCAAGACAAGGGAAATTGGTATGGCACACGAGGTGCAGTCCTCTGTGCGGCCGCCCCTCACAAGTGAGGGGGGAGTTCTGGTTTAGGGATCTGACACCGGTTACGACCTTGCCGTTGGCCCTTAACGTTAGGATGTACAATTTCAATTTGAAAAGCATTTTTGTAAGGATGTTAGTATCGGCTAGGGGAACCTTTGTATTAGATATATGTTAAGGTTAGCCAAACATCGTAATGTGGATATGAAATTGTACATGATATGAAACTGTTATTTTAATGTTTTGATTTTGTTTCATATTTTAATAAATACGGCCGGGAAGGGTAACTCCCTTCCCGCCTTCCAAAAGTTCAAGAACTGTTTCCGGTTTCCCAATTCTTGGGGATTGTGTTGAGAGGGGGTGGCGGGTATCTCAGCCATATACATAAATTAAGAATGTGCCTTGATTCTTTCATTCGTAGAGCTTTCACTTTGTCCCCTCCTCTTATTGATTTTGTCACAATGTTTATGCCATAGAAAAGTAGACTTTTTTCAATTACTCTCATGGTGGCTTTCCATGTGTTTTGCCACGGCGTTGCTTCTGTCCTGGTGTATGGTGGCCCTCACGAGCTCCAAAATCCTTTTCTTTAATTCACATTTTGTGCTGCCCACGTATTTTAAATGACATGGGCACTTGATGACATATATTGTATATTGATTTTTACATCTTGTCAATTCTTTGATATTCCATGTTTTTCCGTTAGCCATTTCCTCACTTTGTATGTTCTTAGCTATTTGACAAACCTTGCAGTTATAGCATTTTTTAAAACCTGTACTCTGTAGCCATGATTTCTTTTTCTCTTTCACAAAGTGGCTATGTGTTAGGCGGTCTTTTAGATTTGGAGCTCTATGATATGTTATTTCTGGACCATTTCCCACTGTTGATCCAATGGTATTATCAAGTTTAAGAATCTTCCAATTTTTCTTTAAGATTTTTTTGATTTGTGGAGATTCTTTCGATAAAGTTGTTATGAATCTAATTGGTTCTTGTGTGCCTCCTATAGGTTATATTGTTGTTGCATGTAATAGATCCATTCTGTTTTTTTGTTTAGCTTTTTCCCATCCTTTTTTTATGTGATTCTTTGCATATCCTCTTCTTGCAAATCTCTTTGCCGTAATTTCACTTTGTTTTTCCCATTGTATTTCTTCCGAGCAAATTCTTCGTACTCTCAGAAATTCTCTGTAAGGAATGTTTTCAAATAGACTCTGTTGGTGAAAGCTGCTCGCATGTAGTGTTAAATTTGTTGCTGTTGCTTTTCTATGTACTTTGGTGTGGATTTGGTTGGATTCTATATAAATTTCTGTGTCCAAGAACACTACTTTCTTTTCACTCAAATAATATGTGAACTTTAGATTGATTGGTGTATTATTCAAGATTTCAAAATAATCCTTAAATTCATTTTCTGTGCCATCCCATATCAGAAGTAAATCGTCAATAAACCGCAACCAGAGAATGTTTTTTAGTTACATAGACATCGTTTTCTGATTGCCAGGCTAGCTTTTGTTCCCACCACCCCATGGTGAGGCAGGCAAAACTGCGGCTAAAAGAAAAACCCATTGCGGTACCTTTTGTCTGGGCATAGATTTCTTCTCCAAAATAAAACACATTTTGGGTCAGGCACATTCTAATCATCTCTTCCAACATTTGGTTGTGTCTTGTATACTGGATATTTCTGTTCTGCAAGAAAAATTTGCAGGCTGTTATTCCTGTTTCATGTTCAATATTCGTTTACAATGAGATGACATCCATTGTTATCAATTTATAGGTTGACATCCAAGGGATGCCATTTAGATGTTTCAACATGTCTGTTGTGTCTTTAATGAAAGATATTAATTTAGAAACATACGGTAGTTTGTACACGAACATTGAACATGAAACAGGAATAACAGCCTGCAAATTTTTCTTGCTGTTCAAAAATCTCTATGGAAATTGTGGGGGAATTGCGTTTTTGGGACCCCCTTTTTCTCAACCCCCACTTGTAAGATCATCCTGAAACTTTCCAGGAAGGAGCCGAAGTGGCTTAAAAAACGTGTCCACACTCCTGTCAGTTGTTGAATTTTAAAACTTTTTAGAGGCTTGTTTGCCATTCTATCAAAAAATCTGCCAAAGAAAATGCAGTTCCCACTTAAGCTATTTTCACTAGATTTAGCATGTTCAGGAATGAATGGGTGCTGGCCAACAAACAAGGTGTGGCAGATGTAAGGCAATGAGAGTGCATGGGATGTAGTGAAATTTGTTTTCTTACATCATGCTGCAGTGCATAGTCTTTCTTCGAGCACCTGTGCCAGTGTATTATGGTAATTCAAGTTATCTTTATAGTTTTCGATAGTGGAAATGCAAGTTCATTCTTGAACATTTTCTACACAATAAATGACTAAGAACTGAAGCGGGGGAGGGGGGCAAAGAGGAGGGAAGAGAAGAGGAGGAGAGGTGGGGAGATGAAATATGAATGAGAGACAAAGATAGAAGAGATGGGAAGACAAAGGAGAAGTGCGAGAGAGGTAGAAAGGAATAAGTGAAAGATGGGGAGGGAGGGAGCTAAAGTTGCGGAGGAAATGACAGCCAGAAGGTAAAGAGGAGCGCGGAAGAGAACTAAGAGGACTCAAGAAAGAGTGAACAGTGTATAGAAGGATGAAAGACAGAGAAAGAGGAAGAGGAGGGAAGCCTGGGACGGGGAATAAAAGGGGTAGAGGGAAGGCTAGAGAGGCGGAGACATGGGGAGAAGAAGAGAAGTAACCCAATGAGACGAGAAGAGGGAATAAGAAGGGGCAGGGATAGGAAGGGTGAGTTAAAGAGAGAGAAGGAGAGGAAGAGAGATCCAGAGGGGAGAGAAGAGAAAGTGGCTAGTAGTGCGGAGATGGAGGTTGGACAAACTGAAAGCAGGAGGGAAAGGCATGAAAGGAAGAGCCATGCACTGAAAAGAATCGAGGCAGAAAATTGTAGTGAAATAGAGAGAAAAAATAATGAAGAGGAGAACAGAGCGAGTAACGAGGAAAGAGAATTTGAAAGAGAATGATAAGAAGCACTGGAATGGGAATTATAGGGATGAGAAGTGATGGAAGCAAGAACAAAACTGAAAACGAGAAAAGAGAAAGGGGAAAAAAGAAAAAAATAGAATAGAGAAAGGGAAGGGGCAATGAAAACAGAGTAAAGAAAGAAGAGTGACAAGGATTGAGAAAAATAACAGAAAAGCAAGAAAATGAAGAGAGAGAAGGAATGAGTCAACGATTGAAAAGGAAATAACAGAATTATTTTAGGTCTGTGTTGACAGTACAGCTGTCTGCGATGTCAGTATGTGTGCCTTATTGGATAGGCCTTTGTAGGCCTCAGGGTATCAATACTCGTGCTCACAAAATTCCAAGGAAAGGGAAGACGGGCGGTGGCCATTGAACCTTGGTGCTGCATGACGAAAGGTTTCCTGTCTGCGCAGAATGCACTGTTCAACGTAACCGACATGAAAACTACAATTATCAGGCTACATGAACTATCAATTTCTTTGGAGATGGCAACCAGTGCTTGAAAGTAGGGAGAACCCACCTGCCCTCACTTCCGGCAGCTAATTTCACAGAGAAAAATGCTGAATTTTTCCTGGTGTCTGATAATTCAGCAGCGCCTGCAAGCTGTTTGTATTTGGCTGGGTGCAGCAACGTGCAGGCAGTAGGAGGGCTTTCTTATTTAAACATTCAGCTGGGAGCAAAAGTTATCTTACGTCTATTAAAATCCCCTCGAAATTGCAGGGCACACAATGGTCTCCACAACAGGTATCTTGACCCTGTAATATATTTTAAAATGCAGCTTCTATGTAACCAATTGAGTAACCTAGAACACATTTACGGTCACATTTGTCATCTGTTACCAATATCTTTGCAGCAAATTGAAAAAAAGAAATATTATGTTGCTACCAATGTTGTGGTGTTGTAATTTAGCAGCGAGTAAGTTAAGCATCAGCAGAAGACATCTTGTATTTAGAAACTATCTTGTCCGTTGTGTGGAATCCATTTTGTATTCCTGGCAGCCCTTTTGTTTGCCATGTGCTCACCATGTGCTCTGTCCTACCTTCCCGTCAACTGCTCTTGAAATCTGCCTAGAGAGGAGATATATTTAGCCTCTTCTGCTTTGCACATGCTCAGTTGAGCTTACTGCTGTCTCCAACTTGTAACTGTCAGGATGTGTCCACCAGAATTAGCTAACTGTCAGCCCCTCCCACTTGTTGCCAGCACACTCTCTGTATGACCTTGTATGTATTTAAAACCAGCAGTCTGTACTTGTACCACCTTTATTTGAGCCCCTGGATGGGTATAAAAGGATCAAGCTCCTTCCAGTCAGTGTGCTACTTCATGCATTACCAAAGGGTGCTGTGTGAATGTAGTTCCACCTCATGAGGTTTAATAACCCCTGTCTTTTCTATTCCAATTTCTGTGCCAACTTCTTCCCATTGGTCTGAGGACTCTGTGCAGAGAAGGGAGAATCCCTTGCACTGGTAGGCCTTGCTGAGGCTCACCACCACAAATTGGCGCTTCCAACGCGGGGCTCATCGGCGACTCGGATGCACGAAGGAGTGGTCGCGACGAAGGATTGGAATCTTGCTTTGGACGCGATCGCTGCCTGAGGAGACCCGAGTCTTGGCACCCACAGCGTTTTTCCTTTCTTTCTGATATGACCATCCAGGTGGTGCCGGTCCTCAACTGAGATCTTGTCTGTTGATTTGCCGTGCAGTGACCATTTGGTCGATTTGAGAACTTGGCAGTTGGAACCTGGACACCATTTGATTGGTAAGAGCCGTTCTGCGGCACTTGCTGTTGGTTTGACACCTTTGATTGGTAAGGTAGTTTAGTAACACTTACTGCGGCTTTGTTGGTATGATTGACCAATATTGAAATTTGTTTGATAAATATATATATATGTGTTGCAATACATATAGGCAGGTAATGGGGATATTTGTCTTTATTTTTAATTTGTTTGAACGGCGCAACATACGAAGAGTACTTTGATCATATTACTGCATATTCTGCACTATTTTTGGCATGCCTGTTTCCAGCACACTTCGTAGGATTTGTTGCTTTTGTAGTGGTACCAATTTGAGACTCGACGAAGCACTAGCAGCCCCCCGGAGGGGACGCCTAATAGGGACATGTATGTTAAGTATGGTATTTTTTCCATAATGTACAGCACGTTATGGAATAAATATACTAGTAAAGATCCTGAGTTGCATTGACCTGTGCATGGGTCATTTGATTTGCAAAAGATTCAGTATGTGGAGCAACGAATGTTTAAGCAAAAGGCTAGGCGAGATATTTTTGACTGTGTGCGAATGTGGGAGAAAGAAGTGCGTAAACGAATGAAGCGTAAACAAGCCTTGATTGAAAAGGAACAGCAAAAGAATATCTATGCGAAAGCATTAGAATTAAAAAATAAGGAAACAAAAGAACTAAACGAGAGAGAGTATAGGGAGCGCCACTTACAGGTAACTGGCCAATACGCTGTTAGGCAGACCCTTTATCCTATCCCTAACAAACCGCAAAAAGATTTCTTGTTATTAGATCATTCTCCACCTCCGTATATTTTTATTTATTTATTTATTTATCGATTTGTTAAGCGCAGTTGCTGCCCAGGGGCGTCCAAGCGCTGAGTATAGACAGAGACGTGGCAGAGCACACAAGGAACTAAAGGGGCTTCATGAATAGTATAGCTTTCAGTTTCCTGCGGAATGACAGCAGGTCGGGTGTGGATCGAAGAGCAAGGGGGAGGGCATTCCAAAGCTTGGCGGCGTTCAGCGAGAACATCCTGCCCCCGGACCTGGCTCTCTTTACTCTGGGTACCGCTGCCAGAAAAGCACCGGTAGACCGGAGGTTCCTATTAGGGTGGTAGGGGGTGACAAGGCTGGCGTTGATTGCTGCTCCGGTCTTCCAGAAGGCCCGATGTGTGATGCACAGAGCCTTGAATGCCACTCTCTGTCTCACAGGCAGCCAATGTAGGCTTTTCAGTCCCTGTCTGACGGACTGAGACCGTGGGATTTGGAGTATGGTACGTGCTGCGCAGTTTTGTACCACCTGTAGCTTTCGGAGAGTCATCTCAGGCGCCCCTAGGTATAGGGCGTTGTTTGAGTCCAAACGGGACTGGATGAGGCCTTGTACCGCCACCTTCTTGGCATCCAGAGGTAGAAGTGGCAGGACCTTCCTCAGCGTTCTTAATAGTCCAAAACAGGTGGCAGACATCTTGGTGGCCTGAGTGGAGAAGGAGAGTTTGTGGTCTAACCAGACTCCCAAGCTCTTAACACTGTCCTTGGGGGTAGGAGGTGCCCCTAGGCCAGCGGGCCACAAGGAAGAAAAAGATAGTGGTGAGGCTGGACCCAGGAGCATAAGTTCAGTCTTTCCTCCGTTCAGTTTGAGGGAGGAGTTGGTCATCCATTCCCTCACGCTCTCCAAGCAGTTCAGCAGGCCGGCTGAGGCTTGCCCACCGTTCTCTTGGGCCAATGAAACCACTAGCTGGGTGTCGTCGGCGTGCGACACGATTTTGATGCCGTACGGTTCTACTACCCCAGCCAGTGGTTTCATGTATGCGTTGAACAGTACAGGGCTCAGCGATGAGCCCTGCGGAACTCCACAGCTAAGAGGCTTGCTGGTAGATGTTGTGTTCCCATCAATGATCTGGAAAGATCTATCAGCCAGGAAGGAGCTGAACCACCTTAGTGCCTTTCCCGAGACTCCGATGTTCTGGAGACGGTTCAGCAGAGGAGCATGGCTGACCGTATCGAAGGCAGCACTTAGATCAAGGAGGATCACTGCCACTGATCCTCCTTGATCCAGTATTCTTCGAGACTCTTCGGTAACTGCTAGCAAGGCGGTTTCAGTCCCGTGGCCAGGTCTAAAGCCTGTCTGGGAGGTGTGCAGTAGGGAGTGATTCTCCAAAAACTGGACCAAGAGGGCATTTATGTGCTTTTCCAGCACCTTGCCAGTCCACGGGAGCAATGAGATGGGGCGATAGTTGGAGTAGTCGTCAGGGTCCAAATTAGGTTTTTTTAAGAGCGCCCGTACAGAGGCTTGCTTCCAGGCAGTGGGAACTGTGCAAGTGGCCAAAGATGAGTTTAGCAGTTCCAGCACTACAGGGAGGATGGCTTCACCTGCCTGCATCAGGATATCTGGGGGGGCTGGATCACGGGGGGAGCCCGACTTCACCTGGCGAGCCACTTTATCTAAAGTGACAAGGTCCAGGAGAGGGAAATGGTCAAGAGTCGGCGCAGTAGTAGACAGGCCTGAGCAGGGGAAAATTTCCGAGTTGGGCGGGTCGGGCACCTCATGGTTCAGGGCCATAGTTGGAAAGGTGGAGTATATATTCAGCACCTTGTCGTGAAAAAATTCCGCCAGTTCATTACATTGCTCTTTAGTCTTGGTTAGAGGGGGAGCAGTGGGGACATTAGTGCATTGCTTTATTATATAAAAGATTTCTTTAGGCTTTGTTCTGGCTGCCAAGATTTTGTCCGAATAGTACGTTGCCTGGGCAGCCTTGACCCCTTCTTTGTAGCTTCTAATCGCCTCTCTGTAGGAGGCCTTTTTTCCCGGAAGGAAGTCTAAGCGCCAGGCTCTCTCCCGTTGCCTACATCGGCGTTTTAACTCTCTCAGCGAGTCAGAGAACCAGGGGGCTGATGTCTGCGCTCGCTTAGAGGACGATTTACGAAGAGGCAGGAGTGAGTCTAAGGAGTTTGTGATCCAGCTAACATAGTTTGCATATGCCCGATTGGGGTCTAAACAGGGTGGCGGGCGGGTGGCGTCTAGCTCACGCCTCCAGAGATCGCCGGGGAGTTTTTTCCAGTTTCTTCTTATAGAGGTTTGGGGGGATAGTTGGGGGATTTTATGGGTGGACCAAGTAAACGGCACCAGGTAGTGGTCTGACCATGGAAGGGGGATGGGTTGGGCTGCTATTAGATCCATACTATTACTGAAAATAGGATCGAGAAGGTTCCCTTTTTCGTGGGTAGGGGCTGTGACCAGCTGGGCCAATTGAAGGGCTTCAAGGTCATCTATTAACTCCTTGGCCGAGGGCTCGGATGGCGAGTTAAAATGCAGGTTGAGGTCTCCCAATACTGTATAATTAGCCGCCGATAGGGATCTTTTTGCTACAATCTCTGGTAGTGCACTAAGGAATAGTTTTGCAGACTCAGGGGGGCGATAGATCAGCGTGCCAGAGAAGGAGTAATTGGCATTGAACTCTATACAGAATTCCAGACTCTCACAGCCAGGGCTGTTGTGGTGCGGCAGTGGTACTGGTCCTTTATGATGATGGCCAGCCCACCCCCTCTCCCTTCTGGTCTGTCGAGTCTAAGAATGTGATAGTTCGCTGGTAAGGCTATAACAATGTCGGGCTCGGAATGGGCCGTGAGCCAAGTCTCTGTTAAAAAGAGCGCGTCTGGCTTGTGCTCCTCAAGCAGCATGCGATTTGGGTACAGTGCTTGGGCAGTGATCGGCAATTTAGTGCATACATACAATATTTCGGGACAGCGGCCAAAGGGTTATTCCGGAAGGGATGTTTACAATCTGGGCAGCTGAGGGGAAGTTCTGTAGGGGCGTATATGTGCGTGCATTGGTTAGCGATGTTTCTTCCTATGGAGTGTAGGGCAGCCGCGCTATATTTATATTTATATTTTACCTTCCGCTCCTCATGAGTCAGATGTGGACTCTTCTTCAGACCAGGACAAAGCTAGAGAAACTCGCTCAATGTTATCTGCTGAACGTGCGTCTCAGATTAGATCTGCTGCGTGTAAAGCCGTTCGTAGTACTACTACTGCTTCTGAACTTCTAGATAGTAGAAAAAGTTGGTAGGAAAGGGAGCAGATATATTTTACTGAGGTATTTGCTGCAGAGGTTATTGAACAATTTAGGAAACATTCGGTAGACATGGAGCCCGATGATGTAGCAGTTGATTGTAAACAATTACGTGACAGTCTTTTTGTCTCCTCCCAGGTGGCTGACATGATCAGACGCTTGGTTAAACTGCGTGTTGAAGCAGCCCGTTTGCGAGAGGAGAAAAAGGCAGCAGACGCAGCTGCACCAACATCTCAGATCAGCATTGCATGAACTTCTACTCTTGAAACAGATAAGAATGTTGTAATTAATGTGAAACCCATGCGGGAAGCCGCGCCTTTATATGTTCCTCCTAAGGGAACGGGTACAAATGATGATAAGACTTCTGTAGATGCTAAACGGTATTTTATTTATAATTGGGTTTACACTCCTTGGAATAGAGCAGATTTTATGGCCCTTAAAAATGCATTGCCTGATCCGCGAAAGAATCCAGCAGCCTTTTATGAGGAAGTTGAGGGTGCAATTAGTTCTTGTACTATGACTTTGCCTGAAATTGATTTGTTTTTTGGATTGATATTACCGCCTGATATGTGGAGATCTGTGCGTAAAATTTACAACGGTGCGACATTTGGAGCATAATGGAAAGATTTAGAGCAGTTAGATGAAGATAGAGAACCTGCACAGAAACCGTGTCAGTTAATTTTATACCTTCCGGCAGCTATATTAGTTAAGTTAAAGACGATTATTCCCCCTAAAAAGATAGATTGGACTGTATTATCGTCATGTAAGCAAAAGGCAGATGAATCTGTTTCAGATTTCTTTACACGCTTTGATGAGGCATTCCATGATTTTAGTGGCCAGTCAGTAACAGATGACACTGGTAGGCATCTGTTTGTCGATAAATATGTTGCAAACCTTTTGCCAGGAATAGCTAGTCGCCTAAAGGCCAGTGAGAGTTCATCGACTACCTCTTTTCGAGTTCCTCTCCTAACCATGGCTCAGTATTATGAGCGACAAAAATTAGAAGCTAAAAATAATGAGGATAAAAAGTCTAAAGAGTTGAAAACAAAGGTTATGTTAGCTCAAGCATATGGACCACCTTCTAGGGGTAATGATAGAAGCGGACGTGGATCTTATGGTTCGTCTTTTCCTCCTTATACTCGTTCGAATTTGCCTGTTGATCAGTGTGCGTACTGCAAGAAATTTGGACATTGGCTTTCTTATTGTCCAGTACTGCGTGCTCAGCAGTGTTCACGTGGTCGGGGACAAATGAGAAATAGTTCAGGATATTCAGGACCTAGAGGAAGCACAAATGATTGTGCTAGGTTTGATGCTAATACACGTGGGCAGGAGGGGTCTAATACTTTTGACAGAAGGAACCAATATCAAATGTCTGACTATGAGCCGTCTGATTTGCAAGATTCTGCTTATGCATAGGATTGCCTAGGATGGGGTAAGGAATCATTTGAAGTTCCAGTACATCAGAGGGGTCCCTAATGTTACAGCACATGTTTTGGGTTCTACTGATCAGTTTCTGGTTGATACAGGAGCTACTCGTAGCGCCTTGTCTAAACATATGGTTCTAAGGGCTCCCCTTTCTAGCTTAACCATTACATCGATAGGTTTTGATGGAACACCTTCCCTTAGCCCATTGTCACAACCACTCGCAATTTATGTTGATAAGTTTATTGCTCCATGTCCGTTTTTGCTCTCTCCAAACACACCAGACAATATTGTGGGTCTTGATATGCTTAAATATTTCAGGGCTACGATACGATGTTCTCCGGAAGTAGTATCGGTTATTTTGCATGACAACTACCCTGTGATTGAGAGATCCTGTATTGTTAAAGAGGACATTGCACTAGCCTCACTCCCTAGTACTTTGTGCGCTACTTCAGACACCGATGTAGGGCAAATGGTTATTCCGCCAGTGCATATTAGTGTCAAGGAGGGTGCTTCATTGCCAAGACTGCCTCAGTATAAAATTTCTCGAGAAGGAGAAGAAGCACTCACATGTATTGTACAAGATTTGATTAAGGTGGAGGTTGTGGAAGAAGTTCCTTACAATGTTTGCAATAGTCCAATTCTTCCCATTTTGAAAAAAGATACTGACACTAGGAATTTATATATTTATCATTGATTTGAGAGAAGTCAACAAGTTTATAGTACCGCAGTACCCTGTGGTTTTTTACATAACAACACTACTTACTTTGGTTCCTCCGACAGCAACTACATTCTCTGTTATAGACTTGAAGAACGCTTTCTTTTCGATCCCTATTCATCCTGATAGCCAATATTTGTTCGGGTTCACTTTGAATAATCGATCGTATAGATTTTGTTGAGTTCCTCAAGGCTATACTGAGAGTCCTAGTATTTACAGTCAAGCATTGAAGAGACAGCTTGATTCCTTTACTTTACACGAAGCAGTGGCTCTCATACAATATGTCAATGACATCTTGTTGGCAGCTGATACACTAGAACTATGTGAAGAGTGTTTCTTTTCTTGCTACACATCATCATAAAGTGTCAAGAAAGAAATTGCAATATTGTAGACCCTTCCAGATGTAGATGGGGAACTGTGGGTTGATGGGTCCTGTCTGAAGTTACCAGATGGCACGACTTCAGCTGCTTATGCAATCACCACACTTGAGACAGTAGTGGAAACAGCTTGCATACCTCAGAAGTCGGCTCAAGCAGCTGAACTAATAGCTTTGACACGAGCGTGTGAGCTTAGCACTGACTTGTGTGTGAACATTTACACGGATATCCGCTATGCTTTTGGAGTGGTTCATGATTTTGGCCTACTCTGGAAGGAAAGAGGCTTTCTTACACCCCACGGGATGCAGATAATGCACGGAGAATTATTATTATTATTATGTTTCTTATATAGCGCCTGAATCGACCCCCTAAGGGGTATCTCCGCGCTTGCCTTGGGAACCCGTCCTGGCTTTTCCCTGTGAGATTGCCCCTACAGGGCATCCCCAAGGTGAAAGCCAGGCATCCCGCCGCGGGGGGCCGTTGTGGAGATTAAGCAAGCTTAATACCCAGAGTTGCAGAGTGTGAACCCATGATTAGGTCAGGCACCGAAGCGAGAATTATCGAGTCCATGGACATTTAAGCTCAAGACCCTGCCGTGTCGGGAATTGAACCCTGGTCCCGGGTCTGACCTCTGCTTCAGGGTCTGCCTGCTCTAACCAGTGAGCCACACTTCTCCACATTAGTGCATAACCTCTTGACTGCACTTGCATACCCAAAGAAAGTTGCTATTATGAAGTGTAGCGCACACAAGAAAATCATTGACAATATAGGACAAGGCAATGCCTTTGCAGATTGCGTAGCTCGTGAAACTGCAATGCAACGAAGCACTGCATCTATGTACGTAGTGAAATCACAAGCTGAGCGTTGGCATTACGCTAGAGAGAAAGTATTGGATATACAGAGATCTGCCTCTGTGGAAGAGCTTGAGCGATGGTCTAAAGAAGTAATGTTAGACGATGAGGGTTGTTGGCATAACAAAGAAATGAATACGTGAAAATTGCCTGCACCCTATTTACAACCTATTGTTCAAATGGCACATGGGCTGGCACATGTTGGAGCTCTAACAATATATACATTGCTTACACAAGTTTGGGACCATCCTGAAATTGCCAGCACAGCTAAAAGAGTGGTACAGTCCTGTTTGATCTGTTGGCAGTATAATCCTGGAAAAGGGACAAGGACTCCTACAGGAGGGTTTACTACACCAACCGCACCTTTTGAAGTCTTGCAGATGGATTACATCCAACTTGAACGCTGCAATCATCTCAAATATGTCCTAGTGGTGGCATGTGCCTTCAGTAAATGGATAGAGGCATACCCTACAAAGGATAATACTGCTCTTACTAGAGCAAAGGTGCTTCTGAAGGAGTATTTCCCTAGATATGGTATTTATAAGCTTTTGTGGAGTGACAACGGACCTCATTTTATTGGGCAAGTTGTTGAGCATGTCCTGAAAGGGTTAGGGATCAAACAGAAATTCCATACAGTCTTCCACCCACAATCAAATTAGTGGGGAAGTACAATGCTACTTTGAAACTAAAGTTGGCGAAAATACTGGCTTCCACGTCTTTGAAGTGGCCAGATGCACTCCCTTTGGCATTGTTGTCCATAAGATCGATACCACATTCACGATCAGGTCTCACCCCCTATGAAGTGGTCTTTGGGAGACCCATGAATATTTGGGGAGTTCCTAAGCCACGCCCCATACATGATGTTCCTTGTGTTCTGATGAATGATTATTTGGCACAGTTAACCGAGTTTGATCTCTATTCATCAACAGGTTCAAAAAGCTCTTCCTGACAGATCTACAGTTGAGGCCCATGAACTCCGTCCCGACGACTATGTGATGGTCAAGGTCTTCGACAGATCGAACAACTTGGAACCGAGATGGCAAGGTCCGGAGCGGGTGCTTTTGGCTACAAGGACAGCAGTTTCAGTGATGAACAAAAAGAACTGGGTCCACAGCACGTATTGCAAGCGTGTGTCGCCTGACTTTGTAGTATAGTTCGTATTTTCCCAATAGGCTCTGCGCATTGGAATAACATAAACAGCAGTGTAGACGTAGGACTTAGGTCATCTAGGTCTCTACTGACTATGGTAGACTTAATTTAGGTTTGCCAGCTAGCTCAGAGGTCAATAGAAACTTTCTCGAATGAACAGGGAGGAGTGAACTTCCCTGATTAGACAAGAAGGGATTCAGTTTCTGACAACCGCATAAACATGACAACTTTGCTCCCTCAGATTAAAGAGTGTATCTCTAGAGTCGTGTGAAAACACCGGAGCAAGATTTTCTCGGCCTGAGAAAAGGCAGTTTCTCCAGCGCGTCAAATGGGAGGCGCGGCTTCCTTCGGCTCCCACATCAGCTGGGCTTCGGATAAGTAGATGACCGCTCTGCTGCACACCACCGTGTTTTTGCTTAAGGCAACATTGGTATATCTATACCTGAAAGGTGCCGGTTTTGACGTGAGGTTGGACATAAGACGTCACTGAGAATTAACAGTTCTTTCTGGACTCCAGGAGTTCTTGTGCAAATCAAAACAAGAGCAGGGGGGGGGATTCCCAGGCTGCTGGAGGCTTGGTTTGTGTAAAGAACACGTTGTGCTTTCTAGGAGTCTATGGGAGTAGCCTTGCCGTGCTTTTCACTGCATGTGCTATTACTGAATATGGATATGATTCTTATGCCTTTATAAAGATACTATTTATTATAACCACATAAGGTCATGAATCGGGAATATCGAATTAGGGTCCTAGATAGAAATACAACATCCACTCCACGTATTAATGTCCATCATTACTAAATAATAAGCAATATAAACATATAACGATGCATGTGTGTTTTCAAACCCACCCCAAAATACATAAATTGCATTTGAAATGGTGTATGGATTATACACTAAAATCGGTATTGATTACTGTATGCTTTTTCAAGCAGGGTTTTCATTCAGTTAAATGCATATATATATATCAGCTGATTGAATTGCGGACATTACACATGAAATGGCTCTGTATACAGAAACAAAGTCGAGACCACTTCATCACATATTTATACGATATTGTACATGTGCTAGAGGCTGAGGTAAATATTGTCTTTAAAGTCTCTAAAAATAGAAGCTCTGTTCTCTAAGAATAGTTCTACTTTAAGCAGAGTACCATGTGCCAGAAAAAAATATGGTTAATATTTTTGATTTGAAAGAAAAAATAATTTCGTTTTCAGGAGAAAAATAGTTCCAAATGTTTTCAGTTTGCTTTGTTTAATATAACCGAAGGCCAAATTCAGAGTTCAGGGAACGCTGTGTGCATGTTGTTTTTAAAAGTTATTCTCGTTGTTCATGGGAGAACATCATATCAGACAGGCTTGAAAAAAATTTGGTCTACAACATCAGGTGAAAGTTCGACCAAGTTCGAAAATTCTGTAACTGTGCAGTTTGGAGCGTGATTGCTATCATCGAGGTTTGGATCAGCAATGCTCACAGAAGGTTGTACCTGTTTGGTGCTGCTTTCCTCTCGTACGTCACCGCCACCTACTCGTAATGGTGAAGTCTCAACGAATGCCGTCATCAGAATAGGTAGCCACTGGTTACAACACATTGCATGAGTCGTTACAGGACAAAGCAAAGCGTCGATATCCATTGGTACTGCTGATGGTAGTGTAAGACAGACGTCCAACACGCATTCTTCTCCGCATAGCAGACATCGAAGCACAGGTAAGATGCAATCTTGCCAGAGAGGTCTGAATGGAAGAAACCAGGTTGTACTCAGATCTCTTAGCCGGGCCAATCCGAGGACCTTAGTGATACGGTCTCAGTATCGTATTGCTAGGATCGTTTCTTCCATCGTTGCTGGAGTCTTGTCTGTGGATTGGCTTGCCACATCAGAGCAGAAGGAACAAAAATAAAATTCCTGCCACGAGTCCCAAAATTAAAGGTAGGCCGCCAAAGACAGAATGGACAAAATTCGGGAAGATGCCCAGAACTGTTTCAAACGGTGCTAACAGTCCCGAAAAAATTGTCTTAAATACATGTGCGATGCCACTGGAATCAGACATGTTTAAAATTTGACTTAACATTTCTACGAAATGCACGGACAATTTGTCGATAAAAGGGTATGTATCTCTGATGCCGTCCTTGCAACTTGCAGATCATACGTTTCTTTGGACGACGTCAGAGGCTCAGTAGTCTGTAAAAGAATAGACTTCATTCTGCTTAACGTATCAATTTGAATAGAAGAGATATTCACATAAGGCCATATTGCCGCCTCCATGTCTGGATTGCTGTTTGGATACAATACTTGCATACAGCAAACGACCCTGGAAGTAACAGTAACGAGATAACATTCTCCTGGCACCAACCATTCAACAACAGCTGTGGTCATTTATTAAAACGTAACTTTGGTTGGAAAGTTGTCTGAAGAATCTGTTTTGCAGGAGTGCCTTGCAGGTGACATGAAAGGTTATTTGAAGACCCTTCGCAAGCTCCATGCAAGTTAATACCTTGATACAGAAGTGTACCCTCTAGTAATTTTTTACAATTATTGCCACTAAGGAATACCTCCTTTTTCCCTTCACTATAACATTTGTGTGTGTAAGGTAAATCCCAGGTTGATTTGATGTATCCTTTACCCAACCTTTCATACTGGCCTGCTGGTATATATTTTTGGCAATATTTAAATTGGAAAGTTGTTATCGGAATTGTAATTGTTCTGTGTATTATCCATTCAATGACAGGTCTCTCTGACATTGTCAATGGTAATCTCTCAAGTTTTTCAATGATTAGAATCGTATAATCTGCTCCTTTTTGTGCCAAACTGATTTGTTTATCAGTAAGGTTAAAATAATGACAATACGTTGATTAGACGCCATGGCACGTAGCCTGAACGTAGGTTTTGCAACGTCCGCCTAGCTGTACAATAGAACCCAATTGGGACTGACCATGTTGTACGTCTTGCTCTATTATATCAAAGGCAGATGACACAATAAGGTCCAGTGAATATATTCTGGAAGACAGAGTCGTTAACCCATTGTCCACAACAGAAAGTGATTTTTCCAAATTTATACGATCAATTTCTCGTATTTTTCTGCTGTCTCAATTTGCATTACTTTACAAGCTTCGTTGTATACAGCATATATACCGGCCGCTATGAAACGTTTTTGACGCTGTTCGTGAGGTCCCATTATGAAATCTCGCAAGTCAGCACCTTCTTTAAGTAAAGTCAAGAGTTCCTTAATTTCAGCCAGTGTAGATTTCTGTAGCCAGTCAAGGCATAATTTCCCTACACTGTATGTTGTAACTATCCCTGGATGTTGTCTCTGGGAATATCTTGGGTCTGGCCTGGTCATTTTGAACCCCTGTCTTTTGTTCAGGAATCTATCTTGACAGTTGTTTGTGTCTGTGGGCCAGATCAACCATTTTTTCCAATCAGGATTTCTTCTGTTTTGGTGAAAAATATGGGATACGTCTATTTACACATCTGTAGTGCTAATACAATCAGCTATGGGCTTCGGAATAGACGGTATATTTCAATCTTTTATCTTAGCTAGGCCAAGACAAGTAGTTTGTTGAATGGTATCATTCAGGAACACAATTTGTTCTGGGATCATGCAGGCTCTGAATAATGATTCTACACCTTGTACCTGCCAGTCTTTTGTTCCCCAGATGGTTTTTGTTTCAATGTTATTTTTCCAGAACTCAAAACCAAATGTAGGCATTTTGTCATAACATTTTTCAGAATAAATAAATTTAGTATTTGTCAACATTGTTTTCATTCCTGTTTTGTTTGACAGTTTAAAATAAAACGTTTCTGGATCACTATAGTTAAACCCTGAGAAGTATGGAAATTTCTCATAGAATGTCTTAGAGCTGCCTTTTGGCGGGGTTGGACAGTGTTCCCATTGATTGTAATTAAAAACATTTCTAGGTTGTGCAGATTTATGCAAATAGTGATGACCATAGTGATTGTAACAGTATAATTCCTCATAATTTGATGAACCCTGTATATAATCATCTTCTGTGAATTTAGCTGACATTACTAAATCTGACATCATATTATTTATATTTTCAAAGTCCCAATCATCAGAAAAAGAACTTGGTATCACAAAGTCACTTAAGGAAACCTTAAACTGGTGTGGATACTTCAAGAGCTCAATCGGGCCATAAATATCATAGTCAGTTCTGTCCCATGCTATACCACCAGGTATTGGATTGGCTGTGATGTTCACTGATGATAGTTCTCTTTTCTTGATGTGAGAGGATCTGTGAGACTTTAGGACCAAGTTGATGTTCTGACTTGCTGTGTCCATTGTACTATACTTTCCATCAATGAATTTACCCAAGCATAAAACCATGATGAGCCAAAGCAGGAGGAAAAGTACACCTAACACAGTCCAAAATTCAATCCAGGGTGAAATCAGATATGTCTCTTTTAGTTGGTAAAAAAGCTCAATTTTTTTTCCTTTGGAAGTTTTTGGTGCTGGCTTGTCTCCATGTTCACTTGGATCATCGGAAAAGTCATCAAAGTTGATAAAATAGCCAGATGCTGTTCTGTCAACTGGCGGGATTGCTTCAGGATTTCCGTTGATCTTTGCATTTTCTTTTGTTACATTCGTACATTCTGATGCCACATCGTTGTAGATTGGTGTATCATCATGAATTGTTGCAATTTGGGATTGAAGAGGCACCAGTTCTGTGGCTTTGTTGCATAGTCCCTTTTTATTTACTGCAGGTTTATTGAATGTGATTAGTCTCTCAGATTGAACCTCTTGGATTGTAGCAAAGTTTGGTCTTCTGCCATTTCTTGGGAGTCCACTGGGCCTACTACTTATTATCGGCCACATGATTGTGGTCTCACCAGATCGATGGAAACAATTCTGTTTTCCTTTTTACCAGCAAGTGGCGGTAGTACTACTGATCTTGTTCCGCTGACAGCTAAGACAGGCACTGCTTTTCTGTAAGAAGGCCCAAATTCCTTCTTTACCGCGATCTTTTTTCTGACCAGATCCCCAATCTTTGGAATCCAGACAGGTCTTGCTGGGACAGGTGGTTCTTCAGTGGTTGCTGGCTTAAACTTTGTGTTACTTAGGCTTTTTCTTGTTTCATTCAAGTCCTGTAAAACAGCCAAACGATCTTTGATATCAAAAGGTTTTTCTTCTACCACTGAAGTCTGACGATCCAGATCCTGGATAATCATTCTAGTACCAAACATAAGTTCATACGGACTGAAACCTTTTAGAGAATTACTTGGCATGTTATTAAGACTACGTTGGACACTTATTAAATGTTTTACCCACCCATCAACCGAACCTAATACCCTGGCCATTATAGATTGCTTTACATCACGGTTTTTTCTTTTCACTACCTCATTTCCCTCAGGATGGAAGGGAGAAGAGTACCGCAATGCAATGCCCATGCTGGTCATGGCCTCTTTGTAAGCTCGAGAGCTAAACACAGGACCCTGGTCAGAATGTAGCATGCCAATTGCTTATGTGCCAATAAAGACTTGCAAATCTTTTATAACAGTTCTGGCGTCAGCCGAGCACTGGGGTCTACATTTTTAGTGAATCAAGTCTTAATAATTATGGGGACGCATTTCTCCGGCTGGATTTTTGCGTTATAGATCGCCTGATGATTTCTAATAAAGGTGTCCTGGCAAAAGTCTGGTCCGGTTCACAACTGTGATCTCTGTTGCAGTCTGGACAATCCATTGCAAATCTGTAAATTTGCAAGCTCATCCCCGGCCACCAGTATTCTGATTGTAATTGTATTAGAGATTTCAAGATCTGTTGGTGTCTTGGACCCAGTCCCATGTGTACGTCTTCAATCAAGAAAACCCTCCGGTTCGTGTTTGGAATTACTCTATCCCCCATCCAGGGATTTGAGCAAAAGGAACGGAGTTTGCATCGATTATGTATGTATTACTGAGGGAATAGATGAGAGGTAATGCTGCATAATTGCCTTTTAATGACGCTTTTAGCGCCAGCATGGTTTCTCCATCCATTTGTTTTTCTGAACGCTTTTTTGTGGCTACGGAAGCCGGTTGAACCGCTGCCACTGTGGCTCTGTTAGCCAATGAATTCCCTGCAACGTGAACGCCATCGCGTTGATGACTCAGTGTATGTATCACGTGAGTCTTTTGTAGTTCTCTGTTCAAAAGAACTACTTGCGTGGACTTGTTAATGCCTCAAGGGCTGATTCTGCTGTATAAACAGTTATTATTTTGCCTTGGGCTAGGGCTCTTTCTCCTGCTACAGCAGTTTGAACCGCTGTCAGAATTTTTTCTGTAGAACTGAACTTCATTTCAGTTTGAGTGTACAAATGTGATTTGTAAGCTATAGGTACCGTTTCTCCCTCATTGGAGGTCAGGTGTGTGAATCCGCATTTTCCTGGGATGACTCGGATTACAAGGTTGCGTACGTTGTCGCAAGTTTGCAATTTTGTTTTAGTTAACATGTCTGTTTGCAACGATCTCAAAATTTCTGTGTTTTTGAGTCCAATGTATTGCTCTGCTCCATCACCTTTAACACCATGATCCTACCAGGGACTAAGTTGGTCCTCAGAGTCTTTATATCTTGTCTTCTGATTGCGCATACCTTTTGTTTACGCAGGTCTTTCATGTCTTACACGTACGAATGTACACAGTATGTGCGGCTAAATGGTCATGCTCAGGTACCTTTTCTTCATTACTCTTATTGAATAGGTTCTTAAACGTCACTCCTTAGTTAAGTTTCATAGTTACACGATTTATCAGTGTCTCAAACACTACTAGTTACTGCTTACTAGATACAGCTAGCGAATATTGTTAGTTACCTGTTCCCTGTTACAACCACCGATCTAACCCCTTCCTGTGCCGCAGATGGATGGCAATGCCGTCGCAGTTCCCAAGTTCTTTTGAGAGGGTAGGGGGGAGGGGGGAGGGAAGGAGAAGGAGGGAGAAAGGGGGGAAGGGGATGGGGGTAAGGGGGGGGGGGAAAAATCTGGTTTGTTTCAGCATGCTTTTTTTATTTGAGGTTGATGCTCTTTCTCAACTATATGTCAGCAAAAGGTCTGCTTTCCGATAGTTCATGGGGGCTCCCGCAAAACACACACCGAGATTTAACCCTTCGTGCTACTAGCCTGCCCACAGTTATAGCCTACAGTACCATGTTCGCCACGAACAAGAAATGCGTCTGCTCAATCAGCACTATTGTAACAGCAATACACGTGAGACAGTACAGAACCAATGAAACAGCTTACTCATTCGTACCCATCACACACCCACCGCCCTCTAACATACTCTTCAACAACATATCACCTGTACAAGAGCGACACAATAGTAACCAATGACTCGTAATACATCTATCTCGGAGGGCCTCAACATTGTTTCCCTCAATGTCAAAGGTCTTAATCATCCGGTCAAGAGGAGAAAAGTTCTGGAGTATCTGGCCAAATCCAAGGGAGACATCCTACTTCTGCAGGAGACTAAACTGTCAAAAGATGACGCTGACTTTATAAACCAACATTGGATATCCCACAATCTTTGCTCTCCAGCGGTTAGCAAAAAAAGGGGGGTTCTCACACTAATAGCTAAGAAATCCAACATCTCGGTAGTTTCACATACTCACGATGATAACGGCCGCTTCGTCATGGCACACCTTCAGAGAAACGAAGATCATATCCATGTCTTGAACGTATATGGCCCCAACAATGACGATCCAGAGTTTTGGGATTCGCTAGCCCCGACCCTAGATTGTATCCCCCAGGGAGAACTACTAATTATGGGGGGTGATTTCAACCTGCCACTAGACCCAATCACCGATCGACACTCCAATTGCGCCTACCACCCCACTCGCTCACATACTAGCTTACTCCGCCTATGCTCCAGATTCAACTTACACGACTCATGGAGACTCCAACACCCTGACGGCCGTGATTACACCTTCTACTCGCCTCCTCACAATTCCTACTCGAGGATAGATTATATCCTCATTAATAGCCCCTTCACTCATCTCATCGAAGAAACCAATATTGCCCCTAAACTGATTTCCGACCACTCAAGCATACAGACCAAACTAGTGGGCTCCAGTTCCATTCTCCCCCCTAAAAGATGGAGATTCAATGACGAAATATTTTCCGAACCGGAAAACAAACGAAAGATCGAGGATGCCATCCTAGACTACCTCAAATTTAATGACACCCCCGACTCAGACATAGCGAATGTTTGGGAGGCACTCAAAGCCACCCTGAGAGGAGTAATAATAGGCATTCGAGCCCAAGCTAACAAAAAATTAAACAACGACTTGTCCACTCTGGAAGGGAACATCAAAAAGCTGGAAACCGCCCATATAGCAGATCTCCAAAATTCAATGATTTTAAACGACCTCACCAAACTCAAATATGAGTACAACTCGATACTCAGTAGAAGGGCGGGGGTCTGGGTCAATAAGTTTAAGGCTCTAAGAACATGTGAGGGCAACAAAGCTGGGAAGATCTTAGCGTCATATCTAAAACATAAAAATAAGCAATTCAACATTGCCTCAGTTAAAGATAGCAACAACGTCATCCAAACAAAGCAGAACCTAATTCTTAACACATTTAAATCATTTTACCAAGACTTGTACAAAAATAACCTAGACTTTGACTCGGGAGAGTGTAACAGATACCTAACCTCACTGGGTCTTCCTAAACTCAAAGATACTGACAAGGACACACTGAACTCTCCGATTACCATACAGGAAGTATCAGCGTCCATTAAAACGCTCAAGTGTAAGAAAGCACCGGGTCCTGACGGGTTCTCAGCCAGCTTCTATAAAGAACTCACGAACTCCCTGAGCCCAACTCTCCTAAAACTATTTCAATCCTTTAGCGTAACTAAGGGTATTACCAATTCGATGAGTGAAGCTACCATCATAGTCATACCTAAAGAAGGTAAGGACCCTCTGCTAACCAAAAATTACAGGCCAATCTCCCTAATTAATTTAGATTGCAAAATTTACGCAAAGATCCTCGCCACACGTCTAAATTTACAACTCCCGAAACTAATTAGTACATCACAAGTAGGCTTCATGAAACAACGCATGTCTAACGATAACACTAGGATCCTCTGTCACGTCATTGAAAAAGCCAGAATGTTTGCAGCCCCGGCCGTAGCCATTACCCTTGACGCAGAGAAGGCGTTCGACAGAGTCTCCTGGTATTTCCTCAAGAGCTGCATGTCCGCCTTTAACCTAGGAGAACCATTCACTGATTTGGTCATGGCCCTATACCGTTCACCTTCCGCACGCATTGCTATAAATGGTTCATTGTCGGACCCCTTCCCCTTAGAACAAGGGACAAGACAGGGCTGCCCCCTCTCCCCCTCACTTTTCCTCCTGGCAATGGAACCCCTGATTGCACATATAAAAAAAAATGAAAACATCAAAGGTGTGAAATTCGGAGATAAGTGCGTCAAACTTGCCGCCTATGCGGACGATATCCTGATTGTAACGGAATCACCGGAATCTTCCATTACTGCACTAATGTCCACCATAGATAAGTACTCTTCCCATTCAGGATACAAACTCAACCGGGATAAATCTGAGGTCAAACCACTCAATATTCTGACCACCAAAGAGGTGCTGGGAGACTCAGGGCTATGTTGGCAACCAGAGTTTGTGAAATACCTAGGTATCGAGTTCGGTGACTCCCTCATGGAGACCCTCCATCGAAACGAAAAAATCACTTTAAATAAAATCAAGACGCAACTAGAGGGGTGGTCCCCCCGTTTCATTACTTGGTGGGGTAGGGTGGAAACCATCAAGATGATGATTTCACCTCTAGTTAATTACCTCATATCTATGCTCCCCCTAACCCTCACATCTGACTTCTATCACAAATTAGATATGGCCATCTCTAATTTCCTATGGAAAGGGAAAAGGGCAAGAATCAGCATAAAAAAACTTCGCTTAGACAAAACCGCGGGCGGGGTCAATCTGCCAGACTTTAAAAGGTACGAGACCGCATTCCTAGCCAAACAAGGAGCCCACTGGCTCGCTCCCTCACCTGACTATACCCCAGTATGGCTAGAAATTGAGGAGGAAATTCTAGACGGTATCTCCCCTAGCGCGGCCCTCTCATCTAACCTGAACAAGCTGACCCACTCTAAATCAATATTTCATAACACAAAATCTGCTCTCCTGAAGTTTGATAGAATCCTAGAAAACAACATCCGGGGCTCACGATGGGAATCCCTTTGGGACAACCGTAACATTATGTACAAGGGTAAACCCATGCACAACGAGACATGGATCAAAAAAGGCATACTGTTCCCACACCAGCTGTACGCGGGGGCATACCCTATTCCCTTCAGTGACCTACAAATCAAATACGATCTTGCACCAATTGAATTCTATACCTTCCTAAACGTAAAAACGGCTTTGTCCAAAACCAAACTTTCCCCGACACCACCCTCACTCCCACCATACCTTGCCAGGCTAAACAGACTAGGACACCAGGTTTCCTTTCTCTATAGACTCAGCCGTCCCCAACAACCTGGCCTTACTGCCCCAATTACACAATTCTGGAACAACCTTTCTTCCAGGCCAATCACAGACTCAGATTGGACCAACGCATGGATATCTTGCACGAGACACAAAATCAGCCCTACACTATCACAGACAAAATACTGGCTCTTACATAAGGCCTTCTGGACCCCAGCGCGATTATTTGCACACAACCTCACCCCAGATGCCTTTTGCTGGAATTGCAAACGCGCTGAGGGTGACTTGTCACACATCATCCTAGAATGCGACTGCGTGGCGCAATTTTGGGGGAAGATATTCGACTTGATCTCAAAGCTATTCCACATATCACCGGTAAAAGAGCTCCCTTACCTAGTTTTCGGGTTCACCCAGGACCCATCCCTTGATGCAGATGATAGAGCATTACTTGACCTCCTCCTCTCGGCGGCGGTTAAGACAGTCCTCAGTAACTGGAAGGATACCAGCAAGGCCAACTACGCAGGGTGGTTGAATTGGATAATCAGCTTACGTGGAGCAGACAATATTACACTCCTTCAGACACCGTGGCGCCCTCCCACGAGAAAACTATGGTCGACTCTTGATAACTACTTTACGTCACATAAACCACCTTAGATTGTCCCACACACCGTCCACGACCCACCAACATATGCTCCCCGACTGCCTTCATTGCACTATTGACTACCGTAGAAAATTGTCCTTAATGAATGAGTGAACTGCTGTTAAAATACAATGTCTGTTGCTAGATTGTTATTGGGTATGAGATACGTGCTGTACTGTTCTAGGCTAGTTGCCAGCCATGTACTTTTGTACTGACATTTACTGTGATATATTGTAGCGTACAATACTTCTGATTCGTAAATTTATGACCCATGTTATGCTAATGGATTTGCTTTTTATTGTCTATGCTGAAACAACCAATAAAAAAACTTTTGAAATTAAAAAAAAAAAAATTTTAAAAAAAAATCAGGTTTTATTAATTCATAGAGAGGTTTAACCCTCTCCGCATGTAACGACCGGATTTTCAGACCAGATAGAATCAGCTCACCAAAGCACCACCAACCCAGCCGAAACGTAATCACCTCCCTCCTTAGGACCTATTTACAACAGGTATCTATGGATCCTACCCAAGGATGGGGAATAAGCAATATACATGCTCAGGTTTTCTATAATATCACACTCATACAATATAGTCTCGCGGCCTGATGGGCCAGACTAATCTACCCTAGGGCAGTTCTGATTACTTACCATTACACACTGACCATAACCAGTGCTCTCATTAGATTCACACCAGTATCCTCCCTGGTGCTCTCTCACTAATTCTCAAGCCACAATCCTGTTGGTATAGACACCAGTATCCCCCCTGGTGCTCTCATTAACGCCGCCTTACAACGACGATCACTTTCCTTACAAGCCACAATCCTGTGGGTATAGACACCAGTATCCCCCCTGGTGCTCCCATTAACGCCGCTTTACAACGACGATCACTTTCCTATGAATACCATTAGCTCTTCATATGGGGGAACCTCTCATTATCTACTCGAGGTACAATACTACAATATTATGGATCACACAAGAATAGCCGAATTACACGGTGTACAACTTATTCTCTATTTCCAGGGCTCCTCTCTCCCTCATTATTCAGTTACCATTTACCTGATCCCCATTCCAGGCAAGGAACAGTGCAATTGAGCTACAACGTTCCCGCAACTGGTAATGAGTATATAAACCTGAAATAGACATTATTGTTTGTAGACTTTATTACAGAGGTCCTGATGAATCGCGTGTCAATGCACCATAGCGAGAAACATGTTGACCGATTTTAAACACCTCCTAGTCTAGTCTAGAGCAAGGAAACTTTAAATTCCAGCAAGCCCGGACTAGCTCCACTTTTAATTGAAGCAAGGGACCGCCCAAATAAAGTAGTCTCAGGTACCCTTTGCTCCATTTTAATCCACTTTCTGTCTACAACCTCCAGGCCCCACACCCGCACTTCACCCATAGGCAGTTGGACTAAAAGATCTCCGCTAAAGAGCCCCTCTTTGAGGTGAGCCCATTGGGTATTGCACCGCCTGCCCAACGAGGAGCACTGCCGATGATGAAGCATGACACCTGCAAAGGTGTGTGAGGCAACTATATCCAACACAATGGATACCCAGTGGTAGGTTTGCACACGCTAATCACCACATTTCCCCTCCTCTTCCTTGTGACCAGCACACTACCCCTTTCCAGGAACAGCCCTGTCCAACTTCTTTGATCAATACTTGCGCAGGGCACGGACTGCGGCTGGACCTTCCACTCCCCTTGAGTGGTACTTTCGCCCTGTTGATCAAATTGAATCACTCTCCCTCAATTTTGTATACACACACACAAGCATTAGCAGAAGACATCTTGTATTTAGAAACTATCTTGTCTGTTGTGTGGAATCCATTTTGTATTTCTGGCAGCCATTTTGTTTGCCATGTGCTCACCATGTGCTCTGTCCTACCTTCCTGTCAACTGCTCTTGAAATCTGCCTAGAGACAAGATATATTTAGCCTCTTCTGCTTTGCACATGCTCAGTTGAGCTTACAGCTGTCCCCAACTTGTAACTGTCAGGATGTGTCCACCAGAATTAGCTAACTGTCAGCCCCTCCCACTTGTTGCCAGCACACTCTCTGTATGACCTTGTATGTATTTGAAACCAGCATTCTGTACTTGTACCACCTTCATTTGAGCCCCTGTGTGGGTATAAAAGGACCAAGCTCCTTCCTTTCAGTGTGCTACTTCATGCATTACCGAAGGGTGCTGTGTGAATGCAGTTCCACCTCATGAGGTTTAATAAACTCTGTCTTTTCTATTCCAGTTTCTGTGCCAACTTCTTCCTATTGGTCTGAGAACTCTGTGCAGAGAAGGGCGAATCCCTTGCACTGGTAGGCATTGCTGAGGCTCACCACCAAAGCGGGGCATCAGTGGCACCTGCAATTGGCAAAATAGGGTGCCTGAGGAAAAGGTGTCCTGCTCTCAGATCCATAGGCAGCGGTGCCCCAATAGGGGTGCATACATGGCACTACAACATCCCAGGGATAAATGCAGCTCCCTCCCACGAGGTTAGGACTGGTGCTGTGCTTCCGTAGAGCTGTAGACACTTTAAACATGCCTATTTCAAAGTGAAATACTCTGCTAAAACAGCTTCAATTGATTTCAGGCTGAAAATTAATGATTGTGAGTAAAATAAAGTGAAACAAAATGCTGCTAAATTTCCATATTTGTGCTGATAAATTTCCATATTTGTGCCGCTAAATTTGCTAATCCATGCTGCAATATCCTAGGGGTCTGAATATTATGCATTCCTCTTTTATTACTACTCACAACAGCAACTAAGAACTTTAGAACATCTTAGAATCTAGAACTCTAGCAACATGCATAATATCCTAGAACACGCAGACCTCTTCCTTCAATGTTGCTGCTCATACACCGCTAAGTAGCATTTCAGTTTACTTATGTGGTAGAGAGCTTGATGCTTGTTGAATACAGAGAAAGTATGTTTTGAATATAAGAAATGGGATAGTTAGTTTTTAAGTGTTTTTAGAGGTGATTAGAGTCACTAGTTCATTATATTGTGGAACAATGCACAGCTATTTTGTGATACCATAATTTTTAAAGTTAGTGTTAGCAAAGGGCGATGTATTTTTTGCTTTCATTTGGTTAAAATGAATTGTTAGGTTTCGTGCAGGATAAGTTGTTATTTTGAAAAGGTTGTTGCGGTGTAACAGTAGTTTGAGAGACATTGGAGAGCGGTAGGAGATTTAAAAAAATGCTTAACAGCTCAAGCTGAGCGCTAGGGGTTCACATGCAGCTGTCTATTGATAACAGGAGACACTGACGTGACTTGTGAAGGTAAGACGAGAGGTCGCCTGACGGACGGTGGAGGTGGAAGCGTGCTTTCTGAAGAGCGTGTGTGGAAAATAATTTTGCAAATGAGGATGCCTGGATGCGTTGCATGCAGCAGCCATTTCTGATGATTGGGGAAACTTAATGTATACTAAATAGGAAAATGGAGGACATTTTTAGGGATTAGGAACACCGTTTTTTTCTTGTAAGCGCTGTAAGTTGTTTGTCAGCTTCATTTGAATCAGCTGATATAACGGAGGAGAGTGTTTTTTCGGGATAAGTGTAGGAATTATATTAAAGAGGTGTAAAAAAATATAAAGAAAAGCAAATACGGAAGAAGAGAAGGGAAAGAGTTTTGATGAGAAGATTAAGGAATATATGGACAAATTGTTTGGAGAACGGACTGGTAGATTAGACAAGAAGATTGAAAGTAGTTTAGAAAGAACTTGACGGAGAAGGTTGATTTAGGGAACACTGAGGATGAGAGATTGAACCAGTGGCAAGTGGTTCAATGTTACTGAGTTCGAAAAAAGTAATCAAAAGGAAACATAAAGAAACAAAAGGGTCTGGACGTAAGGTTCCAGAGGCAGAAAATGCTATATAGGCTAAAGGGAATGCTTGCCAAGCAAAAATTAAGAAACATAATATTGTTATTTGTGATGAATCGTACTCTAGTGAGGAGGTGGTTATGACATGCTCTTCATTTGAGGAATCTGAGGATGAAAGTGGGAAGGGAAAGAATATAAGTAGACTGTCGTCTCAATGGAGTCCAGCAGAGCATGTGGCTAGATATATATCATACTGGATATGTTGAGAAATACTGAAGGAGGTAATTACAAAAATGAGGTTGGAGTGTCCCAGACCGACATTGTTGACAAAGGTAGCCTATACACCGGAACTTGATGCAAAGATGTTGTTTTCTTACCAAGAGTGGAAGAGACCCACGGAAGGGGCTAGATAAGTGTCTTAAAAGATGTCAAGATAGATTCTTGGATGTCTTGGGCCAATTAACCAAAGTGTTTGATATGTGCGAGGAAGCGCATTCAAACAATACTGGTGTTGATTTGGCAAAAATACTTCAGTGGATACAAACAGCTTTTTGTTTGTTGGGTAACAGTAATGCGGCATTGTGCATAGAAAGGCGCAAAAGCATTTTGATGAAAATAGACCCCAAACTAGCAGAAATGGCAAATGAAGAGTTTGGTAAAAAAAGCAATGGTTTGATATTTGGGGACAAATTGGTGAAAGATATTTCCAAGTATGTAGGTACATTCAACTCTTTGAAAAAAGTGCAGAAGGATATCCGTAAGGTTTTTGGAGGGGCTGGGAGAATACAGGGTCATATCCCCGGCCGTGGTCGAGGGATCACTCAGAGTTCTTTTTCATGGGATTACAGACCCTATGGATAAGGTTACAGATTGGAACACAGAGGTTTTTTCCCACAGAGACAAAGAGGAAGAGTATGTGTAAATAGAGGGGAAAGGAGAGCAAAAAGAGGAGGAGGTGAATCTAAGAGACAACCGTTAATATATTCAGGTGCAACTGTGAGGCAAACTAGCTCAGTTTGTTTCAAAATGGAGAGAAATAACAAGGGATCCTTGAGTGTTAAGGACTGTGCAAGGATGTCAGATAGATTTTGTGGGGCAGCCAGTTCAGGAGTGTTGGGCAAGGATGCTTCATTTTTCAAATGTTCAAGAGAAACAGGGGAACCCTACTCACTAGGGAACCATGGTAGTAGTTATATAGGAATAACAGTGGTTCCTGTGGAATGATATACTATGAGGTTATGATCCATAAGCACAATCGCAATATAGAGGGTTAGATAATGGCAGAGCGCGAAGGAACCACTAACACACAGATTCCAGTGCAGTATATTTTATGGATTTTTTAAAACAATAAAGTTAGGAGTAAACATTATACATCAAAACAACATTTGTGCATAGTGTCTCAAGGGATAAAGGGAACCTAAACCTAATTCATAATGTGCATATTATATACAAAGTTTCCACAGTTTGTACAAGTAGACCATTATCAAAATATTTCCAAGTCAACAGCAGATATATATGCTATGATGGTATGTGCGGGTAAAATGGTACGCTTCTTCAGTTTGTCAACACTGTTTCGACCTCAAAACAATGTGGGGTCTCTTCAGGACTATTGATGAAAGAACATCTAAATGGGAATGAAATAAAAAGAGCATTAGGCCCATATACCGGCACAAATTCGAAAAAAGGAAAATAAAGGTGGTTGGATAAAAGGTACCTGAATTTATGATTGCGCAGCCTTGTGAAAATGATGTGCTACACATGAAGAATAGAGGAAAAAGGTGTGAGGACCCGTCTGGGTACTATGATTGTGAGAAAAGAAGCAAAGAAGAATGTTGCAATTACAGATAAATGGACAATGCGCTATGTATAATCAAATACAAGTTTCACCGAGGTTCTTACCTCAATGTGAGGACAGGCTGTCAATCCAATGGGGTATGTAGGTAGGCCAGAGGGGCTCAATACATTTTACGCCACAGCCATAGCGTTGTAGAATACCTTTGTGGATTAACAGTGACAATGCACTGAGTTTCTCTGGAAATACAAATAATTATGATATAGGGGTCAGTATGCTAAAATAAGGGCTGAGCACAAGGACTAGGCGGCCTGGATGTGCCATTTCTTACCTCGGTAGAAGATTAGAAAAGCATGACAGCGCTGCGCGTGTATATTCAGAAAAAGCTGCGTCAGTCAGCTTGATCGGGTACAGTGACATAGATCCTCATCCAGAAGGTTTCCCACTCTTTTTTTCAAGGGAAACCAGCAGACCTAGCTAGGGAAAACCGCTGCACCGAGCAATCCGGTGTTCCGTTTCCGTGATCGGTAAAGTGAGAAAAAAGACCTCAGTGAGAGGTGAAGAAATAGAAGGTGTGGCACAATGGTTGTGTTACTGCGCTAATGACAGTGGGGATTTCTCTGTTCTCTGTTAGCCTAGTAACTTGAATAGTGTAGCCTAGTAACTTGAATAAAATTCTTATGACTGAAGATAAATGAGAACATTACATCACCTCCCTCTTAATAACACAAAATAACAGAGATAGTTTAAACTAAAGAAACATAATTATCAAATGAAACCCGAACTGTACCTAATCTTGCAGGTCTTATAATAAATCTACGTGGTCTAGCAGGCGTCACGACATCCTTGTCCTTTGAAACAATGTAAGGTTGAGAGCCTGCTCCTCGACACTTAACTACTCTGTTAAGATTCCACTCCTTATGATCATTGGTGCGAATGGCATTGTTGAACACTTTAATCACTTTAAAGGGTATACTGAACTTTGAGCCTGCTTTGCCTAAGCGGGGAGATTTTATTTTTACCCAATCACCTATAGAAACCTTTGTTTTTTTAAAAGCTTTCCTTACATCGAACCAATATTTCCTCTTCTCCTTGACCATTCTCTCCCTTTCTTTCCAGTCACCAGTAGCCATTGCATTTTTGTCAACAAACATCCTCTTTGCACAAACCCAAGAGGGACATACCTCTGTGGAAGGAATTATTTTCCTAAACAACTGGAAAGGGGAAACACCAGTAGTCGAGTGCGGAGTAAACCTGAATTCTCTCACTTTCCTCCTCAAGGCAGCTTCCCAATTAGCACCACATGCAACAGCCTGCTGCAAAGCTTCTTTCAGAACCTTTACAAACCTTTCAACAACTCCATTGCTCTCTGGGTGGTATAGAACTGCCTTCTTGTGTTTGACTCCTCTCACAGACAAAAACTCTTTCACTATAGAGGAAGCAAATTGTACCCCATTGTCTGATAACAGAGACTTAGGGAAGCCTTCTCTTTCAAAAAGAGAGTCCGCAAATTCAATAACCACAGATGAAACTACAGAATTCACAACCCTAATCTCTGGCCAACGGGAATACATGTCCATATACACTAGAACATAATCATCTCTAGATCTTAACTTGATTAGACCCATAATATCTATGGCCACATCCATCCAGGGTCCCTCCGATTCTTCTCGTATTACCTTAGGTTGCATTCTACATTTTAATCTCTTGTCACAGCATACACATTCATGGCAATTCTGAACTTCTCTTTCAATCCAGACTTCCATGCCCGGACACCAATAGGCTTCCCTCAATCTTTCTTTCATTTTACCGATCCCCATGTGACTCGCATGAGCATGGCTTAATCATTTTGACAAAACATTTGAAGGAATCAGTCTGGTTCCCCTCAAGAGTATTCCATCCACCACTGTAAGTTCATCCATGACTTGCCAATAGCCTATCAATGTCTGATCACACACCTTCTTATCACACCAGCCATTCACCACCATCTCTACCACTTTCTTTAAAACAACATCCTTCTCTAGAGCTCTTCTCCATTCATCCTCAGAAATAACACCTTAACTAATAAGGCAGACACCTACACCATCATCACAATCATCACCACCAAAATAATCACCCCCTGGAGTTTCTTCATTGATACCAGCCAACCTGGACAAGCAACCTGCCAAAATATTACTAACACCTGGCAAATATGAAACAACAAAATTAAATTCCTGCAAGGCAACCGCCCATTTACGAATACGGTGTGACACGAAATCAATACCTTTCTTTTCTAATAGTTCCTTCAAAGGCTTATGCTCTATTGAAACTTCAAAATCACCTCCCCAAAGAAACTTTCTTAATTTCTGGATAGCCCAATAAATGGCCAAAGTGGTATACACTCAAAATATCGAGTTTTTAATATCGATTTGCATTAATATCTAATTAAAAATATACAATGGACACAATATCGAATGGACAGAATATAGACTACAAAAATATCGAACAGAATAGCAGTAATATCGAATTCAAAATATAGAATGGACAAAATATCGAATGGACAGAATATAGACAACAAAAATATCGAATTTGAGGTAAGTAGGTTAATATACTTTTTTAATAATATCCAATTTTTTAAAGTGATTTTTTATGTTAGTATATGTGTGAAAAGTGTATATTTATTTTATAATTTATTTTTATTAATTAATTTTATGGTATTTAATTTTTGCGTAATATAATTCTGTAGCAGGTTGTGGGTTTATAGGGGAATAGGGTGGGAAATAATTTATTTATAATTAATTAAATATGCTAATTTATTTATTGGTATTTATTTTGAATTAAATGTTAATTAATTGTTAATTCGTAATTAATTAAAATATAATTGGTAATAAATTTAAATAATTGATAATTATGTTAATTTTATTAATTTATTTTCTGTAGCGAGTTGTGGGTTTATAGGGGAATAGGGTGGGAAGTAATTTAATTATAGTTAATTAAATGTTTTAATTTATTTACTGGTATTTATTTTGAATTAATTGTTAATTAATTGGTAATTGGTAATTAATTAAAATATAATTGGTAATTAATTTCAATTAATTGATTAATTGATAATTATGTTAATTTTATTAATTTATTTTTGCGAGTTGTGGGTTTATTGGGGAATAGGTGGGAAGTAATATAATTATAAATAATTAAAAAATGTAATTTAATTATTGGTATTTATAATGAAATAATTATTTAAATTTTTAATTGGTAATTAATTAAAATATAATTGGTAATTAATTTTAATTAATGGATTAATTGATAATTATGTTAATTTTATTAATTTATTTTCTGTTGTGGGTTGGGTGTTTATAGGGAAATAGGGTGGGAAGTAATTTAATTGTAATTAATTAAATATTTTAATTTATTTATTGTTTTTTTGTTGTAATTTGTAATTGTTTTTTAACTGTTAATTAATTATTTGTTAATTGGTAAAAAATGTGTATTAATAGGTAATATTTTTTAATAATTAATTTTTATTTTTATTTTTAATTGATTAATTATTATATTATATAAAATAGTTAATTACTTTAAATTAATTTGTAATTGGTATTAATATTTAATTTATTTTTATTCGTATATGAAGTATTTACTTTCCCTACTGTTGCACTCTCTGGAGTGGGAATAGTAATTTATACCCTCCCGCTATCCAATGCTTTCCCTACTGTTGCACTCACTGGAGTGGGAATAGTACATTTTATGCCTACGCGATCCAACGCTTTCCCTACTGTTGCACTCTCTGGAGTGGGAATAGTAATTTTTACCCGTACGCTATCTAATGCTTTCCCTACTGTTTCACTCACTGGAGTGGGAATAGTATTTTTACTCCTACGCTATCCAACGCTTTCCCTACTGTTGCACTCACTGGAGTGGGAATAGTAATTTTTACTCCTACGCTATCCAACACTTTCCCTACTGTGGAACTCTGTGGAGTGGGAATAGTAATTTTTACTACTACGCTATCCAACGCTTTCCCTACTGTTGCACTCTCTAGAGTGGGAATAGTAATTTTTACCCTCCCGCTATCCTACGGTAAAAATATTGTATATTTTTTTGTTAATATTATGTTTATATATATATATAAGTATTAAAAAATGAAATTGTTTTTTTTAAGTTACATTAATTATTTATTAATTTTAAGGTTATTTAAGTATTTTAAGTATGTTTAAGTTAATTATATTTATTATTTCATTAATTTTGAATTACTTTTAAGACATTTAAAAAATTAGATATTTTGACTAACTATATTTTTTACAACGACATTTTTGATTCGATATTTTTGTACTTACTTGTTTGGAGACAGGGATTTGATATTTTTGCATTCTATATTGTTTACTCAATATTTTGGTAAGTCTATATTTGTGTCATCGATATTCTTTCAGTGATCCGGCCAAAGCCTCTCTCTCCACCACTGAATAACTACACTCCACACCTTTTAAAGGCCTTGACATAAATGACACTACTTTCCTTCAGGTTTTTGGAGCAAAACCATCCCAAAACCTATAAAGCTGGCATCCGTCATCAAATAGGATTTATACTTCGACCAAGTAAACTCACAGCCCTTCTTTAATAGATCCCTAAGATGGCTTGTCGAACTAGCAAAATTTGGAACAAACTCATGATAGAACTCTGCCATTCCCAAGAATTTCACTTGTTCTTCTTTATTTTCAGGAGTGTTGAGTTTTGATATAGGCTCCATCAAAGCAGACTTAGGTCTGATCTCATTCGAAGATATATGATGACCCAAATATTCAATTTCAGATACATCAAACTTACATTTGTCTGCTCACAATGTTAATCCGGCATCACTCATTCTTCTCAAGACTGAACTTAATCTGTGATTATGTTCCAAAGAGTTAGAACCAAATACCAAAACATTGTCTTGGTATATTTTTACGCCTTCGACACCTTCAAGGATGTGTTCCATAACTCTTTAAAACACAGAGGCCGCCAAAATCAGACGAAAGGGCATTCTTAAAAGCGTAAAGGTGCCGAAGGGCGTTATAAAAGCAGTTAGATCTTGAGAGGAAGGATGTAGCCTCACTTGGTGGTAGGCTGAGGTCAAGTCCAGTGAAGAAAAATATTTGGCACCACCAAGTGTGGAGAAGTGTGGCTCACTGGTTAGAGCAGGCAGACCCTGAAGCAGAGGTCAGACCCGGGACCAGGGTTCAATTCCCGATGCGGCAGGGTCTTGAGCTCAAATGTCCACGGACTCGATAATTCTTGCTTCGGTGCCTGACCTAATCAGGGGTTCACACTCTGCAACTCTGGGCATTAAGCGTGCTTAATCTCCACAACGGCCCCCCGCGGCGGGATGCCTGGCTTTCAACTTGGGGATCCCCTGTAGGGGCTATCTCACAGGGAAAAGCCAGGACGGGTTCCCAAGGCAAGCGCTTAGAGACCCCTGGGTGATAAGCGCTATATAAATCCAACATACAATACAATACAAGTGAGCATAACATCTCACTGATGTTCGGGAGTGGATAATGATCCACAACCACTGCTTTATTTAGCTCTCTAAGATCTATACATAGCCTGGCCTCTCCATTGGCCTTGCGGGCCATAACTATGGAAGAAAGCCATTCAGTAGCTTCAAATTCCTCTATATTTTATCTACTTTAAATGTATCTAGTTCAAGTTTCATCTTGCCCATCATTGCAAAAGGAACCCCTCGGACCTTAGATGCTTTTGGTTGATAACCAGAAATAATTTTGATCTGCTGCATATAGTTCTTGAGACAACCTGTGGAAAATGGTTGACCCAGGATTTGGAATCTTTCCCAACTTGACTGACAGCGGGTAAATCTCCCACTCAGATTGAAGGTGTTTGGTTGGGATCTAAGAAAACATGAAGATCCCGTTGATGAAACGAACTCAACAAAGAGTCACCTTTCATGGATACGTAGATATTTCCTGGAACAACCCTGCTTTTATAATTAATTTTACCCCAGAACCAACCCAACAGATGTATCACCTCTCCACCATATCCTCCAGGACGTATGTCGGGTTTTGATAAGACAATCTTCTTTGAAAGGAATTGATCATAATACATTTTAGCTATCAAGGTGACTTTTGCCCCAGAATCAAAAAGCATCTTGACCAGAGCATCATTGACCATAATCACATCAATTGGAGCATCACCCTCTGATATTTTGATTTGATAAATTTTAACCTCTTCAATGTCATCTTCAAACACATCTACCACCTTTACGTTTCTTTGACCTTTACCCAATCTGCAGCACCTGGTAAAATGTCCTTTTCGTCCACAAGAAGTGTAAGATGCCTTCCACCCAGTGAGGAAATATAAATTCTGGTCAAGTTGTGTTCCCTAGCGCGTACCCCACCGACTCCATGTACGAGTTAAAGTGCATGTAACTTCCCTCCTGTACCAGCTATGAAGACGCAAATACATTTGCGTCTAACATCAACATGTCCTTCTTCAGACCCACCCTGAATGGGTTGAATGGTCCGTTCCTAAGTATGCCATGCCAACGTCTTTTTGTGGTGTACTTCTCCGTTTTTCAGCTCTAGCTGAGTAGGCCCTGAATTTCTGCCACCGAGCCTCTTTTCTGGCTTCTGACTCAAAGGGCCTCTGCCCAGGCTGCCTCTGTACCCATGAACTCTGACTTACTTTCAGCGCGGCCCCTCGCGCTCAGCTCAGCCTGCTGCCTGTCAAGATTGACTATAACCTTCGAGTTATCTGTTCCGCTCCCCGAAAATACATTCCTGCCTGCTAGCTTCAGTAAACATCTCCCCCAGCTGCAGAGCCAAAGGGCCGGCCTGTCTCTGTGCAAGTAATTCAAGTAATTCATAGCCTCTGTTACCATGCTCCCATGGAAGGCCCATGCCCCCACGCTTCTCATGTAGACACTCAGGCGCTTATACATGCACTCACAGTTAGTACAGAATAGCTTCTGCCCTAGAGACCTTTTCCGTCCAGATAGCTCAGTTCCTAAACGCCAGATATCAGATATGAGAGAAGCACAAGTTGATCTGACATGCCAGACTTCTGTCTCTTTCCGTCAGTCCAAATGTCAAGCCCCCTGCACCCTCCAGTTTTACGTCCACCACACGTCATGCAGCTGCGCGCGCATCCAAGCTTCCGATTTCTGCTGACATTGCAACTTTTATGTTAGTGCCACCCCTTTTGTGACACCTACCTGTGACGTTTCTAGCACACACCTCCAGTTCACGCCTAGTTCACGCCTTCTGATTACGTACTAGTAACACGTGTATACTGTTATCTTGTCTTCTCTCAGCTGTTACGCCTACTATAACTGTTTCCTATGACATGAATTAAGTATATAAGCTATGTAATGTAATAAAATGTAGCGCTCTATCCCTTCTTCCACCCCTGCGGTGGGAAGAACATGATATTATGGTCTTGACCATTCCTTTTTAAGGAATAAAACCCCTAAGAACTCTAACACCACGGACTCTGTTTCTTTCTTTCCGATTGAGTTATTATTGATTAAGTACTTACCTGCATAGAAATTAAGAGAGTAAATTAATTATTTACGTCATTTTGGCGCCCGAATAGGGACCCCTCCCCCACCTCACGCGCCGGTTGGTGCGTTGCAAGCTATGTCCCCTGCCATCAGTTAGATGGAAACTACGCGTACCGGCAGGATTTCCTGCATCTCCCTCTGACCCACGGAGGTGACGAAGACTGCGATCAGTACCCAGACGAGGCGGTGAGGAGTGCGGAGGATCCCGACCAGAGCCTAGCCGAAAGAAGCAAGGTCCGAGGTGTCAAGAGGCCCACCAGGTTTCCGAAGTTTTTCCGAAGTTTTCCGAAGTTTTCCGAAGGGTCGAGTCGAGTCCAGTCGAGTTTTCCGAGGCCTTCTGTTTCCGTGCTTCCCGGTGAGTACCATTGCTGGGACGTATCTAGACGGGTTTGGGTACACAAGTCCGGTCTGCACTGTTTTTAGGCAGTGTATCTGTACTGTTTAGCAGTATATCTAGTATTCTGAATTTCTGAATTTCTGCACTGTTACACCAGTGTATCTGTACTGTTTAGCAGTACATCCAGTATAGGGGGTAGTCATCTATGTCTCAAATGTCTTTTCATGTGATTAATGTCGTGGTATGAATGTGACCGTTTTAACGTGCATTATTGTGTTTCTTGTAAAACTAGCTGTATCCAGTATTAAGTAGTAAGGATTGAGCATTCAGTACTAAGTAAGCAAAATGCCGTTTTTCAACAAGTTAAAACAGATAGGAACTAGGAAAGGGATACTGGAGGAAGAAATTCCTATCCCCCCTAGGGACACTCCAGGTAACTTTATGTACCATAAGCATGGCATAGATGCCATATTATATCTCGATTTATGGACCGACTATACCAAACACCTAGACGAAAGACACCGATGGCCCGTTAACGGAACATGGGATGCCGAGTGCATCATGAAGGTAGAGGAAGCACTATGGAAAAAGAAAGCCAGACAATCTCAGAAAGACGCCATAGAATTTTGGCGTAAGGAATCACACAAACGTGCTGAAAGTGCATTACGTAGAGAGGATAGACTTAGAGAATCAGAAAAAGCCCAAGAAAACGAACTAGTTACCGAGGGGATCCGAGTAAAAACTGAACAGATAGACCGCGCACGACATAATCTTGTAAACGGTATGTATCTTGCGGCCGAGGGTACACCTGAGGCCCTATCAGAAATACCGAAAAACTTACCGCCACCATTAGTTCCAACTAAAATAATGCATAAGACTACTAAAGATATATTCCTAAACTCTTATCTAGAGGATGTAGCACCGGCTTACACCAATCTGCCTGTTCGTGCCTTGCCTACTGACAGGGACGGGGATGGCACCCCGCCCCCAGATCATGTTCCGCCGGTACCGCGACAGACCTCCCCCGTTCCGCCAGCCCCGCCACTTCCCGCACCCAAAATTGACCTACCGAAACAACGTTTACCTGATCCTACTAAACGACAAATTCAAGTTCAGATACAGACTCCCCAGGGAGATAATGCACAAGCCTCCGCTTCAGGAGGTGCGACCGCGGGTCTTCGGACCCCGCCATTAACACACAGATTCAATCTCAGGGATATGCAGAGTCCTCTCACGTTCAGGTCACCCCGCCTTGACGCATTAAAAGAAAACATTTCAGTTTGCAGATACGATCCAGTACCCGGAAAAGACGATCTAATGATATTGGCATCACTACGGTTAAGATCTGCTACTGATATCTTGCTATGCTATGTAGGAATGAAGGACCGTCTAGATAGAATATATGAGTTTGTTCAGACAGGGAAAGACCCTGACAGTGTTAAGGAGGCCATGGAGAAACAGAAAGTTGACATTCAAGCACAGATACTACGTTTTTTTATAAATTGCCTAATAAGAGAACGAGACAGGCCTGGAACAGATCAGAGTGAATTAGATGCACTGAACAAGTGGGGTCAAAATATAGCTGAAGGAAAACATGACAAGGGGACTTGCATAGCCAGTATGTGTGGAAAAATAAGAAAAGCAGTGATAGCAGTACACCAAAAAGAGAAAGAAAAAGCTTCCTCCGAGGAGGAAGAAGAACTTGAAGAACCAGAAAAAGCTGCAGATACTATAGCATATGTAGGTAAGGGAACTTACCTTAGGAAGGGTATCCGTCCGGAAAACAAGAGAGTTTTTCTCTCTGCTTTAACAAATCCGAATTCTTCTGAACATCAGTTTCAGGAGACTGATAAAAGGCTTCGAGATCGAGTAGGGTACCATGTACTCAATTCTATGGATGAACAAGAACTAGCCCGGTCAGCCGTATTATGGGCCGAAAATGCAGACATATATAATGATGATACCTTAGCACAGACATTTCTGAACCTTTCCCCAGACGAGCAGAAATTAGCAGGTGTATACATGATTCAGCACCTTCTCATAAAGTACAGAAATCAACATTCTGATCCAGGTCCCTTACACGAAACATTAGAAGCACTACTTATGGATAGATGGAGAGGTTTCAGTACCAAGTTAATACAAATAATTCTAGAACAACGACATAAATATAACACTTTTGTAAGCTCTGAATATGTTCCCGCCCCGCCTCCAGAAAGGAAAATGTACCACATGCAATGCAGGAGTGGCATTGAAAGCCAGAACCCCTTACGAGAAGTACACCCAGTTATGGGTGAGGATCACCGTTTGAAACGCGTGTATGTTCACACTCCTCTGACTAAATTAGAGCTGTTAGAAATGAAGAAACTAGTCCTGTGTCATGATAAAGACCCTGCAGGTTTTCACAGAGAGCTTAAAGACATGTTACTGATGGGGGATTACACGTATGAAGATATCATGAAAATGTTGAAGGTGCTGTTGCCCACGGGCATCTACGAGAAATTAAAGGAAAAAGAATGGGAAGTGGGGGACACAAAGATTGCATGGGCAGAAATAGAAGACGAAGAAAATAAACGTGTCCCAGGGGTAGGCCTTGGGGACAAAACTAAAGCATTACCCGGTTTGATAGTACAGGTCCTACCAAGATTATTGACAACTAGAAAGGAAGATTGGGACGCGATCTCGTCCTGTAAACAGAAACATGATGAAGATACTAGTGACTTCTATTCAAGATTCGAGAAATGTTTCATTATTAATAGTGGCCTCAAACCAAGTAGCGAGTCATATCCGCATCTTTTTGTATCAAAACTAGTCGAGAATTCCCTACCATTAGTTAAAAACCGAGTGTACAAAGTTGAAAGTACTTGGCAGGCAAATACGCCATCCCAGATGTTACAGATGCTCCAATATCATCAGAACAGAATTAGAGAAGAACAAGATCAGGAACAAAAACGCATGAAAGACACGAAGATGAAAATGTTAGTAGCTCAGACGGTCCCAGCCGACGGTCAGAGAAAGGGTGGGACCCAGACCAGTCACACTACAGCTCCCGTTAAAGGGACATGCAATTACTGTAAACAGCCAGGTCATTACGTACATGAATGCCCAGTCCTGAAACATAACATAGCAACAGGTAAAACTAAAGAAAGACCGCATCCGCCTAGACATGACCATGGGCATCAACAGACCTCACAGAACGAACAGCCTATGCAGAACACACAGTCTATGCATGCTCCTTCACACACAGCACAACCCGTAGCGGTACCACAGCCACAGCCCATTGCCGCGACTCAGCAAGTTTCGCAACAGATGTACCAGTATGCCCAGTCCGCATACCCAGATTACCCCCGATATACATGAAACAGCCTAGAGAGGGAATTTGGCTTGCCTCTTATTGAAATTCCTGTAGATCAAGAGGGTCCTTATGTACATAGTCACGTATTGGGAAAAGACAGAAAGTTTTTAATTGACACAGGGGCAAGCCGCACCACAATAAGTCATAATGAAGTCCCAGGGGCACCCCTCTCAGGCTCACAGAATGTTTCCCTTGGGTTTTCAGGACAGCCCATTGTAAATGAAGTATCAGAACCAGTCCCCCTGGCTGTGGGTCCATTATCACGTGTTACAGACTTGTTACTTACAAAATCATGTCCAGAAAATCTGCTAGGAATTAAAACATTGAAGGCTCTAGGAGCTATAATCTGCTGTTCCCCGGAGGGAGTTAGACTCTTTCTACGGGATTTCAAGGGTCATTATGTCTTGCGAGAATTCGATGTCAGATTGAAAAATGTACCAGATCACTTGTGGGCAAAAGGCCCAACTGATGTAGGTTGTATGCATATCACACCATACCGTGTTACACTCAAAACAGGAGTTGTACTACCCCGAATCAGACAATACAAGTTACCACCTGATGCTGTAGTGGCTTTACTGGAAATCATTGAAGAGCTTATAGCACAAGGAGTGGTCGTAGAGACTGACTCCAATATCTGTAATTCACCCATTATTCCGATTCTTAAACGTACTGATCCCAATGCACCGCCAGTATATCGGCTGGTGATTGATCTTCGAGAACTGAATAAATGCATTATTCCACAGTACCCTGTGGTTCCCGATATCTCATCCCTATTGACTGCTATTGATTCAGAGGCAACGTTCTTCACTGTAATTGACCTCAAGAACGCCTTCTTCAGCGTGCCTATTGATCCAGAGAGCCAATATCTCTTCGGATTCAGTTTAAATGGACGCAGTTTCAAATTTTCACGCGCACCTCAAGGATTCACAGAAAGCCCCAGCATCTATAGTCAAGCACTGAAAAGACAACTAGATTGTATTCAAATGCCAGTTAACACCGCTTTACTGCAATACGTCGATGATCTACTGATCACCGCACGAAGTGAGCCCGAATGTGAACAAGCATCACTGACAGTTTTACATTTTCTGGCAGACAAGGGACACAAGGTGTCTCCTTCGAAGCTACAATTCTGTGTTCAGCAAGTTGTGTACTTGGGTCACTTGCTGTCCAAAGTGGGGAGACAGCTCACTCCCGATCGCATTCAGTTAATTGTAAATATGCCACAACCCCAGACACAAAAGGAAGTGCGGGCCTTCATAGGCCTCACCTCATACTGCAGACAATGGATTCCTCAATATGCATTTCTGGCTAAACCACTCATCCAGTTAACGACACAGGAGGCAGCGACTTCGACTGCCCTCCCTTGGACTCAGGAACACACACAAGCTTTTGAAGAATTAAAGAAAGCCTTATGCCAAGCACCAGTTTTAGCGACACCATGTTACAGCAAACCGTTTACACTTTTTGTTACAGAACGTGATGGTACAGCATTGTCTGTCCTCACTCAAGATCAAGCAGGTTCACATAAGCCTTGCGCTTATTTCTCAAGTACATTGGATTCAGTAGCCCAGGCACTCCCTGCGTGCTTGAAGTCAGTAGCAGCAACAGCGTTAGCCATCAGACAGAGCGATTCAATTGTTTTAGGCCATCAATTAACAGTACAAGTTCCACACTCTGTAGAGGTTCTGTTAAACAGAACCCAGACTCAGCACCTGACTATAGCACGACTGACAGGTTATGAATGAACGTTATTCCAGCCACACATAGAAATCAGGCGCTGCAGCATTCTGAACCCCGCAACACTGTTACCTACAATTATGACAGATCCAGCCCCGCATGATTGTATAGAAATCATTAATGCAGTAACAAAGCCACGACGAGACTTAACAGATGTCCCACTGACAAATCCAGACCTGACACTTTATGTGGACGGCTCATGCATGAGAACAGGTACAGGAGAATTAGTGGCCGCGTATGCAGTGACCACTGAAACTGAAGTTAAAGAAACACATCGTATTGACACATTATCTGCTCAAGCAGCAGAGCTCATCGCTCTGACCCGAGCTTGTATACTAGCCAAGAACAGAAATGTTAACATATACACTGATTCCCGTTATGCGTTCGGAGTCGTGCACGACTTCGGCATGTTATGGCAAGAACGAGGTTTCCTGACCTCTCATGGTGCCAAGATACAACACGGTCCCCTCATTCAAGCACTGTTGGAAGCAATACATTTGCCCTCGGGCATATCAGTCATGAAGTGTAAAGCACATACTAAGGTCACAGATTCTGTTTCCCAGGGTAACGACCTGGCAGACCAGACAGCAAAACATACAGCACTGACTCACACCCAGACAACTGATGTGACAAAGACAATAGTACCGACAAAGTGTATGGCAGTCAAGGATCCCGCTCTAGATGTAATTGATATTCAGGCACATGCTACCCCAGAAGAAATAAAGAGATGGATTGAACTAGGAGGGATCCAGACAGATCAAGGTTGGATGACGAAGGGAAAATCTACCTGGTTTCTCCCTGACTCTATGGTTCAAGTCATGATTAATACAGCACATAGCCCAGCACATCTAGGAGAGAAAGCGATGTTAGACAGTTTACAAAATCTTTGGAACAATAAACACTTACGAGCAGCCGCAAAACAGAAAGTGCGTACTTGCATGATCTGTTGTCAGTTCAACCCAGGTAAAAGCGTCCCTGTAGAGCAAGGTGGATTTCATCCTCCCGATCACCCTTTTGAAGTCCTCCAAATGGATTATGTCCAGATGAACCGTTGTCGAGGATTCAAGTATGTCCTTGTAGTTGTTTGTGCACTTTCCCGTTGGACCGAAGCCTACCCAGTCCCAGATTATACTGCTCCGACCACTGCCCGGCAGTTGGTTCGTGAATTCTTCCCACGATACGGTTTGCCTCGTGTCGTGTACTCAGATAACGGACAACCCTTCTCGTCCGAGCTAATGAAACAAGTTTCTTTACTGCTAGGATATCAGTGGAAATTTCATTGTGTCCGACATCCTGAAGCCGCAGGCCTTGTAGAAAGGCATAACCAGACACTAAAGATACGCCTTGCAAAAATATGTCAGGAGAAAGGGGTCGACTGGATAGTCGCCCTGCCAGTGGCACTATTCTATATGAGAATGGTTGCCCACTCGAGATCAGGGCTATCCCCGTACGAAGTGGTTTTTGGCAGACCACCGAATATGTGGGGGACGCCCATTCCTAAAAAGATCACTGATGTTGATTGTAATATGTTGACAGATTACCTTGCCTCCTTGATGTCTGCACTCCAATCATGTCGTTCACAGGTTGCCGCAGCCTTCCCTGACAACACTGATGTAAAGCCGCACGAGGTCCGTCCTGGGGACCTAGTATTGGTGCGAAATTTCGACAGGAAGAGTCCGCTGGAGCCCCGCTGGAATTCCCCGAAGACCGTCCTTCTCACCACGAGGACCGCCGTGAAGATCGAAGGGAGAAAGGGGTGGGTCCATACGAGTCATGTGAAAAAATTCCATGAACTGAAACCAGACCGAGACTCGTCCACCCCCACCAAAGACTGTGTTGAGCCAAAAGACTTTACAGTTACCGAACGAGAAAAAACTCCCCAAGAGGAGTACCGGTCGAAACTCTGATCTAGCAAGTCAGACAGTTTAATTGTTTAAGTCCTCCCCTAGGTGAATCGGTTAAATAGTTTCTGACATGTATCCCCTAGATCGAGATAGAGAGAGAGAGAGAGACGATTCAAAAAAAGTGCATATTGTAAATCACTTCGTAGTCACTGTATAGTGACACTATTAATAATGTTTATTCTGAGTATCTTAGTTATTGTTGCTAGCATTCTGCTACCTATCTACTGGCCTATTTTCAGGCGTGAACAATCTGTTTACAATGTCTCTGCTGAACACACTTTTAGTGAGTTACCTCCACACGAACTCTCTTACAGACTTGCGCTGCGCAACAATACATTCATTAGTATGTTACACCATTCCCATCAGACTAACAATGCTACAGACTGCTGGATATGTGGCCGACTCCCTCCCTACCAGAATTACAAGGGAGCCCTTCCCCTCTTTCCGTACCCGTTCACTCACAATGGCTCCTGTGGGGCATGGTTTAAAATAATTAATTCCTTAGATCCTGATATTGCTGTTTTCGATGGGGGCTGGGTTTGGGGAAACTTGAACTTAGTCCTGCTCGACGTCTGTTACCCTGATAAGGAGGGACTCCCCACTCGAATAGGAACTGATCTAGAAAATGAAGTATATGGATTAGGTAACTACACAATTAGCCTTATGATTCTTACTGTTGAATCCGAGGCTGCACCAGTCCTGCCCCATATGCTAGTATTACCAGTCACTGGTGAATTATGTGTCCGAAAGAAAGGTTCAGTACACTTAGGCCATAGTAAATGCACTACTGTGGTCGAATTCAGTGATCATGGTAAATCGTCCTTCAAAGCTATCAGTCATTCCTATTTTGTTTGTGGTCATACCGCATACATACGCCTACCTCCAGATTGGGATGGTACCTGTTACATTGCATTCCTTCTGCCACCTGTTTTCCTAGCTCCCCCTGATTACCATAGAAATACAAATCTAGTAAAGAATAGACCCAGAAGAGATATCCCACTTGTCGACTATACAGAAACGGCATGGGAACAGTACACCGATTTTAATAAAGGATTCTTTTTCTTTTTAGGCCCCGTCCAAAACAGTAAATTAATACGTAAATTAACTAGAACACTTGAAGCTGTAGTACATGAAACTGCCTCCGCCTTAGGTAACCTAACAGAGGAGCAATCTGCTATGCGGGTTGTTGTCCTTCAAAATCGTCTTGTTATTGACGTCATCTTGGCAGATAGAGGTGGAGCCTGTAAGGTCATCGGGTCAAGTTGCTGCGTTTTCATCCCACAAAACGCGCCATCTGTTTATCAAGCTATCACCCGTCTGCATAAAATTGCAAACCAGATACATCAGAATCCAGGCACCTGGACTTGGTCCGGTTGGTTCTGGACAACGTTAACTGCTTGGGGATGGAAGATCCTATCATTCCTAGGTTTTCGCCTTGTCATAGTATTCAGCTGCTGCCTGTGCCTACAGTGTGGGCCGGCGATATGTGGACTGTGTGCCACATCGTGCATTGAACATTCCAGTTTTCTCTCAAATAGACAACGGAAGAGAGATGAACAAATTATGTTACAAGAACAAACTGATCAATTTATGATGATCGATATATCATGAAGGGTCCGTAGGGAACAAGGAGGGAATGAGGAAATATAAATTCTGGTCAAGTTGTGTTCCCTAGCGCGTACCCCACCGACTCCATGTACGAGTTAAAGTGCATGTAACTTCCCTCCTGTACCAGCTATGAAGACGCAAATACATTTGCGTCTAACATCAACATGTCCTTCTTCAGACCCACCCTGAATGGGTTGAATGGTCCGTTCCTAAGTATGCCATGCCAACGTCTTTTTGTGGTGTACTTCTCCGTTTTTCAGCTCTAGCTGAGTAGGCCCTGAATTTCTGCCACCGAGCCTCTTTTCTGGCTTCTGACTCAAAGGGCCTCTGCCCAGGCTGCCTCTGTACCCATGAACTCTGACTTACTTTCAGCGCGGCCCCTCGCGCTCAGCTCAGCCTGCTGCCTGCCAAGATTGACTATAACCTTCGAGTTATCTGTTCCGCTCCCCGAAAATACATTCCTGCCTGCTAGCTTCAGTAAACATCTCCCCCAGCTGCAGAGCCAAAGGGCCGGCCTGTCTCTGTGCAAGTAATTCAAGTAATTCATAGCCTCTGTTACCATGCTCCCATGGAAGGCCCATGCCCCCACGCTTCTCATGTAGACACTCAGGCGCTTATACATGCACTCACAGTTAGTACAGAATAGCTTCTGCCCTAGAGACCTTTTCCGTCCAGATAGCTCAGTTCCTAAACACCAGATATCAGATATGAGAGAAGCACAAGTTGATCTGACATGCCAGACTTCTGTCTCTTTCCGTCAGTCCAAATGTCAAGCCCCCTGCACCCTCCAGTTTTACGTCCACCACACGTCATGCAGCTGCGCGCGCATCCAAGCTTCCGATTTCTGCTGACATTGCAACTTTTATGTTAGTGCCACCCCTTTTGTGACACCTACCTGTGACGTTTCTAGCACACACCTCCAGTTCACGCCTAGTTCACGCCTTCTGATTACGTACTAGTAACACGTGTATACTGTTATCTTGTCTTCTCTCAGCTGTTACGCCTACTATAACTGTTTCCTATGACATGAATTAAGTATATAAGCTATGTAATGTAATAAAATGTAGCGCTCTATCCCTTCTTCCACCCCTGCGGTGGGAAGAACATGATATTATGGTCTTGACCATTCCTTTTTAAGGAATAAAACCCCTAAGAACTCTAACACCACGGACTCTGTTTCTTTCTTTCCGATTGAGTTATTATTGATTAAGTACTTACCTGCATAGAAATTAAGAGAGTAAATTAATTATTTACGTCAGGACAATCTTTGAAATTCGCCATATGACCTGCATTTCCACATCTATAACACTTGCCAGAAAAATATTTCATGGAACTGGATTGAATACCACAGTTACTTTATACATTTTGTGAAGTGCTAGGTTGAGCTGGAGATTGAATAATATTCTTTTCCTTCTCCTTGTCATTACTGTCCTTGCTATAGTTTACTTTCATAACAGAAGAATGTTCCTTTTCACCTTGAGACGTTTTATGTTTAGTGTCTAAACAAAGTTTAGAGTGCTCATAAGTTTTCGCAATTGTAATCACTTCATGTAAAGAAGGATTGTCTTTTTGCCAGAGATTATCTCTTGCTTTATCAACATTACAGCCCAACATCATTTGATCACGCAGACGTTCTTCTAAGGATACCCCAAAATTGCATGTTGATGCTAATTTTCTAAGTTCTGTAATATACTGCTCAACAGTTTCTTCTCCTTTTTGCATACGTCGACCAAAGTGGTACCTCTCCAGAACTGTGCTTAGCTTTGGCAAATAATGCAAGTCTAGTTTTTTTATTGCGATTTCGTACTCATTGAGAGCGGAAGACTCATTTTCAGGAAGATCAGGAAGATGTTCACAAACCTCCTGTCCCTCTGCTCCCAGACAATGCATTAAGAGAGTTGTTCTCCTTTCTGCGCTAAGGGAGGTACCGCAAACTCTGGCATAGGTAGAGAAAACTGTTTTCCACTTGAGCAAAGGCAGAGTAGGTTCGCCAGGAGATGATAAGAAAAAGGTTGGCGCAGGAACATTTTGCTTCTTGAGAGGTTGGAGCTGTAAGTAAAGTTACTTTATAATATTGAAGAAAGCTGTATGTATAAGCGCTGTAAAAAAAGATGAGCTGACACACCTTGACGGACAATATTTGCAAGAACTATGTGTGTCAGTGCATATGTTAAAAAAAACTAAGCTGAGCATATAAGCGATGTAAGGAAGTTGTCAGCAAAGCGACTGTATAATATTGAAATAAGCTGTGTGTATCAGCGCTATAAAGGGTATGAGCTGACACACTTAAACAACAATTTACAACAACTGTGCATGTCAGTAAATATGTTGAGCACATCAGCGCTGCAATGAAGTTCCACAAACACACTCTTATTTTGATTTTAAATTGGCTGTTTGTATCAGCGTAACGAGATTTTACTGACATGCATTAATTTTGTTTTAATGTAGGCTGTTTGTATCAGCGGTGAAACAAATTGGCCTGGGCAGTAAATTCCATTCCGCTCGCGGAAGTTGCAGAATTTGGGTAATTTCGCGTTCTGCGGAGAACGCGAAATTGCCCAAAATTCTGCGTTCCGCAACTTCGCGAAATGTTTTGCTTGTTCGTGTTCTCAAAATGCCTGTTAGCGAGATAATTCCCCCTGAGCACGCAAACTGTGATTGCGAACAGGAAAAAAGCATTGCAAACAAGAAATTCCGCGTGTTAGTGGAATTTCTGCATGTTCGCAGAGATTTTTTACTGTTTCGCAGAAATTTGCGTAACGCAATTACGCAAATTCCGCCCACCCCTAGAAACAAAGGATCAGCTGAAGCACATTGTGGCTGTGTGTATCAGACTAGAAAAAGAAAGTCAGCTGAAGCGTGTCTCAGTATTCGCTGCAATTAAAATCAGCTGTTCCGTGTTTCTATCTATCTGACGTATGAAGCATTGTTAACAGCGAGGAAACGTGATGAGGAATCGTGATGTAAAGTCTGGAGCGTCAAAAAACATTCAGGGGCTTGCTCATGCGCTTCTGCTCGAGACTACAAACATTGGTATAGCTTGCTCGCGCTCATGCAAGGCTTTGCACTCGAGTTTGCGAGTAACATGCAAGCGCTTGGTCATGCGCTTCTGCTCGAGACTACAAACTTTGGTATAGCTTGCTCGCGCTCATGCCAGGCTTTGCACTCGAGTTTGCGAGTAACATGCACGCGCTTGGTCATGCGCTTCTGCTCGAGACTACAAACTTTGGTGAAGCGTACTCACGCTCGTGTAAGGCTTTGCGCTCGAGCTTGCGAGAAAACACAACGTCAAGTTTATAAATTAAAGTCACCAAAATTAAAACAACAAAAAAAAACATTGCTTCAACTCACGGAACAAGCAGGGAAATCAGAGAGGCAACACAGCAGAAATCACTCAACCAAAGCTGAAAACCTCCGGAGCACGGCACAAACAAGTAGCAAAGGAGAGTCACAGCAGCAGGAATCACACAAGTGTGAACAACTCTCTCCTGTGCCCCGCTCAGGAGGCGCAGGAGAGAGTTGCTTGATCAAGTCACACAACAGGACTCCAAATTAAGGTAAAGATGATGTGTTGAGGTCTTTCAATGTGCAGTAGAAATCCAACACACGTGGGGTTAATATCTTATACCAAGCGATGCCAAATGTAATGAAGTACAGCCTTCCCTTAGTAGTAAGTCAAGTAGTAGGTATTAAGTACAAAAGAGTACATAAGACCTCATCCAGCATCAAATTCCAGCAGCTGCTAACTGAACTGCTGCTTACAATCCTTTCATACAATGCTGGTTCCACATTCTAAACAGTGTAGCCTAGTAACTTGAATAACATTCTTATGCATGAAGATAAATGAGAACATTACAAAAGCATTCTAATCCAAGGAGATAAGTGAGAACATTACACACGTTATGAAGGGTTGGGCATAGGAATAATTTCCAAGACATATGCTGAGTCCTATCATGTGTTAGTGGCCTTATTGTCTGTGGCAGACCTACTTTTGCCCCTACCAATAACCCACCATCTACCCATTAAAACTGTGGAAAATCTGCTTTCTTACTGTGACTTTGATCACAACTTAGATGCTTTATTGTCTGTTACATGAAACATTGTGACTACTTTAAACCTGTTAACACCACAAATTATTTGCAATCCGAGACACCTATATGTAACTGCAGGATGTTAAGAAGTGTGGACACCAGAATCAGATGATTAAGGATTTATTTCAGTAAAATGAACATCGATACAGCAAGTCTCCTTGAGTCCTTCTCTCTCTGGCAACCACAGCAAAGAATGCCAGGCTGTCAGGGAGAACGGCAGAAGAATAGAACCTACACTTAACTGATAACAAATGATGCAATTCATAATACATTCCTCGCGCTACTGCACGAGGAATCAAACTATTAAAGAAACATAACACATCTTCCCCCTTAACACAAAAATATAAACAGTAAGATAATACAGAATAATGTATATCAATATAGCTTAAAAAGAAATTGTGATTCAATTTGATTGTTCATCACAAACAAAATCTTTTAACCACTTAGGCTTAATGCAAGTACGCACAGAACGGTCACTAACATCATTGTTTCTTTCTTCCATTGTGACTGCTGTTGTATCATAAATATCTTTATGAGTTTTTGTTGTATCTAACGGAATGTTAACATCAACTACTGTTCCAGATGTTCCAACATTAACACTAGTGTCAGCCATGCTGCTCTTCACAGAGGAAGATTCAACAGTAGGGTGTTCGTTACTGTCAACAATAGAGGACTCTTCATTAGGATGATCAACATTCATAGTACCATTATGAACAATCAACCAAATCAGACATTTTGGTGTTAGCAGTATGAATAAGATCATCATCAATAATAAAATACTGAGATGCTTTCCTTGAGAAACCAGAATCTTTACTTTTCTTATACAAATGAATTTCACTTTTAAGTATTGCAATACATTTCAAATTCCATACCTTCCCACCACTTAGTTGAACAGCATTGCAAAAGATTTTTTCAACTTTTAGAGGCTCAGAAAATTGAATTTCTCCTTTATTTACTTTCCAGTTTTTTTTTTTTTACTTTAACCCAAGAACCTACTCTAACATCACAAACATTGGTATTATGTTTCAGGTCATAGGTTTCTTTGTTTTTAAGATGCTTATTCTCAATTCTAGACCTCAAAAAATCAATGGGAATTTTGGATTTATCAACATTAAACATACATTCTGGATTACATTTAGTGCGAACTGGTCTACCCCTCATGACTTCAAAAGGTGACACACCCAAAACATCATGTGGAGAAGTTCTATACATCCAAATAGTTTTGAACAATTGAAACTCCCAATCACAGTTATTACAGAGGCAGATTGTATAGCATTTTTTAATACTCTGTTGAAACGTTCAATCTTGCCCATACCGCTTGGGTTGTCTAGGGATATGGTACAGTGCCTTATTCCCACTTTGTCAAAATAATCCTTGGCAATTTTTGAGGTAAATTGGACAACATTGTCAATAACTAATAGAGCAGGAAGACCTTCACCAACAAAAACACAATCAAGGAATTTAATAACTACTTCTGAATTGACCTTTTCAACCATTTTCAAAACAGGCCACCTTCAGAAGAGATCAATCCCAGCTAATACATACTTGTTCTGAGAACCAATAGGTCCCAATATATTAATTGCTACAGTTTGCCATGGAGATCTTGGGGTTATAGGTTCAGCCATGGGAGGTTTGAGAGTAATAAGAGTTTTATCGGAGTTAGCACACCAGACACAATTTCTAATAAACCTCTCAATAATTAAATCCATCCCTGGCCACCAGTACCACTGTTTTATCCTTTGTTTGGTCTTGACAATACCACCATGGACTTTGTGACACATTTTAACTATAGTTTCTCTAAGTTTTGTCAGAGGGATAACTTTATCATTCCTCATGATATTCCCGTTAGATATAGAAAGTTCATTACGAACTTCCCACAATTGTTTAAAATCTTCTGGTAAACTGCTTTTAGATGGCCAACCACTGGTAACAAATAGGAACATTTTCTTAATAATGTCATCTTCCTCACACAACTTTTTCCATTCATTCTTATCAAACTAGATAAGCCATGATCATGAACCAATGCAACTTTAATATTCTCCCACTCATGATCAGAACTGTCTGTTAGATTGGTTGGCATTCGTGATAAAAAATCATCTACTACATTCTCCTTGCCTGGTACATAAATAATTTTGTAAATGTAGTCTTGCAATCTTAAGGACATTCTAGCAATCCCAGGAGACGCATTGAATAATCCCTCTGTCGTCAGCAATCTTACCAAAGGTATATGATCAGTTCTGGAAATGAATGGTTTGACCCAAACAAATGCCCTGAAATGTTCAAGTGACCAAATACATGATAATGTTTCTTTCTCAAGCACTGAGAACTTCTCTTCAGTGGGGGAAAGAGCACGGGAGACATAAGCAATAATGAATTCCTACCCTTCTTGATTAACTTGGGAAAGAACACCACCCAAACCTTTATTACTGGCATCTACAGTAATAACATTCTCAAGTTCAGGGTCAAATGCACTCAAAGCTTGTGCATCAGAAATTGCTTTCTTAATGTTTTCAAATTCTTCTTTGCATTCCACTTACCAATTAAATTTGGTTTTGTTTTTAAGTAACTGACGTATGTTGAAAATTTTACTCGAAAATGTTCGCACAAATTTTTAGTAAAACTCAACTAACCCAACAAAAGATCTTACTTCATCTTTGTTTTTTGGATGTGGAGCATTCAACACAAAATCTACCATAGCAGGTTTAGTAGAAATCCCCTCCCCACTAATGACATGTCCTAAATATGTAATGGACTTCACCGTAAATTTCAATTTTGCGCGTTCAACGGTTAAACCTTTATGCTCCAGAATGCCTAAAACTTCTTTGAGAGTATCATTGTGTTCTCGTTTCTCTTTTCCAAAAAGTAGGATATCATCCTGGAAACAACATACCTTATCAAACTTACTAAAAAGTTGATGCATTATTCTCTGAAAAATCGCTGCCACAGCGGCGATACCAAAGGGTAATCATTTGTATTGATAACACCCTGAAGGAGTTATGAATGCTGTCAAAGGTTTGCTGTCATCTGTGAGAGAAATTTGATGATAGGCAGCGGATAGGTCTATTGCGGAAAACCAATTAGCATCTCTGGTTAAACTCAACATCTCTGAAATTTTCGGTAATGGGAACCTATCCACCACTATGTTATTATTTAAATGTCTCAGATCAATACACAACCTTAACTTACCATTTCTGCGTCGCGCAACGACAATCGGAGAAATCCATTGTGAGGATTTAATTGGTTAAATAATGTTTGCTTTGACATGTTTTTCAAGTTTGATATCTACTTCTTTTCTCTACAGTATCAGTATATTTCTGTCTTAATGAATTTTAAGACAGGCTTCCGGCTTCAATACTATTTGATGTTTAAAATCATTCAAATTACCAATTTCTTTGCTGAAAACTTTAGGTAAGGAATCAGTATTGTCATCTACAAGCATGACAGGATCATCACTATTGGGGTTGACTATTATGCCAAGGTTACCTTGATCTCTGCACCCTAATACTGAAGGGCCTTTTCTAGACAAATATAATTTACCAAATGATTCCCTTCCTTTGAATCTAAAAAGCAGAGAACGATATCCAACCATATCTATTTTTTCCCCTGAAAACCCTTCAGGATGGATATCAGGAGGGAGTAATTCATTGCCTAATTTACTAGTCTCAAAAGCTTCTTGCTTTCTATGAAAAAATGTATACTTTGTTATTCCAATACAAACCTTGGGCGCAAAATGATTGTCAAAGTCTTTTAGAATCTCAAGAAATGCATTAATATCTCCACTGTTCCTTTCTGCATACGATCATAATCTTTTAATCCTGCAGGGCCAGTGGAGTATAAGGAAAAAGTTTTCTTTCTATCTGCTGACATTTTATTATGACATTTTATTATCCAAGATAATGGCTTTGATAAAGTTTAAAAAATAAGGTTTCCATTCTAACCATTTTATGAAAGGTTCAGTTCCTGAAGACCAAAATGGTTGAGGAGGTTGAATTGTGAAATTTTGTTGAGTAGCCATATTGTAATGTAATAGGCCAAGAAACAAAATAATCTAACAAATAAAATGATTAATAAAATAAATCAGCTTTGAAAATATTACTTTTTAAAATAAATAGTTAAAGACTGTACCATTGTGAAATGCTGACTTTTAAATGCTGAAAGGAGACATTCTGCTTAAAGAAAAGAGAAATCATGCGGTTAAATTGAAAACGATTGAAGATTGCAGAAGAAAGTATTCTCTCCTATAAGTTTTCCAGTTTCCGATGTATTTTTTTAAAATCCAAGATGGTGACAAGTAATTGCCCTCATAAGTGACCTCAGAAGAAGATGCACGCTTCCGTAATGACCAAATACGCGTCAGCGCGCAGTAAAGACAAACAGCTGCGTTCCTGTGTTCGGCTTGCGAGGATTCTATCGGCATGCGCTATCCAAGGCGTTTGAAAGATGCAAGTCAACAAAAGTTATTAAAAACATGGAATAGTTGAAATCTTTCATGGGAAAGTCTTACCCCGTGGGTGGCGCTGTTGTAGGAAGCCAGCTGTAATTGTAGATTTTAATCCAACGCAAATTTAAAAAAACGGAATCCAGAAAAATCATAAAACGATTGAAAATGAATCCGTGAGTTCATAGACTCGATGTTCAAATCGTCGCCAATTTTGTTAAGAAGTTTGGACACCAGAATCAGATGATTAAGGATTTATTCCAGTAAAATGAACATCGATACAGCAGGTCTCCTTCAGTCCTTCTCTCTCGGGCAACCGCAGCAAAGAATGCCAGGCTGTCAGGGAGAACGGCAGAAGAATAGGACCTACACTTAAATGATAACAAATGATGCAACGCATAATACATACCTTGCGCTACTGCACGAGGTATGCAAACTATTAAAGAAACATAACACAGGACATCAGTTCTAACCCAAGAGAGCTCAATTACATCTCTGGTTTAATATACCTGGTTCCTGAATGAATATGTGTGTATACTGCATGTTGTAGGTTCTAATCTTAGTACTCATGCCCATAGCAGAGGTATGTCTTTCACCAGTGATTTCATGGGGATTGCTTAACTGGTTAAAGTATCCACTACCTAGTGTCTTATGTACCATGCAGGTCACGTGCTTTTTCCTAATGATATAGATCAGTAGAATTTGCACTATTCCAGATATCCATTTGTGACATGTAGTGCACAGATTAATAATTGACGCACAGTGGCTTGCAGCAGGATGCGGACAATGTGAGATTACTATAAGCAGTTAGATTGCTATAAAAGGGGGTCCTTAAAAAAAATTATAACTTTACCAACAGAATTAACAATTGTCAAACCGGAGAGCTCACGCAAGGTTGCCTTCTTACACCTTACCCCAACTCCACAATCCACTCATATCTGGAGTCCTCTGTCTATTTTAACTATAGGGATGCTCAACTTAAAGGAACCATCCAGTGTAGAGAAAAACAGCTATCTTTACCTAGTCCAGCGTGAGTGATAATCACCAATAGCAAAGTATTGCCATTCTGGAATGTTCCGTTGTTTGATTATGTGTGCTTGGGTTTTTAGACCAATTGTGACATCATTTTCCGAATGGCCACATTAAATCTATCACATGTGCGGTTTGTTTCGATTTCACAATGTGAACCAATCTTAACGTACCTTACATCTCTACAAGTATTTACACAGAGACCAGTAATTAATTATCTATGGTCCTGAAATCTGATTTTATTTAGAAATAAATGAAAGCAGGGCCTACATTTCCGTCTCTGTGTTCTTTGTTAGTCACGGCTGTGTTAAGCGCCAGTCTGAGCTAAGTATAGGGCTTCCATTAGCCATTTTCTTCCTGTCGCGTGCAGCACTAACTGCTTGTGGAAACGGGCCTAATCCCGTCCTTAAACCGGAGAGCTTTTTATGTGTAAAACGAGGCAACACCCACTCTAGACAGACCTGAGCAGACGGAGGCAGGGGCCATCAGCAGGTTTCCCCCAGAATAGCTCTCTAGAGGTGCGGGCAGGTCGCATTTATTTCCAGATGATGTAATTGTAACCCTTGCATGTTTTTTAAATATTATTTTTGTGTCTGGCTTAGGAAAGTTTAGCTCTCCGAGTCAAAGGTGATGCGAAAGAGCAATTTTGTTAGTGACATTGCACCCCTGTCGAATGTGTGAAATGCAATTGCACCTGAAGAATAGGGCTGCTAATTTGGGTGAACCACTGTCTCTTGAATCCGCACCAAACGCGTCTGATGTACTCCTTTACGGTTGCATCGGCTAGTGACTCCCAGTTAAGACTTGGAGGCAGGTCATTCTTCATTCAAATTCTCTCCAGCAATGTAATAGGGTACCCCTTCACCCTCCACGAAATAGCCAATCATGATTATTAGGTTAGCAGCACTTTAAAATCCCATTTGTTTTTTTGTGGGCATAGTCTAACTTTTTTCTTTTTTTCCTTCTTCCTGTTTGAGCACCAATATCCTTTTGCGTGAGTCCCTGCACTCTAGAAATGTATCAGCCGGTCATGCTCACTCCCTCAGAGTGAAAGTGCATGTAAATGACTGAGCTTTACAAGTGATATAATCACAAAGCCTTGAATTCTGTCTGTTACCTACATTTAGCGGTGCAGGCCTCCCACAAAGCAGATCCTGCTTCATCCTAGCCTGTACTTCTCTCCTTCAATTCATGTTTAACCCCAGGTTGCAGGAAGTTATGTAATATCTTCAACTTGTGCTCCAGGATCATAGCCCCTGGGTCAGAAGATGACAAGCGCTGTATCTGAGTCACGATGGTGGCAATTTACAAAGGTCAGAGGGAATATTGAAATAGTCAGTTCATAAAGTGTTGATACATTGAATAAAGAAATTACATATTATTGCTGTGTAGACTAAACTGTAGTATCTTGCTTATCATTTCCCACCCTTTCCCTGTCCTGTGTCCCTTTTTTTTTTTTTTTTTTTTTTTCCTGTGTCCCTTTTAACATTGGTACTTCGACGTCTGCATCTAAATAAGAAAAACAGATTTTAGCCTCTATGTTTGAACACATTTTCAGCTACAAACGTGTTTACCTCTATTTATGCATTCCAAGAATCTAAAAAAGAATTAAAATATGGGTGTCCTACTGACACTCACAATGCATGGTGTTCCTGGGAGTTTGATACACCTTTAGGGGGGGTGTGGTGTAACGGCCAGTGCTGCTGACATCGGAGCTGAGGATCCAGATTCAAGTCTCGGCGTTGGGTAAACATCATGTGATTCTGGGCAAATCACTTAGGGCCAGATGTACGACCAGCAATTTTGCGACTCGCAAAACTGGATGTACAACAGTGTGTTTAACACTGTTTGCGATTCCCAACGGGGTCGCAAATTGCGGGGCTCATGAATATTAATGAGCCTCTCACAATTTGCGATCCCATTGGGAATTTGCTGGCCATCCCAGGTAAGGTGGCCTGCTGAGCTCAGCAGACCACCATGTCTAGGACTGCTTTTAAATATAGCAGATTTTATTTGGTTAATGCAGCCTGTTTTCTTTAAAGGAAAACGGGATGCATTTAAAAAAAAAAAGAAACTTTTTGGTGTCAATTCTTAAGAGCAGGTAGTGGTCCCTGGGACCACTGCCTAACCTTAAAAATATTTTCAGAGCCTGTCACAAAGGGGAAGGAGTCCCTTAGGGACCCCTTCCCATTTGTGACTCCATTACCAAGAAGATGGTAATTTACGAGTGTGTACATTCGTACATGGGTTAGAGAGTCGCTAATTGGGAGGGAATACCCCTTTCAAATAGCGAGTCTCTAAACACTTTTTTGTGTTAGTACATGGCAAGTTCAATTTTAGCATGTTCAAACTGGTCGCTAACCCGTTTGCACATGCTAAAATTGTTCGTACTTCTGGCTCTTAATTAACCCGTGCCTACGGACAGCGCCTACAGACTCTCACAGGTGATTCACTATACAAACCCAAGTATTAAAATAATAAATCTGTATGCTTGTGGGAATTCCAAAATTCAGATTAGACCCTTTCCTATTGACCCAGCGGGTTACCAGCAACAGTTACTCTAATACCATATACTCACCTGGGCCTATAAACACACATTCACACTACCTGGTAATAATCTGCTGGGGTAAATTGAATTATGAATGTCTTACCATACCAAGACTAGTTATTTCTGGCTCCTAACTAGTATTACAATTGATCAAAAAGTTCTTTCCTCTGGTCAATTGATCAAATTAGTTGAATTAGCTGATGATGAAATGACATAAATCAACTTACTGGCAAATTAATTTTAAATGATCATAGAGTCAGGAAGCATTTTAAATCTTTATCTAAGAGATTAATTTCATGTGAATCACTTACAAAGTACAGAACAGTCTCTGACTATTTATGGAAGGATGATTTAATAATTCAATTATCAAATACATTTAATTTTACTACGCAATGTTGATGCATGAAAGGAGAGGATAGAGAGAAAAGGACATAGGTACATAAACAGACATATATTTATACTTACCAAGTATGGTGTGAAAACCAACCTCCTGGCCAAGGTCTCCAAGGAAAGATCTGGCGACCAAACGCTTCAGGACAGGAATCAGAACAGGACAGATGACCTCTCTATCTCTGACGCTTGCGTAGCACCCCTCTCTGACACTCTCTTCCTCCTCGAGATTCTTCCGCAATCTTCTTCTAAATTAATTAGCTTTAGATATATGGTTGTACAATTTGATTCTTCTTCAGCATCCCTGGTCACTCCGATGGCATCTCGGTCTCTGCAGCATTCAGCATCAACGTCTCTCTAACTAACTAAGAACTACCTCAATTATACCCTACAATAGTCACGTACCTCCCAAGGGGAGGTGATCATCACACCATGCTTACATGTTACTCTTTTCAGTTAGCCGTTTGTTAATAAACCCATCCCCTTAATTCTTTATTCAAACTTTATTTCCCACCCGCATTCACATTATTTTGCAACATTTATAATAGCTGTCACAGTTTCTTCCATCCTGGTGAACTCTTCACCACTTGGTTCCCAGGCCAGGACACTCAGTGTAGTCATTGTTCTGGATTCACTCTCAATGGGAATGCGAGGATGAACCTTTCAATCACGTGATTCTGCTTACTTCTGTCAAGCTTGGGAGGCCCAAAGACGTACTAATAATAAAGTTTAAAAAAAAATGTTATTTAAAAAAATAAAGGGTTCCACTGTATACCACCAATTTCTTTTCTAACCCCATTTACTTATTAATGCTTTCCCTGTGTTAGCATTAGTAAAATAACGTGTTTTAGTTTTCAGCAAAGCAGATGCTGAACATGTGAGTTTCAAAGCAGCCATTTTGTTAGCATTCGCGCAAGCGCAAGTATTTACCTCCAAGGAAAGTACTTCATACTACGTAAATGCAGTAGACCCATGCGTACTAAAGATTTTCAGTTAGCAGCCATTTTAGAATCACACTTGAGTTACTGGTTAGTAAAACACATAGGCGAGCTTCTTTTTCTCATAAATGTAATGTTGTGCATATTAATATATACGAAATAAAGTTAAAACAAAAAGTTACATGAGAGAATTGTGTCTGAGTAAGTCTCTTTTCTACGAGTCCTTGCTCCATCACTATCCTGGAAATTGTCACCAGGGGCCTGACCTAGAACTTAGGGTTCTTTAGCTTTGTCAATGTGGCAGAGAACGTTACTTGCATCATGCTGATGGACAGAAGGCCACCATTTTTAGAGATCACCAACCACTTAGCAATGATTTATGTGTCTGCCACTGCAGTTCCTGTGAAGGCACTGCACGTTTGAGGCGTGATCCCAGCAATAATATATTAATGGCCCCAGGCATTCATTTGCACCAATTACCTCAAACACTAAATATTTTGTGATTTGCATCAATGGAACCAAATGGTACTTTATATCAAGCTTCACCCGACAGAAATATGCATAAATGGCCCCAGCACTAAAATGAATCAATTACCCAGACAGAAAAATGTACAAATAGCTAATGTGGGGGATGGAAAAAAGCTAACTTAAATGTAAGGAGCCATAAGCGGTGAAACACTCATACATGGCAATGTTTACAATACAAGAAAATAAAGGCAATCACGTGTCCATGAGTCTAGCTGACCTACCATGGACACCTGATCACAGCTCTATGAGTCCTTTTCTCCTTCCTCACCATGCAACAGTTTTTCAATGTACCATCTTGTCTGCTGCCAGGTGCTGGAGTATACCCTCACTAATGCATAGAGACTCAGGTACATACAAATGGGGTGACTTATCTCTCCACCTCCTCCAGAGGAACTGCATGTATTCTGTCCCACTGCACCATGCTGTTGAGCATGGTTTGGTTCCCATGCCTATGCAAAGTGGTAGAGCCCCGGAGAAGTTCCTCCCTGTCCTATGACCCAGTTATGCCTCTAGCCCTGTTTTGCTAGTCTTCAGTACTTGTCCAGTGAGTATTCTGTGTGAAGAATAATTAATATAGCATTTTTGTGTGGAAACATGTTGCTCTCTTTGGTTGTGGGATCAGAGTGTACAGTGCTCTAATTTTCAAGCATTTTCTAGTAACGAAATACAATTAGTAAATAACGCATTTATTCATTAGGTTACATAACCACTATTGCACTTGAAACAAACTTGCAATCACTTATAGAAGTCGTTTTTTCTGACTTATGTTGACTAGGCCTTAATTTAAGCCCTAACACCATCTTGTTCAAAATGGATATCTCCTCCTGCATCTTCATTGAACATCATTTCTGCAGCACACAGTCAATCAGAGAAATGTTTGCTTGTTTCTATTGACGTTACTCTTGCTGTTCTTGAAGAAACCTTTCCATATGATGAGTGTTAGACTTGGCATTTTTGGCGTTGTTTCCCCTGACCTTTTTCCCTCTGCCTCCTGTATTTCTGATACTGTGCTGAATTTCATTTTTGCTGGATTAAATGCTTTCGGCACCTTGCCACTGCTGTCAGTGTCAAAGTGCAAGTGCACCCTGTGTAAATTGTGATTACAATTTGTTCTCCCTGATTGGCATAGTTGGTTTACTGGCAAGTGTCTAGTAAAGTGCACTGAGTATGCCAGGGCTTGTAAATCAAATGCTACTTGTAGGCCCGCAGCACTGATTGTGCCACCCACATGAGTAGCTCTAAAAAGAAATCTCAGACCTGCCACTGCAGTGTCTGTATGCAGTTTTGAACTACCATGTCGATCTGGCAAGTACACCCACTTGCCAGGCCCTCACTTTCCCTTTTCGTACATGTATGGCACCCCTATGGTAGGCCAAGGTACCCCCATGAATGGGTCCAGTGTATGTGAAAGGTAGGGTGTGACATGCCCTGATAGTGAAATACTGCCAATTTTACCCTTATCCCCATGCCTGAGATTGCTTATTAGGTTATGTGGTAAACTTCCCCAAAGGACACTGGAGGTTTGTCTCCTTTCGGTTATTACTGGCTAAAAGGGAAATCACATTACATTGGGGCCGTAAAACAGTTCCCACGTAACAAAGTTGGCTAAACAGCCTAGCATTTTGCAACACTAACAGCGAAATATACTCCACTACATTGCCACACACCTCACGCCCCAAGGACATTTGGGGGCCTTTCAGGGCTTACACGGGGTCAAACTCCAAACTACTGGCTCCCAACTCGAACAACGTATAGTCCCGACCGGAGTGGCCTGACCTCTCGGTATCACAGTCACCTGTTTCCAAATCTCCGTATGCAAGCTACTATGGTATATTGCGTGATCCAGATAATGTAACAATGTAACAATGACAGCGACAGCGAGTTTTCATTTTTGCATTGCTGTAACACTGAAATGGTAACTAAAATAAAAAAAATAAAACATACTGCCAATTTCATTTTTTTACTATTGAAAGGCTACCTGTCCCATAGGATAGAACTTAAGATACTTTGTAATATCTTACTTACAAGTATAACTTCCCATTGGGACAAGATAGAAGAATAAAGTTTAGACTCTCTGAACTCAGAATTTAATAAAACATCTTATTGTAAAGATGGTTTTAAATTGTGTGTTTGAAAATTATATTTTTGGAAAGTAGGCATTTTCTTGTTCAACCATTCTGCCTGTTTGTGGATTGACTTTCTGGTTTTGGAGTGACAGTGGCTGGGGATGTGCAATTACTTTAGACAGCCAGTGGGGTGTGGGGGTGAGGTGTGCCTAACCCTTCCTGGCTGACTCAGAGCTGTACTGAATAGGGCGTGGCTGCATTTAGAGTAGTGAGATGAGTTTTCCTTGCACCTGAATAGGGCCTGTCTCCCTTGCACAACGCTGTCTCCACCCCCTGTTGTCATAATGCACCAGTGAGGACAGAACTGGTTTGGACTGGGCTCAGAGACTGTTGCACCAAGAGAACAAAGACAAAATGGGGTATAAGTAGGGGATCTTATACCCCTGAACTTTAGATCACTTCAGGACCTTTGCTAAGGAGAAGAGCTGGAGCGCTGTGAGTAGGAGTACTGCCCTTTTGTTGTGTGCTGTGTGGGGTGGGCCTGCAGTTGCTGCATCTGCCAAGGAAAGGACAAAGACTGGAACTTTGCTGTGAACCTGCTTGAAGGAGAATCACCAAGGGCTTGTGTGTGCTGGCCTCCTGTTCTGAAGTCTCAGGGGCACACAGACTTCACCCCCAGTTCACCTGAACTATATTGCTGAGAGTTCTGACCTACCACGAGGTGCCTATTCCAGTTTATGGCCTCTGGAGTTTGTTAGTGCTGTTGGGAACTGGAAGAAACCTAACAGAAGAAAGCAAACTTTTCTCCGACGCCGTCAGTGACACCGCTGTGATGCCGCAAACTTCACCGAGGGCAGGGTCTCCGCTCGTGGAGTGCACAACTTACCACCTGGGCTGCACCGCAGCTCCAACGCCTGCCGATGCCTGCCAACACCTGCAGTTATCGGCTTTCCCGACATCAGCGTGCGCACCAACTTAGTAACCGCCAGCGCCTGCATCCTGTTATTGTGCCGCCGATAACCACTGAGGGTGACTCCACGAACTTCGCACCCTCACCGGAACCGACGCGTCACTGCTGAGGCAACTATTTTCCCCTGTCCTGTACTCAACACATCGCCTCCTTGCAGACACAATGCCTCGCCTCCCCCGTTGCAGACAGGGAGCTGGGGTCATCCTTGGCACCCACATCTCAGTTCTACGATGCGGTGCATCATCATAGACTTCGGTTCCAAGGTACTGTTTGGTTGGGGGTCCAAGTGAATCCGTGCCCTACACCACTCTCCTCGCGGTCAGCAGCATACTTTGGATTTTTTGCTGTCATGACATTGCAATAGCCCCATGTGGAGCTAATTGTTTTCTACAAGCTTTCCTCTTGGAATTACTGTTCAAAAAGTCATATTTGGTTACCTGTCTGTTGGATTTTTGTTGTTTTGGTCTTGTTGAGTTTAGGTGAAGTTTAGACAAAGATACTTTATCTTTCTAAACTAGTGTGGTGTCCCTTTGTGGTGTTATCACTGTATTACTGCATGGTTTGAGTACATATACTTTACACATTGTCTTCGGGATAAGCCTTTCTGCTCGTTCCAAGCTACCAAGAGGGTGAGCAGTGGTTATCTAGAGTATGTACCCCCCTTACCCTGACTAGAAGCAAGAGTCCTTACTTGGACAAAGGTACATGCCTCTGCCAACTAGAGACCCCCGTTTCCAACACTAAGGCAATCTGATATTTAAAAGAGCTGTTGTCTTATATCCATGAGAGCATAATTCTTTAGCTCCCCCATTCCAGATCTAGTAATATTTTTTTAAACCAAAGATATTTTCTTGAGATCTAAACTTCTTTAAGGGCACAGGTCTTTAAATTGTGGGGAGTGGCCCTTAGGGGTTCCATGCTTGTTTTCCCAGTGGGGGGTTCAAATGCTTCCCTAAGTATTTGTAAACAAAGGTGGCCTGGAAGGAAGCCTTGCTTATTTCTCATGCTTTCAGGCTGTTCTCATTTACAGCAGCCAAAGTGCATAAAAAAGTATGGGAACTGTGATCCTGAGTGCAATGGGGGCTATGGTTGAGGAATGTGGTGGCAGGGCCAAAGACATGGCTAAAAATATAAAAAAAAACGTGTCCAAATGTCATTGTTTTTTCATTTTCAGCTTACCTCATATAAAATAACACATACATAATTAAATGAAAAATAAATGCAAGTTAAAGTATTAAGTTGAAAATACACATTTTTTACATTATGAAACCTCTTGATTATGGCAATGGGGAAAAGTGACTTGTGTATTTATAGTGCTATGAGAGCTCAGTCTGGACACAAAAGCACTGTGAATACGTGAGTCAATATTTTAAAATTGTATTACACACAGATAAAATGGCTGTAGCAAAATGATTTTGTGTTGAAGCTAAAACAATTGCTTTTAAGTATATATTTTAAAAATTCATAAGCGGACCTTACCTAGTTCAAATATTTTTAGAAGGGTCCATTAAACAATGCCGGGCAGAACTCAACTGATAGGCCCTTTGCATTATATCTCAAATGGAATACATCTTTGTTATCATGAAGCTTCATGAGACTTCTTCAATTAAAGTCTGTACAGGTTCCCAAGCTGCCTTTAGAGTTGGTGATTAACCATTTGCACACATTTACATTTCCTTTAAATCTCAAGCACCCTGTTGAGAAGGCCTGTTTCTATAGCTCTCTGTCTCTCTCTCTGCTTCACTGCACAGGAGACCTGGCAAGGGTGTAACACAGGACCCCTGCAGCCCTGTATCGCTTTGTTCCCCCTGCAGCCCCTACAGCACAGGGGGTCTCCAGTCCTTCAGAGCCTTCCCAGCCCATTAAGGTGCTCACATTCACCCTAATACCAATTCATTTCTGTATGATGTTGTATACTCAGGGGCCCCTGATCACATTCTGCAGGTGGCGCCCATCATTTTGCATTACGGCTCCGAGATCCAGCACTCCCTTCACTGAAAATTGTTTTTGTGCAATTCAAAAAAGCATGGGTTCATCTGTCCCCATAGATCCCACCCAGTTCGACGTCTATTTACATACAGATGTCCTATCAAGTGAGTCTGTGAATTCTTGAGTAATGAAATGAGTTCTTTCTATGCATTTAGGTTGACGAAATTATGTGAGAATTTGTAGTCTCTGAGGGTGTACTTTGCCTTTTTAGAACCACCTCTATGATGTTGGGAGCAAGATGTTCCTGGTTGAACATTTGCTTTGGCACATTGCCACAAGGTGTTGACTAGCAGCTGGATAGTAATACTGGGTTAGTGCCTTGAAGGCTTAAATTCAGTGTTGTGATGCACAAGTACTGAGGTGATACAAGTCAAAGTTTTCTTTGTTAGTACAGAATCACTAAAAATGCTAGAGTTCATTTTTCATAAATATGCTCCAAAAAGGCTTGAGTATAATGTTTTTCTTGACAGAGACACAGAAAGTCAGTTCAGACATAAAGTTTAGCCAAATGTGAGCAAGAATATGAATCTATGAAAACAATAAATACTGCAAGTGAGCACTCTGTGCACCATGATTCTAGTTTTCGTTATACTAGCAGTATTGCCATTATTTCATACTGGGGCATTTGTGTGCAATAGTTTTAAAGCAGAAACTGAACTCCGCTTGCTAGTATGTCCCACTTCGTATACCAGAGCAGTTTACTAAATAGCTTATAATCAATGAGGAATGAAACGCTTGTGTCAACAATCCAGAGTCTCAAGTAAATTGTTTCGGAGACCCTCAACTACACTTTCACAGTACCCGGTATATATTTTTTCTCCGCTCATGTGGTAGGGAGGATAGTGTAATCATAGGATCCTTATCACTTGAGGGTTTGGCTCTCCAAGTGATTAACCATTCTTCACTAGGAGGGAGATTGTCTGGGTGGTGGCAGTTTTGAAAAGTGGTTAAAAATATCTCCTTTCCTGTAAAGACAGTTAATTGATCAGGAAATGGATATCATTAAAAAGAAACAGTGGTGCTTAAGTGGATTAGTTACTGGCCCACAGTCCCTTGTGGAAGGTCGACAGGTTTCGGCCGAAGAATTCTCAAAAGAGTCAGATGTCCTTCATCAGGACTGAAGCGTGAGGAGGTGGTCTTAATTCAAGAGCACCTAAGGAGTGGTTAGGAAGAGCAGATTTCATTACAAGAATGGAGGCTACATTATGCAATGACTTTTAATTGCAGATCCAAGCAGCCGCATCACAATACAAAGGTTCCTAGAAGAACACTGAGATAAACTAAGACATTAAGCATAGCAACCATCTGCCTCTTTTAAATGCGGCTCCAAGCAGATAAGCAGCTTACTATCGTCTCTCCTTACTTTCACTAATATTGTCTTTTAGTCAATATAAATGATATTGGGGGTTTGCGTGAAGGGTGGCCTTATCCCCACCTCCTCCCTCTCTCCTCCCCCCCTCCCCATGATCTGCAATTTATGGAGATCATCCTCTCCCATTGTTTGTATAACCTCTACTTTTCAGGTTGTTTTTATGCGCTTTTACCTTACAGTTAGATCGCTTATTGAAATCTGCCTTATGTGCTTCAGCTTTCAGGTACTTTGCTCTCTATGCTTACTATCACCGTTTTTCGCCGTCTCCCCCCCGCGTGCGCGGTTCTGGTCCCTGTAGGAGCGGTTTTGTCCTCGCGCTGTTACCCCTAACCCTTCTGTGGAAAAACGAGTGCTGAGCTCCTCGCGCTGTTACCCCTAGCACTTATGTGGAAAAACGAGCAGTGAGCTCCTTACACTGTTACCCCCCGAAATGAGGGCGCTGCTCTTGAATGATTTGTGTGAGCGAGCGCTGTACTTGCCAGGATAGATCAATTGAAGCGCTGCTCATCAATAAAGTACGTGCGCTGTTCCTACCACGATAGGTTGAGCGCATTTCGTCCGCTCTGTAATCTCCGATCACCAAAACAAAAGGATGCACATTAGAGGAAAGTTCCCTGGCGAGAGTCACGCTTCGTGAGTGTCTCGCCTAGCAACTTTCCTCACTCACACCGACAGTTGGAAAATCAGCTGTTTGACCGCGTTTCACGGAGGCTCATCGATTCAGCATTTAATCCCTTGAATTCATAAGAAATACCTATCTAAATCAACAATTAGTATTGGCAAATTACAAAGGGGGCTCTTGCCACTACATAGGCTGTACATTAAATACACTGGGCTTTGTTTTTTAGAATCCTGGGGCCTCATTTATGAGGCTGTGCGTCACTTTTACGCCGCCAGTGCGTCACTTTTTGTGACGCACCAGTGGCGTAAAAAATGAGCCTAGTTGCGCCATATTTACAAAGTGACGCATCTAGGTAGATGCATCACTTTGTAAACCCCTGCACCACATTATACCTGCGCCAGGTATAATGTATGCAAGGGGGGCCTATTGATGCAAGGAAGGGTCGTAGAAGTGACGCAGTGAAATCTATGGGATTTCACTGCGTCACTTTTAGGACGCTGTTGCGTTAAAATCTTGCGCCTGCCTCACAGCAGTCGTAAGACTGACGCAGGCCCTTTCACATGGAGCTTGCCCTATGTGAAAGGACGCATTCCTGGAGTTGTGTCACTTTTGTGACACACTCCAGCAATGCGTCACTTTTGCGCTAACAGATACGTCAGAAATACTGACGTATCTGTAACTCCTTGCGACATGATGCGTCATACATTAACCCCTTCGATGCGGATGACGAGCTTAGCTCGTCTTCAGCCACGAGGGGCGTGTGCGGATGACGAGCTGAGCTCGTCATGTAACGCGGCTTTTGTAAAAAAGCCGCGCAGCGCAAAAATGACCGCCGCAGCGATGCGGTTAAATATGACGCATCAGGAATGTCGCAAGGAGTGCGCACTGAGAAGTGAGGCATTGCTGCTTTCACGCAGCGATGCGCCATTTCTCATAAATGAGGCCCCTTGTTTATAATCAGCCATATATCCCCTTTAAAAAGATATCATTTATATAGATTAAAAAAAAGGGGGCGAATAAACATTATTTAATATATTTAAATAAAAAAAAAGGGGAAGACATTTTAAGATGGAAAATGTATCTGATTTTGAATCAGAATTAAATAATACTGCACTCCCTAATTTTAATAGTCAAGAATTTCGGCTTCTTATCCAAAGAGAAATGAAGTCTTGTATGTTGCAAACCCTTACCCAGGTCGCACCTTATAAAAGACCCCTTCCCTCTCAGGAAGATGTCACTTGTGAGACTCCCTGCGAAAGCTTGATTGTGACCGGCAAAGGCACAAAGAAGTCTAATTATACAACTCTTCAGGTCACAGCGAGCACAGGGGGTCCTAGCAGCTCTAAGGATATTGGTCGTCTTAGCACCTCTAAGCAACCTGGAGGTCTTCGCACCTCAACTAATAAGGCTGTCCCTAGCGACACGTTACCTTTGGGTGCCCTTCGGGGCCCAAACATCTCGGATGCCCTCAGCGGCTCTATATCTCATGGTGCTCAGAACTATACAGGGGCCTCGAATGATGACAATTCTGATGATCCAGACGAGTATGTTCTCTACCTTGATGATGAGGATGTTGGCCTATTCGAAACGGAGGAGGAACCCCCTTCATCCTCGAAAGACAGTATTCTAGACCCCTTAGGGGAAGAAATGTTCTCCCCTCTGAATCTAAAACACCCCTGTTCATCACAATGGTCCCCTCAAGAGCATGTCTCAAAATTCATTAAGAAATGGATAAGTTTCCCTCTTCAAAGGGAGACGAGAAATATACTAAGGGCGGAGTGTTTTAGACCCTCTATTGATGAAAAGGCATGTTATACCCCTAATCTAGATCCAGAACTGATTAAGTTCCTCTTCAGACTGGGGCGCAATCCCAGGAAAGGACTAGAAAAATCATTTAAAGGCTGCCAGGACCGACTATTGGATGTCCTTGGCCCCCTTACAAGAATACTTGATTCCGCAGAGGAGTGCCACCTTCAGGGTACCCCCCTCAATACAGATTTGATTAGAGGATGGAGTCAAAGAGCACTCATTCTTCTAGGCAACGCAAACGTGAGTATTAACGCCGAAAGGCGTAGACTGATTCTTTATAAACTCAACCCTAAACTATCTGACATGGCGGAGAAAGAGCCATCCTCAAACCCTAAAGGCCTTCTCTTTGGGGAAGAACTTATAAAATCACTTGGAAAGTACATGTCTACTTTTACAGCACTCGATAAGGCCCAACATACGATAAGGAGAGTGTTTCAAGCTTCCTTACCAAGGGACAGCCCTGTTTCAATAAAAAAAGAGAAAATAGTAGAGGAAGAGATCTCCTCTATGCTTCAGAAAGGGGTGATAATAGAAGTTCCTTTGGATTCTTTAACCTTTGTAAGCTCATTGTTCCTCGTGGAGAAAAAAGGAAAAGGTTGGAGACCGGTCATAAATCTGAAAGGCCTCAACAAATTTCTTGTTTACAGGCATTTCAAAATGGAAGGAATACATCTCCTGAGAGATCTTCTCCAAAAAGAAGACTGGTTAGTGTGAGAAGTTGGCCTGATATATAATGCTCACTATTCTAGTGAGGACTTTGTATCAGTCCAAACAACCCTTATTGATGATTGGTTGTAAGTCAACCTTATAGACCAGCTATCCTAGTAGCATGGATACGAGCAGTCTTCGGGCTAAACTCTAGAGGGCGTGTTAAGCCAGCTGTTATACCATCACATATACCCCCTGAACACCAAGTGAAAGGACACCACACAAGTGTTATGAAAATAAACAGTGTATTTATTTAGATCACAACAACCCTGTACTCTTTATGAGGACAGGGTACTAAGCACACAACAAAACTCTTACGAAAATACTATAAGTTGCACAATTTACACAAACGCCCGAGGGGCACAAAAAACCATATACTCTAAAAGTGGAATGCGAAATTACTAGCAGGTAAGTACTAATCTCATAGGGTTTGGAATCGCTAGGACTGGACTACTGAACCTTCAGATTACTAGCAGGAGGCCTAGGGGACTCGGGTGCAGAGTGTGCACTCTCACGCGGGATGCGGGACAAAGTCTATGGATGCTAGATTTCGTAAAGTTAGTGTTATCGGACGAATCCGACTAGGTAGAGCTGAAACGAAAAAGGATCTGGACCCTTGGATAGTGAGGCTATGCTGGGGCACCGAAATGCCGAAGTAACCTAGCCCAGGGGCTGCGGCTGCATAGGTCTGGAAAGACGTCGGGAATCCTCGTTGCAGTCTATGGAGCCTGAAAGAAGGAGTTGCTGGCAGGCGACCAGTGAAGAGATTCGGATGGATCCAAGCCTGGATCGAAGATGGAAGACACCTGTAAGCAGACGGGACTAAGTTCTGAATCACTAGCCAGTGATTAGATGGGCACCAGGATGGCACCGGATGGAGTCACCTCGACCAGGTGAGTGGGCGACACTGGGCTCTGCAGTCTCACGGACCAGGAGGCGTTGTCGGCAACCAGGATGGAGGTGCGAGCTGTCCCACGATGGTATCTGCTGTCGAAGTCACTGGACCCAGGATTGGGGCAACAAGTCTTGGCAAATGCAAGCCCACGCGGTAGACTCAAAATGGCATCTGGAGTAGACCAGGAGGGTCCGGGGTGCTCCTCTTTTGGAGGGGAGCAAGGGCCAGTCTGGAGCAACCAGACCAGCGGTGTTGATGTTGTCGTTTGTCGTCGGGAAGGCCACAAGCCAGCGGGCTAGTAGCCAGACAACGCAGTGAGCAGCAAAGAGCAGAAGGGCCCCACGCAGATCTGGTGGATGCTGGAGGGCTGAACTTCGGTGCTGGAGCTGCTCAGGGTTGGGGCTTCTCGGACCCCAAAGCACTCACTTGAGGATCCCTCGGCGGTCGTGCTGGGCAAGCGTCGTGCAGTCTTGAAGATGGCGGGTCCCTCGAGGTCTCGTCGCACCCACGAATCTCAGCTGAGCTGACGATGTGGGTAGAGGTCAGAGGTGCCAGGGAAGCCGGGTCTCATCGTGCTGGTCAGTCGGATTCCGGAGGAAGGACGTGCAGCAAACCGCAGTGTTCTTGGATGGTGCCTGCGGGTGCAGGGTGACTACTCCTTAGTCACAAGGGAGAAATCTTGAGAAGAAGTCGAGAGTTCCTTTCATAGAAAGTAGTTTCAGGATTCAAAGATGATCTAATTTGGAAGGGTCCCCGCTCCCACCTTTATTCTAAAGAAAGGGGCTGGTAGGCGACTAGGTCCTGCCCATGGGTGGGACCAGGAAGGGGGGTGGTTACACCCCTCTCCCATGCCGGACTTTCCCCAGCTCAGGGGCTGGTGTGCCCCTGGAACTGGTTCAAGCCGGCCTATGCATAGTGAGCACCGGGGTGCCACTTGCAGTCACCTTCCTCTAAAGCCCTGCCTACCCAGGATACACAAAACCCTGTCTGGGATGGTGCTAGCACCGCCCCTGACAGGAAACCCTTTGTCCAAGCCTCCCTCGCTGGATGGACTCCCAGCAGCAGGAGGTCAGACTTGTGTCTGTGGTGGCAGCATCCATTTTGTGATGCTGAGGCTTGAGTTAACTTTAACCGGGGTTCACCGTTACATCCATGTTGTGTCCCTCTAGAAGGGTGGAATGCTAACCCCGTCGCCAGAATTGGCGAGGGGTTAGTATTCCAATTCGTATGACACCTTACTCGACATGTTTTGATAAAGCGATACCAGAGTTAGCATATAACCGCGAGGATTATAATGCACTTAAGAGTATATGGTACGCGTTATCATGGAACAGCTATTAGGACTTGGTTCCGCAAGCTGCAAACGGGCTCAGCTCATGCCAGAGCACCATCTCACACGATTCCAAGCACTCTGCCTTCAGGATTGTCAAGGCCTGCCATAGGAGTGACTGATAGGAATACGGGTGTCCATTTTAGGGTTACATATAGGTATACTATATCTAAAGCAAAGGGTGATTACACCACCTTGCCCCAGCTGTCGTGCAGCCAGTTGTGTCAGATTTAGATGGCCAGCCAGGGGTGGCATAATACATGCTGCAGCCCCTGGTAGGCCCTGGGTACACCTATGCCCTGAGTTACAAGTCAAACTAGATTTGAAGGTTGCCAACTTCACGATTCCGATGGCGGATATGCATCAGCCGTTCCTACAATTTCCATGGAAAAATCATCTTTACCAGTTCCAGGCTCTCCCCTTCGGGCTTTCTTCTGCGCCTTGGTGTTTTACCAAGGTAATGAGAGCAGTAGCCTCCTTCCTGAGGGAACGAGGCGTCCGTCTTATTATTTACCTCAGCGACATCTTGATAATGTCTCAGGACCTTGTTATGGCAGGGTTTTTGGCTCTATTTAACAGTGATATAGATCATTAGTCTTGCTCACATCTAGGATAGGTATTCTTAGCCTGTGTTGGCCCTTTTAAGCCCTTTCTTCCAGACCTAGAAGAGGATAGCTGCTTAATATGATGATAGATCATTTATTCTTGACTCTAACCTGTCTATTGCCTATTGGCTTTGACATATTTGACACATTGGTATGGTTTATGTAGGTATTCTGACAGAGCTAAGGGGCATTTCATCCCTTTCAGGCCTACAGGCCTAGAGCTAGAGGGACTCCATCTTGATGAAACTGAGAGGCTTTTCAGGGTAAAGGCAAAGTTTATAGTTAAGGCTGTTTTTCACTTGGAGAGAACCGGTCTGGGCCAGCCCTTATCGGTAGGCTGTATTATTCTCTGTGTTGAAGACACCACAAAAGGCTGGCCAGCTGGGTGTGTGTCCTTGATGCGAAGTGATGCAGAGACCTGGTGGGCGGCAGGCTGATGGCTGGAACTTTCCATGAGGAAACAGCATTCTATATCAGTGAAGTGCAGAGGCGGAGTCAGTGAGTCGTGTTGAGGTGGTGGAGCCAAGCAGTCGTGTTGAGGTGGAGGAGTGGTAAGCAGTGGAGTGGAGTTGGCAGAGAGAGAGAGAGTTCAAGCTGGAGAGAGCTGAGTTGAATAGTGAGCAGGAACTGAAGGAAGCAGTCAGAAGCAGTTACTTATCAGGAGGAGGTGTGAATAGCTGGAGTCTGAAGTAATGCCTTTTAGAAGAGACGGAGGAGAGATCGTGGACTAACCTGTGGGAGCAGAGGGAGTTAATTGGACATTGGCGCAGAGACAGAGTGAACAAGCTAGTGGAATGAAAAGCATCAGAGCGGCAGGAACCATTAGATTGAAGCTGGAAGGTGGAGACAGTTCGTGGGAGAGAGGAGTCCAGTGCAAAGTGATCAGCGCAGAGGTGTACCCAAGAGTGCAGGAGAGGGAGAGAGTCTGAGATGAGCCAAGGCACAGACGAGAGAGGAACCCAGATGACAGCTAGAACAAGACTTCACACTAATCAGGTGAAGGCGCTCCTGTTATATTAATTTACTTTACACTTGCATCTTAATCTTATCTTTATTCCCTAGGCTTTTGCATTGCTAATCTTTTCTCTTTCAGCAGTGTGTTCTACCTATAGTATTTGTCAGGTACAGATCTGTGTAAATGTTTATATTGTTCTAATAAAATAACCCCCAGTTTGTAGCAAACTGGTATGTGTCTCATACTTTTGTTCAATCTAGGTAAATATATCTTCTAGGTGTTTACTAGGTACATGAATGGATGAGTAATCCCAATCAGGTAAGTGGTGATCACATAAATAGGGAGTGAGTGGACCTATGATGCCAAGACTAAGAGGTACATTATATTAATTGGCTAACTCCTAATATTGTAGTAGCAGACCCTTAGTGAAGAGACTTCCCAATATATATATATATAAAGGTGTTCATAGGAATGTGGTCGTCGTTGATATGCGGCGTTAGTGAGAACGTTGGGTAGGAGACCAGCGTGGATACCCACAAGATTGTGGCTTGAATAAGTGAGAGCGTCAGGGAGGAGACTGGCGTGTAGGTTTGCCGGATTGCGAACCGTTTGGAAAAGGGAGCATTGGGTTCTGCAGGCCCATGTGTAGACGCACCGGATTGTGTGTCATATCTGCCCTAGGGTAGACCGGTCTGGGTCGGGGTGGCCGCGAGACCAACTGATGTGAATATAAGTGTGGTGTAGGGTATGGATATCCCTAGTAATCAGTGAGTATTCTTAGTATCCCTATAGATTTAGTGGTGTTTTTAATAATATGAGCTTGTATATTGCGAGTTCCCCATCCTCAGGTAGGTACCCAGGTGCCTGGATAGTTGGTCCTGAGGAGGGATGTGATTACGTTCTGGCTGGGTTGGAGGGGCCCCTAGGGGCTGATCCCATCTAATCAGAAAATCCAGCCATAACATCTGGCGTCACAAACTGTTTACTTATCCTGTGTGCCTGGCCATGTGCTTGAGAGGTTCCCATGTGTTGTGAGTGAGTGCCATGAACGCCATAACATCTGGCGTCTACGAACAGTTTACGAAACCTGTGTGATCTGGCCATGTGCTTAGAGAGTTTCCCATGTGTTCTGAGGGAGTGCCCTGAGCGCCAGTTCCATCTGGCGTAATGTTGCAGTTTATGTAGCCTGTGTGACCTATGGGCTTGAACAGTTGCAGCGTGAGGAGATTGCATTACATCATGGCATTTGGCTTATTCAGGGTAGAAGGAATGGTTTTCATCTTGGTGTTTAAACTGTCAGGGTTGAAGGATGGCATTACATGAGGAAGCCAGTTACATCTTTGTGATGGCCCTATTGTATAAATGTGTGTAAAAAATGCTTTTAAATTGTCTATTAAATTGCTTGCTGCATCTGCTTATGCTGTGCAATGTGAAATGTGTTCATTGTAATATGATTTGTGGAGTTCTTTGAATATAGCTCCTTGTAAATATGGCTTGTGAATAGCGCCATGTTAATGTGTCTTATGAGGTGCATGTTCTCATTTTGACTTGCTGTGTTGCTTGTGAATGGTGATATTCCTTGTGAAAAGCGTGTCATTTTCTGAATTTGTTTACTGTCTTGTAAATATGGCTTGTGAATAGCGCCATGTGGTCATGGCTTGGACAGGGCATGTTATCATTACGTTAGGCAGGAGAGAGCTGGATCTCTCTCGGGTGCTTGGGGATAACGTTTTGAAAATGTGTGTACGTGTTATCTGTAAACGTGAAGAGATGTGCTCATGATTTTTCCATGTATCTGCAGTCATTGGGAATTGATTGTGCTTGAGCTGCCAAAGGGTTAATATCTTGAATTGAGATGGCAGTCTTTATTTTTAACATGCTGTTAAAACGCATGGTTATCTGACCTGACTATAAAAGTCAGTGGATTATTTGATGGTTTGATTTTGACTTCTATTGATTCCTTGGTCTGCCTACGTGCTTTGTCAGCTTCTTGCCGGAAAGGTAACATCTTGTGCTTTGCGAAGGGCTCTGTGAAATGCGTCTACGAATTTGTGTGGGTTTACCTTGGAACTGATGCGGTTATAAATCAACTAGTCGGATTGAGATAAGGGTTTGCACGGAGAGAGTTGTGTTCTTTTAAGTGTGCTTTCTTAATATGCACCCACAGACGTGTGGAGACTTATTTTGGAATGCATGATTTAAAATGTGTGAAATATTAGAAGATGGCCCAGTTGGTGTGCGCACGCTACGGGCTGTTTTCATTAATTATTTCCTTGAGGGTTTTCCATCTAGAAAGGAATGTGCTGGTTGCAATGATCACAGGTTGAGAATTATCAATCTTGCCCGACAGTGCATGGTAACATGTGCTTTTAATTAGTGAAAGGCAACCGTGTGCTTTTGAAAAACAAAATGTGTGTGTTCTTATTATTATTTTCCCAAATGCAAGCTGAACCTTTTTTCGAATGTGGACATTTTAATATGCAAATGTCAGTTCATATACTCAGTTAGAAAATGAATAGCTGTTTATTAATGTATGAATGTGGCCCTTTTATTAGGTTGGATTAAATAGCTTGCATGTTTAATTACACTGTAATGCAAAATTACGTGATGCCCCTGGTTGAACAAAGTCTGCATTTTATGTTGTTTTAAAATTATTTCTCTTTCAACAGCTGACAATGGTCCATGTTAATTCGTTTTTTAAATACAGACTGTATAATCTTGTGTGCAAAACTTAGTTGCCCCTTTCTAAATAAGTGCCCTTATTTTAATTATCTTGCCTTTAGCTGAATTAGTTAGACAAAAGTCTTTTTAGAAACTGGAGCTTTTAAGTAGCAGTACATTGTAATAGAATTGTTTTTTTTTAAAATGCTAGCTTTCGTTAGTTAGAAAAACCAGGCCTGGGAACAAGCTTACAAGGAATTTGTTTGTCGACCTTGGCAGACCAGCTGGTTTGTGCAGACGAGTTTTTTTTTTCTTCCCTCTGCAGGCTTCGGCTGCAGCTTGTCCTGTTTTTGATTGGCTATAATCCAATTTTGTTCCGCGGACGGCTTGTTTATGTAAGGGTGGGGGAACTCGCTCTTCCTGGCTGTTGACGCAGGCAGCTTCATTGCCTGCTGATAAGGGACTCTTGCAGACTCTTGCCCTTGCAGTTAGTTAGATACAGTAGGCTTCCCTGATTAGAGACTAGAGATGCTTGCATCGAGTGCTTGGCAGTGCCTTCCCCTCGCAGTGAGATCAACTTTTGGCAGTGGTTCAAATTACTTCATACTGTAGCCTGGCTCCTGCTCTGAAGGGAGGGGCTGTCTTAGTAAGGATTAGTGTATGAAATAGGCCCTTCTGGCTGTGTATGTAAACAATTAGATTTTGCCCAAACTAATAATAAAAAATATATGATTTTAATTATGTCTTGACTTTAGAAGAATGTTTTTAATTAATTAAGTTTTTTTTTTCCCAACAATGAAAAGCACTTGGGGTGCTTTTTAAATGGAAAATGTTATCATGCAAGATTAATGATACTTGTTTTCTTGTCCCTAGGATTGCTGGGTTGTGGTGTTGGTGCGTGGGCCCCCCCCCCCTCCCACTTCCTTTATTATTTTAGTTTTTTACTTTCATGTTTTTATGTTAGTTTATTATTTTTTTGGAAGATGGAACCAGACCAGACCGGAAGGGTGGTGAATGGCCGCATCGGAGGAAGTGTCCGGATACCGAAGATGCTGGATGGTGACCTACACTGATGACCCATATTGACATTGGACTCTTTTTTTTTCAAATGGATTTGATTACGTAATCCCTTGGCCTGCATTATTCCCATGTTTTCAATCATTACAAGCAGGCCCCACTTTTAAAGCAAAAACATGTCACCTATTATAGTTTTCCTGTTTTCTTCGAAACAGTTTTTGCCAATGAAGGACCTTTTTTTTTTGAATGGTGGTGCACACATGTGTTCCACAGTGTGAAGAAACTAAGTGATATATATATACACCAGCTGTCTTGTAGAGATGGGGTTGTTTTTTTTTACTGTTCTTACATTTTCACCTTGATTGATCAAAGGGTGGTTACCTTAGACTTTGGATTGTTCTGGGAGGTGTGTCTTTTAGTATGATTATGTATTAATGTTTGCCCAAACCTTGAAAATAATTTGTCATGTCTACTTCTCAGATTTCACCAAAATGTTTCTTTAAATTAATCATAGTAGGTAGGCCTCATTTAGGCCCATTGTTGTTTTTATTCCACAAACAAGCCCCTACACCACTAAATTTCATGAGCCATCATTAGCTTAAGTTGACAATAGTAGGTAGGCCTCATTTAGGTCCTTTGTTGTTTTTTCATTAGAAGTTGAAACACATTTTGTTCTTAAGTTGTCCGAAGTAGGTAGGCCTCATTTAGGCTTAAGTTGTCCGAAGTAGGTAGGCCCCTTGCTGTTTTCATTCAACACATAAGTCCCTACATCACTAGATTTCATCAGTTATCACTAGAAGTTGAGGCACATTTAGTTTGAGGATGCTTTGGTTAGTTTCTGTTGTTATCAGATCCAATCTCAGATATGTTTCAGCATTCAAGTCAAGGGTGCTTTGATTTGTTTTCAGTTGGTTGTTAGGTTTGTATCCCCTACAATTGAGTTTCAGGTGGAATTTCCTTAAGTTGTCATTCTTTTTAGAGAGTTTTTTAGTTTTTGATTTGTTGATAGATTGTGTTGATGTTTGTTTATATGGATGTTGTTGTTTATTGATGTTCGCAAGATAAGGATCTAAGGGTGGAGTGTTATGGCAGGGTTTTTGGCTCTATTTAACAGTGATATAGATCATTAGTCTTGCTCACATCTAGGATAGGTATTCTTAGCCTGTGTTGGCCCTTTTAAGCCTTTTCTTCCAGACCTAGAAGAGGATAGCTGCTTAATATGATGATAGATCATTTATTCTTGACTCTAACCTGTCTATTGCCTATTGGCTTTGACATATTTGACACATTGGTATGGTTTATGTAGGTATTCTGACAGAGCTAAGGGGCATTTCATCCCTTTCAGGCCTACAGGCCTAGAGCTAGAGGGACTCCATCTTGATGAAGCTGAGAGGCTTTTCAGGGTAAAGGCAAAGTTTATAGTTAAGGCTGTTTTTCACTTGGAGAGAACCGGTCTGGGCCAGCCCTTATCGGTAGGCTGTATTATTCTCTGTGTTGAAGACACCACAAAAGGCTGGCCAGCTGGGTGTGTGTCCTTGATGCGAACTGATGCAGAGACCTGGTGGGCGGCAGGCTGATGGCTGGAACTTTCCATGAGGAAACAGCATTCTATATCAGTGAAGTGTAGAGGCGGAGTCAGTGAGTCGTGTTGAGGTGGTGGAGCCAAGCAGTCGTGTTGAGGTGGAGGAGTGGTAAGCAGTGGAGTGGAGTTGGCAGAGAGAGAGAGAGTTCAAGCTGGAGAGAGCTGAGTTGAATAGTGAGCTGGAACTGAAGGAAGCAGTCAGAAGCAGTTACTTATCAGGAGGAGGTGTGAATACCTGGAGTCTGAAGTAATGCCTTTTAGAAGAGACGGAGGAGAGATCGTGGACTAACCTGTGGGAGCAGAGGGAGTTAATTGGACATTGGCGCAGAGACAGAGTGAACAAGCTAGTGGAATGAAAAGCATCAGAGCGGCAGGAACCATTAGATTGAAGCTGGAAGGTGGAGACAGTTCGTGGGAGAGAGGAGTCCAGTGCAAAGTGATCAGCGCAGAGGTGTACCCAAGAGTGCAGGAGAGGGAGAGAGTCTGAGATGAGCCAAGGCACAGACGAGAGAGGAACCCAGATGACAGCTAGAACAAGACTTCACACTAATCAGGTGAAGGCGCTCCTGTTATATTAATTTACTTTACACTTGCATCTTAATCTTATCTTTATTCCCTAGGCTTTTGCATTGCTAATCTTTTCTCTTTCAGCAGTGTGTTCTACCTATAGTCTTTGTCAGGTACAGATCTGTGTAAATGTTTATATTGTTCTAATAAAATAACCCCCAGTTTGTAGCAAACTGGTATGTGTCTCATACTTTTGTTCAATCTAGGTAAATATATCTCCTAGGTGTTTACTAGGTACATGAATGGATGAGTAATCCCAATCAGGTAAGTGGTGATCACATAAATAGGGAGTGAGTGGACCTATGATGCCAAGAATAAGAGGTACATTATATTAATTGGCTAACTCCTAATATTGTAGTAGCAGACCCTTAGTGAAGAGACTTCCCAATATATATATATATATAAAGGTGTTCATAGGAATGTGGTCGTCGTTGATATGCGGCGTTAGTGAGAACGTTGGGTAGGAGACCAGCGTGGATACCCACAAGATTGTGGCTTGAATAAGTGAGAGCGTCAGGGAGGAGACTGGCGTGTAGGTTTGCCGGATTGCGAACCGTTTGGAAAAGGGAGCATTGGGTTCTGCAGGCCCATGTGTAGACGCACCGGATTGTGTGTCATATCTGCCCTAGGGTAGACCGGTCTGGGTCGGGGTGGCCGCGAGACCAACTGATGTGAATATAAGTGTGGTGTAGGGTATGGATATCCCTAGTGATCAGTGAGTATTCTTAGTATCCCTATAGATTTAGTGGTGTTTTTAATAATATGAGCTTGTATATTGCGAGTTCCCCATCCTCAGGTAGGTACCCAGGTGCCTGGATAGTTGGTCCTGAGGAGGGATGTGTTTACGTTCTGGCTGGGTTGGAGGGGCCCCTAGGGGCTGATCCCATCTAATCAGAAAATCCAGCCATAACAGACCTCCATCAAATTCTCTTAGACCTGGAAACGGTTATGAATCTGCTAGAAAGTCTAGGATTCATTATCAACAAAGAGAAGTCCATTCTAACCCCTCAAAATCCCTGGAGTTTCTGGGTTTCACTTTGGACACTTCCAGGTGCCTTCTTCTCTTACCTACTTCAAAGATCTCGAAGATCAGGAAAGAGATTTGACAAGGCTTGAGACAAGAGGATATCCCTTTAAGGTAGCTGGCAAGACTACTAGGTTTCTTATCTTCCTCCATCCAGACGATCTTTCCAGGCCCTCTGAATTACCGGGCCTTGCAAAGGATAAAAGGAAGGGCCTTGAGGTCCGGTCTCTGGTACGAGGACCGAATCACCCTAGATTTGGAGGCCAAAGCAGAACTGAACTGGTGGTTGGAAAACCTGGAGGCTTGGAATGGGAAAGCAGTTTTTGGTTCAGAACCAGATTTTGTATTGGAATCGGACGCTTCCCTTCATGGTTGGGGTGCATGTTTCCTAGACCGTAATACGGGAGGGTATGGTCTCGGGAGGAGTCATCTCACCACATAAATTTCCTCGAACTTACTGCTGGCCTGTACGCCCTTATGAGTTTCAAGCACTCAATACAGGGGAGGTTGGTTCTCCTGAAGATGGACAATGTTTCCGCAGTGGCCTATATCAATCGGTTGTGAGGTACTAAATCTGCCGACCTTTCCAACCTGGCCAAGAGACTTTGAATGTTCTGCTTAGAACACAAAATTGCCCTCAAAGCGTAATACTGCCCAAGTAAATCGAACGTTTCTGCCGCTTGGAATTCCAGATTTCTTTCGGACTTCAGCGACTGGAAACTCAACGTCGCTGTCTTCGACTCACTAAATTCTTGCTGGGGTCCATTCGAAATAGACCTCTTTGCGAGCCGTCTCACCTCTCAACTAGAGCATTAATTCAGCTGGATGCCGGATCCCGGTGCTCTAGCAGTGAACGCATTTCTCCAACCCTGGTCAGGGATCAATGCATATGCGTTTCCCCCATTTGCAATGATCCAAAGAGTCTTGCAGAAAGTGAGGCAAGACTGATGCTCTATAGTCCTGATAACTCCCTTCTGGCCGTCACAAGCGTGGTTCCCCACAGTTCTGGAGCTAACTTACAAACTTCCCTTTCTGATACTTTCTCTGGAAAATCTCCTTACAGACATAAACGGAGATCCTCACCTCTTGACCCTTTCCGGGAATTTGAACCTTCTTGCTTGGAGAGTGTCAGGAGATCCAACGAAGTCTCAGGACTTTCAACATCAGTTTCTACTCTCCTCAGAGAGTCTTGGGTGCCGGGAACTCATTACAGATACAATAATATCTGGAAATCTTTGTTTCCTTGGTGCCTGGAGAATGATTTGGATCCCATACAGGCACCTATCGTTGATGTAGTAAACTTTCTGGCTGAACTTTTTGACAAAGGTTTGAGTTATAGATCGATCAATTGTTATAGATACGCGATCTCTGCGGGTCATATTCTTGTTAATGGCAAAACGGTCGGTAAAAACGTCATTGTTTGTAGGGTTATGAAGAGTATTCATCTTAAAAGACCCCCGAAACCGAAATATGATACACTCTGGGATGTGAATTTGATTCTACATCTTTTCACTTCCGGGCCCGATAATTTGCTTTTGAATAGGAAATTTCTATCCATTAAACTTGCCACTCTTCTTTGCCTTATCTCTTGTCGTAGAGTTTCTGATGTTAAAGCGATGGAGATCTCTAACAGGTCCTATATTTTGTTTGGAGTCAAATTTGAGGTCTACAGAAGAACCAAGACCATGTCTGACCCAATCTTTTACCCTCGTTTCGACCCCTGTACGAAACTTTGTGTAGTTGAATGTATGAAAGCTTATGATCTGACAATGTCTAGTCTGCTACCTTTTGGTGAGAATCAACTTCTCATTTCCTTCGTTAAACCTAATAAGGCCATTTCCTCCACTTCAATTGCAAGATGAGTTAAGTCCGCTATGACTCTAGCAGGTATCGATATAACCAAGTTTCAAGCTCATCCCCTTAGAGGTGCTATGGCGAGTAAGTCTCTTTGGTCCGGAGGTAAGTTGGATGATATCTTTAAAGCTCTTACCTGGTCTAATGCTAGTACTTTCGCAAGACACTATTGTAAACCAATTGAACATATGTCTAATGTAGTTTTACAGGGCTACCAACATGCATAATGTAGCCTCCGTTCTTGTAATGAAATTGTGATTCTCCTATTATCATGCCTAGAGAATCTAGATTTCATTAAAGACACAGAGGCTCACATTATCCCACCCATCCCAATCCCTGTTTGGGTTTGGTGTTTCATTATTATTGTTGTTCATTGACATGTTGTTTCTAATATTTTTGCATTGACATGTTATTTAATTGGTTCAATTAGTTTCACTTGACATGTTTTGTGATTACTTTGTCTCTTTGGACACAATTTTCATTGTCTTCTTTCTTTTCAGATAATCCTTCTGCTTGAGCTACGTTGGATGATTTCTCGCTGGCTGGTTGCCTCCTTCAACTCTTGTTTGGATTTTATGTCGAATTCTCTTCTTCTACTGGATTTTCTTTTCGCCTGATTTAAAAGAGGCAGATGGTTGCTGTGCTTTATGTCTTAGTTTATCTCAGTGTTCTTATTGGAACATTTGTATTATGTATTGCATAATGTGAGCCTCCGTGTCTTTAATGAAATCTAGATACTCTAGGCATGATAATAGGAGAATCGCAATTCACTTACCCTTCTTCATCAGTGAGCTTAATAGCTTGTAGTTGACGTTAACGTTTGGGTGGACAGCACTTGTGTTACCCTTTGCAGACACAGAAATGAGCTACAGGACATGGTTACAACACAAATGCTCCCTACGCAACAGAATAGAGGCCATTGTAATGTGTCAACCTGTAATGCTCTGATGACAGACCAAATTAGATGACCCCTGGAATATATGTGTGCTATCCACTTGAGTCTGCTTTACAATAGCCCCTGTGATTTTCTTTGTGTCATGACCAGGACAATATCTCCCAAAGCATGCCACAAGATAAATTCACTTCCACAAAGCATAATTAGGTTCTGGCTTGGAACAATGTGATACAAGCTGCCACCCTGGACCATACAATGCCTACTGCCAACATACAATGTTAAACCTGAGTTGTAGCAGACGTCAGCTGCAGTAGCAGTTTAGGATGGGCTAGAGCCCTAGAGTTGTCATGTTCACAACCACATGCTGATCCCAATTCTGTTAGATCAAATAAAATGGTAGAAGAGTAAAATAGTCCTAATCAACTGAGGATTGGCAATTGGACACTTCCGGAGAACTAGTCAGAAACTGGAGACACCACAGGAGCAGCAACACTGATATCCAAAGAAAGAGACTGAATTACCATGATGGCCCATTACCAATATCTTACCTACTTTGGGTGTAGGCTCAATGCCAAACTATTTTCACAGCAATGTTTGAGACTAGTCTTGCACAAAGATTATTGGGGGGGGGGGGGGTACACCTACCAAGCCATATCGTGTTTCTGCTCTTTCCAAGATCTGTAAACTAATATTACCAATATTGTAAGACAAAATGGAAATTGGTTGAAACCAGGCAACACAACTGCCACAAGCATGGCAGGTGGCAGAATTTGGGCCAACTTTAAATAAAGGCAGCAATTATGGAGAAGGACACCAACAAGAGTCATTTCTTGCAGTAGGTAGCTACATCAGAACATTGCCACAGTGAGATCATCATAGTTAATTACTTTCAGTAGATCTCTCAACACTGACCTTAGATGGTCAGGTAACTAAAAATGTGCAGTATGCTTTATAGTGGCATAAACTTCGAGAGCCTAACCTTTCTAGCAATGGGTGACCAGAGCACATGCCAGTGGCTGTTAGGCTTTGGTATAATCAGTGGCGTAGCTAGACCATTGGCCGCCCATGGCGGTCCCTCGGTTTGCTGCAGCACGGCAGAATTGAAGAGTGGAGGGGTGCTGGCAATTGCTCTGATTGCCATTGCCGACCCACGCTGGTCACATTAGAGTGGGAGGGTGGCCATTGCCGCCTCGAGAAGCAGGTTCCCTGCTGCCCCCCTTGCTACGCCACTGGGTATAGTCGAAAACCAAGAGAAGCCTAAAGTATATAAAAGGAGTTCTTCCAGACAAGTGATTAGCATCTACTTAATCGTTTATAGCATTCCTCCATGACTGCCTACCTTGGGCCATGATACTTACACAATTGGAGAAGTCAGGGAAGATTTGGGATGATGTACTGAAGCCTTCTTCCATAGAAAGCTTTCTTCAGAAGACCAGCACGTTTAATCTCAGCATTTGGCTAGTTTCACTACTTACCTTTTTGAGGGCCATTTTAGACCTCACATCCACTTTGTTTCCTATGTCTCCCCAGGCTGCTCTTTGTCTCAAGCTAGAAACTAAGGGAGCGCGTTTCCCTTCCAAGGTTGTCTTCACAATCATTTGCCTGTGAACCCAGTTGCGTAGAGGAGTAATATTGTAATGTACACACGCATCAGTTATGTACAATTTGAACTTTTACTTTCTTTTGTGTATTATAGTCATGTCACCATAAATACATCATTAGGTTTTCTGGTTTAAGACCACGTCACACCCGGAAAAGTGTTTTGGAATCAGTCCCTATGTTTATGCCAGAATGAAAAATTGATGAAAGGCAGGAAGAACCCTAAATCAGTCGTTACACTGTCCCTAGCTGCACGATTAGTTGGAACAATCTCATTCCTGTTAGAGCTGTGAAAAGGGATGTGTTTTGTTGTGCTGTGCACCTTGTACATGTGTGGTTCACACCTTTGCAGGAGCGTCTGGTTCAAGATCAGTATAGGCCCCATTTATGGCTTATTTTTTCAGACCGCTGACAAGCGGCACTGCTGAGCCATGAATGCCCCCTTCTGAGATGTTCTGCTGCTGCCTCGTTACTTGGCGCCCTGCTGAAAAAAAACCTGCAAAGAAGGGAGGATGATATCCCACCTCATGAACAGCAGCTCTGCTGAGCAAGGTCTTGTGGTCCTATGAAAGCTTTAGCTGGCAAGCTCAGGCGATGCGTACTGTCCTTTTAAATGTGCTGCTGAGAAGTGACAGTGGTGTTTCATTAAAAGTACAGAGAAGTGCAGCTCTACAGAGAAATGTCATGCCGCGCTATAAAAGGATGTACATCGTCCCATTAAAAGCATGACAGAATGTATCATCAAATTACAAGTATTACAGACCTACTAACTGTGGTGACACTGTGCTATTACATTGTAACAGCCGAGCTGGGTAGTTTAGCTTCCTTCTAAGAAGTGCTGTGCAGACTTGGTTCGTTTGCTGCCTTCCTCCTTTGTGCTTCATATTCAGACGCATGCTGCTGCTCGCCATCTCGGCAAAAACCTCCGTGGTATTTGTATCAGGTCCTGCGGCAACCTCTGCAGCCATCCTGCAGAACCAGTGTGCTTCCTGCTCCGTTCCGGCAGACCAGAATCCACTCCAGGCCTGATGTGCCCCACTCCTTCCAGATCCATGGGCCGTGCTCCCAGTTTCCAGAGCTCCCGCTTCACTGGCAGCCCGTCTCCACCATCCTCGTACTGCACCTGGATGTCTAGGGGCCAGCAGCTCTACACGTTGTCTTGGCACAGCTCTCGCCAGTGGAACTCTGGCCGTGCATCCTCCTTCAGCAGTAAAGCACTGCCAGCTCTGTTGCCTGACTGCAGCCTAAAGCAGGAGAATGGGGCAAACAACTGCGGGAAATGAGATTTTGATCTTTTATCTGATCACCTAGATACCTATCTCATTTGTCCCTTTTTGGATCGATTATTGACTGTCGTTGAGTAAAAGGCAAACCCACCTAGATTAAATCAACCCCATAGACTAACGCAACTCTAAAGAACCACTTACAACTGTAAAAGTTTAAAGGTTTATTATAAAACCAAGATCAATTGCAAATACAAACACCTCAATATAAGGTTCAACAGGTATACAGGTACAAGAAGGAACATGAATTCCCTAAAAAACCTCAATCTACTAAAGAAAACAATCAAAACTAATTCTAAAATCAATAAGTTGAATATCATTGACACAAAGTGGATCTGAAGCGTCATTTACAGAAGAGAAATGAAACAGGTTAAACTGTCCCTACTCTATACTAGATGACATCCCTACTCAGCAAGTTCTTTACCTAAAAAGGTGTCAGCCGTTGGACTTCCGAAGAAGCGCAAACTCTCTTAGTCTCAGATGGAAACCTATATCGCATAGCAGTACCCTTTCTGCCTACCCATCCGCTCTCTAAGGGTCCTCAAGCCATCTGCTCTACCTCCTTCCCGGGGTGCTGTCCCTAATACAAAATCACAGTATGGGTGGAACGCCCCTTTGAGACGCCCACCACGTACACATTTCACGTGATCCTGCTTCTGGTTTTTTCCATAGTTTCGTTTCTTTGAATCGTCTGTTAAATTGACCTTGCTTCCCAGGCGCCGTCTCCATCGTGCTGGTACCCCCATGACATTCCGGTCAACTCCTCCGGACCCGAGCCTATCTCCTCAAACAGAGCTCTATTCATTACATTTGTGATTGGTACCCCCCTCGCACCTGGAAACAGACACTTCGAAACAGGGCCCCAAATTCCAAGCTTCCCTTATCTCACTAGGCCGTAAAACTTCGACCAGCATTGGCAATTTAATTTAACGAGACTTTTGACTCTTGGCTCGCACGTGCAGATCAAAGCTATCCCCCTATCTTTCCAAGCCCACTAAATTATATGCAGTGGACTGCACTTGGTGAACTCTTACTTCTTTAGCTTAAAATAACAAGTTAACACACCGCTCTAAAATCCTACAGTACACTTCTATAAAAATATTGCTTTTAACACACATATATATAAGAAGCAAATCATTGAATAATATCGAATCCATGCTACATGAAAGATACAATGATACACCTTCATTCTTATACAGTGCCATGTGGTCTGCACGTTTCTTCATTTTACATTTCATCTCTTTCTCCGTTTAGTAACTGCATACATGAATTCTGTTTAGCACGTTCTAATGTTCCTAAGCATTTTCACACATTTCTACATTAGCCCACTATGTATATGGGCTTTTCTAATTCTAATAAACACTCTAGAGTAAATACAGATACATTTTCTCACTCCTTAAGTTACATAGGCCCACGTTACGCCACAGGCTTGTAAATATGATGCAGGTATACGTTTTATTCAAATTGCGCTCTCTCAGTTCCCCCCTTTGATGACCTCTAGGGGTCATCACTAACATCTCAATTTGAATATTTACACAGAACTGGTTGCAAGGCTCCCCCTTTTTATCGTTTCTAGAGCTCTCAGGCTTCTATATTGATGATCTTGCAAAGCAGCTAATCTCCTTTCTTGCTCTCTCATAGACCTTTGCAACCGGTTTGATCTATACCATTTGTACAGTCTCACTAAACCCCACAATATGATTATGCAAATCAGTATTATGAAGATAGGTTTCAGGACATACCAAACAAAACTTTTCCCGAGATTGGCAAACCAACCTCCAACTTTACCCATTCCATGACCTACTTTTTCCCAAACATTTACCTTTGTCAAATCTTCAATTTCTTGATGTATCTTAGTAATATTCTGTATAACCTTCTCAAGAGGTTTTGAATTGTCTGGAATGTAAGTGCAACATTCCTGGACCTTCAAAGCCTTACAGACTCCGCCTTCCTTTGCTAGCAAAACGTCTAAAGCAAGACGGTTCTGAAGAACCATTGCCCTAATCGATTGCATCTCTCCTTCCACTAGCATCAATGACCTTGCAGTACTGGCAGACAATCTATCTACAACTGTAGCTAATCTCCTGATCTTGACATCATTAAGTATCAACCCTAAAAGAGGAAACATGGCTCCAAATACATCTCCAACCACTTCAGCATCTCCTACATCTCTTTTCCCTCTTGTCGAAACCTTTCCCTCTATGATCTCTAAATCCTTTGCATGGTATATTTTGGGGAAGACAATTGCCAAATAACATGAACCATACCAATTGTCAGGCAATTTTACATAGGCATTTCTTCCACATACAAAATATACATTAGGAATCACCTGCATCCCTTTCATGAAATCTTTCGTGTAATATTCTAACCGAAAAGCATGTTCACAACTAACTTCACCTACAAATACACTCTCATAGTACGTTTTGCTTCGGGTCAGACATAACTTTCCTTTCTCTGTTCGATCCAACGCTATTGGACCATTACTACCCTTCCTTTTGTGTGCCTTTTCCTCTTCAGTCCAATCTGTTTTCCATTGTCCTGACATTTTCAGAATCTTCTGCCTCCTGTAACGGTCATCAACTTGTCCAATAAACTTTTTCTCAATCTCTGACACCTTGCAAGTTAGATTATTTCTGCGTGCATATGAAGTATCTAATGTGTCCCAAGGAAGAAAGAATTTTGCTAATCTATCTTCCTTTTTGTAATAGTCCCACTTATTCATTTGCTTATAATTCGGGACTTCAGGCAGTACCGAATCATAATTTGAAAAGTAGTACTCAAACCCCTCTCGACCATAAAATATACTGAGCAATAAACTACATGTTATCCCATATGTCAAGGGAAGGTGATGATATCTGATACCTTCATCAACGGAAGCCGGCAATTGCATGCAGACATAACAATCTTTGGCCTCCATGGCATCAATATACTCGTACAAAATTTTGGCGTATGCATTTGTCCTAAAATTTCCCTGCGATTCATCTATGTGTAACCTACGGGCTTCATCTGCCAGTAACGCCTTTTCACGTATCACATTGCTCTCCTCCTTCTTTCCAACAAGAGCAGGTTTCAAAGTCGTTACATGTTTTACATCTGTTGTCTCAATTACTCTTGCATGTCCCACCATGTATGATACGGTAACTACTATGATTATGAGAGAAATTACTACTGCTATAAGTGTGCCTATTATGCATTTGGCTCTACGGGTCGGACTGCCGGTCTCCATTTTATCAGACAGCGTAGCTTTTTCTTTTTCAAGTACCAACAAAGTCTCTTTTCAACAAAGTCTTAGTTTTTCAGCAACAGACAGCCCTAACCCTTCTCCGTCCTCTAAATGAAGTCCCTAAATTTCTTCTTCTTTCCACTAGGCACTAGGTTATCTTCTTTCTCACTGGTTTATTTGCAAAGTCTTTAGATATCTACAATGATTCTGGTGCCAGCAGCCCTAATGGCGTATTCCAACAGTTCTAAACGAAGGATGGTTTCCTCTTGTGCTGACACCGGATGACCCAAGGTTGGAAATTCTAATCGATTCAGCACCAAGTCCTTTATCCGGCTTAGATACAGGGGGACGGGGAGTGTGAACGTTAGCAACCCTTCAGTTTCGATTCCAGGTGTCAACATCCGTACTTCCACCGTTACAATTGGATCGAGATTGGTCACCTGCACTTCCCTCACCCTCCCGGATCTCTGTCCCCAAGACATCTGTTGCTAGATAGGTCCACTCAGGGGTGGCGTATCTTCTGCAGGGCACACGTACCCTCCTTGATCTTCTCGGACTCTCGGAGCCTGAGTCCGTTGCACCTTCGTCTAGATCTGAGTCTTCAGAAATCGGGACAAGGGTTCTTTCTGGATTTGCTCTCAGGCTTGACCTTCTCCTTCTTTCCGGCCAGCTAGCTTCTCCACTCCTTGTCCTCCTGCTCCTTGTTCTTGCACTCGTCTCTTGACCACTTACAGCTTGGTCAGTGTCTGACTCGAACTCCCAGCTGCTTTCTCCCTCTGAGGCGGCTTCAGTCTCACTGGTGTATTGACCGTCCTCTGCCTGGTCAGACACGCTCTCAGCCTCTTCTGGCACCTCTACAGCTTGACTTGTCCCCTCTATGGCTTCTCCGCTTTCAGCTGGATTTTCATCCGAGAGAGGAGCTGTTTCTTCCAGAGGTGCTGGAACTCTTCGGGTGTGTGAGGCGTGGATCCAGTTGGGCAAGCCTCCACACTTTACTGCAGTGTTCGTGACCAATATGACTTGGAATGGTCCACGCCAGCGCACGTCTAAACAGTTCTTCCTGACGTGTTTCTTCACCAGGACCCAGTCCCCCAGATACAGGTCATGGCACAGGTCCTGAGCTGATGGAACCTCTGCAGCCTGCACCTGAAGGGACACAGAATGAATGGCGTCAGATAGTCCCTTGCAATAGTCCAGGATCAAATCATCTGTGATGTTCAACAGTGCTGCAGTTGGAACTGATGGCAGTCTCATAGCCCTCCCCATTAGCACCTCATGTGGGGAAAGACCTGTCCTTCTATCCGGTGTGCTACGTATACTCATAAGGACAAGTGGAAGTGCATCAGGCCAGCTCAAGGATGTCGAGGAACAAACTTTGGCAAGTCGGGATTTAATGGTGCTGTTGATTTGCTCTACAATCCCCGAAGCTTCTGGTCGATAGCTACAGTGGAGCTTCTGGTCTATACTTAGGGCGGAACACAGCATTTTTACTATTTCGCTGTTGAAATGTGTTCCTCTATCCGATTCCAAAGAGGCCGGCACCCCGAATCGTGGTATCAGTTCTCTAAGCAATAGCTTTGCTACTGTAAGTGTGTCGCACCTACGTGTGGGGTAAGCCTCAACCCATCTGGAGAATATACAGACAATCACTAGGACCTATCTGAGGCGATTGCACTTGGGCATTTCAATAAAATCCAGTTGCATTCTATTGAATGGCCCCCCAGACCTCCCTATGTGACTCAATGTGACTGGTGTTCTTTTTCCTACATTCAGTTGCTGACAGATCACACAACGCTGACATACTGCTTCTGCCGCTACTCTAAACTTCGGGTTGTACCATGTTTGTCTGAATACCCTCACCATGGCATCTCTACCTATGTGTGCTGGTCCATGCAACCTCCTTGCCATAGGACTAACGAGTTCGTTGGGTAACACTGCCCTCCCATCCGCAGAGATCCAAAAATCCATCTCACTCTTGGTACAACCTGCTGTCTCCCATGCCTTTTTCTCAAAATCGGGTGCATTCTCTTGGATACATTTCAATTCATCCCACGTGTCTACAGTTTCTAACAATATAGTCAATTCAGTTCTTTCCTGTATTCCCCCCACTTCTACCTCCGTGAGAGAATACCCCTGTTCCGCACAGTAACGTGCGACTTCATCAGCATACCTATTGCCTTGCGACACAAAGTCAGTATTTTTTGTGTGCGCGGCACATTTAACAACTGCAATAGCTGCTGGACCTTGTAGTGCTTCTAACAACAATCTCACGAACTCTCCATTCCTAATAGGAGAACCTGAAGAGGTCATGTAACCTCTCTGAGACCATAACTGCCCATAGTCATGAACTACCCCGAAACCATACTGGCTATCGGTGTAAATGGTGACTCGAATTTTATTGCCTGCCAAACAGGCACGGGTCAAAGCAATGATTTCGGCTACCTGAGCGGAATGTACTCCTTCCAGGCAGGCGGCTTCCACAACTCCGGTAATAGTACAAACGGTATATGCTGCTCTCAGCTGACCAATATCGTCTCTTACACATGAACCATCAACAAAGAATATTTCATCAGGGTCGGTCAATGGCTCATCTACGATATCTGGTCTTGGTTTGGTGCATAGTTCAGGCACATCAAGGCAGTCATGATCTGTACATATCTCATCATCAACATCATTTGGAAGTGGCATTAAAGTGGCAGGATTCAAAACAGAGCATCTCTTGAGTGTCACGTTCTCGGCAGCCAAAATGACCTGCTCATAGCGCGTGAGCCTGCTGTTTGTCAGATGCTGTGTCTTGGTCCTGGTCATCAACAGTTCAACAGAATGCGGTACATACACCACTAACTGGTGTCCCATGACAACATTCTCACATCTTTCAATGCTGACACCCGTTGCAGCAACGGATTTGAGACATCCGGGCAACGCTGCGGCTACTGGATCTAAGGTAGCCGAGAAGTATGCAACTGGTCTACGGGCATTTCCGTGTATCTGGGCCAAAACTGACAAAGCACAACCTTCCCTTTCACAGCAATAAAGCAAGAATGGTTTCTCGTAATCAGGCATTCCTAAAGCCGGGGCACGACACAAGTCCTCCCTCAGCTGCAAAAACGCCATCAAACAATCTTTGTCCCATGGTACCGGATCGCTCACCCCCTTGTGCGTCAGTTTTTGTAAAGGTTTTGCCTTCAGTGAAAAATTGTCTATCCACTGCCGGCAATAACCGACCATTCCTAGGAACATCCTGACTTCTCTTCGTGTAGTGGGCGCACTCATTTTCATGATCGCCTCTATCCTGTCTGGAGACACCTTCCGTTTTCCCTTTTCAATCCTGTGGCCCAAGTACTGCACTTCTGTCAAACAATACTGCAGTTTACTTGGAGACATCTTGTGTCCGTTCTCGGCCAAGTGATTCAGTAAGGTGATGGTGTCTATTTTGCAAGCTTCCTCAGTTTCTGACGCCACAAGTAGGTCGTCTATGTACTGGACCAGAACCGAGTTCATGGGCAGTACTAGACTTTCAAGATTTTTCTTTAGCAGCTGGTTAAAAATCGATGGGCTTTCTGTATACCCCTGGGGGATACGACACCATGTTAAAACGCGATTTTCCAGCTTAAAAGCGAAAAGATATTGGCTTTCCTCATCTAAGGGGATTGAAAAGAAGGCCTGGCACAGGTCTATCACGGTGAACCATTCAGCTTGGAATGGTATCTGAAACAGTATCACTGATGGATTCGGTACCACTGGACAACATGAAACAACTATATTATTAATCTTTCGAAGATCTTGCACTATTCTGTATTTCCCACTAGGCTTCTGCAAGCCCATAATCGGGGAGTTACATGGACTTCCCACGATCTCCTTCAGTATTCCCTGTTTAATCATAGATTCGATCACAAGCTTTATTCCTGCAATCGTCTCCGGGGTCAACTTGTATTGGGGTGTTCTTGGATACTCGGCATTTGGTTTTACCATGATCTTTACTGGCTCTACCCCTTTAATCAGTCCTATTTCTTCTCCAGTGAAATCCCACACCTCAGGTGACACCGCACCTCTCAAATCCCATGGAAGCTCCTCCACCGTTAAGGTAGGGTATAGCTCCACGCATACCTGTGAGTTTGCAACCTTAAAATCGGCATCATCATCGTTAGTTTGCACTTCTACTCCTTGAGGTGTGCAATATATTGTACAATTTAGTTTGCATAACAGATCTCTTCCCAACAGACACACAGGACTGGAATCACAAATCACAAACTGGTGCTCATCACTGTATTTCCCTATTTTCACCGACACTGGTTCTGTCAGAGGATTCGTCATTCTCCTATTTGCGACTCCTACCACCTGGATCGTCTCTCCCGACATTGGCAGACCTGGGACCACCGCCGATCTTAAAGTGGATCGAGTGGCCCCTGTGTCCACTAGAAAGGTCGTAGGACACCCTGCCACTTCAGCCTCCACGTATGGTCCCCTCTGGTCTACCTCTAAGGCTGCCCCTAAGGTACAGTCTTCCTCTCTATTCACTCGTTGTCCCGTAAGGGGATCAACGTAGTAGCATTCCTCTCCTCCTACGAACAGTGGCAGTTGTCTATAGGTTTTCCCTCCATTTGCAATACGCGGCGGTTGAGGGAACTGAGCTCGAGGAGTCTGAGTCCCCCCTTTGATAAACTTTCCCTTTGGTATCGCTGTTCCCTTCACCAGACTGTTCTGAACAAAGTCCTCCTCCGGTTCTAATTCCCCCGTCTCGACATTATAGGGGCACTCGCGTTTCCAGTGTCCCACCTCGTTACACTGGTGGCACCTCGTCGTCTTTTTCAGTGTCGCAATATCTACCCTAGGTCTCTGTTTTTCCTCATCGTCTTTGTTTTGACTATTCTGCTTTTTCCCTAGAGTTCCGGTTCCCTGTTGTCGCTGTCCACCTTTTCCAGCTGACTGCATCTGTACCAACATCAGCTTCTCCTTAAGTTTCTTTGCTTTCGAGTCTATTTCATCGCTGCAGTACCTTGCATACCTCAAGATTTCATCTAAGGGTTTGTTTTGCCAACAAATCAAATGCTGTTGAATCATTAAGCTGATGTCAGGTCTCAACCCCAGAACGAACTTTGACACAAACTGTCCTATGTCTTTAGGATCCATTACATCCAACCCACTGTACTGTTTGAATGCTTTCAATAATCTCTCATAATACTCGTGGACAGTCTCTTTAGGTTCCTGAGTAGTTCGATCTATTTTAACCCAGTCTATGTCCTGCAATGGCACCTTCTCTTTCAACCACGCCATTACCCTCTCATACTTCTCCATGACTTTCTCCGATGGCCCATTCGTCAGGGCATCCCTATCTGGTTCACAAATGGGCCATTCAACACTGAGCTTGCATGCCGTCCACAAATCCCCTGGTACTACAATGTCAAACAAGGTGTTCAAATCGACCCACAGCACTTTAGAGATCTTCACGAACCTCTCTACCTGTTTGTACCACTCTACGGGATTCTCCCTTAGCTTAGGGAAGGAATTGGTAAATGCCGCTAGATCCCCCCTACTCCAGGGCACATGCACGTAGTTTCCATTCGCGATTTCTCGCAAAGGGAAAGCTTCCATCCGCGGTGGCCCTCCCTCTGGGGACATTCCAATTGTACTCCTTCTGACGGTTCCCCTCTTGGACCATCTTTCCTCCCATTTATCCAAGTCCCTCCACGTTCTTATACCCAGGATCAGTTCCTTTATGTGTATTTTCAACCCAATCGTCCTTCGTTCATCTAGGTCCTGATCCGTGCAATTCAGCCTATGGTTACCCTGTAAGGCTTTTGTTCTTGATAAGTCTATCATATACCTGGTTGCCAACTCAGATAATTTTTCATGTACTGACCTTGCCTTCCGAGTAACATCCTTTGCCATAAACAGTACCTCATCTTGCTCGTAAAGGTCAATCCTTTCCATTGGCAGTGTGCCGTCTATTATTTCATCTAGATCTGATTTTAGACTGGTTACATAGAGTCTTTTTGCCTTTACCTCAGCTCTCAGTATCTCACCCCTAGGTGGTCCGTTCACATCCCTCTCGTCCCAACTCCTAGTCCTACGTCTAGGCACAGGTGAGCTATGAGGAGTCCTCCTTGATTCTCTTTGTTCCCACCTTTCTAAGTCCCAAGCTTTTCCATCTTCCCTAGGTGTATGGTGAAACAATGTCCTATTTCCCACCACTCCGTTCTGACTCTTCGGCTCTGACTCTCTAGATGCAAGATAGGATCCCCCGTTACGTTCTAGGTCACCGCAAGTCGCTTGCTGTCTGGTGTCACTCAGTAAACGATAAGGTCCCTCACAGCTCTCCATGTTTCCGCGATCCCGTCCGTGATCACCGGACACATGTTGAGACCCTTCGTGACTCCCCATACTCCCGCGACCCCAATGTTGCACATTTTCGCCTGGTGCATGGTGAGTGCATCTGTAACTATTTCGGTACTCCTGGGTTCTTCGTTCTCCCTCACTAAGGATGGGACGAGGCACCCCCCCCATCCTGCATTCTTGTCTTCACACATCTGTCTATTGCCACTGATGATATGGCAAGTATCTCTTCTACTTTCTTGACTCCCTCCCTCCCACTCCGGACTGCTTTCGCCAGCTCCGCAGTGAGAGAGGATCCTGTTATCTTGGCCTCTCCATTCGGCTTCCGTTTCTATTCTTTTATTCTGAGTCTCTACAGCAGCATCCCATTCTTTCAAGTACTCCCTTAACTCCTTAAAGGATTTCGGTTTTGGTCCCCTCAGATCCATCTGTCCTCTCTGACCCCCCTGCTCTATTAAGGGATCCGTTTCTGTATCCAATGGGGTACTCCGACCCCTTGGTCCTAGCAACTGCCTTTGGGAATTAATCGTATTGTTCCTGCTTTCCATCTCTGCTCTTTCCCTGTCCCAACGTGCCTGTTCCTCCTCCTGTGCTCTCTCTGGGTTGTAGATGGACACTACAGGGCCTATGGTAACAGGTACTTGTAGAGCGTCCGGCAGTTGATACGACCTTGCACACTCCGTTTCCGGCACCTTCTGTACCACAAACCTTCCGACTACTCTCTGTACTGGACTAGGTTGAGGTATCTCCTCGCCTTTCTTAGGTTCCCAATCTGTTATGGGGAGCGGTCTATATTCCCCCTTCCCAGCCCCGTCCCCCTGCTGGAGTTCGGGACGTTCTGCTTTTCTGTTGTACGGAGATAGTCTGTCTGATAATAGCCTATCTATCAGACTATCATCCGTCTCGCTCTCCTCATCCTCCTCTGGAGGTTTCTTTTCTCCCGTAACCTCTAGCACTGGGTACAGTTTGTCTGCCTCTATTCTCTGCACCCTCCACTTTTTAGCTTCATCATCCCATTTAGCATCCTGCACTGCTCTTACCGATCGTCTCACTCTTTCCTGGCGCCTGTTCAGGCTCCGGTCGTACGCCGCCCTGAACCATGCATTGAGGGCTTCGAACTGTGTTGGTCTGGGTAGAGGTCTCGTTGCGAGCATTACCGCTTTCAGTTGATTCAATGCTTCTAACCTAAACGTCCCGTATCTCGGGAACGTCAGTTCCTCGTTTCCCTCTGTTAACTTGCTCCACTCGGAGATCCACAATATCGAGTGTAACCCCACATTCACAGCCATATAATAAGCTGGTGTGCCCTCCGGTGGGGCCTCTTCCCCCGCATATGAGTTCCCTCTGTCTCTCTTAAAGATCGCCCTTAGACATTTAAAACACTTCATTTTCAAGACTGTACGATTTCCTTAATTCCCTTCCTTATTTACTTCCCAATGGCGAACCACCAATCCCTGCGCGGCTCTCGCTATTCAACCTATCCCAGCACGGTTCTCGCTGAGCAGCCTATTCCAGCGCGGCTCTACACCAACCAGCCTATCCCAGCGCGGCTCGCTCTGACGTCACTCGTCCCCTTTGCAGCAGTTCCCCTCCTTTCTCAGCTCGTCTCCCGGTCCTGCATGCGTCCCATTCATACACCGAAAAATGACTACTTCCGACCAAGCGATCACTTTTCTTGACTGTACGTCCACAGTCTAACTGTAATTGTCACCTCAACTGACGAAACGTCTTTCACAACGTTCAGACGATCGCCTTAACTGATAGGTTGCTTACACACAGTAAACGTCCGACCAGCGTCCGTTACTCATACACTCACTCTTACGTTCCCCCTATCACGGTCCTACGGGCGATCAATGGTACCTCATGACCCCCTTCACAACGGTAGACAACTACTCTGGATGTCCGATACACCCGAACCACTCAAGCCCTTCTCTGGACTTAAGATTTTCACCGGTTGCGCGCGCTCACAACCGTCTCACAATCACGCTACAGGCATTCAACTCCGCTTGACATTACAACACAGGTACAACACAAAACACCGCAATCTGGCAACGCATGACCCTTATACTCACTCTCGACCGACTCTGCTGCTTTTTCTCTCTCGCACCGTCAGCACCTTCTTCGGCAGGTAGCTCTTCTTCTGGTCGTCGATGACTAGGGGCCTTGGGGTAATCTAGACCTAACCTAGGTTGCCTTCCTCAAGAAGCTAACCATCTTTCTCTGCTACCAACTGCGGGAAATGAGATTTTGATCTTTTATCTGATCACCTAGATACCTATCTCATTTGTCCCTTTTTGGATCGATTATTGACTGTCGTTGAGTAAAAGGCAAACCCACCTAGATTAAATCAACCCCATAGACTGACGCAACTCTAAAGAACCACTTACAACTGTAAAAGTTTAAAGGTTTATTATAAAACCAAGATCAATTGCAAATACAAACACCTCAATATAAGGTTCAACAGGTATACAGGTACAAGAAGGAACATGAATTCCCTAAAAAACCTCAATCTGCTAAAGAAAACAATCAAAACTAATTCTAAAATCAATAAGTTGAATATCATTGACACAAAGTGGATCTGAAGCGTCATTTACAGAAGAGAAATGAAACAGGTTAAACTGTCCCTACTCTATACTAGATGACATCCCTACTCAGCAAGTTCTTTACCTAAAAAGGTGTCAGCCGTTGGACTTCCGAAGAAGCGCAAACTCTCTTAGTCTCAGATGGAAACCTATATCGCATAGCAGTACCCTTTCTGCCTACCCATCCGCTCTCTAAGGGTCCTCAAGCCATCTGCTCTACCTCCTTCCCGGGGTGCTGTCCCTAATACAAAATCACAGTATGGGTGGAACGCCCCTTTGAGACGCCCACCACGTACACATTTCACGTGATCCTGCTTCTGGTTTTTTCCATAGTTTCGTTTCTTTGAATCGTCTGTTAAGTTGACCTTGCTTCCCAGGCGCCGTCTCCATCGTGCTGGTACCCCCATGACATTCCGGTCAACTCCTCCGGACCCGAGCCTATCTCCTCAAACAGAGCTCTATTCATTACATTTGTGATTGGTACCCCCCTCGCACCTGGAAACAGACACTTCGAAACAGGGCCCCAAATTCCAAGCTTCCCTTATCTCACTAGGCCGTAAAACTTCGACCAGCATTGGCAATTTAATTTAACGAGACTTTTGACTCTTGGCTCGCACGTGCAGATCAAAGCTATCCCCCTATCTTTCCAAGCCCACTAAATTATATGCAGTGGACTGCACTTGGTGAACTCTTACTTCTTTAGCTTAAAATAACAAGTTAACACACCGCTCCAAAATCCTACAGTACACTTCTATAAAAATATTGCTTTTAACACACATATATATAAGAAGCAAATCATTGAATAATATCGAATCCATGCTACATGAAAGATACAATGATACACCTTCATTCTTATACAGTGCCATGTGGTCTGCACGTTTCTTCATTTTACATTTCATCTCTTTCTCCGTTTAGTAACTGCATACATGAATTCTGTTTAGCACGTTCTAATGTTCCTAAGCATTTTCACACATTTCTACATTAGCCCACTATGTATACGGGCTTTTCTAATTCTAATAAACACTCTAGAGTAAATACAGATACATTTTCTCACTCCTTAAGTTACATAGGCCCACGTTACGCCACAGGCTTGTAAATATGATGCAGATATACGTTTTATTCAAATTGCGCTCTCTCACAACCATACCGACCTTCAGCTCATCGGTAATGCCCCAATACTTACTGGTAATCTTCATAATCTGAGTCCTGGTCTTCCTGGATTCAGTCCTGAGTCCCGCCCTCCTGCCCAGGCATGGCTGTTGACTATTTCCTGTTTTACTGTTGTCTTTTTGGCGTGGTATGTTACAGGAAGTGCTCCGGTGGCTCCTCCCTTTTGTGGTGGCTCTTGGGCAATGGGGGCCATCCTAGGGGAACTTGTTGGGTTTCAGCTAGGGAATTAGTTCTGCCAGAAAAGAAGCGTATCTCATGTTTAAGGGCTGCATCCAGGAAGACGGACAAGGAGGTAATGATCAATAATGCTGCTGTCCTGGGCTGGACTGGTTTTCTGGGACAGTGGGATGTTCTTTTTTAGGTCGGGGTCTCTGCATGCTGCTTTCAGCACTGGGGAGATAGAGATGCCTGTCTCATGCCTGAATGCACTTGTGCCCTCTCACTTCACTCTCTGGAAGCAGCAGGCATTGGAGGCCGATTACATCCTCCAGGGTTCTGAGAGTTACTATCCAAATATTGAAATGATGCAGTGGAGCCTGTGGCCCATACATCATTTTACAACATGGATGGTGCCTGCTTCTTCGTTTCCATTGCAGCTGCATTTACATGCACATGCATGAGAAGACATCTATTGAAAAAGTGGCTGCCCAGGTTCACAGAGTGAGCGCTGGAGATGGCAGTGGCACAAGGGGGAGCATCAGAAGAAGCTCAGAGGCCATATCATGAACAGTTTTGTTGGCTCAGAGCAGAGCCGAGTGCCTGTTTTTATGCGTTTGCAGTGCCTAGCGTGCATGCATGTAACTCAGGGCTGAAGGTGACGCAAGTCGGAAACAGTGATTATTGATTGCCTCTACTTTCGAGCTGTAGTGTCAGCTATAGGGTAGTGTTGTAATAACAAAGAATTGTACCTTCACAGTATAATTCCAAAGGGCTCAATCTGTGTTTGTTGCTACACTTGCTCCAAATAACCTGTGTTATTCGGCACAGCTATGTTCAGTGAAATTACATATACATGAAAACTGCAGCACCAACTGAGCATAGCTTTTACACAAACTTCCAGAAGATCATGAATCCCCAATGAGAAGTTTAAGGAATGAATACTAATTTCTGCAAAATGAAGTCACTAAAAAATAAAAAATGCACTTGGAAAATATGATCCTCCTTCGTGACTAAAAGTCCAGCTTGAGACCACCAATATGCTATACACAAAATAGGAAAAACCCAGTTTTACCCCAGGAGTTTGGGAATGTACATATTAACATACAAGGAGCTCCTGAAGGAGTACTTATGTAGTGCTTAATTTGAGCCGGTGCTTTCCGGTGCTGAGCACCGGCACTTAATTGGTTTCTGGTGCTCGGCACCCTGGCACTTAATATTTTACATATTGAGCACTGTTTTAAAGTAGATATTGAATCATATACTTAGGGGCTGGTATCATCCAAATCCAACCCGAAATAATCACTTTAATAAACATTGAGATCCTAGACATGAAAGTCAACATATGCACATACTAAAGGCGTACTCTGTGTTGGGCAACAATAAATATAGACAGTTTATTAGAGCAACTCATTTTTCCAATACTAAATAATAAATGACGGTAATATATCAATATATAGGGTCAAACCAATAGCACATACTAACACATACTGCATAGTCAATTACATAAAGTTCACAAATGACTAGGGGTCTTAGAGTACTAACCACTCAGCCAGAAATGTTTCCTAAGAAAGTCCTTGTAATCCTATGCAGAATACACTGCGTGGTGATCTTGAGGCTGACGTGGAATGTTCGCTGTGAGAAAATGGTTTATTAGATGGGATGGATTGGTTTCCACCATAAGTAACAAAGTCACTGTCTTGTTAGGTTCAATCACAGGTTTCAATAATTTAACCTTGAGCTTAACCCCTCAGTAGCTGTGGCAGAGAGCAGAAAGGCTTAAGTTAGAGGAAATGTGTAAATCCTTTTGAAACACCACAACATCGAAAACATAACACAATTTTTAAAATGGGTAACATTTAACAAACAAAATGACACTAAAATGACAAAATTCCAATAAGGGGAACAGCTGATATAAATGTTGTGAAGATTTAAGAGAAAATAGTGCCAAGAAGCACAAAGTGCTAATTGTGGTCACTGGTCGAGGTGGCTCTGACGTATACAAAAAAGTATACAGAAAAGAGATAGAGCGGAGGTCAAATGGACCGGGTAGATTGATCCTGGTCAGCCCTATAAGTAGGGAAGCTCAAAAACGTTTCTAAATCCCAAACTGAAAAAAGACTTTGTCGGGTTTTTCTTAAGGAAAAAATGTCTCAGCACAGGACAACCTTGAAATTCATTCCAATGACGTGGAGCTGCCATGCGGATACTTTTCGCTGTTGGTCTCCTTGAAGCTCTGGAGCAAATGTTTTTAAAAAGTTAACAAACTTCTTTTAATGCCCAACCAACCACTCGGCTATACTTCCAAGGACCTCAGAGGTAGAACTTAGGCATTCCCAGGGTGTCAGGAACAGGGTAAATCCACTCTAGTTCCAGTTGTCACTGGTCAAAGAGTATACTTCAAAAGAATGTCCTGTTCAGATTTATGTTCCCAGAGCCACCGAGGGATCAGCCTTATTATCCTTGGAGATCTTTCTGTTTGTGGATTTCAAGTGAAAGGGGTTCCATCCCCCGCATGTCCTTCTCACGAGTCACAGATGTCAAGTGCAAGTCCAGCAGTGGTCTGAGGAAGGATCAGTGAGGGTCTAGCTTTGAAGGGTGCATTAGCCTAAAGGCAGGGACACCCTAAAATACTTCTTGTTTCTCTCTGACCAATGGAGTAAAGGTTCCCAGGCGGAACATCCATAACAACGCAGTCAAAACACCGCGCTGCCATTACCACGCATCTTTTACAATGCAAGTCGTTACCACGACTTGCGCTGAAGGGCACTGTAGACTAAGGAATAGTAGATTTACTATTCCAACATCTTCCCTACTGTACGTAGGCTGGAGTTGGAATAGTAAATCTTACTATTCCTAAGTCCAGCACCCTACAGCGCAAGTCCTGGTAATGACTTGCGTTGTAAAAGATGCGTTGTGATGTACCGCGATCTAAAAGATCGAGTCGTAACATCATACAACCGCCCTGACTGACCGACTTTTGCTGTAGTTCCTTTTTTTACTGCCAACAGGCCCAAAATGCCATGTGTAAGGGCATTTTCAAGATGACATAGGTCAAAGTCGAAGGCAAACACACTTTCTGTAAGGCCTTGACTTTCTACCCAGGCCAAGCATAGGCTGGAGTGGCGCTATGACTGCACATACGCCAACCGTTGATTTTCACTATGACTGAGGCACATGTGGCATGCATGAGCAGTTCGCTGGACCATGGCAAACTCTTTGGAAGAGCCCTCTCCGTTCTTCGGGTCACAGGATTTACCTAATCCCTTGTCTCGTTGCCGGTTGTAGCACCCTGCCTCAGCCCGGGTACTTGTAAATGATCACGCCACACATGGAGCTTGGTATTTCACGTCTCTAATCATCAGCGTGTAACCGTGAACTGATCCCTTAATATCATGAATTCTGTTGCTCACTTTCGAACACTTACGTCACTGTTCTATGGGCCCATCAGGAACCAAAAGTGTCCTACCATCTATAACTCACAAGACACTACACGCAGGTCTTTGTTTTTTTGTTTTACTCTGAGTGGAGACCCACGATCATTGTGCCATATTCTTTTCAATTACTTGATCCACGATCATTGTGCCATATTTTCTTAGATTACTTTTTAACCAGGTGGTTGGCTATCCCTAGCTATCAATTTAGATTATAGAATTGTAGCCTCTTCAAAATTGTCCATTTCTTTGGGACAGTTCCATAGAATATGTAGAAAGTGGCCAAATGGTAGTTTGTCCCTGAGGTTAAGATGGTGACGACTGTTGTATTTAAGTGATGAACAGCCAGCTGTAAGATTAGTATAGAAGCACGTGTAGAGGACCCCTAATCTTCTTGAATCGACAGGTTAAAAAAAATTATCTTAGTGGTAGATTTGTGTTTTGTTTGTTCAGCCATTTGTGAAAAGATTCTAGACCAAACTTAGAGCCTCTCCAGATCACATATATATTGTCTATATATTGTAACCATTTTCGACCTATATCGCTTCAGTTCCAGATGCATGCTGATGACACTCAGATATACCTATGGCCTGAGAAAGACTCAGAAGACTGTAGAACATATATTCCTGTGGTTGGATGTAGGTTTTCTGTGCCCAAAAGGATATAGAACTGAGATACTGATATTTTGGAAATATGTTAACACTAAACCACCATCATGATTTAAATGGCGCCTGTGCTGAGCCAAGCACCAACCAAAACACATAAAGCAAAAGATCTGTGAATACTCTTGATACTGAGTAGTCCTATGTCCCTCATGTTAACTCTGTGGTGAAAATACTAATCTTCAACTATATATGCTAAGCAAAGCCTGCCCGCTTCACCAGACCTACCACCCCATTAAGCTGATGAGAGTGACAGTCTTGTCTAAATTGGATTACTGCAATACTGTGTATGCCATTGTGCACTTGTTGCATATCTGAAAACTTCAAAAAGTCAAAATCCAGGCTTCCCGAGTAAGTTTAAATCTAAATAAACATGACTATGTGACCCCCCCCCCCTGTTGCCCCTTCACTGTGTTCCAGGGCCACAAATGATCCCCTTTTAGCTACTGTGTTCCAAGCGCAAGGCCTTCCAGCTTAAAGGATTCTTCTAAATGCAAAATCTGGTCTCCCTGAATCAACCCCTGATGAACTTAAGGTTCAAGAATCCATGCTGCTTCTGTTAAACCAACCCCAAACATTTAAAGATTGGAGAAGAGCTCTCAAAGTTATGGGCCCGCATCTTAAATGACCTCGAATCTTGTTTGTGGTACACATCTAACCACCTCAAAATACCTTGAAATCTACCTCTTTGGAAACCCACTTCCCAATTTCCAGGCACAGGGTCCTCTTACCAAAAGATCACACCCTCGAGCAGATATTGCGCAAGAAATCACTGTCCACCACTTCTTTCAAGAGCAAGAAAGGCCACTTTATTTAAGACAGGTGTGTAAATCAATATCTGTTGAACACATTAATTTATTCAATAAATTCCAATCTTCACAGCATGACTAAAAATCCCTACCTAGGACTAACCCCCCCACCAAGTTAACCCTAACCAAAAACCAGAACAACTAACTCTTGAAGAATACCCCCTGATTTTTCCAATAAACTGCCCTTTGAGGATGGACCAAGCCGCTCCAGGCTGCCCACCCCAACCAGATAAATCGCCTACCAAAAGAACCAAGACACCTGTCCTAAAGTGGCGAGGCCCGAAGGCCGGAGCAGCGCCTAAAGCACTGCAAAGTGTAAAAAACCTAGAGAGAAAAAAGGGGAAGGGTGGGTGGGGCAAACGAACCTCCCTTCACCGCCTCCCACTACGCACTTCCTTTCCCGCCTGCCTCTAGCCCCTTTTATAACCTCCCCTCCAATCACTCACACCTGCCCTGTCCAGCCTATGCTCGCGCGAACAAACCCAGGGAGAGACTGGCTCGCACCGGCTCTCCCTGGGTCCCCCCTCGCGCAAGAAATCACTGTCCACCACTTCTTTCAAGAGCAAGAAAGGCCACTTTATTTAAGACAGGTGTGTAAATCAATATCTGTTGAACACATTGATTTATTCAATAAATTCCAATCTTCACAGCAAGACTAAACATCCCTACCTAGGAGTAACCCCCCCACCAAGTTAACCCTAACCAAAAACCAGAACAACTAACTCTTGAAGAATACCCCCTGATTTTTCCAATAAACTGCCCTTTGAGGATGGACCAACCCGCTCCAGGCTGCCCACCCCAACTAGAAAAACCGCCACCCAGGAAAACCTTTAGAGTTTTCCTGCCCCACTCAAAGACAAGGATGAAGGGGAGGGGAACACCACAATTGCACTTCCAGTACCTTAGCTATTAAGTCACGCAATTCTAAAAGATAAAATTAAAGGCCCAATTGGGACAGGTGAACACCATCCCCACAAAATAAATGTGTCTCAGAAACTTGCAAATGATGGTGAGCCAAACTGTAGATGCATAAATGTTTACAAAACAGTCTCATAGCGCGATTCACTTTTTTCCTTGCTGTCTCCATGGCTGAAGAATTCCGCGCCCCAGTCCATTGTAAGCGTGGCACGAACTCCGTCCAGATCACCATGGTGCTCACCCAGGCGGTCTTGATGATTTTGAGATCCATTTTCATCAACTTGAGCAAGGTCAAACCGGATAAAGAGACCAAATCGTTTTCTCCCAGGTGCAGTACCAGTAAATCAGGCGGGCCTCCCCGACTCCCCGAAACCAGGGCAGACAAGGCGGGAAAGAGGTCACCCCAATGCATGCCCCCTTTACCATGCAGGAAACCTCATGTGTCAGACTGCTGAGACCCAGAGATCTGCCACAAAGCTGACGTGCAGCAGCTGCGGCGGACCATTTAACAAAAGAATGGCCAACAATCCACACCCTCCTCTTTGCTCCAGCCACCGCATGCCAAGGACCTAGGAGAAAAACAAATGTTAGGGCGAAACAAAGGCGAGCTGTTTTCTTACATACTTCTCACAACATCTGGACTGCCAATGCCCAATTCGGCGAATTTGGGACCAATCCCACCCCAACCTGGCGGCCTCCGTCGCTGCACCAATCTGAAAGGAATGAGTACCAAATTGAGAAGGATCCCGCCCCAGACCCAACAGGACCTTTCGAAGAACAGCCAACAACTGAGAAACAACAATCGGACTGCCATCAGCGTGACAAAAAATTACTCCCGGTGCAAAATGAGGGGATGTCAGAAAAACCTCCTATTCCCCTACAGGGCAGCAAGAAGCCACGCCGCTCCATCCCAAAAAGACCCACTTACCCCTCCCCAACTGATCAGTCTTGGACATGCGCAACCACAAGCGGACCCTGTCATGCTCCACCACCACCTCACTGCTAGTCATACCCACCCGATCACTCAAACCCAGCAGCTCAGGAGCCCGAAACACCCCAAAAAATAACCACACAAAACACAAACAAAATTTCTGACACTCAAATGCATCATAACAGCACACATCCAATTGGGATAACAGTAGTTGAAGCAAATCAAAAGTCACCGGCTGCCGCAGCTTCTGAGCACCAGCTTGAAACCTACCCAAACCTTTCAAAACTTTCCGAACCAACACCCCCCCAACAGGATCCCTCCCCCACCAAAGCTGACCGTAAAAGGATACCCCTGCCAGCTTACCCAAAATGGTCGTGTGGGAGAGGCCTTTGTCTGCCAAATGCAAAACCAAATGCAACAAAAATTGTTCATCAGACAAAACAGCCCGTGCTGAACCTAAAAACTCCTCACCAAACTGCAAAAATTCCTGCCAAGCCTTCCAATAACTCTGACGGGTGGAGGCAGCCACTGAATTCTCAACCTACTGTTGGACCCTCAATCCCCCAAGGCCCATACGTACTGTGGGATCGCTGTCGGTTCTAGATCCGGCCCAGGAGCCAGTCTGCGGAATTCCAACCACTGAAATCGAGATAAAGCATCAGAGATACAATTAGTGGCTCCCGGAACATATCTAGCTTTAAAGACAATATTCAGCTGTAAACACCGCAACATGAAAGCACGCAACAGCTTCAACACACGCAAATCCCGAGCCCTCTGCTTGTTAACGAGGTCAACCACTGCCATATTGTCCACGTGGAACAACACAGAACGATTCCGGAACTCATCCCCCCAGATGTACAGAGCTGCCAGCAAAGGGAACAATTCTAAAAATGCTATGCTGCGACCTTGCTCCCGCCAATGCACCGGCCAGCCAGCCACGCACCAACACCCTTCCCAAAAGATGCCAAAGCCGTTAGCTCCAGATGCATCCGTGAAAAGCTGCACCTGCCAGACGATGTCCTCGTCCGCAAAAAACAAGGACACACCATTAAAAACCTGGAGGAAACTCAACTAGATACACAAATCTGCTCGGACAGCTGTGGTAATTCGCACCCGATGATGAGGAAGGCTGGCGCCAGACAGAGACAAGCCCAGACGTCTACAAAATGTCCTACCCGCCCGAAGCACTCAACACGCAAAATTCAAGTACCCCAAAAGCTTCTGAACCTTCAGAAGTTCCAATTTGCGTTAGCCCAACACCAACCTGATGAAATCAGATATCTCCCGCACCTTTTCAGCAGGCAAGCGCGCCATCATAGCCTGGGTATCGATCTCAATCCCCAAAAAGGTCAAAGATGTACACGGACCTCAGTCTTATCCGGCGCCAAAGGGACACCCAGCTCCGTGAACATAGCTTGGAAGATCTCTAATGCCAACTGACACTGCCCAGACTGACCCTTACCAATGAAAAGGAAGTCATCCAGATAATGACAAACCAAAGCGTGGCCACTGATGAAAGTGAAGCGCCACTGCAGAAATGTACTGAAAGTCTTGGATAGGGCACAGGACACCGAGCAGCCCATCGGCAAAACCTTATCCACATAGAAACATCCCCCAAAGTGCATGCCCAAGAGACTAAAATCCCAGGGATGAATGGGCAGAAGCCGAAAGGCCGATTGAATGTCACTCTTCGCCAGCAAGGCACCAGGACCCGCTGTGCGAACCAGCTGTGCGAACCAGCCGTCATCTACAGAAGCATAGGTCACACTAGAATCTGCTGGGTCAATGAAATCATTGATAGAGGAACCCTCCGGCCAAGACAGATGGTGTATGAGCCGAAACTCCCCAGCTGCCTTTTTGGGGACAACTCCCAGAGGAGAGACTATCAAATCAGGGAGAGGACAGCAAAGAAAAGGACCAGCAATCCTGCCCGCCGCAAGCTCCACATCCAACTTCCTCTGCACAACCTGGGGGCACTCTTTAGCGGACTTCAGGTTATCAGACCACCTGCCCAACCGAGAACCCTGATACCCGATCCGGAAACCGACTCTGAAACCCCTGGATAAAGTCTTGGCAGCCTCGAAATCGGGATAGTCCACCAACCACAAGTCAAGTACCTCAAGCTTAATAGGAGTAGGAGCCCCTAGATACAAAGTGCAAAGATTGCCCCCTGCCCCCTTGACCCCTCCCTTGGTCTCCAAAACGCTGTCCTGGGAAACATTGGGTGAGGGCATGTTGGCCCCCACACTGTGCACACTCATGTTTGTATCTGCATGCCGGCCTGGTACAAGAACCCCTGTTAAAGTGCCAGCACGCCCCAGAAGTGGAGGACTGCCCTCTGCCCCAAACCCCTGCCCCAGAATGAGCGGGCGAAATTGAAAGGGCCGATACTGCACCGGCAGGCCGCTAGTCGTGTGGGTCGTAGCAGGCGGGTGAGCAGACGCCATCCACTGGAGCCACAACTCCGCATCCACCTCACCCCAGGAGCGCTCAGGGAACGCACTCATCCGAGCCCGAAACTCCTCGTCGTAAGACAGTCAGGCAAAACCTCCAAAATAACTATAGGCCTTACGGATGACATCAGCATATTTGAACATTTCAACCGCCTTACTCGGATGACGCTGGCAATAAACACTAGCATAAATCAAGAAAGCTGACGTCCAGTTCTCAATAGACTTCGGGACTCGAGGCCGCCGAGCCAACTCCAATTCCTCCTCTTTAGACCCTTCCTTAGCTTGCACATCTCGATGGAGTAGCCTAAACACATCAACAAATTCGCCACTCCAGATTCGAGATTTAGTTTTGTCAGACAGATGAGACCCTAAAGGCATCCCCACTCCAGAATAAGGCAATCTCTTGGGAAGGATACTATCCTCCGCAACCGGTACCATAGGAGTCGCTGAATCCCCTAACCGCACAGGCCCACTGGCGGAAACGTCCCCTGCAATTTGAACATTCAACCCCGCCTGCCGCCCAAGCAGCGGTGCCAGAGCGACTCGCTCCTCAATAACCCCATCACCCGTACCAATCGATCTGGTATGCTTAGCCGGGAGACTCTCCCCTGGTTTCCAAACAGACCACCAACCGTCCTTACCGCTTGGCAACTGGGCCAACTTCTGATGAAAAGCCACACGGTCCCCTTGAGGTGGGCGACTCCCCGCTGCCTCACGCACTGCTGCGTGGTCCGCACATGACTCCTGCAAGATACGAAAAACAGGGAATTGCCCCACCCCACCCTGATGGGCCCGTGCTGCCAAAAGCCCAACATCCCTCTCCCTTAATTCCCCTTCTTCCAAATCATCCTCCTGCACGTCCAACTGTAGCACATCACCAGAAATTGAATCTTGTGCACTGCCACTTGGCAGAGCCCCATCACCAACTCCCCCATCGTAATACTGCCAGTCAATGTCATTAGAGCGCACTGTGCGCAAAGCTGCAGAAGAGAGATCCGCTCCAGATAACTCTCCCGAGACCCCCCCCACATGAAACAGCCGTATGGACAGTCCGCAAGCCCTTCGAACCAGCCAACAGCCGCCCAGCTGGAGCTGCAACTGGAAAACTATAGCCGCTCAAGCCAGACTGCGAGGAACCAGCGAGAATGCCCCCCAGCGGAGCCAAGGGGAACACCCACAGAAGACCCAGAACCAGGCACAAACCATGGGCCACCACCCAAGCTGCCCGCCAAACCACCCGGCAATGCACCGGGCACCCAACGAGAGACTGGGAAAAGCACCGGGTTGAGTGCGCCCCCCCAGGGCCCATTCCCAACACACCAGCACCCTGGGACTGCGGCAAACCAGAAGGGGACCCAACAAAACCAGGAACCGGGGACCTGGGAACTGGGGGGGGGAGGGACGACATGTCACTTGGGAGAAACACCTCATTGGAGGAAGGGCCCCCCGACACTGAAAACCCAGGCAGTGCAGAGGAAGAATCCCCAATATCTGAACAGCCCTGTACCACACCGCTGGACAAAAGAGGGGGGCATTTCCCAACATAGGGGTGGCCGGGGACAAGAGGTAGCACTGCCCATTAATCATGAGGTAGGGGGAAGCACCATCAGACACAGCCCGCAAGGGGACAGGGGGAGCCCCTTGCGCAGGAGCAGCAAAGGGGGCATGGGGGAGGCTCTGCAAGTCGAGGCTCCTCCCCCGTTTAGCCCTGGCACTCACAGAAGACTTCCTAGGTTTCCCAGAAGGGGGCTGTGGTATCTCCCATCTTCACGCCCCCGGCGCCTCCGCATGTAATGGTGCTGCTCGCGGTGACATCATTTCGAATGTCACCGCGACCAGCGTTCCAAGGCGAGCGCCCGGAGGTCAGAGCGGTGCTGCTTCCGTTGAAGCTTGTTGTGGCTGAGGTCGAAAAGGTTTTTACTTAATAAACTCCACATGTTTAATACAACACATCGTCCTGGTATAATTGGCAGCTTTCACACTGGCGACGAGGGTCTTTTGAGATCTACGACCTTAACACGCAAAGAAGAACGGATGGAGCAGCAGGTATTATAGAGCAGTTTGACGCGCTCATGACAGACTGAAGTATAGAAATGAAGAGCGGCTGCAAGTAAGCGATCCCGTGCTGACTGAAGTGCAGAGTTGTGATCGAGAAAAGAACGGCTGCGTTCCTGACTGTTGAAAGGTACCAGTCTCCGCTTCACAGAAATAAGGTAACGCTCGCCATCTGCCATCAGGCGTGTTGGGTTTACCCATCAGCGTTCCCCTGATTTTGATGAACTGTCACTGGGGAAAAAGAGGAACGTGTGCGGCGAACATGCTAGCAGGTAGCTGATCAATGTTAAAAGGAAGCGCGAGCAAGGAGCGTGAGGAGGAACGGCAGCGGCTCAGAGAGGGTTAATTTATTTGTCCCAGAAGAAGAAGGAAAGGGACGCCTGCCGGCTGTCCGTATCGCGCTGTGGTGAACACGCAAGTAACGAACTACCTGGAGTGAACCTGTGGCAGGGAATTTTGTGAGAAAGCGAGCGGCTGCTACAGTGGGTGTCTGACTGACATTCTGTGACGCGCCGGCTAAGTCAGTTCCTCAACCAGCGTGTGACAGTCAGTGGGCAGGTAGAGCCTGGTGCGCTTTGACAACACCCTCGAGGGAGGACTGGTGTGGGCTTGTGACAGTCAGTCACGGAAGCGTGGTGAGCGTACTGTGTGCACCCACGCCCAACTTACAAGCAGTGCAGCGCCAACGTCAAAGGGAAAATAAAGAGATGCACAGGATGGTTTAAAGTTTCTGCATTGTGGGATGATTACTCTAAATAGTGGCTGTAGCGGCGCAATGTTTGCCTAACTACTCTCTACTCTCCTTCAGCAGTTGTTGTCCTCAACAGCAATCTGTCAGAGTGCCTGGACGATTTTCTTTCAGTCATCACCTCACCCTGTGATACACATTGATGAGACTGGCAGAGTAGCAGCGCTTCTCCCCCTGGTGTTTTACTCTTACTAGAAGGAAAGCGGTTGCGCCCACCCCGTCGTGAATTGCGTTTTGGGGCTTGGCTTCCAGAAAGTTCAGCCTTTGTACAATTCTGAAACTAGTCTGTGGTATTCTGCCCTGAGGTGTGCTGGCTGCGTTTGACACTGTGAGGAGACTAAGAAGTTTAAATTTGGGCCTTCAACAGCGGTTTGAGAGTGTACTGTGAATAACCACAAGAAAAATGCTGTCAATTTGTGCACAAATATGATATCCACTTTTACTGGCATACTCACTACTGTTCCTACCTTTTGATTTATATGCTCACCGAATGCAAAAGTAGTATTGAGTGCAAATGCACTAAATGCATTTTTGTTATATTTAGTGACTGAAAATAACATTCTGCCATACGTGTACACTATATACTCACACTTGCTCTCTTGGTTTTCGTTCTGCCACATCGCTCAGTGACATATACCATGCAGAGTGTGACCCCTCCACCCTTTTTCCTGACTAACCCAGGTGATCCCACTATTCAATGGAAAAAATGGAGAAAGGTGTTTTTGAATTACGCTACTGTGTGTGGGCCTAACCTTGGCCTGGAAAGGTAGGTAGCATTGTTAGCATATTACCTAGGTGCAGAAGGAGAAGAGGTTTTAGATCACCTCCCAGATTTAGAGACGCAGGAAGCGAGGGGTCTAAATGAGCTAGAAGTAAGTCTAAAGAAATTGGATTTACACTACCTCCCCAAGACAAGCACCATTATGGAGAGGTACCACTTTGGGAAAAGAGCAAAGAAGGAGGGGAAATCTATTGAAGATTTTGTCTCTGAATTGAGGAAACTAGCAGCGACATGCAAGTTCGGTGGGGCAAGTGAGGAAAGGATCAGGGATCAGTTTGTATTGGCTTGCAGGATGGAGCGTGTGCGTGAAGAGTTATGGCTTAAGGATGACCCACCGTTGAGGGAGGTTCTTATTATAGCAAAACAGGTTGAGCACATGTTACAGTGCATCAAGGAAATAAAGCAAGACACTGGGGAGAAAAGAAGCAATGATAAACCCAATGCCAGTGAAGTGGTGACCGAATGTGAGGCTGTGTCTGTGATCAAAGGCCAGAAGGTAGCGGGTAAAGAGCAGAAGGAGAGCAAATTGTGAGGATCATTCAAGGGCACCTGCTATAGATATGGCAAGCAGGGGCATCTAGCTAATGACAAAGAGTGCCCCACCCTCAGGTTTACATAGGTCACTTCAAGCAGTATTGCAAGAGTGGGCAAGGGTTCAGTAGGCAGAGTAGAGGCAGGACGAATGTAGTTTGTGACGAAATTGTAGTGCAGGTCAAAGAGATGCAGGTCCAAAGTCCTAATGACACCACGTGTGAAGAAATTGTGGTGCAGGTTGATGAGGGTCAGGTCAGCAGCCCAAAAGACACCATAATAATAATAATAATAATAATAAAGGAATCTTGTCGTGCGCAAACTTAGCCCAATGGGCGTCAAGGCGCCTAATTCCCCCCAAAAAAACAGCTCATAACAAAAACCTGCAGTTCAACCTATGTAGGCTCTAGAAAAGCACCATGTTTTTAAGGCCTTTTTGAAAAGATCCAGGGAAGGTAGAGTTTTGATCTCCATGGGCACGATGTTCCAGAGCAGGGGGGCAGCGACAGAGAAGGCCCTAGCTCCCCATCTGGTGAGCTTGAAACGAGGGACAACAAGCTGAAAAAGTCCCGAAGATCGGAGACACCTTGTGGGATGGTAGCGAGTAAGCAGGGAGCTGATGGCGCCTTTAGGTCCATCCTCGAGGGCTCTATAGGTCATACACAGAATTTTAAAGTAAATTCTGTGTTGAATAGGCAGCCAATGGAGGTCTCTCCTCGCAGTAGTAGCAGAAGATGCCCTAGGAAGATCTAGGACGAAACGTGCAGCCGCATTCTGCACGATTTGCAGCCGATGTATGAGGCCCTTGTTGGACTCCATGTAGAGAGAGTTGCAGTAATCTAACCTGGAACCAACAAGGGCGACTGCAATCTGCTTACGTGCTTGAAGGGACAGATAGCTGCGAATTCTATTGAACGTTCTGATTACTCCCCAACAGGTTGCAACTGTCCGATTCACCTGAAGGGACATCGAGAGTGACGTATCAAACACCACACCCAGATTTCTGGCAGATTGAGAGGGGGTGGGGCAGGTGCCAAGAGAGGGAGGCCACCACTCACTCGACCAAACATCTTGGTCCTTCCCAAAAACCAGCACCTCAGTCTTGTCGCCATTTAGCTTCAGGGAGTTGATGACCATCCAGTCTGCAACATGTTGCATACAGGACCTGAAGCTAGAGGCAGATGTTGTAACAGAGGAATGGGTGAATGACACCATAATCTGGGTGTCATCTGCGTATGATACCACCTCCATCCCCTGCGATCTTACAAGCCTGGCAAGGGGGGCAACGTAGATGTTAAACAGGGTCGGACTTAATGCCGACCCCTGTGGCACCCCACATTGCAGAGACTTAGCTGGGGAGAGGTGGTTTCCAAGCATCACTCTCTGTTCCCTATCGAGGAGAAAGGAGTTGAGGAGGCTCAGGGCCGACCCCATAAAAGTGGGGAGCACTGTGTTAGAAGCATTGTTCGATTCCTGTTCTAGGATAACTATTATTAATGCAAAAGAATTCTCTTGTGTGTCCAAAGGGAAGATAATCTTTAGAAAAATGGACTTGAGGCCTGGAGGGTATGCTGGTGGCCCTATCTCTATGAAAGGCTATTTTCTAGAAAAAATTGAATAAAGGAACAGGACAACAGTGTCCAAAGTGTATGTGTCTACATGCGGGGATAACATCTTGGGGTGGCAAGCACAGAAGGAGTTGGGGGTCTATCTTAATCCTAATAGTAATCCCCAGATCCTGATACAGGAGATACAGGAACACAAGACAGACGTAGTGACCGAGTTCAAAGAAGTGTTCAGAGAAGAGCTAGTATGCTTAAAAAACTACTGTCACAAGATAAAATTGAAAGAGAACGCTAAGCCGGTCGTGGCCAAGGTCAGGAAGCTTCCCATCGCCATCCAAGAAGAGGTGAAGTCTGAACTAGAGAAATTGTGCAAGGCTGGAGTCATCGAACTGGTGGAAGCGACGAAATGGTTAGCACCCATCGTGGCCGCAAAGAAGAAGGATGGGTCGGTTCGGCTCTGCATCGATCTGAGGGCGTTGAACAAAGAGGTCGTGGTCGATCGATACCCTCTGCCGAACATCACCCAAATGATGAGCATGCTTGAGGGAGCAAAGGTGTTTTCCACACTCGACCTCACCTCGGCCTACTTTCAGATAAAACTACACGAAGAGTCACAAGAACTCACAGCATTTGTGACACCTATGGGCGCGTACAAGTTCAAAAGGATGCCCTTCGGGTTAGTCTCGGCGGCCGCCGTATTTCAGAGACTCATGGGGAACATCTTGAAAGACATCCCAGGCGTCATGTGTTACCAGGACGACGTGCTTATATTTGCAAAAAAACATGAAGAGCATGATGAGAGGCTGAGACACGTGCTGGGAAGGTACAGGTCACAAGGACTAACGGTAAAAAGAGATAAGTGTGTGTTTAGCTGCGCAGAACTGGATTTCTTGGGACACAAGGTGACAGCTGAAGGAATATGTCCCAAAGCTGAACTACAAAACCCCATTGTAAATTTGGCGCCCCCCACAAGCAAGGACGAAATCAAGTCATTTATGGGAATGTTGGAGTTCTACGGAAAATTCATAAGGAACCTGGCAGGAAGGACTTACGCCATCAGGCTGCTGCTAAAGAAAGAGACGGAGTTCAACTGGAGTCAGGAGTGTCAGAGGGAGTTTGAAGATGTAAGGAGGGCACTTGCAGAAGCCCCCAGCCTAAAGTCGTACATACCCAACCGGGCGACTGTGGTCACCACCGACGCAAGCGCTTAGGGGCTGGGAGCAGTCCTCACTCAAGTAGGCAAAGACGGAGAAGAAACTATAGCTTTCGTCTCAAGGTCACTCCAGAAGTCCGAAAACAACTACTCGGTGATCGAAAAAGAGGCCCTGGCAGTATCCTGGGCATTGGGGAAATTCAGAGACTTCCTGTGGGGCACACAGTTCACCCTTCGTACTGACCACAAGCCGTTGGTGGAAGTCTTCAGCAAAAAAGGCCTGGATGCCATCTCCAGTAGGATCAGGCGTTGGGTGGTCGGCCTCCAAGAATACACCTTCGGTGTCGAGTACCTCCCGGGAGCGCGTAATTTCGCAGCAGACTGTCTGTCAAGACTTGTCAGTGAAAATGAGGCGAGGGAGAAGCAAGGGAAGATGGATGATGAAGCGGATGAACTTCAGATGGAAAATGTCTGCGCTATCCAGAGAGCATTAGGAGAGGAAACATGGAAAAATGCATTGAAGGAAGATGAGATCTTGGAGGAGGTGTGCAAAAGAATAAAAGACAGGTGGAAACACGAAGATAAACGGGAGGAAAATCTGCGGCCATACTGGGTTGTCAAAGATGAGCTGTCCATAGTAGATGAATGCCCGTTCAGGGGGACGAGACTAGTGCCACCCGCGTCGGTGAGAGACAACCTTGTTGAGATAGCCCACGAAGGACACATGGGTATCACCAAGACTAAACAAAGACTCAGAGAGAACTATTGGTGGCCAAGCATGGACCTTGCCACTGAAAGGAAAATTAGAGACTGAATTACGTGCAGCAACAGCGACAAAATCTTGAAGCAACTGACGCCCCCAATGGTATGCAGGCCGCCACCGTCAGGACCCTGGGAGGAGTTGGCACTGGACATTGTTGGCCCATTGTCTGGAGATCTGCGCACTCCGTATATCCTGTGCTCATGGACTTGTATTCTAGGTGGCCCGAAATGAAGTTAGTAGGTGAAGTCACAACTAAGACAGTCATTGGGTTCCTGGAAGAGGTGTTCATCAGGGAAGGGTTACCCAGCAGCATACTCACGGATAATGGGGTGCAATTATGTTCAAAAGAAATGGAAGACTTCCTTGGAGAGAGAGGCATCAAACACAAGCGTTGCGCTTTGTATCACCCAGAAACAAATGGCATGGTCGAGCGATTTAACAAAACCCTCAAGGAGAGTATCCAGTTGGCCAAGGACAGTGGCATAAGCTGGAAAGAATAAGCATGGAGACGGTTAGAAGCGTACAGGTTCACACCGCACCAAACGACGGGAGTCACCCCGTTCGAGTTGCTCCGTGCAAGAACACCTAACACCAAGCTATCCCCAGGGTGGATGGGGTGGCACAAGGGATGGTCAGACCACTCAAAAGAAGCAAAAAGTTTGGTGAAACAAGAGGGGGCCATGGTGGGGAGAAAAGAAAGATACGACAGACTCAACTCTACACGGGAGGCCGGGTTCAAGGTAGGGGACGACATTAAGATCAGGACCCCCACCGGTAGAGCGAATTGGTCAGGATATAGTAGCCCCACCAAGATCACTAAATTGTTCAGGAATGCTGTGAAGACACAGGAGGGGAAGATCTGGAACCTAGGTAGAGTAGTGAGATTTCACCCACCCGGGCAGGATCCTTGTAGGGGAAAGGTGGGCGAAGGCAACACAGTGGAGAGCAAAGATTCAGACGCCAAGAAGCCATTGCCGGCTCCCCACCCGGGTGGTAGGTCTAACCGGAGAGTGACCAGACCCCCCAGACATTTTGATCAATATGTGATGATGTGATTCTTTGCAATTCTGTGTTCCTCGTTTGCATTCATATGTTTTATTCCGCAGGGGAGGGGGATGTGTGGTATCTCCCATCTTCACGCCCCCCTGGCGCCTCCGCATGTAATGGTGCTGCTCGAGGTGACATCATTTCGAATGTCACCGCGACCAGCGTTCCAAGGCGAGCACCCGGAGGTCAGAGCGGTGCTGCTTCCGTTGAAGCCTGTTGTGGCTGAGGTCGTAAAGGTTTTTACTTAATAAACTATACATGTTTATTACAACACATCGTCCTGGTATAATTGTCCGCTTTCACACGGGCCCGCCTTCCTGCTGAAAGGGCCTTCCCACAGAACGTCCCCGCCTCCCACCGGGTGCCCCTCGCAAGCCAGCAGCCCCAGTGGGGGCCAAACATACCTTCTGTTGGGCGCCCGGTATAACCAGGGGGGGGCGCCAAGGACTCCGCGGGACCCGCAGCTGCCACCGGCATAGCCGCAGCGCCGTCCTCCTCCTCCTCCGGGCATGGGGAAATGCAGGCAGACACCGCCCTCGCCACGCCTTCAGCCGCCTTGTGAGAGGGTCGGGCCAACCCCACCCACGCCTCCCCCAGCACTCCGGGACGAAGCAAGTCCTCGCGTCCCGCTGCAAAGAGGGTCTGCACCGCCCGTCGGACCTCCGCCGCCTCGTCCATAGCCCCGACAGCAACAGGTAGGAGCAGCAGGCAAACGAACCTCCCTTCACCGCCTCCCACTACGCACTTCCTTTCCCGCCTGCCTCTAGCCCCTTTTATAACCTCCCCTCCAATCACTCACACCTGCCCTGTCCAGCCTACGCTCGCGCGAACAAACCCAGGGAGAGACCGGCGCGCGCCCGGCTCTCCCTGGGTCCCCCCTTACGTTATAAATAGCCCAGAGGATTGTCAGGTCTATCCATCCCCTGTAGCTCTGGACCTGATCTGATTATGTGAATTAAAAAACAATAGACACAATAAAATGGCAACAAATCGATATAATTTGACTCTATGCAAAAGTAAAACAATAACTAAAATAAATAAATATAAAACCGGAGGGGCATAAGTAGCTTATAAATTAGTGACATTAGGAATGAGAAAGAAAATTCACCCGGAAGAAGTGTTAGAGAGAAAAAATAGTAAATTAAACAAAACATGGCAGGATAAAGACAGAGCAGAAAGAGTATCAGGAATCGAAGTCTGGGGATCGACTCCAGCTGTATTCCAAGGAAAGGCGGCAGCTAGATATGTCCTTCTAACACCCCAAATTCTTTGCTTCTGTATTTCAAATGCAGCTGCATTTCAAATACATAAATGTAGCACCATGTCAAAATGCATGGCAACGTCCGCGCAGGAAATAAGACGGCTTATCGCGCTCGCACTGTGACGCACGGATATTGCTTATGCAAATGTCAATGGATTCAACGTAGCGGTCTGTGAAATGCCAGACCTAGGTGCCACTTGGCATGTGCACTCTGGCCGCTGGGAAATGGAGAGCGTGTGGCACGTGATGTTTGATTACGTGCTCGATGGTGATGGTTCCAATGGGCTATTAATTCAAGCCGTTCCCTCTCAAAACTTGATATCCAGGGCATTCATGACAGAACTGCCTCTCTTGACAGCAGCGCCATTTTCTCCATTGTTTCCTTGTGTCAACCTCCCTTAGTACTGTAATTAACCCGTCACTTTTATGACAAACAGTTGCCTTGTGGTGACTTTATTTTTTTTGTTATTAATTAATGTCTCCCTATAAATCACCGTGGCCACATTGTCCTAACTCTGTCTTAATAGAACAAGATGTCAAAGACTGCCTGTACTGAATGTACATTAGCAGTTGCCTTGACTGCAGTGCAAGAAGGCGCTGTACACACAACACAACCAGTGCTTAATTTGTAAAAAGAATAAGTGCTGGGGCTCAAAGTTTTGCTTGGAGGCGCGCAGATGGGCCCTTGAATGGGAGGGGTGCCAATACCACCTCAAGTCTTTTTAATCTACTACCAGAAGCTTCCTGCCCATTTAGCTCACCTTGTGGGTTACTGCTTTCTCCTTTTGTCACAATCTTTCTGTTTCGCTCTTTCACCCACATGCATCATTGCACCCGTTTGCGATTCCTAAAATTAGGGAATCGCAATTTAGAAATCGCAAACGGCAATGCATGAATAATTCGCAAATATTTTTGCGATTTCTTAATTTTCCTTAATTGCGATTCACATTTTGCGAATCGCAATTAAGGAAAACCTTCCCATTGATTCCTATGGGCCAAAAGGCCCATAGGAATCAATGGGAAGGCATTAACATTTTGCGATTTTCATTTTGCGAATCGCAATTTGTTAATGCATTTCAAGGGTGCTACCCCCCCTGCACCCTTGATATGTTTTTGTAAGTGCAAGTTTCACACACACATGTCCAAAGGACATGTGTGTGTGTAACATGACACTTTCAAAAATGCATTTTTGTGCATTTTTGGAAGATTTTGCAAATTAACACAACGTTCAACCTCGTGTTAATTTGCTCCCCCTATTTGCGAATTCGCATTTTTTTAAACATTCATGCATTGTATTTAAGTAATCGCAAAAATGTGATTCCTTAAATGCAATCGCATTTTTAGAAATCGCCAAAAATTGCGAATTTTACACAATTGTATAATGCATCCCAAAAAGTGATTTTGGAATCGCAAACGGCCGAATTTTGCGATTGGCACCGTTTGCGACTCCAAAATCGCTTGATGCATGTGGCTGTTTCTTCTTTACTCCTTGCGTCTTTTTTGCCATTTGTGTCAAAGTCTGATGAGGAAAATAAGTGCTGGTCCCCCAAAAAATAGGGCCAGTGAGCCTCACCCGCAACCACTGGCTCAAATTGAGCACAATACGCAACTGTCTTACAAACCTCAGAGGAGGAGGAGTGGACAGCTTACAGGTAAGAATTCAGGACCCGATTCACAAAGGCATTCAACTAACACGTGCAAATGACTCCATTCACAAGTAGAAATTCACGTTGGTAGTTCACCAGGGACATCTGCACTTGTAAAGGGATTTACTAATGCATAATGTTCCCCAGTTGTAAGTTTATGTATGAGTAACTCCTTTTCCAGCGGTGGGAAGTTGATATTGGGAACACCCACAAACATGTATTTCTGTGGAATTCACTAACTTCGATCAACACTACACTGACGGTGAACCCGCCCCTTTTATAATGATCATTTCACAAGCAGGGGACTTCTGCTGCAAAACTCCTGATTTGCGGCCTCCTGGTATCAGACTTCACGCGATATCAGGAGCGCCCAATCGTTCGTTCGTTCGTTTGATAACTTTATTTCGGCCACATCGGACCATAAAAGTGCATACATTACATAAATAAGATAATAAATACATCCTACATTTAAAATATACAGGTTTACAGATTAAAACTACAAATCTGCAAAAAGGCTAAAAGTGAATTAAACATTGGTTACGTTATCGAACATGGACAACATGTTAAAACAGAATGGCGCCTATTAGTCAATGGCTATATTAATCAATTTCCTGCGTCTATGCCACATGCCATTCAAGAAACGCGAGACAGCAAAAATGATAGGCGGATGGGTATCATACTTAAGCACTCTGAGTGCTTGATCACACTGGCGAAAACCTAAGTTCCTACAAATTGGTATCACCCAGTATTTTCGTGCAGCCTGATATGCAGGACAGAAAAAGGAAAAGTGAATTTCATTTTCCAGGTGGGATCCACAAGCAGGGCAATCCATGCTCTTATTGCTATTCCATTTGCTGGTAAATACTCTAAGTAGAAGGGTACCCATTATGAACTGCATATATAATTTTCTAGCTAAGGCAGGGTATATCAGGTCTAAGAATTCTTCCTTTTTATAGTCTGTTTTGACTTGAAGGAATTCAGTGGTCAATCTTCCCCCCTCAGAGCTCGCATGTAGGGATGCTAAGTTATGTTTCCTATAGTGGGAGACCAAATCATCTTTGGTTAGCTCCAGACAGGCTACATCAGGAGTTTCCCAAAGCTCCGGTAGGTCAATCCGTAAGCTACTGGCCTTTATTTGGGTCAACCACTGGATATTCTTACTTTTCAATTAATCCCAAATATCCCTAAATTCGTTTTTATAGCACACGAGTTCAGGCACGGACCATAATCTCTTCCAGTATGTTAAAGGGCGTAGTGTCATAACCTCCTCAATAGGGAGTAGCCCGAGGTCCTATCGAAGGGGTACAAGAGGGGTGCTCACAGGAAGGCCCAATATGTTCCTCATGAATGCGTGTTCTACCTTGACTAGGCTGGAGGATTTTTGGTGGCCCCATAGTTCGGCCCCATATAATGCTGCCGATCTAGCCTGGACGTTATAAATTTCAATGACTGGAGCCGCCGGCTTGAACTCAGACTCTCTGTGCAGGTTCTGGATCCCCCCCCACCACTTTTGTTAGCTTTAGTGCAGCTTTCGCCAACTGCGAATCCCAGTCCAGGTGTTCACCCAAAGTGATACCCAAGTATTCGAAGATCTTAACTCTCGCCAATGGGGTTCCACTCAGAAGGGGATTTGGGCGTGTCTGCCTTGGGGGGTTAAAAACCATAAACTTGGTTTTGTCTAGATTTATCTCCAGACCCCTAGATGCACAGAAGTCGGCAAAGCCATCCAAGGTTTGTTGGATGCCCGTTGATGTCTTGGACAACAACAGAGTGTCGTCCGCAAACATCAAGGCGGGTACCCGACCTGTAACTAACCTCGGGACATCTATATCTTTCCCTCCAAGGAGATGATTAACTAGTCCATTGATGTACAGGCAAAACAAAGTTGGGGCCAGGACACAACCCTGGCGCACCCATTGGTTCACCGGGAAGTGAGCTGACAATTCGCCCAGCTTCCCACACCTAACCTGCGCATAGGTACCAATATGAAGCCTCATTAATACATTCAGGAGATAGTGTGGAAGGCCAAGTTCAAGTAATACCCTCCACAGTTTGTTCCTGGGTACGAGGTCAAATGCTGACCACAGGTCAACGAAGTTCATGTAGAGGCTGCCACCCACTACAATCACCGTTTTCCAATATAAGACCTGGAGTCTAAATAGCTGGTCCACCGTTGATGTACCCAGCCTGAAACCAGCCTGGAAAGGAGATAAAATCTATTTTTCTTCCATCCAGCTCTGTATTCTGTCTAGGATGATCCGGCCCATCAATTTTTGAGTAACGTCTATCAGGCTGATAGGCCTGAAATTAGACGGTTTGAGGGGCAGCCTTTTTTGTAAATAGAGACTATTTCGGTGCCGCGCCAAGTGTCCAGAGGATTCATGCCATTTAATATGGCAGTGTAAAGAACACGTAAATAAGGGGCACACATTTTTGGTTGAGTCCGTAATAAGTCCCCCGGTAACTTGTCTAAACCGGGCGCTTTGTTAGGAACTAATTTAGAAATGGCGCCTTCCACCTCCAGGGAAGTAATCTCCCAGGCCCCCTCCAGTCGATACTCGTGGAGGAGGCATGGGAGTGGAACTGCGGGGCTATCGTCGGTCGGAGAAGCATACGAGGCCTCAAAGTGTGCTTCTCAGGCAGACGCGGCTATATTGGGTTCATTTGCCAAGTTGCCCGCCCTGCTCCCACAGCTGACAATTGTCCAAAAGGATTTCAAGTCCTTTGACTTTAGAGCAATTCTAAGGTTTTCCCAGTTATCTGCCTCCCACTCTTTCCTTTCCTTCTGAGTGACCTTCTTATACAGGTGCCGGTGATGCTTGATCCTTGTTTTATCATGTGATTTAACCACTTGGATCAAATCCTTTTTCGCTTTCCTACAGTTGGCATTATACCAGGGGTGGTCCGAAACTGTTTTTATCTTAGAACTTCCTACCGGATAGAATACCTCAGATAGATTCTGGAGGAGCCCTTGGTGTATATTCAAAGGCTTGTCCCCAGGCCCTAGATCCTGAACATTAGCCTCCACCTCGCCCATGTCGCTTATATACGGCAAGGCCCTTTGATATAAATCGGCAAGCTTATTAGGGGATCCTAGTGTCTGTGGCCATTTAACTCTCCGCCTGTTATTAGTGAATATGAGCGGAGGATCTATTACATTGGGGTCAGAGTCTGGATTAAACATACCCTGACTCCCTGGTTTCAATGTCAGGACCAAGGGGTTATGGTCACTGTCTTTCCTGGTATACATCTGGAAATCCAGAACCAGCCCCCAAGTTCTGGATTCCACCATAATATAGTCAAGAATATAGTTATGGCCTTCTCTATTAAATGTAATTTGGCCGGGTCTATCTGAGTTTGTCCTTCCATTGCAAGCTCTAAGAGAGGACGAAAGGGTAAGGGAGTTTATTTGAAGCACCAACAGGGTCCAAGCTCTAACTGCCGGGATCTGCGGTTCTGGGATATACCAGTGCTGGTCCTCATCATCAAGGCCATCTTCGGTTACATTAGTGAGTGGCTTGAACTGGCAAGTGAGATCGCCACCAACTATTAAGGTGATGGCGGGGTCAAGGGTTAAAATAAAATGCCTGAGTTGATCGATAACTCCAGACTCCTTCCCACTTTGAGTTGGTCGTGAATAGATGTTTATTATGGCCGTTTGTCTACTGTCCGGAAGTGTGAGAAGAACACACTGCACATCTAGCGAGTTGGTAGGGATCGGCAATGCCTGAGCCCCCAGATGGGTGCCTACCCAGATGCTAAGTCCCCAGGAGCGTCTGCCCCTACCCCTTGTGATTGCCGGTGTGTTAAAGGTGGAAAACCCTCTCCTCTGAATATCTCCCAGCGCCCAAGTCTCCTGGAATAAGCAAACATAATTTTTCCCCACAAATGTACCCCACTCTGGGCACAACAGTTTACTTTTAATCCTGGCCACATTCCAAGAGAGGATTCTAATTGATTCCTTTAGCTCCCCCACCCCAGTTTCAGATTGCCCTAGGTTAGAACAGTCATCTGTATTATTCCCACTCAAGATTAGACCCATCTCCTCTGACTCTCCTTCGTGAGTCCCACCCACATCCACCAGGGAGGCTGGACAGCTAGCATCCACCTGCGTTATTAATTGTGGAGTTCTAATAGATTCCCTTAGCTCCCCCACCCCAGTTTTGGATTGCACTAGGCTTGAACGATCACCCCAGTCAAACAGATCCTGAGCATTATTCCCACTCAAGATTTGACCCATCTCCTCTGTCTCTCCTTCGTGAGTCCCACCAACTTCCACCAATGAAGCTGGACGACTAACATCCACCGAAGTTATTGATTGAGGAGTTCCAGGCACCACACCTACCCTGTGGTTCTCACTGATTCCCCCCCTGCCCGCACGCCTTAAGGCCTTTGTGGCTCTCTGGCCCCCCTGAGAACTAGCTACATTGGTGGGACACACATAACTCTTGGAGCCAACGCAGACGGCAAGTATGCCCTGCTCGTCAGCAGGGGAGGATTGAGATAAGCGGGGGATTGGCCGTCAGTCTAGCTGGTCCAAGACACCAAATCTATTGCTCAAGGGAAGCAAATCACTTCTAGGGGTATTGATATCGTTTCCTGTCCGGACACCTTGTGAGACATGAGCCCTGTATCCCGAAAGATCACAACACCCCCAGGATGGTAACCCTCCAGAGCCACTGGAGGTAGGTTAAAAATAAGTCAAGTGGAGAGATTGAATTTGCGTACCAGGACTGGCCGAGGCCCAATTGCATATATAGTCCACCACCCCTCTGTTCCTGAAGTTAATAACTACATAGTCTCCCCTTATACTTTTCGCCCTTGTCCCTACCCAATCCACGCATTGAGCAAAAAAATTTCACTAGATGCGTGCGAGGGTAGAGGCCTGTTGGAAGTCAACCAATGGATACACTTATTCTTAAGGTCTCCATAATCCTCCCTTTTCCCCTGGTCCAAGGAAGGACCCCCAGCAAGGACTATAACATACGGGGCAGACTCAGGGGGAAGGTCTAGGCATTTTTGTTCAGTAGCTAAAGGGTCACAGGTATTGCTCCTGGTTGATAGAGCTTGGAAATTAAGTAACCCTCTACCCCCCTCATTGAAATTAGATCTATTCCCTTCTCGGATGTTATCTACAGTGTTCTCCCTAGACTGAGCCACGTGTCCCCCACCCGGCACACTTTGTAAAATCGGCCCGGCTAGATTGTTTTATGGGGGTAGCACAGAAGGGTGGCAGAGTACATTGTCACGCCCTTGTGGCCTCTTTGTAGTTACATTAGCATCAATTGCTCGAGGAACAACCCCCTCCCCCGTAGCAACTAGATAGGGTTATTCAAGGCATAAGAGTCTACTTTTGATAGCATTGAGTCTATCATAGAGAGGAAGACTAGACTTGGTAAAGATGTTTTCCATTTTAACCCAGGACTCTTCTCCATGTTCCGTGGGGCACACAACTTCGGCGACTGGTGGAGTCATAGGCACTTCTTCAGATCGCTGGTCGGTGACTGGACTGCCAGTGGTTGGTGACATTTGTCCATCCCCTGCGTTGTTACATTTCTGGATTTTGGCTTTCCTCTTCTTTATGGGGGCACCTCGGCGCTTCCTTTTAGAAGCTAACGCAGAAGCTTCCACACCCGTCTTTGCGCTGGTAGCAAAACGAGTTTGCATTTTCAAGGAAGACAGACCCAAAGAATCTTGATTTTGGGCGGAGGCACACTGGGCAATAGGTGCACCATCCACGCTAGCTGGTGAATCTGGGGGTCTAATTTCTATTTGAACCTGGTGAGTGGCCTCATTCCCAGCCCTCAGGGGAGTAAATTCAGGGGATCCTTGCTGGGTAGGCGATGACACCTGTGCCAAACAACCGAGGGATGAGTGTTTATCAAAAGTAGGGTCCAAAGAGAGCCTCCTTTCGGTAATGTCTATTTTGTGTGCCAGCATGGAAGATGCCATGGTAAGAAATTGATCCAGGGTTCCTACAAACGACCCCCCTGGAATCGACTTTCTCCCTTTTCCCACTTTAGAGGACTCCATTACAAGAGTTTGATTACAGCAGTTTGCAGGTTCTTTTTTCCATTTTTTCCATCTGCCATGATCTCTAGGTGCTTGTAACAGGTTTGTTGTTAAAGAGTTCTTCAGTTTTTATCATCCTTTTTGAAGGATGCATCTGTGCCATGGTAACTCTTAAGGAACAATGAATGGATGTTCTAATTTTACTTCTCTCATATCTTCCAGAGCCTCCAAAATTGGAAAACATAACCTTGCCCTCTCGAGAACTCATAAAGTAATGGCCTGAAGAGTTTCATTTACCCTCTTTACAACCTGTTTTTCGACTCTGCTTCTATCCTCACACAGAATTAAAGACTACCAAGACACAGATATCCCAGTAGAGATCTAGAAATAGTTGCCGCCTGAAAAAGAATATCGATCTAATTTCAGCAAATGATATTGTAGGACCTAATGTTCTCTTGTGTCACTGAGGAAGTTGTATTGAAAAGTCAATAGTTATCGGCCTGCCATTTCAGCAAACACATAGAAGTTTAAGGCAAAGATATATGTGAACATCTATTAGTATACAGGTTAATGAGATCTCCAATGTCCTTCCCCTTAAATATGCTGCCCTTTGGAATATTAGTTTAGTCCTCTAACTTCTTTTCTGATTGGCCACATTATTCTACCCTCACAATCAAGGTCCTGACAGCGAAATAGACAATCTTAATTTGCCCTATTTATTTTCTACGGAGTGTATATGTTAGCAACCTAGACAATTCCTCCGAACAGTTGTGACCTTTTGGTGTTTCTGTTTCCATTACCAGGTGAAGAACGTAGGTCAGTTAGTTTTGAATATCCCTCTTTTCATGACTGAATCATCCTAAATTATGTTTTTAAAGAATTTGAGAAAAGAACCGTTCCCATAATAGTGCCCTTTTTAATCTTAGTTCTCTTGTATTTAGAAACAAAATGTAGGACCAATTTCTTCACTGTGGTGTATTGGGGAAAAATGTATTCTATCATCCAAAATGGTGGACACAAAGCAATTTGAGGGTGGTGCAGCAAGTGAGACTCTGTCACAGAGCCTTTTATGTTGGAAACAAATTTGAGGACAATTTTAGGTATGCCAACTCCACTCTACTTTTAGAATATTTAATTGGAATGCATGTCAAAATGCTGTCAAAATTGAGTCAAGCCCTAAAGAGACATTTCATACACTAGTATATTCCATATCTGTCATGGAATGTTAAGGCTTAATAAACAATACATTGTGAAAATGTGAGATCTTTATTTTACACTGGATACAATTTGCTGGTGTGTATGTATGTATGACTGTGATTTATACAGTGCAAGTCTTACCACAGCTTTACAATCTATTTATAAATTAACAATAAACAAACACATTTTAATAGAGATTTATTTTTCACTACTTATTTGATGACACAGTTACAAAAAATGGAGTAATTAACCAATAGGTTTTAAAGGCAATATTAGTTCTACTACACTACTAGAAAACATATTTGCATAAATAATTTACTTGAGAAAATAAATAGGTAGTTCACTCTTTGATAATGCAAAATTTCACTTCTGTACACTGGATCATATAAAATCTCTTCTGGAATAGCAGGTGTGGCCACATCTTATGCAAAGGTATTGCATGTATACATACTGAAACAAACATGATTTCTATCAAAAGTCAAGCTGTTATAGCTGACTCATACCCTGTACTTTAATACAACACACATACATGTGTACACATCCTTACTGTAAAGCATTTTTTTTTACAAAGGTTAAAGAAATAAATTGCACAATAAAGAAATATTGATGAAATCAGTAACCAGAAATTTGACATTCGTCAAACAAAAATTGAAAAGTGGTAATTCTATTATAATGATAGATCCGATTATCAATTGGTTTCTACACTTGTAATAGTGGGATTAGTGTGGGAGCAAACTCCACATTATATGCAAATGAGCATTGCCAGTAAAAGTTAATGATGAAGCACACAATGGTGATAAACATGTTAGATTTTAAAAGAGCACCTGGCGGTGTTCAGTTTTGTTTAACCAGAAAGAAAGTGCTTTCCTAAATTTCAAATATATTGCCAGGAGAATGTGGTGCTTTGTGGAAACCTGCATGGAATCTTGGGGAAATAACTGTGCAAAATGTGTTTTTCAAATGTGGGTGATCCTATTCGCCTCCAGAAAATTGGACAATCTGAAAAGCTGGGGCATATTTATTGCTGTAAAAGAGTCTATAAAATATTCTGTTACATTTTTGTGGCTCAGAAAAGTTTTGATTAAAGTCATCTTAATAGTGTGCAAATGTATGTCTCCTTTGGACATTTGGAGTGGAAGAACGATTTCTCTTGAAGTTCTGCCAAATTCAGGGTTTTAACAATTGTGATCACACTGCTAACCACTGGCAAATCATCACCCAGGTACATTCACTTTACCATTTCAGAAACACTGGTGCCTGGTAGTGTCCACGGGTTTTCTTCACAGTCAGTCAGTCTCTACGTCTTTGCTAACGTTCACGTCCTTCATCATTTAAGTGACAAACATGTTTTTCATTCAATTTAATACATTGGGGCCAATTCACAAAAGTAGATATGAGTAACAATAGTAGCACTACAGGACTACACTTTTACATACTTGTACATGCTTTTGTGACCCGGTCCCAAAACGTCAAAATCCCTATTAGTAAAAGTGCTGAGTGCACAGTCCTTTCTATTTGTGGTTATTATGTACGAATGTTACTTGTTTTGATGTTTTCAGGCCATTTTACATAGACTTGCAAGAGAACATAAAAGAGTACTACAGGAATACTACTTTTAGTAGCACAAAATGCCTTTGTGAATAGGCCCCTATCAACAAGAAGTGAAGGAGCCATCAGAAATAAATGTGCTGAATGCAAACCTTCTTTTTCCCACTTCATGTTCTTTGCTTTGTCTTGCAGGTGAGATTATGGTATCCCACTGCATAGATTTCTGCTGCCCTGGACAGTATACTGTACAATAATTAGTCTCCGATATTATCCTCTGCAAGAGGGCAACATCTGCTGCTGGTAGCATCTCAATTTGTCCCATTGCCAGTGACACATAAATGCCCATACTGCCTAGCATCGCTCTTAACATGCTTGTCTCCAGCTAGAAGGGATTTGTGGGGGTCCCTTGCGGCATGACATGCCCATTTACAGTATTACAAATAATTTATGATGCAAAAGTGTCCATTTATTTGCCAACTGTCTGTAATTGATGTATTTTGCTGAAATGAACAACTAGGGATAGTTCAGCACATAATGTTTCTATTCAGGTGTTCTTCCCGCACAAACTATTTGTATTTGGGGACCTCTCCAAAGCCAGTCAATGGGCTAGTAGGACAGAGTTCACTTTCTATCTCAGTTCTTTTACAGTAGTCCTGAGGATCGCTGTATTAATGTTTGCCATATTTTAAATACCAAATGTGCTACCACATATGAACTTTCAAATACAAGAGTACTCATGCACATTGCCGTTCTGTGGAAAGAGGGATCAAAATGGAGCAAGATGTAGGAACAAAGATGGTTAAGAAAGCTATCAGTAGCTTTCTAATATCCAATTCTCTTTTTAGCACATTTTAGCACAAACATAATTTGAAAATATTCCTTCATGGGATTATGTCTTAAAGCAGGGTTTTTCAGTGTTTATCCAAGAGGGCCAGATATATACCACATTTGAGGGCAATGGATTGCTTTTTAGATTAATTGCATGTTGTGGATATTCTACAAAATGTTGTAGGCTTATGGCTGTCGCAAACCAAAGTTCGCGACCTATGGTTTACACCATCACACCTAATACAGTCAAGGACTAAAATATTGCAATGGCAAGCTGTTGCCGAGTTTGGAGATTCCCATTCCTTTCTTCTGAAGCTTTATGCAAAGTGCATTCCACCCTCCTCAGGCCACACACGTCACAATCGAGAGGGTTTAGTTCATGGAGCCATTCACCCAGTGCATCAGACGGAGCCTTGACCTGCTGCAGAGTCTCTCTCTCTTTGGCTTATCTATGTGTGCATATTGTACTCTTTAAGTTCAAAAGCCAATTTGCAAAAAAGCGATAAATTTGAACCTGAACGCTTTGCTTGACTTTCTAGTATGCGTTCTCCAACTCATGATGGTTGCCTTTGCTCCGGACCCGGGTAAGACGTGTTTTTTTTATTTTTGAAGATCTGCCAAGTTCCTTTCCAAAGTCTTTCAGCTCCGACTGGTTGTGGTAGCGCGTGTAGCGTTTGCAACGGCATGACGTCACCACTCGTATTTTGTACGTTCGCCCCACATTGTCCGGACACGCCAGCTGGATGCGTTGGGCGCGGCTGTGGGAGGGGACACATCGGTAATCCATGGCGTTCTGGCGCCACCACTTCCCCCTACCAATGGAGTTTGGGAGGAGGTGTGATGGCATGCATTGACCGGAGCACACCAGCTCCTTCACAGGTTTAATGCTGCGGCATGGCCCATCTGTGATGTAACGAGTAGAACGGAGCTCCCTGCAACTGAAATCCGATGCGTCTGAAAATACAAAAATATATATAATTTATTTTTTTTAAGTTCAAGTAAAGGTTTCTTTAGAAATTAAGGTTATTGCAAAAAAACAATACTTCATACAGGCAATCATTTACAGATGCATATTAAACAGAAAAGGATACTTAAGAACACTATTGATATACAAAAATCTTCAAGATAATACTAGTATAACTTAAGGAATGATATGAATATATTCAAAGGTTCATAGATATTGTAAGTAGTAGTACATGTCAAAAAATATACAATTGAAAGGGTGCAATAGGAAGTGATATATTGAGCACAATTATGTGAAAACAAACAGTAGGAAGTCAGGGAGGTTTGGTAACTTCTTGCATTGAAGGAACTGGTGAATAAGTGTTCTTTGCTGTTGTACTCAGAAAAGGCATGAGAGGAGACCAGAGGTGTAATCTCTTCGTAGCTAAAGAGAAAGGGTGACCAGCACTTTATCTAAACGATGGTTATGGCATACTGCATACCACCATGCTAAATAGGATAGTTTTGAAGAGTCTTTCCAATTTTTTGAAATCTGTTGAAACACTACAGCCAGTAGCAAGTCCATGAGTCTTTATATATATAATTTATAATTTAAAGTTCCAATACATGTTTGTCTTCGTCCAAAACTATCCACTTCATTTTGATACTACAGTTCCTATTATTACACATACATATAATTACTCTGTATCAAAACTGCCAAAGGTAATATTATGTCTCTGTTATTACCTTCCTTTTAAAGTCAAATACATATATTACGTGCATTCATCACAGCAGACCTTCAAATGGAAAAATATGGTTCACAGAGAGCTGTTCCATTAAGGGTGGGCGTAGTTGGTGGAGTACAACTATGCGGAATCGCTCCGTCGGACTCCCAATTAATACAACAGAAAGCTCATATACTTTTGGTAAAATAACAAGTATCTCTGTCTTTACATACTAAAATGCATATAGTCATTTCACAAAAGTGAAAATAAAAATTTAGCAAGCAGTGAGAGAGGTGATGATTTTGGGATCCTCCCTAACCTAGTTAGAGAACCAAGCAGATGTCTTGAAAACAAAGAACCCATCTTGCTGAACGATTCAGTGGTGGTCCCATCCTCTTAGGACCACACCAAGCACAGTTATGGGCAAAAATACAATCCCAACCAAAGGCCCTGCGCAGCATTATGGGACGAGATTAGCAGTGGGCAGTGAATATTATAGTATCCAATATCAAAATAATTCTACAAAGAGCTGCAGTTCAACTAGTCGTTACTAGGTGTCCCTCACGAGTCGAGTCAAATGCAAAAGTATTGAAATTATTACATCAAGCTGCAGTTTCACTAGTCTTTACTAGGTGTCCCTCATGAGTCAAATGCAAAGGCATTGAAACCCTTTCATGAAGCTGCAGTTCCACTAGTCGTTACTAGTTGTCCCTCATGAGTCAAATGCAAATGCATTTGACTCATGAGGGACACCTAGCAATGACTGGTTGAACTGCAGCTTGATGTAATAATTTCAATGCTTTTGCATTTCACTCGTGAGGGACACCTAGTAACGACTAGTTGAACTGCAGCTCTTTGTAGAAATATTTTGATATTGGATCTATAATATTCACTGCCCACTGCTAATCTTGTCCCATAATGCTTTGCAGGGTCTTTGGTTGGGATTGTATTTTTCCCATAATTGAGCTTGGGGCGGTCCTAAGAGGATGGGGCCAACGCTGAATCGTTCAGCATGATATTCTCTTTATTTTCAAGGAATCTGCTTGGTCCTCCCCGTACGTTAGGGGGGACCCCAAAATCATCACATCTCTCATTGGCTGATATTTATAATTTTCCTAGTTCACCTTTGTGAATTGGTATATGCTTTTTAGCATGTAAAGTTGCTTTATCAAAGCATTTGTCGGTGCAGTTTAGTAGCTGACTCCGCTACGTGGAGGAACTGAGTTTTAGTTAACAAATCTCCGAAAACTCCGCTAGCGGAGCACATTTCTTTGCCCAGGGTGAGTTTCCAGTGATTACTGCGGCTTTCAAGAGGTAGTTAGCAGCAACCGATTGCAGAGCCAACTGCAGGGAACTTTTGGCCCCAAAAAAGTGGCTAGCTGCCTCCAACTAGTTTCATGGGATATTCCCTGGGACTGTAGCCCTCGGGCCTTCACTACAAATACATTAACACTCTTTAGATTTTGCTACAAACAGCTTTAGCCATCTGATCACCTTCATGTTACCAATGTGCTACCTAACAGTACACATAAGAAGTATACAGAGAGAGTGGGCTTTGGGTCAGCATATTCTAATCATTGGTTTTCATCTTGTTTTCAAGTGTTAGATAGACTGTCCTTGAAGGCCATGGCATTTGGTGGAAGGTTACATTGGTGTCCATTGTGTTCTCATTTTGTTTTGGTGAGATGGCCGTCTTCAACTAGTCCTCACTCCCCATAATGCCTGCTCTCCACTCGTTCCTTGTCACCCTCTCCACCTCATCACATCCTCACATCTTCCCCGTGCATTTCTCATCACCAACCTGCATACCCCTCACATACCTCCTTCCGATTCCCCAGCATCATTACAGTTTTAAAGCAAACAGGTAAAGTGCTACTCCACAGGAAGCATAAACCAATGTTCTAAATGCAAATCACGTGGACTACCTGCAAGGTTGGGATGACTTTTTGAAGTACATACAAAAGATGCATTCAGAGCCTCAACAATGGCAACCACTATAATAATCCTGCATTGGGATAACTTTTTGGGACGTATAAAACAAGAAAACATACTTAGCTTTGAGAAACTGAATATGGAAATGTAGGGATTGAATCTCTATAATCTTCCTAGCTGAAAATAAAAGTGTAGTGGAAGTGTATTGCCAAAGCTCCTCTCTACTTTCAACTAAAGAATTTATTCAATGATGTCTGGTGATTTCTCAGATATTCTGAAGTTGAGGAGGCAGTGGGGGAAGCCTATGGAACCTCTAGCTACAGCTTGAAGTACTGCTACAGCAAGCATTTAGGTCAGACTCAAGGGATTCTGGTTACAGCTTACGGTGCTGCCAGCTGCTACAGCAAGAATTTGTGTGGGCCGCTAGTAACGAATAAGAGTACTACAGCCTGCTGCAGGAAGCTAACGGCTTAAGGTACTGCAGCCTGCTACAGCAAGCATCTATGACTGGCCCAAGGGCCCTCTAATAATGCTTAAGGTACAGCAGCCTGCTACAGCAAATAACTGTGTCTGGCTCACCGGACCTCTAGTTACACCGTAAGGTACTACAGCCTGCTATAGCAAACTAACAGCTTGAGGTGCTGCAGCGTGCTACAGCAAGCTAACAGCTTAAGGTACTGCAGGCTGCTACAGCAAGCTAACATCTTATGGTACTGCAGCCCACTAGAGCAAGCTAGTAATGACTTAATGTAATGCAGCATGCTACAGGAAGCATCTGTGTCTGGCTCAAGGGCCCTCTAGTTACTGCTTAAGGTACTACAGTCTGCTACAGCAAGTATTTGTGTCTGACTCACCGGACCTTTAGTTACAACTTAGGTTAATGAAGCCTGCTACGGCAACAACAAGTGTCTGACTCAAGAATTTTGTAGTAACTGTCTATGGTACTGCAGCCTGCATTGGGACGTGTTGATTGCAATTATTCATGGGCATACAAATGTTCTCTTCAAATAAGTTAGATCTGCTATCTTTGCAAACAACTATTATGATGATTTTCAACTACAGAAACAATTACTGACCATAAACACGATCGGAGTCTGCACCGTGGCAACACACGCGCTACTCTTCACTTTTAAAATGCCCCTAGGAGGGGCTGGAGCAGGTCTTCGGCTTTTGCAATGCATCTCAAAGTAACAGACATCATCTGCGGCTGGCATTTCTGTTCAGTTCAGAAAGTGTGTGCTTGTTAAGACGTTTAGGTTCAGTTTCCAAACATATCCCTTCAAGAGTGCACAGGGTGGGCTTAATGGATGATGACAAATATAGGCCTTGTATTCCACATACATCATACACTGCATAACTACAGAGCCACATACCTGGTGAATAAATCATCCTTGTTAAGCTATGTGAGAAAGAAGCACCATGCAAGACCTGAAAGTCTCTGGAAAGCATGACTGACAAGCATTGGCATTGCAAACAGGTCTGGTGTGGCTGCCTTTCTTTTGGATTTGTCAATACTTGTTTATTTAAGTTACCAGGCCCAAACAAATATAAAATCCAAATTGGATAGAAACAAAAACATTTTTTTTGCTCTCAAAGGTATCCCTGGCACTAGAGGTAACTACTTTGTGTGTGGATGTGCTCCTTGTGGAAGAGCAGAATTGCAATGGCTGGAGTAGGCTGTCCCATTGTGCCATACTGCAGCGAACAGAAGAAAAATTAGTCACACAACAGACCACATTGTTGGTGTTTCACAAAGGACATCGTCATTCATGTTGTTTGTACATTTTCTGAAACGCAGATGGTAACAAATGCAGTATGTCCAGTGAAAAACATTTTGTGTAAAACATATTGCGCCACTTTAGTACTGAATTAGTAGCGGAATAATTGTACTGACGGCCACACATAGTACTTAATCTAAAAAAATCTTTTTGTATTGTAGATACCCCTGATGCAGGGTTTTATCCCGAAATATATTGGGTAACTTTGAATTAAAGACGTGACATGTGGAAACCACAACTTCTTCTTTATGTGAACAGCTTTGCGTTGTATTTGAGTGGATAAAATGAAGTGAAGAAGTCGAGCAAAAAGAAAGGAAAGGTGCAAAGGCAACTGAGTAATAATAAGGATAAACTGAACATTAAGTTAAGAGGATTTGATTGATTGGATTCATTCAGTTAATTGGCTGTGCAGCTTGAATGGGAACCATAATGCGGTTCCTTCGTGTTCATTTATATTGATGCGCAATTGGACGGAGCGCGAATCAAGCATGCACGCCTGCATAGTACTGAAAGATGTTAAGCTTGATCAAAATTTGGGAGTACGTTGGTGTGCATCTTGGCATTCTTTGATGTTCATAACATGATTTTTTCTGTCCTCCACGGCGAGTTTGCAGCCATGCATAAACTTGAAGAAAGCAAACAGAACAAAAATGGAACTAAACCAAATGAATACGGATATAATGATGAATCACACAGGAGTCAGGTTTTCCAGTCTCAGATAACTACCATCAACATACATAATGGACATTAAGAGGACTGTAAAGTGGACATTGTACTTACGGAAATACCTATGGACATTCACTGTTTTTAAGCAACAATGTAGAAATAAGGGGATGAGTATTTTTGGTGGGCTGATGTCGTGATGGTTCACTATGAGTAACTTTTAGTTGGTACAATGGTCCCACGGGTAATTAGGGTGTCGAAGAGTTGGGAATAGCATTAGAGGCTGTAAATGAGGGATTCTGGGAAAGGTAGTACGCAGTGATTAATGATGTGTGGGAGGGAGAACTTTGAATACTTGAAGTTCGTCGTCCAGTGAAATTTCTTAATCATTACACATGACAAATCACCTGGATGGAATGGGGGAGGAGTGATAAAAAAGGTTTAACCCCTCCCCTGCTGGTGACGGAACCACTCCGTCATCAGCCGCGGTCGCGCTGTGCTGATGACAGAGCGATTCCGTCACGGCCCACTCGGCACGCCTGCACGGATTCCGCGCCTGCGCTGAGCGTTCTATTGAGCGGGCGGGGCCGTGACAAAACCGCTCCATCATGAGCACAGCGCAACCGCGGCTGGTGACCGAGCGGTTCCGTCACCAGCATGGGCGCACCGCGCGGCCCCCCGCCCCCTTAGCACTGCGGCGGAATAGCCGCCGCAGTGAAGGGGTTAATAGGGGTGTGGTAGTTAAGTGATCATTGAGCGTGATACGCGTGCTGCAGCACTAAGGAAACATTAACGTGATGACCGGAATCTTTTATGCTTATTTGATCAAAATCAGCACTCTGGGAGCTCCGGTTTTGTATTAATGGAAGCAATAGAAATCATGTCACGGTAAGCTCATGGGAGGCTTAGCAGTTTTAGGGATTGCAGAGGCGTCTTTAACATTGTTGGGAGATACGTAAATTAGCATTCAAAGTTTAATCTGAGCATGGTGGCAGTGTATAACGGTGTGGGTGTTTCACAAAGAAGATCGTCATTCATATTGTTGGTACATTTCTTAAATGCAGATGGTAACAAATGCAGTATGTCCAGTGAAAAACATTTTGTGAAAAAACATATTGAGCAACTTTAGTACTGAATTAGTAGTGGGACGATTGTACTGACGGTCACACATATTACTTAATCTAAAAAATTATTTTTGTATTGTAGATACCCCTGATGAAGGGTTCTATCTCGAAATGCATTGGGTAACTTTGAATTAACCCCTTCTGTGCTAATGACGAGCCCAGGCTCGTCATGCAGCACGGTGCTCGTGTGCTGGTGACGAGCCTGGGCTCGTCATGAGCCGTGGAACGCTCACACGCGGGGCTAATTCCCCCGCTGTGCTGAGCGATCCATTGCACGGGCGGGTTCATGACGAGCCCAGGCTCGTCACCAGCACACGAGCACCGTGCTGCATGACGAGCCTGGGCTCGTCATCAGCACCAGGGCGACGTGCGCGGCCCCCCTCATCCCCGCACCGCGGGGAATTAGCCCCGCGGCGAAGGGGTTAAAGACGTGACATGTGGAAACCACAACTTCTCTTGTGTTTATGTGAACAGCTTTGTGTTGTATTTGAGTGGATAAAATGAATTGAAGAAGTCGAGAAAAAAGAAAAGAAAGGTGCAAAGGCAACTGAGTAATAATAAGGATAAACTGAACATTAAGTTAAGAGGATTTGAATGATTGGATTCATTCAGTTACTTGGCTGTGCCGCTTGAATGGTGTAGAGAATGTTACCAGAATCCAAAGTTCTTGGCTAACACCAGACAAAAAATCATTCCATTCACTTTCTATTGATAAGCAAATATAAATGCCTTTACTAGCAGCAGGGGACACCATGGTCACATACAGCTTTCAAATTAAAGGTTTACCCTATTTAAAGAAGGGGCTTAGGAGGGCGCCAGTGGAGGTCTAAAAGCATTGCTTGGAGTCATCCTCTGTGAAATATTGATTTATTTTTCAAATGAGTGAACAGCAATTCTGGGGAAGAATATAGAGTAAACACATCTTGTCAACACAAATCGGTTCTCTGGTCTTGCTTTCGAAGAATTCTGTGCAGAAGGCAGCAGCATTTTTTTACTGAAAGATAATCTGTGCTTCAGAGAAAACCCGCTACTTTTTCCTCCAGGCAGGCAGACATTACACATTTATAAAGCCCCAACCTAAGGCAAGACGTCCACTGGTAATCCGGTGTGATCCCGGCCCGCTCTTCGCGCCAAACACATCATCCGGGGTCTGACGCCTTGCCTGGGCTTTGATCGCGGTCTGTAGCCAAAGGCACGGAAAAGAGCAGAAACTGTGTAATATTTTCAGTCAAATCACAAAGCTTTGCTGTTCATCGGCTAATCTTCATGGAAACATCAATTTTCAGATGTGGTTGTTTGGAACAGTTATGAAACAACAACTGGGCTTTGGAGCTTCTGTCGAGGGCAGTCTTTTTGGCCAGTCTGTGATTAGCTTCAATTTAGTTATGCATTTGAAATTCAGAAAAAAAATCACGAATTTTACAAAGCACGTGTTTATCTCCCAAAAAAAACACATTTCTCATAAGATACCAGCGGAAAACTGTTGAGAGATATTTCCTGCTTGAACCAGTCCCTTACCTGTGTCTAGCAAGACTTTTTTCCAAAGGAGGTGTGGCCGCGCTCAAAAAAAAGGCATAGGAAATACTACCCCCCACATTTCGTTTGATAGTGCAATATCTTCATTTTTTATTGAATTTCACGAATTTTCATGCAAAAAAATAACACAAAATCAGGCACCTCTAAATCCAGCCCTTTAGGTATCTAAATGTAGACGGATTGCAACATATCAATCAAGACAAACACAAGAAGTCAGCATAAACCATAGGCTGAGATGGAGAGAGAATCTATCCTAACTACTCTAACCCAAACCAAGGTTTATCCAGAAAGAAAAAGGTCCCTGTAGGCCCTTAAACATGACACACCTAGACAACTGTCTGGACGGGCAGGAAATTGTTTTCTTCCAAGTCAGTCAGACTGCCTTGTTGACCCAGCCCGGTAAACATAATGGAAACAGTTACACAATATGTGCACTAGACTCAGTTATTCACAGAATACCTTACTTAATACGCCTTACTTAATACCAGAATACCTTACTTAATACACCTTACTTAATACCAGAATTCCTTACTTAATACAGCATGACCTTGATGCTTGCCTTGACTGGGTGAAGTGTGCTGTATCAGTGCTGCCTGCCCCCCACCTGTTGACTGTCTTGTCTTCTCCTCCTACAATGTCATGGAGTTGGTTTGTTAGTTTGAGTTTCAAGTGTCTGTGCTGCCTTGTCTAGTGTCAGAGACTTGGTTTGCGGTTTACTGAGCTGCCTGTGTCTGTCCCAACTAGGGACGGTTTGTCCACAGGGGCGTTGACCCCCCTGACTGCAAGCCATTACTTGCATTCACATATACATTGGGTAAGCCACCATGGAGTTGCCTCTCCTGGCAGACAGCATACATACGGTTTTACTAGTAGGCGTGGTTTATTAGTGAACGGCATCTAGGGCTATTTAACTGAACTGCACATGTCAGGTTGACTAGAGTTTGGCCTATGGGCTGCCCGCCAGGCGCAGTTGAGGCTGCCCTAGTCTTTGCTGTCAGAGAGCTGGGGAAGCAAAGACAGAGTCTCATCGGCCTTGGATCATTGCTTCCATTGGCTGAGATGCATGGTGCTTAGTTTCACTTTTGCCCATACGGCATGCATTGCATAGCTCTTAGATTCAGCATGCGATACAGGTGGATTTCAAAGAGTCAGCCTGCAGGTGTGCAAAAGAAGATCGACTGCTCTGGTAAATTGTTTACTTATTATGTTTATTATATTTCGTCTGGTCTTGTGTCTTATGTTATGTAATGATACTCATGCAAAGCGCTCCAATACTGTTGGTCAATGTTTGCACTGGGTAAAAACTGTAAAAAATAAAAAATAGATAATGTTAAGATAGCAGCAGCAAGTACCCTATAAATACCCCACATTTTTCGAGAGTCACCAGTCGCCACCGGTATTAACTGCTCCTCCTAGGACATCATGGATTTGGTTTGATGATTTACTGAGGTGCCAGTGGCTGTGCTGTCTTCTGCAGTAAAACACCCAAGGTGATGGACGGAATGTTGCACATTGGCAAAACATTCACCCCCAGTCACAGATCTGGGTTTAATCCATCGTTATTTTTCCCACCACGCCACCCCAGTTCAGACATGGCCATATGCAAATCAGTCTTGACCCTGTGCCTCATGGGAACAAAACAGTCCAGCCCGAACTTCCAAGCCATGTCTTCCCTGGACCGGAATCAAGCATCCTAGGACCGGTTTCTGGCTATCAGCCAACATCAGCCAGGATAGCTTGACTCCAGTGGCGTAGTGAGCACGGGACCCATGTCTGGGCATACCCTTCCTAGATAGGGTGAACAGCAAAACACACAAGGTGATGGACGGAATGTTGCACATTGTCTGCAGTGTCATAGACTTGGTTTATTGGTGTTGTCAGTGGCGGTGCAGTCTTCGCCTGTTTTAGTATCATGGACTTGCCTTATTGGTTTAGAAGTTGTCAGTGACTGCACTGTCTTCTCCTCTGGTGTCATGGACTATGTTTGTTGGTTTACTGAGTTACCAGTGCCTGTCCTATCTTCTACTCTAGTATCATTAGACTTGTTTTTTTGGGATTACTGAGTTGCCAGTGTCTGTCCTGTATGCTCCTCTTATTGTGTCATTGACTTGGTTTGGTAGCTTACTGGGTTACTAGTTGCTGTCCTGTATAATCCTCTAGTGTCAGACTTGGTTTGATGGTTCACTGTATGGCCAGTGTCTGTGCTGCCTTCTCCTCTCTTAGTGTTACGTACTTGGTTTATTGGCTGAGGTGCTGGTAGGGTGGCTGACGAGTATTGTGGTAGAAGATGTGTGTTTCAGTGAACCTTGTATAGGTGTAAAAAGCTATATAGTCTGCATGTATCCACCCAAATGTATTATTACTAATGATTCTAGGTAGGGGCACTAGACAGTACACATTAAATAACTTGTGGTGGAGTTGTGGTGAATGGCAATTGCTTTAATGGATATTTTAGCATCACCAAGGTTAGTGTGATGATTTTAGAGCTGCTGCAGAATTATCTATAGTGACATTTTTGTGATTTTAACTAAACAGTGATAATTGCCCTACTAATTTATGTAGAGCTTTGAGTAAGGAGTCATGGGCATTGTACCTGTGACTGGAAGTGCAGGATCCCTTGGCAAACCCAAAGTCTACCTGAGGAAGCCCTCCTGTGCGAAAGGGGTTGGTAATATGGAGCTAAATACTCACTTTATTAAGATTTTATTGAGTTAAGTTAAACGACAAGACAAGCGAGAACGATCACACACTGGTACAAGGAGTAGTTAGACAGTGCAGAAGCAGGCCTGTTGGAGAATTCTTTGCACACCACATTGCATCTCGGGCCTGATCAGTGCTCCTCTGCTCAGGAAGCTCATATTTTATATAGCACTTCTGTTGTCTCTAAGCGCTGTAAATAACAAATGATACTATTACCTATTACCAATAGTACTCTAGTTACCAAAAACAGAAAAAGGGAAGGCAGAGTTGGGTTTGTCGTAATTGGTCTGAAGAACGCTGCACGTTTCCGCGGCGAGCTGTATGGGGACTACCCTGCAAGAGGGGGAGTAACGTGTTTGATAATACAAAACACATCCTGCAAATAAATCATGTATGGATGCAGATGATAGAGGAGTCACCCTGGAGGTTATCCACAGAAACTGGTGGTTCCTTGGCAATGGTGTTGTCGATGTTGACGCAACAATGGTATTGGGTTCAAAAATGAGTTTTTTTAATATACCAAGGGCGACAAACAAACCTGGAAGCCTGTGCAGAAGAGCCGAACTCCTTCCCAAAGCTGTATTCCAAAATAGAAATATGATAGCACACAAATACCTCTTGCAGATAGCATTTGTTGTGGCAAGCAGTCAGCGATCGTGAGTGTGTGTGTTCAGCGCCTGGAATGCAGTATACCTGACGTTGTGTGGCTGTGTATTCCTTTAAGATAGTGATGTCATGCCGTGATGAGGGATCTTTAGAGAGCACGTGGGCCGCGTCTGGCAGGTGTGGGCCTGACGCGCACTTCCTTGCATTCACCCTTATCACTTCACCCCTCCTCCTGCCAACCACAGTTGGACAATGGTGCTTAGAATACTTCGCTTCAAATAGGTGTCAGGGCCATGTAGAATAGGCAACCATCCCAAGCAAACTTGGAAAGCGATAGGGCGCCCTCAGGTCAAAGGTCACCTTGGAGATAGCCCACAGTTGTGAGCGGATTCGACATTTGGAAACAAGATTAGACCTCTGGAATGCTAGGAGCTCAATTGAAGACAATGGCGTGGCAGAGGGCCAATAATGGCCGGCGTTGGCCTTCTGCCTTAACATTCCAACGAGTCTCTTTCGGTTTCTCCATTTTTTAATTTAGAACACCTTACCCGTAGCTGGCAGCATGTTTGGACAATATTATATCACACCTACCTTAGGCTATGCCAGTCTTTAAAATCTCTCTACCACGTTATGGACCTTTGCCTGTCAATCAGGCCTTTAACTCGGTTAGAGGGCTTTTAATGGCTGCCATCACCTTCAACAGCAGCATGTAATGCTACATTGAAAAGTGGTTCAATTCGAATATTATTGGATTATTATCATATAGGTATACATATATATATAAATTAGGAAAATCTCTAAAATGCAAGTAGGGCTGGGACACAGTCACTACCATGTCAGGGAGAGCCTGCAATGCAACAGAACACTGTCCTAGCTTGATGTGCAATTGACAATAATCCAGCCCCATCGATTATTCAGTGAACTATGCCAGTCAACTCCTCACTGTATCTGGGTGCTTGAAGTCATTGTAAACATGCATAAATGCAAAAAAAAGTGATGGAAATTTGGCTACAGAATTCACGTCTTCCTCAGGTCAACGAGCAACAGAAATCTTGCTCGCTTTGAACATTGAAGTGCCATTCTGAAAAGAGGCCGCCCACTGTGTCCAGGTCCTGGTAGAGAGATGCCCTGTTCACTGCATGAGTGCACCGCCACTAAAAGTAGGCACATATTGCTGTTGACCACTCGATGTCAGACTAAGCAAAGAGGCCAGTAATGGAATGGGCATGGAACTTGAAACACATTCTAAGACTTAGTATGCACTAACATTGCAGAAGGAGAGGAGTTGGAATGCAATGTGAAGGGGTGAGGACAGAAAGGGGATGGGGAAACTGAAAGAAGAGACCCAGAAAAAGAGCACATGCCAGAGGCAAAAAGGGAGAGAGTGAAGGCAAACAAGGGGAAGGGACTAGGGAGTCGACATAAACGAGAGGGAGAGTGGAAGAGAAGAAAGCAATGATATGAAGTGGGCACAAAGGACAAAATTAGAGGACAAAGAGCGAGGAAAGAGTGTGGAACAGACAGAAGATAAGAAAGACCCTGAAGGTGGGGAGAGGGTGGAAGAGAGTGGATCAATGCAGAACAGAAAGCGCATTAGAATGAGTCAACAAATGAAGTAGAATGGAAACGAGAAAAAGTGGAAAAGAGACAGTGGTAGAGTGTGGAAGAGGTAGAAAGGAACAATGCAGTAAGAGCAAAGATTAATACAAGAAGAGAATGCACAGTGTTGAGGAGTGAAAAGGAGAATGGAAGCGACAGAGAAAGATAGCCAATAACGCGGAAGACAGAGAGGTTGTGAAAAACAGTTGTAGAATGTAGAAATTTAGGGGAGGAGAGACAGGAAGAGGGAATTGAGTATAGGAAACTGTGACAGGAGCTCAGATGTGTAAGAGAGGAAGTGAAAGAGTGAGGAAAAACAGAGCGAGTGGTTGATGGCGGTGTGAAAATACTCCTATCCAGCTCATGTGCCGTTACAGGGAGCTCCCATCCAGCTCATGTGCCATTACAGTGAGCTCCCATCCAGCTCATGTGCTGTTACTGTGAGCTCCCATCCAGCTCATGTGCCATTACAGTGAGCTCCCATCCAGCTCATATGCTGTTACTGTGAGCTCCCATCCAGTTCATGTGCTGTTACTGTGAGCTCCCATCCAGCTCATGTGCCATTACAGTGAGCTCCAATCCAGCTCATGTGCTGTTACTGTGAGCTCCCATCCAGCTCCTGTGCTGTTACTGTGAGCTCCCATCCAGCTCATGTGCTGTTACAGTGAGCTCCTAGTCAGCAGCTCATGTGCTGTTACTGTGAGCTTCCATCCAGCTCATGTGCAGTTACTGTGAGCTCCCATCCAGCTCATGTGCTGTTACTGTGAGCTCCCATCCAGCTCATGTGCAGTTACAGTGAGCTCCTAGTCAGCAGCTCATGTGCTGTTACTGTGAGCTTCCATCCAGCTCATGTGCAGTTACTGTGAGCTCCCATCCAGCTCATGTGCTGTTACTGTGAGCTCCCATCCAGCTCATGTGCAGTTACAGTGAGCTCCTAGTCAGCAGCTCATGTGCTGTTACTGTGAGCTTCCATCCAGCTCATGTGCAGTTACTGTGAGCTCCCATCCAGCTCATGTGCTGTTACTGTGAGCTCCCATCCAGCTCATGTGCAGTTACAGTGAGCTCCTACCCAGCTAATGTACTGTTACAACGAGGTAATGATGCAAACCCTACAAGGCTGCAGAGCTGATAAGGAAGCAATAATAATGCCAACTCAAGGTACCACTGCACTTTAAAATGTACACAGTCTGCCAGCCATCAAACAGGTGCTCAGTTTTTAGATCTGGCTTTACAGTGAAATAGTCCTGGATCAACAGCAAAAAGGCTTTCAGAAGCCTTAGTGGGAGTGAGATTCACTTCAGTTCTGCCTACGGCGATTCCCTTGAGTACAGCGTTTGATTGGGCAGAAGTTGTGTTTCCTCTGAAAAAGAGTGCTTCTATTGCACTTGTTCTTATGCTCAATACAACACATCTGTGTTATTTACGGTGGCAAGCTAACAATCAAGGCTATAGCCTGGATCTGTTTATTATGAAAAAAAGTATTAAAGGCAGTAGGGTTAATATATACTTATGGTGGAAAGTTTATGTTATAGTCAATAGGCAATTACGACTGGCTTGTTTTTATTCTGTATTAAAGCCTGCAAAGAGGTATTTTTTTACATTGAATCACACAGAATATCGTAGTAGGCAAGGGTTTTGGTGTGGGAAACCCCTTCTGATATGCCCTGAGAAGAAAATGTTCGCTGTGGTAATCCTGGTTATGTTTTTATAGAGGGGTGTAGATTATTTTGTCAACTGTAATTTTTTACATATTTGTAATTGTATAACTGCTTGCTTGAGGAGTACTAGTTTATGCACAAACCAGTAAACCTGTTTTGGTTTTGGTGATTCATTGGACAAAGCTATGTCAGAAACCACTGTTTTACCATTCCAGGATGGGCAACGTGTTGGTGCTCAATGTGGAGGTCAGCCTGGAGCTTATAGAAAAAATACATACTATGTAGAAAACCATTTGGAGATGGCCACCCACTGCTATGTTTAAGTTTATTTTTTACGCAAACATAAGACTTCCATGTTTAAGGGACAGGCGGTTTCCTTTTTAGGTCTCGCCTGTCGATGCGCATGCGCATCGAGCAAGGCGAGAGTATTGGCACTTATCCACTCTTTATCCACACTGCAAGGAATCGTGGCGATTCCTTGCAGTGCACGAGAAATTTAAGCTCAATGCGCATGCGCATTGAGCTTAAATGCGCGTGCACATGCCCCCAGCCGCCTGCCTTGCCTACTCTCTCTCACAGCCTCCCCCAGCTCCGCCCCCTCACTACTTGATTGCACGGCCGCTAGGCCGTGCCTACCCTACTCTCCTCCCCCCTCCTCCTCTCCTCCCCTGCCTGCCTGCCGCTAGGCCGTGCCTCCCCTACTCTCCTCCCCCCTCCTCCTCCTACTCTCCTCCCCTGCCTGCCTGCCGTGTCGCACCTCTCCCCTCTCCGCCCCCTCCCCTGCCCGCCGTGTTACGGTGAAAGGCTTGTTTGTTTATTTTACCCGCCGTGTCTCTGCTGCTTGCCCCTGTCCTGTCTCTCCTCCTCTCCCTCTCTATACCCTCCCCCTCCCCCCCACCACTCCCATCAAGTCCCTCTGGCCCTTCCCTCCTCCCCGGACCCCTCCTCCCCTGCCCCCTCCACCCTTTCTTGTTACCACTTGTAAAGAGAAAGCGGACTGAGCCAATATCTCAGACCAGACGGGGCAGGCCAGTTCCGGGTCTGAAGCTGCTTTGTTTATTTTACCCGCCGTGTCTCTGCTGCTTGCCCCTGTCCTGTCTCTCCTCCTCTCCCTCTCTATACCCTCCCCCTCCCCCCCACCACTCCCATCAAGTCCCTCTGGCCCTTCCCTCCTCCCCGGACCCCTCCTACCCTGCCCCCTCCACCCTTTCTTGTTACCACTTGTAAAGAGAAAGCGGACTGAGCCAATATCTCAGACCAGACGGGGCAGGCCAGTTCCGGGTCTGAAGCTGCATGAACAGCATTCGAGGTGATGCGCAAACTGCACTGGGACGGCCCTGGGGTTCAGGGCCAGACCCCCCGCCCACGCCTTGGTTAATAAATAGCTCCCCTCTACCCTCCCCGGATCGTCTAAAGGACAAACAGTAGAATAACCTTTTTTTTTACTGAAAGTAGTCACACAAGCACAGTACACAAAGCTCCCCGGCCTGTAGTTCAAGCCCCACCCCACGCAGCACCTGCAGGGGGCTGCCTGATAGAATCAGACTGCCCCCACCCCTCCATAGGCGGTATTCCGGTGCTATTGTGCCCACTCTGGTAATCATGACGCCCCCTGCTGCGTGCATTTACAATGTGATGCGTTCCTTCCGCTGGAGGGCAGATTCGACCACACACTGTTCACAATCACAAGCAGGCTCTGTTCTGCAAGGTGCCGGGGGACCTTCCTGCAGCCCACGCGTTTCTAAAATGTCAGTTCCGTAGGTGTTTCCGACAGCCCTCCCCGCGGCTCACAGCACGTAACTTTCCTTAAGGGATGTTGTTTATCTCGTGTTTTGTTTTCTTTTTATAGGGATATGTTTTTATGCATTTATGACAAGGTCTCGTGGTGGTGTCACCTCGCATCCCAAAATACCTACCCCCTCACCCTCAACCCCTCACCCTCACTCACACTCACCCACCCTCACTCACCCTCACCCTCACTCACCTTCACCCTCACTCACCCTCAACCCCTCACCCTCACTCACCCTCAACCCCTCACCTACCCTCACTCACCCTCAACCCCTCACCCTCACCCTCACTCACCCTCAACCCCTCACCCTCAACCCCTCACTCACCCTCACTCTCACTCATCCTCACTCACCCTCAACCCCTCACCCTCACTCACCCTCACTCACCCTCAACCCCTCACCCTCACTCACCCTCACCTTCACTCACCCTCAACCCCTCACCCTCACTCACCCTCAACGCCTCACCCTCAATCACCCTCAACCCCTCACCCTCACCCACCTTCACTCACCCTCACCCTCACTCACCCTCACACTCACCCTCACTCACCCTCACCCACCCTCAACCCCTCATCCTCACTCACCCTCAACCCCTCACCCTCACTCACCCTCAACCCCTCACCCTCACTCACCCCCACTCACCCTCAACCCCTCACCCTCAACCCCTCACCCTCACCCTCACTCACCCTCAACCCCTCACCCTCAACCCCTCACTCACCCTCACTCTCACTCATCCTCACTCACCCTCAACCCCTCACCCTCACTCACCCTCACTCACCCTCAACCCCTCACCCTCACTCACCCTCACCTTCACTCACCCTCAACCCCTCACCCTCACTCACCCTCACCTTCACTCACCCTCAACCCCTCACCCTCACTCACCCTCAACGCCTCACCCTCAATCACCCTCAACCCCTCACCCTCACTCACCCGCACTCACCCTCACCCTCACTCACCCTCACCCTCACTCACCCTCACTCACCCTCACTCACCCTCACTCACCCTCACCCTCACTCACCCTCACCCTCACCCTCACTCACCCTCACTCACCCTCACTCACCCTCACCCACCCTCACTCTCACTCATCCTCACTCACCCTCACCCACCCTCAACCCCTCACCCTCACTCACCCTCACCCACCCTCAACCCCTCACCCTCACTCACCCTCACTCACCCTCACTCACCCTCACTCACCCTCAACCCCTCATCCTCACTCACCCTCAACCCCTCACCCTCACCCACACTCACCCACACTCACCCCCACTCACCCTCACTCACACTCACCCACCCTCACTCACCCTCACCCTCACTCACCCTCACTTGCCCTCACTCACCCTCACCCTCACTCACCCTCAACCCCTCACCTCACTCACCCTCAACCCCTCACCCACCCTCAACCCCTCACCCTCACTCACCCTCAACCCCTCACCCTCAACCCCTCACTCACCCTCACTCACCCTCACCACCTCAGCCTCACCCTCACTCACCCTCAACCCCTCACCCTCACTCACCCTCACTCACCCTCAACCTCATGCTAAAGATTTACAAAAAAACCCATAAACAATTCTAAAAGCACTAACTCTAATGCTGCGAGACCTATTGCATTTCTAATGCTTGTTTCTACTTTTATTCAGGTCATTTAGGTTTTCTATGTCGTTGAGTTCGTGTGTGTGTGGATTTACCGTGAATGTGTGCGCAGGCAAATGCAAGAATGAGTCTCTGAGTGGATGAATGGTTGCATGAGTGCAAGGGTGGATGACAGAGTGCATGTGTGATGGCGTATCCAGTGTTTAACCTGAAGGACTGTAGGGGCACTTTGTTTTATATGCCTGATCTATTGGCATTGCCAATTCTTGTTCATTCGGCAGAAGAGGGAACAGAAGCACATAGATCCTAAGTAATCTTCTTAGGGTCCCACGGCTTGGTCGAGTGGGACAACGATGATTAGAACCTGGCTCTCATAGTTCCACATAAGACATCTTACCCCTAGATCATGTCATCTTCAAGAATGTTATTCAGGAAAGCCACAAACTCTTAGTAACGCGTGGCTGTGATTTACAGCATGTAACTGTACTTGGCGGTCCCATTAACACTCTAGGTAGTAGGTTATTTAATTTTGTCAAAGAACAGTCCCTTACCCCCACCCTTTCACATGAAGCAGACCCGCTCAAGTCATGGTCACAACACAGAGAGATGCACAGCAAGCACTTCTACTGCCAGAAGTGTATGCTCTGTGGGGGCAGACCAATGCCAGCATTTGGCAAAAGGTGTTCTTCGAAGGGCGCACTGAATCTATTTTTACCTGTAAACCCTGGTCTAAAGCTCTTTACAGAAGGGATTTCCTCCTTCAAGAAGTAGGTTAACACCCTGCCTGGGCCAAACCTTGTTTATATGCAACACACACCTTGTTGCGCCAGTTAAACCTGAAGCCTTAATGCTGCAGGGCAGAGTCACATGCGTGTGTGGTGCTGTTCTGTCAATAAGTAAAACAGCTTTTTGAACACTTAAATAAGAAATAGTCCGGGTATTATAAATATCGATCTGATGAGATGTGTGTTGTGCACAGGTGGTAATAGTAGCATGTATGTTTACATAACATTTTTTCTCAACATGGTGCTGCGGTGTTATAGCGCTATATGTAAGAAGCATTGTGGCAATCCAGTTCAATTGTTTAGTTTATGGACCACGAGAGGGCAAAAGAAAGAATCAGTCCTGCTCTCCTGCAAGTTGAACATAGGTATAAAACCTTTTTTTTAAAAAGTATTCTGAGACTTTCTCCCAAAATGATCTTGAATTCCTGATAAGTCACCACGTGTTTTTAAAGTCTTCATTTTTATTAAAAATTTGGCCTCGTACCACATATAAGATACATTTTATTTTTATTGTACCGCAAAATTCAATTGAGGAGACATACCAGAAGCATATTAGTACTGTTTTTTCTTCTGTCCACTACTGCATGCAGCAATTGGTCAGCACACTACAGCCACTGGGCAACTTCTGTTTAAGTGACTGTATTCTACTCTTTCACAAGGTGCACAACTGCTCAAAGTAGTTCCCTTAATGCCAGAGGCTACTACTTATGATACTAAGGGCATTTTGAAGAAAAAAAACATTTTTTGCTTTTGAACATTCTTTGTTATATTATGGTGGGGGCACACTAACTCCACCAACAAAGCTGACAAAAGACATGACGAAACAAAACAAGAACTGGCAAAAACAAACGACAGCCAGAAAAAGGCAGACCTATTGGCTTAGCCAACGCCTGTTCTCCCCTTTTTTGCGTAACTGTAGCTAGTGCCAATAGCAACTGTCAGACGCTGCTTTTTAGTAAAATCTTAATACAATTAATTGTACATGGCTATAGGTAACTTGAATCATCTTTCTGTCATTTGCTTTCATGTTTACTTCAGATTGTATACATTGCTACATGTCTCTCCAAAACTATTGCAGCTGTTGGGGTGGGTGGTGCTTTACAAACCATGCAAACAAACGGAGTGTGGAGGAAGTGCAACTAGATATGTGGCTATGAGGCTTTGTAATTAGCATGTGTTCCTATTGTGCGACTCCCTGTTTGGTGACTTCAAAAGGATGAAGGGATGGACGTACACAGGTTATGCATCAAATGTATTTAATGCTCCGGATTTAGGTTGGTTGGCACCTACGACTTTAGTTAGTGCAGATATTCCTTCTGCCGCTGCAACAACCTTCTGAGTCATCTTATCGAGCTCGGAACCTTTCACTTGCAGGCTACAAACACAACTTTGCAGCAAACGCAGCAATGCACGAAATAATATTTCTTGGATTGCAGTCTGTGATCTACGAGTTGCACATCTTAGCTGTCTGTATTTAACCACCGCCTTTCTCACTCGAAATTGAACATGGGTCTAAGTTTTGCAGACCTCGTTTCCACCAGGCGCACTGAACCTACTGAGCTACCTTTAACAGAAGGCGGGATTTTTGGAACTCTTACCTTTGGGGTCTGGCGCCGGGTGCAGAAATCTTCCCCCGTACTTGGCCTGGTTCATCGTGCTGTTGTCATGGTTACCGCCGCGGCGCTGCGTCGGGTCCAGCGGAGTCGCAGCGTTGTCTTCCGGCTCCGGGACGTACTCCGTGGCGTCGTTCTTGATGGCCGGCCACCCGCGCAGGCCCCGGACCTGGATGAGCAGCGTGCAAAGGGCAGCCAGAGAGACGTGCATGGCGGCGGTGGAGCTCGGGATGTCAGCCTTCTCTGCACTCTACTCACCAGCTCTCGAGTCCTGGTCCAAGACCTGCCGAGCCTCCCTTTTAAAATTCCCCTAGCGGCGGACGCAGCCAATGGCTAAGTGGGACGGGAAGGGCCTGCCCCGAGCCGCCTCATTCATCCCGGTTCATTCAGCTGCAGGAGGAGGTGGGGTCAGAGGGGGTTGCGGTCAGACCACACGACTCCACCACACTGTTTACCCCCTTTGGTTACAAGCTTCGAACATACTGCAGGCTGGCAGCCGCGCCAAGAGGCAATTAGGTTTGTGGCGAGCGCTATAAATATACATCTCACAAATCGTACCTCAAGTCGTACTGGTGTATATTTGGTGAAAGTCGTCACTTTTCCAATCTGCCTGTACTTCTACAAGGCAGGCTGGTTGGACCGTTATAGAGTCAGTAGTCGGTCAGCCTCTTCTTCCACAGCCACACTTTTCTTGTAAAGATATGCTGCTTTGAGCGATTTTGATTTATTCGTATGCTACTGTATCTCTACCCTAGCTATGCGTACTCTCAGCCCGACGTTTGTGACTGAGCATGTTCCTGGCCCACTGGCCTTTTTGAGGCATAAAGATAAGTTGGGAAATCGGATATATTTCTCATGAGGCCCAACCGCCTTTTGTACATTCTGTGCTTAACCTGGTACGGACTGGAGTGGCTCTGCCCCGTCACACACTTACTGGCCTTCGAACGGTACACATATGTTGGAGTATTTGCTCACAGGCTGGTCCACCTCTGATCTAATCAGGCTAGAAATGTCCTCCCCGGACATCGAGCAGGGCGATACGCCTCGTTGCCACTACCGATTTTTTTTGTAGTACCGACTGCTTGCAAAAAGAATATACCCCATAAAAATGTAAACATGAGCTGGCCTACTTAGATAAAGTTTATTTGGGAATTGGAGTGGACAAGCATAGACTGTTGGTGTGCACATTTTCAAGACAGAGTATCCACTCATCTAAGTAAAAACACATTCATTGCGTCTTTGCTGAAAGCAGACGTCTCTCAAATATGTTAAACAATCATAGACATATTTTGTCCTGTCCGTGGTTTACCAGTATGTGTCGTCACGCAATAAATACATTTAGCGTAAAAGGCCATTAATTAGGACAAGGTTGTCAACACAAAAGTTTAACCAACAACATCATTAAACTTGTAACGATCCCAAACCTCAAACCTTTCATCCACCATCCATTCACACACTCCTGTTACTCTCTTCCCATTTCACTGTTCGACCTCCTCTCTCATTCTATTTACTTCCTCACTTATCTTTCAAACTCCTCTCCAGCATCTCCAGCCGTCGCACTCTTGCATCCCGCACCCCCATTATGCACCTGTATCCCACTACCCAGAGGAGTGGGTATGCCCGTCATTGACTCCCCACCCCTCCAAAGTACTGCCAACCAGGGAACCCCTGTAGGGTGGTTACATGCCCCACCCAGCTCTTAGTGCACCTTTCGCTCCTTAGTCCCTGCAACACCAAATGGATTCATTCCACAGCTTACTAATGACATCCCTCATCTCCATCATATAATAAGCGTTGCCCATCCGCGAAAGGTGCACCCCTTCATCTCGAAACAGCAAGGGCTCTTCCATCCTCAACCCTACATGCGCAATCACTTCGATGCCATTTGAGCTGGAAAAAACTGTCACAGCCCTGTTCAGTTTCCTGTGAACTTTCTCAAAAGCAGTCGGCTTCAGAGCCCCTCTCCAAACTTTACGCGGCACTAATTCAGTCCAAACCAGGCATGTGCCCGCTGGATTGTTCATGACCTTTGCATCAGATGTAAAAGAGCCAAACCCGACAGCCTGATTAAATCCATCTCACCCTGGTGCAGGACCAACATATCCATACAGCCTTTTTAAGATAGCATCTTTGTCAGCCAGGGCAGCAATACTCCCCAGCACATCCCTCCTTTCCCCCAACAATGTACCTCATGATGGCTACTTCGCAGACCTAGGTTTCGACCGTAGATCTTCCAATCTGCATACTTTTGCTGCCCAGTGTACGAAAGAATGTCCAACGATCGAGGTAACCGTCTTGGTCCCGAGGCCCCCCACGCAACCTGCGATAAGGAAACAAGTGTTAGTGCAGGAAAAACACAGAGACTCCCCCTTCTGTACCCCAGAAACATTATCCCCCCAGCCGACCGTTACTCATTTGCACACATATCGTTCACAACACCTGGACCTCCACGGCCCTATCTGACGTATCCTATCCCGAGACCACCCCAGGCGCACAGCCACCCTCGCTGTGCCAATGCGAAAGGAAAGCGTACCATACCTAGCGGGCTCCTTACCCAAATGCTTCAACGCCATCCGCAACACTGCCAACAACTGAAAAGCCGTCAAACGCTCCCGAGATGCATGATAAAAAGATTCACCTGATGCTCCCCGGGCCCCCCGTAGGAAACCTCGCCATTCCTGCATTGGACACGCCCCCAAACAGCCACTTTCGCTCAACCACACCCATTTGCCTCTCCCAGCCTTGTCCGTCTTAGAATGACCCATCCAAATGCCCAGACGCGCCCCATCCAGTTGAACCTCCTTATACAATCTCCCAGCCCTCCCTCTCGTGCCTACCAACTCTGAAATCCTAAAGACCCCAAAAAACATCCACACCATGCATAAATGAAACACAGAGACCTCGTAACCATAATAACAACAGCTGGCAAGTCCGCCAACAAACTCTGTAATATCTCAAAGGTAATCGCCTCCCTAGGTGCCCCCCCGTACCCTCACCCCGCTCCCGTCCCCAATCCCTTAACATCTTACTGAGCAACTCATCCTTGGCAGGATCAAAACCCATCTACAATTTGCTGTAAAAAAAAATCCCTGCCAGTTTTCCCGCAATCGTAGTTGGAGACAAACCTTTATCTATGCAACTCAGAACAAAATTTGTAACTCCTTGTTCACTTTCCTACCGCCACATGTGCCCTGTCTCACTGGTCCATCCCAGAAATGTGCCAAATTCAGCCCTTGCCGGCCTGTAGCTGCACCTCGTAGAGTCTGCTGTGGATTTTTCGACTAGGCCTACTACTCTCACTTCCCCCAGGCCCAGATGTCGTCCGGCAGCTCGGTCTTGCAAGCATCCGCCCCGGAGCCAAAAGTCTGAAACACTGCCATAGCGTACAAGATAATGCATCCGCAATGTCATTGCTTTCACCTGGAACATGCTTCGCGCGGAAGAGTGCATTCAGACGCAGGCAGTGCAGCATAACTCTGTGCAACAGACGCAAGACCCTCAAATTCCTCGCCTTTTGCTTGTTCACTAGATCCACCACTGTCATGTTGTCTACATGGAACAGTACTGACCTGTTCCGGAATTCAGGGCACCAAACGGCCACTGCCACTAACAAGGGAAAAATTTCCAAGAATGCTTTGCCCTGCCATTGCAGCAACCAGTGCACTGGCCATTGCTTCGCGCACCACCTGCCATCCCAAAAGACCCCAAAACCGGAAGCCCCTGCAGCATCAAAGAAAAGTTGCACCTGCCAGTCATCCACAAAATCCTGTTCTGTCATCCACAAAATCCAAGGACACACCATTAAAGTCCGACGGAAACCTCTGCCACACCCTCAGGTCCGCCCTAACTCCTTGGAAATCCTGACTCTGTGGTGTGGAAGCACCGCCACGGACATGGCCATGCCAAGGCGTCGGCAGAATGTTCTCCCCGCTCTCACAACCCGACAAGCAAAATTCAGAAATCCCATAAGTTGCTGCATCCTCCGCAAGTAAATCTTTTTCTCCCCAATCACCTGTGGCAAGAATCCTTGCATGTCAGTCACCGTCACCTCGGGCAACCTGGCCACCCACAGGACAAAGTCCAACTCAATGCCCAAGAAAGTCAACCTGCAGCTGGGCCCACCTGTGTTTTCTGGCACCAAGGGGACCCCAAACTCTTGCGCCAACTCCTGAAACTGCCTAAGCGCCCTCCCACACACACCGGACTGGCTCTTCCCAACGAGTAGAAAGTCATCCAGGTAATGCGACACTTCCCAGTGACCACTACTACTGTAAATGCCCACTGTAGATGTGCTGAAAGCTTCAAACAGCGCACAAGAAATTGCACACCCCACGGGCAAGACTTTGTCTACAAAAATGGCCCCTCCGAACTGCATCCCTAGCAACGAGAAATCCACGGGGTGTATGGGAAGGAGGCAAAAGGCAGATTTTACATCACATTTTGCCAATTTCACCCTCTGCCTGCACAACCTCACAAGGCGGATGGCATCGTCCACCGAAGCATACAGCACCCTTGAATCCTCCTCGGCAATGAAGTCGTTAACGGACCTCCACTCGGGCCAAGATAGATGGTGAATCAACCTGTACTCCCCCGGCTCCTTCTTAGGGACCACCTCAAGGGGTGATATAACCAGATCTTCCATGGGCCAATCGTCAAACTGTCCTGCTATCCTACCTTCTGCCACTTCTTTCCCCATCTTACCTGCAACTACTATTGGCAACTCCTTGGCTGACCTCAAATTCTCCGCCAACCTCCGTTCCCGGGGGCCTTGATAATCCACCCGAAAACCTTCCATAAAACCCCATTGAATCCGCACTGCCGCCTCTCTATCTGGGTACAATGTGAGCCAAGGACCCATGGCCGCGACTCTAACTGGGGTAGGTGCTCTTCGGTTCAGACTGTCCTCTGCCGTTTGTTGCCCACCATTGCTCGGATGGCGTGGGCAACGTAAAACACTGCATGAGCGGGTGACATCCCCAACATTTCGAACATTCGTGCTTGAACGTGCAAGGGTATCTGGTGCAGAAGCCTTTGTTGAAATTCCAACAAGCTCCCATGGTACTCCCACCTGGCTTAGGTGGTGGACATGCATTCCCTGTGTGACCACTATGCCCTCCCGCCCCTGCCTGGGCGGGACGCACCGGAAAGGACCGATAGGTCACCGGCATGCCACTGGCCGTGTGTGTGGTTGCCGACGACTGCGTGGATGATATCCACTGCATCCACAACTTCTGGTCCACCTCCCCCCACGGCTTGTGAGGATTGATGCTAATTCTAGCCCTAGATTCCTTGTCATAACTTAGCCCAAGCAAAACCACCGAAATGCATCTATGCTTTTCGGATGATATCCATGTATTTCAGTAATGCTATTGCCCTGACCAGATGCCTCTTGCAATATATGTTTGCATTAATTAGAAAAGCGGAAGTCCAGTTTTCCATGTTGACTGGCGCCCGAAGCCTCCTCGTCATTTCCCATTCCTCCTCCTTCGAACCCTCCTTGGCCCGAATCTCTCTGTGTAGTAGCTTAAATACGTCCACATATTTGTGCTTCCAAATCCTGCTCCTATTCTTTTCCGACAAGTGAGACCCCAACGGCATGGCCAAACCCATGTACGGCAACTTCTTGTGATGTTTGTCATCGCTCTTGTCATCCTTCCCCTCCAGCCCCTCAGTCTTGTCTGTCTGGACACTTGCCACCACCAACTGGTTCGCCCCAGAGCTCCCTACCCCCCACCGCAGGCACTGCCGCTGCGCTGGCTAGTTCTCCAGTGTCTCTCAGAGACCCCTCGCCCACACCCACACCCACACCCACCGACCGGCAGGCTTTCTTCCTTCCCCTTTGGGGCCATTGTCCCAAGCGGCCCACCAATCACCCTCACCGGACAAGGGTGCATGTGACTCCCGGTCCATTCCTCTTATGCCAACTTTCTTCTGGCTTGCCGTCTTGCTCTTGCTGGTGATTGCCGGTGGCACCTGTAAGACATCAAACTTCCCTGTTGCTGTCCCCGAGGGGCCCGCCGTCGCCCGCTTCCAGTCTTCATCCTCACGCACTTCCCCTTCTTCCAACTCATCGCTGTCCGCATCATAATCCAGTTGCACTTCCGCTTCCGCCTCAGCAGGCGCCCACAACACCTCACGTACTGCTCTCTCCAAACCTTTCCCTTGCCGTTGCTGGTGATGCCTGATCCCTCGTTGGAGGGTAGGCTGCCTCGGACCCCCCTACTGCTTCCGGCCGGCTTCTCAGTGCCATTTTGCACCTCACCGGCCCACTCACTTGTCTACCAGCCTCTACCACTGATTTGCATCCTCCCCCCCAGGCTGCTCCAACCTGAGAAGGCCCCAGCACCATCGGGTCTCTCCGCCGTCTCGGCCATCATTGACCCTGTCCTGGGGTACCTCACCTCCTCCACCCACACCCACTTGCCTGTCTGCCCTTTCGCACCTACCTCTAGCTCCGCCCAGGCCTCCTCCTCAGATGTGGGGGTAGGAGGCCCCTCCACATCTCTGTCCCCCCAACTCCCCCCCTCCCTGACTGCACATAAATCCTGCCACTTCTGCTCAGCCTCCTGAAATGCCTGTGCTTGTCCCTAATCTTGTCTTCCAGGGACATGCCTCTCCACCTGGGCAATCAGGGCTTGGAACCCTGTCCAGCCATGTCCATCTCCCCTGCCCGAGCTGGCACAGTCACGCTGACCCCTGCGCTTCCTTTGGGAACAGACTAGGGCATGGCCCTCTGCGTGCACCTCCACCCCCACCCGAGGTGTGGGAGCTCCTTCCCCCCAGGTCAGATCAATGGGAGCATCGTCCCTGCGCCCCTCTTCCCCCTCCTGGCCTTCACTCCCTGACAATTGCAGGGCAAAGTCCTCCCCCACAGGTTCCCACCAGTCAGTAGAGTGCGCGCGCTGACTGATAGCGTCGCACTCTACAGAAACCCCTCCTGAAGCGAAAAGCCGGGAGCCATAATGCCGCTTTTTAAAAGTTATTGTTGTAAATCTTGTGTTTTTTAAAGCTCACTCACCCCCGGGCACTCTTCACTCGGACCAGCCGACACCCCGCACAGCTGACTGCAAGCTGCCGCGGACGAGTGTTGCCTTATTCCGGACGCCATCCCTGGCCTAGCGGACACGCCCACTCAGGCAGACCACGCCCCCCTTTTTTCACCCAGTTCCACCCCTTAAAACTATGCTCATTCGAAGGACGCGCAGCGGACGAGCGCAGCAGGCGCAACGATTGCGCGCCGAAGGCGCGCTTAAGGCAAGCTCGTCTGCGCTCGTCCGCGCCCGGCCGGGCCCAGGGGCCATGCCCCCTAGCTCCTCTGGGGGTGACAGATATGTATACAGCTCGAGCCTCCTACATCAGCTGCGTCCACCGACTACACCCAGCTGTGGCACTCCTAGACATCCCCTGGAGATCCCCCGCTGCTGTACGCATTGTAAATCTGAACTAATCATCAAAACTGCCAAAGCCAGATCTGAGGTAAAGGATTATTCTATGTTTTTGCTTAACTGTAGGTCTTTAGTGAAACACTGCTTAGAAATCTCCCTGCTATTAGATGAACACGCACCAGACGCAATCTTTTTGACCGAGACATGGTTGAATCAAGACTCTCAGCCAGATCTGGCACAGGCCATTATTCCGGGATATCAGATAGCGCGGGCTGATCGACCACTGGACAGAGGTGGCGGCCTTGCGATTATCTATAAAGAGAGCTATGTCTGCCGCTGTTTAGCGGAAGACATTGAGGACTGCGAAAATCTCTCTTTTGCAATCGAGTTCTCCCCTCATACCAGCTTCACCGGTATTCTCATTTACCGCCCCCCTGGTTCCACCGGACAATTTAACACCTCTCTTCTATCGGTGGCCTCCCAACTGGTTGTCTCTCCCTCCAATTTTACCTTACTCGGAGATTTTAACATTCATTTTGACAACCTGCTGGACCCCACGGCATTAGAGATAAAGTCAAGCCTGGCTGCCATTCAACTGGAGCAACTAGTTCCCTCTGCCACACATGAAAAGGGGCATCTTTTAGATCCGGTTTTCAGTAACAGTGACCAGCTTAAAGTAGGTACCATCAGTAGCCTCCCATGGTCGGACCATTTCCTGATAGCCTTCACCTGGACCACGAGCAAACCCCCCCCATCCTTATTTACGTCTCGGATCACTCGAAACTGGTCAAAACTTCCTATCGACAACTGGATGAAGGCTCTCAGCACCACTAGACCCACTCTCTCCCATGACCCAATGTCAAATAGCATTAAATATGATGAGTGGATTACCACCTCTCTTGACTCAGTTCTTCCGTCATACCCATCTAGATCAAAGAGACAAAGTAAATCAGCTCCGTGGTATACAGAAGACCCCCCCTGCCTGCCACAGATAATAACAGCTCATCGTCCAAATGTAATGATCTGGTGGAATTTTTCTTTCAAAAAGTGAATAAAATCTACCTCTCCTTTCCAAACCCACCCACTGACCCGCCCTCTCAATGCCTGGACTCAGCTCTGAACAGCGACAAGGGACTGGAGTCTTTTCCTTTGATAACAATGGAAACATTAGAGAAACTAGCTCAACAAATAAAAACCGGCTCTCCGTGTGACCCTGCCCCTCCAGGCTCACTGGGACTGGCCAGCAAAACCATTCTCCCCACCCTTCTGGAATTGCTGAACTCCTCCATACTGAGTGGGACGGTACCTGCGACCTGGAAACACGCAATGGTGCGGGCCCTACTAAAAAAAACTTCCCTTGACCCAGCCAACCCAGGCAACTACCGCCCGATTTCTCTGCTCCCATGTGCGTCTAAGATCCTGGAGAAGCACGTCAATACCACTCTGACGACGTTCCTCGAGGAAAACCATCTCCTCGCCGCCTCCCAGACGGGCTTTCGCCCAAAACATAGGACAGAGACGCCCTTCTGGCCGTAACTGAGGAGGCAAGACGGATCTTGGATCGAGGGAGGTCAGTGGTAGTGATCCTCCTCGATCTGAGTGCCGCGTTTGACTCGGTACATCATAAAATCTTGTTGAACCGTCTTGCCGACCTAGGAGTGTCCGGAGATGCCCTGGTATGGTTCAAGTCTTTTTTATCGGACAGAACCTTCCAGGTCTTTGACGGCACATCCGTATCATCAAGTAGGCCTCTGGGGTGCGGAGTTCCGCAGGGCTCATCTCTAAGCCCCACGCTCTTCAACGCATACATGAGGCCGCTGGCTGGGATTGTTCGTCCGCATGGTGTCAATATCATCTCCTATGCGGACGACACCCAGCTGGTGGTCTCCCTTGCACAAAAGAGCGGCCTCCAGTCTCCGCCAGATCTAGCGGCTTGCCTGGAGGATGTAAAGAGCTGGACGATGAGCTCATGTGTGGAGCTCAACGACGACAAAACTGAGCTCATGCTCCTGGGCCCGGCGGCCCCTTCCACCTTGGAGCTGATATGGCCCACAAGCATGGGTACGGCCCCACCCCCCAGAGATAATATCAAAAGCCTAGGAGTATGGCTCGATAAATCGCTGAGCCTTAATACACAGGCCACCAAGGTGTCAGCCACTTGTTTCGGCCTCCTTAGGGTGATCAAAAAAATTCTTCCCCTTCTCCCATTTGAGGCCAGACAAATAATCATACAGGGCCTTATCCAATCCCGTCTGGATTTTAATGATGCCCTCTATCTTGGAGCACCAGACTACATCCTACAAAAACTTCAGCGCACTCAAAATTGTGCTGCCCGCCGCTATTGGGAGTCCCACGGAGGACCTCAATAAAAACTGGCCTAAGAACTTTACACGGGCTACCTGTTGGGGAAAGAGTGAAGTTTAAAGCTCTATGCATTGCCCACCAGACTTTCTGGAAAATGGGCCCAGAAATCAACTGCTCCTTGATCTCCCCATACCTGCCCAACAAGACTCTTTGTTCCTCAACCGCATCATTAGCCACAATTCCCAGAATCTTTAGAGCCAGAGCAGGAGGACGCTCGTTCTCGTACAATGTATCTAAACTGTGGAACACCCTCCCTCTGCAGATGCGAAATAATCCCAACCTAACTAGTTTCCGGAAATAGCTCGAAACTCTCCTGTTCAATAAATAGTAACCTTTTGAGGGCATCTTCTGTTTTTCCAGCGCCTGGACGCCTCAGGGCAACTGCAGCGCTCTACAAATCCCATTTTCATTTCATTTCATTTCATCTCCCTCCTCTCCCCCGTGTCATGCTATGTGCCAAATCCAGGCCCAGTAGCTAGCCGGGCCTGCCCCTGCAAAGCCTGGCCCCTCCCCTTCCCAAGGACACACACAGACGATACCTCCAAAACATCACGCTGCCGCTCAAGCAAGCTTTCCTCCCTCCCCTCCCTTCCCCTCCCGGAGTCATACTGGGCGCGGCAACATCCTCAATCAGGCGCGCAGGCAGGCTCCTGCTCCTGCCCCCGTGCTTCCCTGGATCAGTTTTTACCAGCCCTCGCCCCCGCCCCCTACCCGACGTACCTTTCTTAGGCGGTGGTGGCTCATCCAGGCACGCCACCACCGATGCAACGACCCCCGCTGACGCGGACCTCGGGTGCGGGCCATTCCTGCCCACGTCTGGTCGAGGCCGCCAGGCCACAGGAGGTCTGCCCTGCCCACCCGGCCCAGCACCTGCAACGCAGCCCGAACCGCCTCCGCATCCGGCGCCGACATGCCAGGCCTCAAACCGGTGAGTAGTGTGCAACAGTGTGGGGGCCCACTTAACAGGTCGTGGAGTGCTAACAACACAGCTATGTAACCCTAACCTACCCCGCACCAGCGAACCGATTGGGCCTACCTATGCCTCCCCACAACCCTAATCTGCTACGCTATCCAATAACTAAAGACCCTTCACAATGATGCTGGGTGTAGGAAGAGTATGAAACCTCCTCCCCTGCACCTTATAACCCCTCGCCCTAAACCCCACCCCTAGTGCAACCCCCTGACCCCACAACCTTGTCCTTCCTTCTCATGCGCAAACACCCAGAGGGAAGACTAGTCTATAAACCCTACTTCCCTCGGGGGCCAGCATTGTCCTACTTTGAAAATAAAAAGGGCAAGGAGGGGTACTCTGAAACCAAGTCGGACAAATAGAAAATACCATATTTAATGTTCAGTAGAAAAGATGAATATCATAAGAACATTTACATACCCCATCACATTTCCCAACCCACAATACCTTCGCTTCCCCTATGCAACTATTTAATCCCAGAATAATCGCAGACATTGTGGGTAAGCCATGTCACTCGGAAATGCCTACTTATTAGCTCCAAGAATACTAACCAAAATATTAGACTTGTATATTGATCCAAAGACAGTGGAATTTTATAAATATGACTTTGGGTCTACACAGCGTTTAACAACCAGGGGCACTTTTAGCCTCAGATTGGTTTTAAATACATTTTGTTTATCCCGTAATTAGGTTGTGCACTGTAGTACACCGTTTTGAACCTCTTGTTCGAAATGCCTACTAAAGCAGAAGACTTTTTACACACTTTATAGTCGAAACTCAAATCTTATAACCTTGCACGAGTTTTCTTTTTGTGCTACAATCGCTAAAGCATATTTCTTGACTTGTTTGAAAAGTAAAGTCTCATGTAAATTTCTGTTTATGCTGTCTTTTTCATTTGGTATGTTTTGTTATGTTGGTAATTTGCCTAGTGCTTTATGCTATACTAAGGACGCATAGTGGAGAAATGTGGGTGATGGCAGTGCCAAGGAGAAAGAGGTGAAATATGCACCTAGAGCAGCAAAAAGGAACAGAACGGGCAGGATAAAGGAAACATGTGGCTATGTCGAGTTTAGAGCCTACTGCTAGGGCCTCAATGCGCTTTTTGACAGTGCTCCTGGCAATTTGCCTATGATTGGGAAGTGCCCGGAGACTAGATCCATGTCCATAATTATCTAGGAGGCAAACATTGAAATCAAGATAGTTACATCCGTCCTGGGAATGGCAATCGTTCAGTATGAGGGCAGGTATATGATAAATAAAGACATTTTTTTCAATAAATTGCTTTTCACCATTCATGCTGTTTCTCAGAGCTGTAAACCATGCTATTGTTGACCAACACAGCAGTGCACATTTCAGAGTTCAAAAGGATAAAATGGTAAGTAGATCATGCCCTCAAATGAACCTTTGAATTTTATGTTACACACAGATCTCTGTAGCACATCCAATTATCCATATTAAGAAAGTTAAAATCAAGAATTGGTATTTTCTTTTTTAAAGTCCACCTGTACACCCTGTTTCCTCCTACCTTCCATATTTCAATGTTGTTTATATGTGTGGGTGTCTCAGGGTGTACTTCTTTAGTTACTTTTGAGAAGCGCTGTAGTGTTCCTATAATGGTATAACAGTTCTGCTGTTCCTTTAAGGTTATGCCTATTAACAGTGCAGGAGGTGCTCCAGCGAAGTGCCAGTCCTGATCTACTATAAGTATAGCAGTCCAGAAAAGTGATGCCAAAGTCATATTGATCCGGCTTGCAGCTTGCCTAGGGTGACCAGATTTTCAGATCGAAAAACCGGGACAGGCAGAGACAACATTCTATTTGGAATAACTTGGGCGCCGGTTGAAGAATCTTTGCAAACATTTCAAAACTAATGGCCAGGTCCGCTCTGCTTCTATCCTGAAAGTCTTGTGGTAATTCGTGAAGCGGGGGCCAAGATAAAAGGGGGGTCTCAAAACGTGTTCTCCCCATGCAATTTTCCATAGAGACCTTTAGCCGCAGCTACAGCCCAAACTGCTGAACGGAATTACACCAAATTTGGCAAAGAGGTAGTCCTCAGACTCGTGCCTTTTGCTTATATGGTGTCAATCTGTTCAGTAGTTTTTTTTAGATATTAAAGGAAAAAAGTACATATATATCTGGGCGGAGCCAAACGACACATCTCATTGTGAGATCTGATTGGCTGTCAGCACTACATCCAAGAAATTTTGGCAGCCATCTTGGAACCAATATACCTGATAGCACCTCATTAAAAAGCATTGCAGTTAATAGAAGGTTTTAAGATTTTAGTTACATTATAAATCATTTGTTGATGGTACCATACTCATTTTAGGAATAGTGGTGTGTTCTAAGGTGATTTTACCATGTGAAAAAGCCTTCTGCTGGGATATCATGAATCATGTTTGAGAGAAAACTATTTTCTCATGCTTGTCCCTTAGAGGTGCTCCAGAAGCTAAAATGAGAGCATATTTTCTGTAAATTCACATTATCTTTCTCAGTCATGTGATAATGAAGTCTGACATTCTCAGTAAAACATGTACATCCAACAAGGGCAGAGACTGTCAGTTGATTGCTTTGTGTTCTACTGCAGCTTCCCAGAGTGTTCTAAAGAACAACTAGAGCTCTAACAGCCTTACTAATGACAAAGTATGGCACACCTGAAGCCATCCTGATTGGAATACACTGGTAAAACATAAAACATTTAATTTAAAAAGGAATTAAATAAGGGGGTTTATTTTTTCATAGAAATTACGGTTAGTGCTGTAGAACGAAAAATTAGGACATGTTTTAAGTGAGATCTCAAATATCTTCCTGTTACATTTCAACAGGAGCAGCCTGTCAGTTGATTGCTTTGTGTTCTACTACTGCTCCCCATAGTGTTCTAAAGAACAACTAAAGTGCTAACAGCCTTATTAATGACAAAAGTATGGCACACCTGAAGCCATCTTGATTGGAATAAACTGGTAACACTTAAAACATTTAATTTAAAAAGGAATAAAATGAAGGGTTCATTTTGTCCTAGAAATTATGGTTAGTGCCGTAGAAAGAAAAATTAGGACATGTTTTAAGTGAGATCTCAAATATCTTCCCTGTTATATTCCAACAGGAGCAGCCTTGCAGTTGATTCCTTTGTGTTTTACTACAGCTACCCAGAGTGTTCTAAAGAACAACTAGAGTGCTAACAGTCTTACTTATGACAGAATTATGGCACACCTGAAGCCATCCTGATTGGAATAAAATGGTAACACTTAAAACATTTAATTTAAAAAGGAACAGAAGGAGGGGGTTAATTTTGTCATAGAAATTATGGTTAGTGTTGTAGAAAGAAAAATGAGGGCATATTTCAAGAGAGATCTCAAATCCTCTTCTATTTAATTTGAAAATTCTGACATGGAAACTGAACAATCACTTTCAATACCAGCAGTAGACTTCCAGTTAACTCCCCGTGGAGCACTACCCCCTACACTACTCAAACACCACGATACTACCCTAAACCCTAGAACACTACCCCCAGCACGAGCCCCTACACTACACAAACACCACTGCACTACCCTAAACCCTAAAACACTACCCCCTACAGTAGACAAACACTACTGCGCTTCCCTGAACCCTAAAATACTACCCCCAGCATGACCCCCTTTACTACCCAAACACCACTGCACTACCCTAAATTTACCCTCAGCACGACCCCCTACACTCCCCAAACACCACTGCGCTACACTAAACTCTAAAACACTACCCCCTATATTACACAAACACCACTGAACTACCCTTAACCCAAAAACACTACCCCCAGCACGACCCGTACACTACACAAACACCACTGCACTACCCTAAACCCTAAAATACGACCCCCTACACTACACAATTACCACTGCACTACCCTAAACCCTAAAACACTACCCCCAGCACGACCCCTATACTACACAAACACCACTGCATGACCCTAACAAACTACCCACAGCACGACCCCCTACACTACCCAAACACCACTGCGCTACCCTAAATCTACCCCAGCACGAACCCCTACACTACCCAAACACCACTGCACTACCCTAAACCCTAAAACACTACCCCCAGCATGACCCCCTACACAAACACCACTGCACTACCCTAAACCCTAATTCTACCCCCAGCACGACCCCCTACACTACCTATTCACGACTGCACTACCCTAATTTCTTGTCAATCCTGGGGGCCAACTAGCCCACCAGGTACCTCCAGTAAGCGCCACGGAGCTGCGTTGCAGAGTGTTGTAAAAAGGGGCATGGCCTCTGAACACCTCTCTGCATCGCAGCCTCCTGGCGCATACTGGAGGTACCTAGTGGGAATTCATTCTCTAACTTAAAACGCACCACAGGGCGTGTTTGTAGACATATCACCTCAGGCCACGCCCCCTTCTTTCACCATTGTGCAAACGCTCCCTGTGGCGCGTTTTAAGTTGGGGAATGAATTCTCTTTCAATACAGAGGGTCCCTGAGAGCCAAATAGCTCAACAGGTGTCTCCAATATGCGCCATGGAGCTGTGTTGCAGAGAGGCGTTCAGAGGTCATGCCCCATTATACACCTCTCTGCAACGCAGCTTTGTGGCGCTTACTGGAGGTACCTAGTGGGCTAGTTTGACCCTAGGGACCCTTGGGATTGAAGGGGACTTAGTCTCTCAACTTAGAATGGTGACATGGTGTGTTTACACAATAGAAGATGGGGCCTGACGTGATGTGTGCAAACACGCCCTGTGGCGCGTTTTAAGTTGGGGAAATAATTCCACTTCAAACCTGAGGGACCGTGGGGGCCAAGTAGCCCACCAGGTGCTTCCAGGAAACGCCACTGCGCTGCGCTGCAGGGAGGTGGTGCAGGCCGTGCCCCTTTTTACATCTCTCTGCTACGCAGCTCTGTTGTGCTTACTGGATGTACTACGAATTCCGATTTACTTACCTGTTATCAGGAGAGACCTCAGTGCTGCATCTTTGAGCCCAGTACTGATCCTGAAAAGTAATTCTAGCCATACGTACCAGTAACTTGAATTTCCTTCCATAGGCTAACATTGACTGGCTTCTCTAGGAAATTCTTCTGAGTGTGGAGTTTTCGAACTTTAAAATATTCACCTAAAATCATCCGAACAACGAATTCCGATTTACTCACCTGTTATCAGGAGATAACCCAGTGCTGCATCTTTTAGTATGTGCGTGTATCAAGAGGGAGAGAGAGGACCAGATAGCTAGTCCAGATCCCCGGTTTATATGTCAATTAATCAAATAGAGACTAGCTAAGAATGGGGTTGGTATGATATTTATATTGTAAAGATCATGATGACTCAGTTTAGTTTTGTCAATTGGTGGTGGCACCTGTTGGGTGTCTTTAGAAAGCCCTCACCCACCAACCTAGTTGGTGGCATGCTTCATCATCGGGCCCACCCAGTGACACCTAGCATGTCGCGGGTGTGCTACGACGCCTGATTACAGCGGAGCAGGTATGTCACTGTGTGTGCGGTGAAGGGTGATGAGATTGTGAGTTTAAAACGGCTTGGCGAGGGTCCCAGTACCCGGAGGGTAAAGAAGCTTTATTAACTGGGCCTCCGTCAGCGGTTAAAAATAAGGCTGTCGGACGTAAGAGGCGAGTTACGACCTCTCACGTCCTTTAGAGTGTCAACATGTTTCAGCCAGTGCCTTATCAATATGCTGGCTTTCTTCAGGACAGATAAAAGGGTGTGTGTAATTAAAACTAGTGGGTGTGTAGTGCAGGCTATGTGTCTACGAAGGAGGCACAACAGGTCCAAAGCCGGCGCTGGCCAGAAATCCTGGTCAACCCCTTGCCACTTCAATAACCTTGAAGAGAAAACAACTTAAAACTAGCGTGATCTTGAGAAGGGAATCCCCCCTCTCACAGTTAGATACACTTTAGGGCATGTAGACACATAGCCTGCACTACACACCCACTAGTTTTAATTACACACACCCTTTTATCTGTCCTGAAGAAAGCCAGCATATTGATAAGGCACTGGCTGAAACATGTTGACACTCTAAAGGACGTGAGAGGTCGTAACTCGCCTCTTACGTCCGACAGCCTTATTTTTAACCGCTGACGGAGGCCCAGTTAATAAAGCTTCTTTACCCTCCGGGTACTGGGACCCCCTCCCAAGCCGTTTTAAACTCACAATCTCATCACCCTTCACCGCACACACAGTGACATACCTGCTCCGCTGTAATCAGGCGTCGTAGCATCTTTTAGTATAACACTGAACCTGAAAAGTAATTCTAACCGTACTTACCAGTAACTTGTATTTACTTCCATAGGAATCTATTGTCTGGTTTTCACCTGAAAAGTTTCTAATTTGATTTTGATTTGATTTTCACAAACTACAAATATTCTTTAAAAATCGCCTGTATGACTTAAACGCATTCTTTCAACTGGTTACAGGAGATGCATCAGTGCTGGATCTAGGATCCACCACTGAGTAAGAAAAAGTAACGATAACACTACTTACCTACTAAGTGAATTTCCTCCCATAGGATAATATTGGTAATTCTATGTGATCTATGTGAAAAAGTTTCTAAGTATCAACTTTTAAAATGCAATAATATTCCTTAAAAATCACTATTGTAATCAAAACGCTTTTACTCAACTGTTTACAGGAGATGTCCAAGGATTGAATCTAGGATCCAGTCCTGTGGTTAGAAAAGTAATCCATAAAGTAACTAATTGTATTTAACTAGAAATTCACATTGAGCTTAATGTTGCATTGTATTTGAAATTGTGTTGCCCATTGCAACAATTGCAAGTACTGTACTTAAAAGTCTATTGCCTATTTCCAAAGTATTTAAACTAAAGTAATTCATTCTAAGAAGGTATATTTTGTAATGTAATGTATAATATAATCGTAATGTAATTTAAAAAATAATATATCTAAAAATAAATAGTGTAATAAAATGTAGTAAATCAGTATAAAAAAATAAATATAACAATTTATACATTTAAAATTAGTCATTTACAAAACCTTTGAAATTCACTGAAAAAAACATAGGTTTCAGACATGTTATAGTTAGGAATTACCATTTAAAAAACCTTCGAAATTCACTGAAAAAACCATAGGTTTGAGGCCTGATATCATCAGTGATGTCACTGACCATGTCATGAATGATGTAATATGTGACATCATCAGCAGTGGATTGCCGGCGCGTGAGTTATAGTAAGTACAACTAACTATATCGGCCGAATTTCAATGGTTTTGTACGAGTGAAATGTCCAGCTAACTATAACACCCCTAAAACCTATGGTTTTTTTCAGTGAATTTCAAAGGTTTTTTAAATGCTAATTCCTAACTATATCAGGCCTCAAACCTATGGTTATTTCAGTGAATTAGATAGATAAATATTTTTATTTTTCAAATGTCCACATTTCCATCCCCTTCCTGTAAATAGTTCTAGGGCCCAAATGCTGCTGAGCTGGCCTTGATGTAGGGGCTCTGCACTCCTGACTCACCTCATTAAGTCCTGCTGTGCTGCTTGAATCAGGCGTGGCAGCACAGCAGGAGACTCTAAACAAATGAACTTCCGTCCTCAGTATCTAATAAGGCTGGTTGAAATGTGAACCTGCCTAACACTGTGATTAATGTGCAGGTGCGCCCAAACCCTCCCTTAAAAGCCAGGACATTTTTTTGTTTTAGGAAAAATTGATGGGAATGGTCACTTTGTATAGTAAGTATAAGGTCCCTGAGCCTTGGCCAACCCATGTGATTGTGGTCCCCAGTGCTGTCAGGCCTCACTATTGGAGTTGGCTCATGGTATCCCCCTGGCAGAACATCTGGGGAAGGCCTAAGCCTTTGACCACCTGGTAACCTAACTTTATTGGCCCTTGGATGAGGATGCAGTCAGATGCAGTCTGCAGATCCTGCATAACCTGCCAGGCCAGTGGGAAGTCCGGGGTAAAGCAGGAGGCCCCCTACAACCATTCCCTGTAGTGGGAACACTTATTGAAAGGGTCAGCATTGATATTGTTAGGCCTCTGGACCCCAAGAATTCCTTAAGCAACATGTTTATCTTGGTCTTAGTAGACAATGCCACACAGGATGCTGAAACTATACCCCCGAGGCCAGTGACTTCGCATGGTGTCCAGGTCACTGATGGGGCTATATACCTATGTGGGTTTATCGAAAAAGACTATCTCTGACAGGGGCACCAGATTCATTTCAGCCAACATGAAGCCAATGTTGGAGGAGTGTGTGGGTAACCTACAAGGTTTCCACTCTATACCACCCTCAGATCAATGGGCTTGCTAAAAGATTGAAAAAGACCCTCAAAAGCATGATTATGGACCTACCAGAACCGCCGAATGGTAAGTGGGCTATCTGGCCACCATGCCTACTATTTGCCTACAGGAAGTGCTTCAGAAAGTAGTGGGGTTTAGTCCCTTTAAATCTCTGTTTGGCCAACCTGTGGATGGACCTGTCAGTGTTATAAAGGAGGGATAAGAACAAGCACCCAACAAACCCCCTTCAAGATATAGCGAGCTACAGGTTGGTCCTCAGGTCTCAGATGAGGCTCTTCTGGAAGGAGGCTACTGAGAACCCAGAGGCTAGACTCACGTCTCAAATGAATCACATCTAGAAGGAGGCTACTCAGAACCTGATGGCTAGCTAGGAAGCCATGATGCATTGGTACTACCACAAAGCAGCTCTGGTAGATTATAAGTCTGGACCCTATGAAGTGAAAGAGCAGGAAGGGGAGGATACCTGCCGGGTGGACATGAAGTAATCTACAAACCCCTTCAGGGCCTTATATGTGAACCACCTCAATTCCCCATTTAAGTGGTCTGAAGTCAATATGATCTTGGTGACAGAGGATGGTGAGTAGGAGAGTGAACCTCCCCAGTCCTCCTTTCTTCCAAGGCCAAGATGGGTTAGTGGAAGGAGTTTGCCTGTCTCCTACCCTGATCCCAGTTGCCACTTGTTGGGGCGGTTTACCTCTTTATTATCTCTTACCCCATGGCTCTCTAACTGGTTTTCAAATAACATATGCACAGGGACAGCATGCCTGTGTAATACTTAATGTGGCCGTATTATGTTTAGTCTGCATCTGGAATCTTGTGATGTGGAGAATCCTTACAGGAATGTCATAATGCAAGCGGTGTCGAGCGGGAGGGGTGTTGGAATGTATATTTATGAGTTGTGAATATCTTTGGGCTCAATGTACTAGCAGAACCATGTTCTGCAGGGAATATCACTAAAGTAGACATGAAAAACATCTTTTTGCAGTACAGAGCACAGAAACGCCTGGAAGCTAACAGCCGCCTCACTACAGTCCGTCTCTACAACAAATACATTGAAGGTGATTTACCAAAGCTATACTTGAGTATGGTAACTAGACCTGCCCACAGGTTTGTCTTAACCAGACTAAGATTTGGTACGGCTCATGTTTTTTGGTTGCTTTTCCCCAACCTAAGAAGCAACCTGTTGGGCCGTGCCCATGTGATGGGCATTCCAAGCAAAGCACATTGCACTTTATGTTAATTTGTACTCTCTTCTTGCACGTTAGGGTGGCCTACCGGAAACCAATTTTTGTAAAATATGGTGTTAGAAATATGGAGGATGCGATGAAGTTAGTTTATAATATGAATTCTACGGATAAATGTTTTTATATTGCCACTTTTATCTCCAAATCAATCCAGATGAAAAATAGCATGCTGTTTTAAATATTTCTTTCTTTTAACCTGCCTTGTTTTTATCATCTACCATTTTTAAACTGTATTGTATTGTCCCATGCATTTGCTTATGTGCTTTTATGGTCATTGCATTCTATGAACCGAATAAAGCTTCATGAATTGAATTGAGTTGTGGCAGTTTAAATGGTGTTGACAGCAGAGGAGTTCCTGTGCGTCTGTCCACCACTACAGTGTAGATCATGTGTAGTAGTAAAACCTACCTGCACACTCCTGATGACTCCAGCGTTAATACTACAAAACTGACGCCAACGAATTGAGCCACAGTGGGACCCTGTACGCGTCTTGCCACTGGTTTGATTGAAATGCTGATTGATGACATCCAGCTGAGTGATGTCATCCAGCGGCTGCTAAATCTTCAGTGACGGCGGTCTGAACACAGCGAGTGTTATTGCGTATCCACCTCCTGTGAGCCCAGGAGTGATTGCACTTTGCATTGGCAATACGGTTAACCCCTATAACTTATCCCCTAAGAGACTACTCCATCTATCCAGCTAGGAAACAGTGCTGCCCTGGTTGTGGTGCAGCAACTGCCGATTGTCTGCATATTTCATGGCACTGTGCTGCTATTGTACCTTATTGGAGGCAAGTACTTTCTTACTTAAACATACTAATGACTGGAATATCCCCCAGCCGATTCTCCAATTTGTACTGAGACGGATCCCTGATATCCCAAAAAACAGACACTCAATAGGTGCAACACGGTATTGGGGCTGCTCGTGGCCAAGTGGCTGAGTCCTAGACCTCCAACTATTGAGGCCTGGCAGCGGGCTCTCCTTGAGTGGGCCTGGGCTGAAGAGGCACACATGAAAAAAACGCAAAGGGATGCAAAGGTGGCTGACACCCTGTTGGACTGTGCTGCGATGAAACAAACCTTACAGGAGCCACTGAGGGAGGACAGGTCAGGGAGGGTTAGGGAGAGGGAGGGGGAGTGGAATGGCCCGCTAGTTCGACTTCTACACCGGAACTAGTGTGAATCACTCTACTTACTTGATTTGACATGACAGAACTGCAACCAGGACTAAACATTATAATTCATTGACTACTGTGATACTGAGTGGAAGTTATCGAGGGGGGCTTTAGATTGGAGAGTTGGAAGTTGGAAGTTTCCTCCAATTGTTTTTTTCTTCTTATTATGAACTTGTGATTTTACTGGATATAATATGTTATATGTACAAGTGCCATGACGGGAAGCTTGTAAAATTCCCAAACAGCTCACTAACAGATTTTATTTGCCTCCTTCACTGATGGTACTTAATGTGTATTACGCTGAATTGCGTTGTTGTTGAACAGGTAGTTGACATAAAGATCTGCATATTATTGTTGCCAAGGGACTGATACTGCACTCTATAATGTAATATGTTTTAAATTGGCAATAAAGAAATTCTACAAAAAAGGTTAGCCCCTGCAAGTCTTTGCCACGCTAGTCTGCTGCCATTTATGTTCAGGTTAGTGCCTGCGCTAAAGACTAGTCTGATGCAGTGAGTTCACCATCTTACTAGTTCCCTCTCTATGCTTTACTGGTTTGGCCTGCTGTTCCTGCCTCGGTGTGTGAAGTGGTGTCAACGGTCTAATACGTGATCAACCACCATTTGGGGGTTTTGGATTTACCTCCACTGACTGTGTCATCAGCATGCAAGCGGCCTTTTCTAGTTTTTTCTTCACAGCGCCTGAACAGTGTACTGTTGCGACATCAGTTGGCCATCCTGGAAGTCATTTTGGGACATTTTGTGCTGTTTGTGTGACCAACAGCCTATATTTATTTTTCTTCAGGCAGTGCCATTGCACATCGTCACCAGTTCTACCCTGAGCATCACGCAGGTTTACGGCATTTAGCGGTGACACGCACACCCGTAAGTTCGCTATCAGTGATGGCACACATTTTCTGAGGCTACCACAGCAAATCTTTAGTCAGCATGAAATGCAGAGCAGCGGTGACACGCACATCGTTGTGTGCTTCATGGTTTCCAGTTGTGTAAGTTTACTATCAGTAACGCACAGACCTCTTCTAGTCTGGCGTTAACCTGGTGGTGTGCACACCTGTTTACTGTGAAGAAATTAGTGTGCATGCCTTCTTGGTGATACACATGGCATTTTGTTTTTCTCATTCTGCTGCTCTGTTTTGTTCAATTGGTGTGCACTTTTACAGGGCAATGGTTTTACGGGAGCTCAAGGTGAAACCTGTTAAGGCAGTTAGAGTCATAAAAGCTGGGAAGTCTCATCAAACTGTTAATCACAATAGGAAAATGGGGGCAACGAAAAGTGTGAAGAGTAGAGTTCGTTCTCAGTATATTCTGACTCTTGTTTCCATTGTGGCAATGCTCCATATGGCAAGGGAAGTAGATGTTGTGCAGATGCAACTTTTGCAAAAGGATTGGTCATTTAGCAGATGTTTGCCAAAAAAATGAACAAAAAGTCTGTTTTGTGTGTGGTTGATTCAGATCCTGAGTCTTATTCTGAGATAGGACGCATGCAGTGCTTGCGGTTGGTGATGAGAACGTTAATTCCCAGTTGTCAAGAGACACACTCCTGGGAGGAGGAACCCAGGATGGATGATTCTTCCATGTGCATTGATTCCCAGGCTGATATTCGAGTGGGGTGCAAGATCTTGAAGCTCCTAGTTCCTCTGTTTCATATGAATGGTGCAAAATTAAGCTCTTGGGGTATATCGGGGATATTTTGGAATTCAAAGGGAGGGGATCAAAGGGAAAATATATGTGGCAGTAAAGGGCCTTCAACATTTTAGGCTGTTTTCATCAAGGGCTGTTCGGTATGATTTTGAAGCCAGGTGCTAAAGAACAGGTTGAATGCAATGATGTGACTCATGAGTGGATTTGGAAATTTCCTGCTCTGTTCAGTGATTATCTTGGCAGGATTCAGGAGTTCAAACACAGTATCAGGATGAAGATAGGGGCATTGTCGGTAAGGCACAAGCTAAGAGGGGTATACTTCAGTGTCGGGGAAGATCTTGAAAAGGAGCTCAGAAATTTGTGTGAGAAGAGAGTTATCGAGCCAGGCGAATCCTCACTCTGGCTCTCCCCCTTAATAGTGGTGCGCAAGATGTGTGAGCAATTGCGGGTATGTGTTGACCTTAGATCTCTTAACAAGGAAATGTGTGTGGATTCATATTCCTTACCAAAGATTAGTGATTTGTTTGCATGCACTGCGGGAGCCATTGTATCCTCCAAACCCGATTTGGCTTCCCCGTGTCATCAGGTGGAACTCCATCCTAATTCAAGACACCATGCTGTTTTTATTTTCAACAATTGGTACCTTCCGGTATCGTCTGATACCATTTGGACTGGTCTCTGCGGCCTTTGTCTTTCAGAGGGCCATGCACAACCTGCTGAAGGAAGTCGAGGGGGTCCCTCTGTTCTAGGATGATATTTTATTGTTTGTAGAGAATGTGTAGCCCATAATGCTATTCTTCAAGGAGTACTAGGAATTTATAAGGAGAATGGAGCTGTTTTGAAGAAGGAGAAGTGCAAATTTCTAAGCAGTGAAGTGGAATATTTGGGATGTATTGTTGCAAAGGACGGTATAAGACCAAGGCCAAGGGCTGTTGAGTATGATTTTGAAGCCAAATGCTAAAGAACAAGTCCTCGTAGTTGAATGCTGCCTAAATCAGACTAGGTGGAGGTCAAAGTTTTCCTTGGGCTGTGCAAGTTTTATTCTCTTTTCATCCCCGATTTTGCAACCAGGTTGAGGCCCATTAGCAATTTGCTCAAGAAAGGTTCCAAATTAGTTAGGTGTATTAATTGCGCTACGGCCTTTCAGAGAATAACATCATTGCTTAGTAAAAGGAAGGCTCTTAAGCCTTTCAACCTAAGTTTGCCTTGTTGCATCACAGTAGATGCTAGGCAGCTAGGGCTGAGAGCTGCTCTCACACAGAAGGATGGCAAGAGTGAACACATCGTAGCCTTTGCATCCAGAGCTCTGTGGGAGGCAGATCTGCAATACCCTGCCATTTAGAAAAAACTGTTGGCCTGCTGGTGGTGGACTATTGAGAAATTCCAGTCGTATGTGTGAGGATGACAGTTTAGGTTACAAACAGACCATAAGCCATTAGTTTATATTGTGGGAGTTTTGCACACCCAGGATTTTAAGACTTTCTATTAAATTGATGCAGTACCAATTTGATGTGGCCCACATTCTAGGTGGTAGGAACAGCAGAGCTGATTTACTTTCTCGGGTTTCCTTTGAAGGGGATGATGACTGTGATGTAAAGTTGTCTGAACTGATGGACAATGACTTTTTAGATTGCTTAGTGGCTAGACTAGAAATTCCAGAATGGAAGGTCAGTTCTGAAGGAGAATGGATGGTGGCTGTAAAGAGTGATCAGGTAGTGCAGCTTGGTATTGATATCATGGGTCCATAAGACTCCTTGCCTGGGGTTGTCAGATATATAATTGTTTTGCTGGATTTTGTATTTAAGTGGCCTCAGCTCAAGATGGTTAAAGAAATTAGAGGCTTATTATGATGGCGGGCGGACACAGTCCGCCCACCACCGTAATCGTAATCGGGACCGGCCGTCAGGGGTGCGGCGGTCCTGCCCTGCAGATTAGGATGCGACCGCCACACTGGCAGTCACATCCAGCATATTATGCATTGTGGCGGGTGGTGCTGTCAGCAGCACCCGCCGCAATGCCCAATATGTATGTTGTGCATTTGCATGCATAACGTGGCAGGCACTGCGCGGTGCCTGCCAGCTTGTTCATGCAAATTCCATGTGCACCCCCCACCCCTCCAACCCCATGCAATTGCAAAGACTGCATGCCTTTCCATGGCGGCATCGCCGCCATGGAAAGGCCTATTTCTGCTGCCATCCCAATATCTGCAAGACACGCCACCATATTGTGTCCTTTTTCCGCCGGTCGACAAATGGACCGGCAGAAAAGCAGCAGACGGACGTTTCAACTGCCACGGTACCCCCCGCCATCATAATATGGCGGGGGTAAATGGCATGTGGGCGGTGTATTATGGCGGACGTAGCGCCACAGCCCTTTGGGCGATGGCGATCCGCCCGCCATTGTAATGACCCCTTAGTATGGGCACCAATTTTGAATTTCTTAGAGAAATCTTTCCGTGGGAGGTATTTCATGGATTCCTTCTTTTGAATAATTTCAAACATTTTCATAGTAAGGAACTGCAGGTTTTTCTTGATTCAGGTGAGGTCAAACTCCTAGAAATTTTGCTATTCCACCCACAAATGTATAGTTCCTACTATCCAACCATACCTGCAGTTCAATTTAAATCAGTATGGTAAATGTTTGTTGACCCGTTTCAGGTTTAACGTGTTTCACCGTATGATTTCCTTCCCTTCCCAAAATGATTGGTCTACAAATCTCTCCCCCTGCCCCTGTGATTCTATTTCTTTACAATCTACTATTCATGTACTTTTTTTCTGTAAATGTTATGTTCCACCACGCAGGCGGTGGATAGTACCACTTCTGAAGGTCCTGAGGTTGCGTCAGTGTCGCCCAGCTTATCTGGCCTTACAGTTCTTGGAAACTGAACTTATGACGAAATCTATAGTGCACTTTCTCAAATTTTGCATTAGACATCGTACCAATCTGTGATAAGTGGTTCAAATTGTTTTACGTTTACGTTTATATGAATATTGGCAAAAATGAGCTTTTAATATTTAAAACTCAAAATGTGAATTTTTAATGCTTTTAAATGGGCTTTTATATACGAATATGAAACTGATGTATTTTATGAACTTTTATGGTATTTCAAAAACAATGGAAAACCGAATAAAGATAATTTGATTTTGATTTGATTTGATTTGAAATGTATAGTCTTGTGGGAGGATGAACCGGGTGGTGGGCAAGTACATCAGGTGGGCCAAAAGTGTGAATCATAATGTGGTGAGATCTGTGCATAGCGCCTTATGGTTCCTGATGTACACCACTTTCAAGCCTAAAGCATGTGGTGGTCTTACCATTTAGGCCATATCTGACACTTACAATGTTGTCATAATGCTGATGTCCCTAAAATCTCACAATATTTTCAGCAACTCTCAGAATGGTCATGATGGGTCTTTATTTGGACCTATTAATGTGCTTGCTCAAAGGCCTAGCTAAGGTCCATAACATCTAAATATAGGTGTCTCAACATACTTCTGGTTCAGTTGTTAATCAAAAGATATAGGTTGAGACACTGCTCCACTGTACCCAGCCGTGCACAGACTCCAAACTAGAGATCGACTAGAATCTTGTACCAGCAATTTTGGCAGTAGAGTCAACAATGGAGATTTTGTCGAAAAAACAAGATCGTCCTTGTTTCCCTTCCTAAATATGGGAACTAAAATCAAGTGTGACCATGAGCGTGTTGGAATGCACCTTCCCCCACTTCTAACAATATTAGGCACTGAAGTTGCCCGAAGTGGGATATTGTCCCTTAAGACATCAGCTGGCACGCCATCTAGGCCTAGAGCCTTGCCCCCGGGGCATCTGGTGATAGCGGCCTCAGCTTTAGCCAGCTCAAAAGCTTGGGCTACAGAATTACCCACTTGAAAATCCCTTATCAGCTGACTTAATACTTTAAAAAGTTAAGAAATACACCTGAGTGATAATAGTCACCCTTACCTCATTGGAAATGAAAGTTTCAGAATCAGTATCGATTGTGTTGCAAAAAAAACAAAAGGAAGTCATAACTTGCCAAAAAGCATGCGTATCTTTCAGTGCTTTTGCGGCTAAGAGAGTGTCTCATGCTTTCTCTCTAAACACTTTCGTTCTATAAGTGAGAGCTCTCTTATACATTAGTCTGCAATGGCGCACATCAGTGGAATTTCTAGGAATGTCTTTAAGGCAAACGTAAGTTTGTGATGTGCAAGCTAAACCATACAGCAACTTTCCTAGGGCGCTCTAGGTGGGGGGTACTCAAAAGTCCCTCAATTGTCCCACAAAGAGTTCCTTAGCAACTTACAACTTCCTCATCCTCTACATCAGGATCAAGATGCAACAAAAATTCCACATACTTCGCTGAGACAAAAGTTTTCAGAAGGTTTGACGCCCATTTGACCAAAACACTGCTATGTTTGTCAGGCACTAAGGGAAGGAAGTTATCTTCAACAAGAACCATACCCGCAAACTCCTGAACGCCCAGAATGCATCCACCAGACTAGTCCTCAACCTATCTCGCCACTGCCTCATCACTCAACACCTGCGGACACTACATTGGCTCCCATCGATAAGAGAATAGCCTTCAAGCTTCTCACCCACACCCTGAACTACCGCCTCTCATTCCACGCACCCCAAAGATCCCTCCGCTCAGCTCAGCTCTCTCTTGCTACGGTTCCTCCCATCATGAAGACCAGAACAGGAGGCAGTTTGTTCTCCTTTCTCAGGGCCAAGGCATGGAAAACCCTCCCACTCCACCTCGGACAGACGCCATCACTCTCCAAGTTCACAAAGGGCCTCAAGACCTGGCTCTTTGATGGATCACCTTGATCATCAGGAAGCTGCCCACCCCCCAGCGCCTTGAGACCCTCTCTGGAAAATAGCTGCGCTTACCAAACCCATCATTGAATGGTTGATTGAACTGGAGGTGGCTCTGAAGGGCATTCCAGAAAAACAATACGGGGAGGAGGTAATGATCACTAAAAGTAATGTCAAGCACAACATAATCAGAAATACAACCAATAAAATCAAAATGAAAATCAGATTTAATCGATAATTCAATAGTTACCCATATCAGTTACTGTTGGCTTGAAGCTCAGGAAATTGGAGATAATGCCAAGGGAAAACTGCAAATTGTACTTGATCACAGAAAAGATCACTGCTCTACCACTTGGGTGTGTGAGTAAAATGTGTGTGCACAACTTTGTGATGATTATTCAGACCTCAAGATACAGGAGGGATGAGTCTGCAAAGAAGAGTGTTAAAATCCCCCACCCAAACTATGGCAACATCATGTTTGTTGTGGTTCATATAAGCTTCCATTGCACCCCTCTCCAGTGATATAGTGTGCCTGTTGTGTGGATCAAAATTAGTTTTTTAAAAGTTAATCAACAGGAATCTTTTGGTGTGCCTTTAAATCAAAAAAGCTTATAATGAGGCAAGACCAAGAAATCCTGCATTTAAGTTTGACGAAAACCAAAGTAAGTAAATAATTTTGTAGCATATGAAATAAGAATGTTCAATTCTATTAAGGACACAGAAGCGAGGATTAGGCTTCTCTCTCTTTACTGCATTAAATAAACAGCAGCCAATCACTACAATATAAAGGAAAAAATGACATGTCCCATGAACCTCTAGTCCATAAGTAATCACATGCTCAAATCTCCATCAACTTAGTCCTTTAAGAACCAAAACCTCCATCTTTCGTTGCAAACAGAGCTGAAATTGTAAGGATAAGAAAAACATTTTGGACCCCAACGATACCAGGCCAGGAGTAGTATTCCTCCAACCCTCTCACATGGAGAGATCAAAACAACTGCATCTTCCAGGGAAACCTGTGGCACTGTTGGCGAAGGATGAGTCAGCATTTACACCGACCGGCATACCTGCACAAGTATCTTTATATAAAATCAGTCCACTTCCTGTGACTTTCTGATAATTTCCTGTGAGATCAGAAAATAGAAACCATAAAATCCATACTAACAACTAATGTAAGCGGAGATGTATCGCATACAGGGTGGGAATTTAATATACAAAAAACTAAATAAATAATGTATTTATACCTTCAGTGTACAAGTAGAACAGAATCCAATCAGGGTGGGATAGACATCTCCTCTGTGTCCTCAATAGAATTTAAAATTCTTATTGCATAAGCTAGAATTTTTTTAATTCTATGTGAGTACCGGAGAAACCGATTATGCTTATTTAAAGCAGTGCTATTACCACTGATGCCACATCCACAATCGGTTTAAAGTAAAAATCCTTACTAAGGCGAAGGATTTAGAGGCCATAGTCGGGTATCTAAATCCTCGGGCGGAGTGCCTTCCAAAAGTGAAAATGCCAATGCCAGCTTCAGATAACAGTCAAGGCATCCGTCTTCCTAAAGTAGCGGCTGCCACAGGTCGGAAAGGTTTTTGCAAGGCAATAAGCACCTGTCCAATGGGGTCAACTCGAAATTCACTGGTGGCAACTTCATAAGCTTTAAGGCATTGCACTACACACAATTTAGCATTATTGGGAAACACTGGATAAGACACCACCCTGGTATTACTTTTTGTCTTCATAGAGACGGTAAAGGAAATCCTGTCCGGGGAGAAAACCCTGCTGGGGAGATCCAGAGCTCGAACAACGGACACTGTATTACATTCAGATGCAGCAACATTGTCAATTTGGCTGACAGTTGCTTGCAAGAAAGGTACTTATTTTGTTGCCAACTGTATAAAACATTTAGGACAACATTAACATCCAATAGTGAGGAATATGTGGCTTGAAGAGGATTACACTTGCGAATACCTCTTATAAGTTTACACACTGTTGGTTGCTCGGCGACAGGTTTGCCATCAATCGGGAGATGTCCTTTTGAAATGGCAGATCTATAGGTATTAACCACATGGCTGCTGCGGGGATTTTTGCGCTGTGCTGAATTGCTTTGATTCCCACTCTTCATGACGAGCTCAGCTCGTCATCAGCACACGACACCCGTGGGTGATGACGAGCTGAGCTCGTCATCAGCAGCGAAAGGGTTAAAGGATCTATAAGCCAGACCTACAGCTGCCAATGGAAAAAGGAAGTTAATCACCAGGCTGACGATCATCCCAGCAAGTTCATAATACCATTCGTCACACCAATGAACCCATCATCGCCAAGCCGAAGCATAGTGTTTGCGGGCACCCGCAGCCCAAGCCTTGCTGATATAGGTGGAAACCTGTTGAGAAATGCCTGGCACCTGCAATCTACTCCGAAAACTTTCCAGGCAACCAGCCTGAGCTGTTCTTCAGAGAGGATCAACAGATATGGAAGTCCCACTGCGAAACGAAATCAATAAAGGTCTTTCGCAAGACAATTCCAGAGCCACAAGGAACCACAGCTGTGCTCTCCAGAGTGGAGTCACACAAATGAACTTCGCCTTCTGACAACACACTTGAGACAGGACTCTGGGATTCATGCTGAATGGAGGAAATGCATACCCCAGATGGAGGAACCAGTCCTGCAGGAAGACATCCGTTGCTGACGCCTCTGGATCCAGTTCCCATCTGAAAAACTGAGGAATAAGTCAATCAAGACAAGCGGCAAACAGGTCCACAAACAAAGTAGGGTGAAGTCTCCAAGCACTGAAGTCGTGGAGATAACAAAGAGTGCCAGTTCACCATTGAGTTGTTCACTCCTGGGGAGATACTCCACTATAGCATGAATCTGATTTAGAAGGCAGAAGTGCCAAATATCTTTGGCAATCTCAGCCAGCATCTGATATTTTGTCCTGCCCAACTTGTTCACATATCGAACTGGCGAGACGTTGTTCATTCTCAGCAATATGCAACAGTCTTTCTGTGTGAGGGGAAGGCTCTTGATTGCAAAGTAGCCTGACAGTGGCTCCAGACAGTTGATGCGGAACTGAAGTTCTGTCTCCAACCATCGACCCCTCCCTTAGAAAGAGGTCCTCCTCTGGCTACCAAACCCCATTTGCTGGCATCCAATCCCAGAATAATGTCCGGGGAGCTGCCGAAGATCGCCTTGCCACTCCAGGCATCCATGTGTTCGAGCCACCATGTCATCTCCATCTTGGACTCCTACAAGAGGTGAACCTAGTTGAGTACAAAAGGTCCTTCTGCAGATGTTGCATTTTGAGTCTATGCAGAGCCTTGTGGTGGGGGGGTTCTAGAAATATAGCTTGGATGGAGGAAGCCAGGGAACCCACAATTTGAGCCACAGATATCAATGATATTGTCGGGCTGCATAACACATTCCTTAACTCTTTCTTGATATTCCAAATTTTCTGGGCAACTAGAATCAATTGGGACAAAATCAAAAGCCCAAAAATGCCATCTTTTTGGAGGTAACCAGACAAGACCTCTGTTGATTTATGACAAACCCAAGGTCTTGTAGGAGTTGAATTGTCTAGGACAGGTTGAGAGTCACTGTCTGAGGGTCTTGGGCCAAGAGAATCAGGTTGTTGAAGTAAATGATCAATCTCACCCCTTTGACTGGCAGATTTTCTACTATGGGTCTCATCAGCTTGGTGAAGCACCAAGGGGCTGATAGGGTCCAAAAGGTAAAACCGTTAACTCAAAGCAGCGGGTGGATGATACGTTTGTCTTAAACGTCAACACCTTAGGGCCCTTGGAACGTGAATATGCCTGGAGGCAAGCACATTTTCTTTTACTGGGCCCTAGTGTATCATCCTGATCACTAGCACTGTACCGATGAGAGGTTGAGTTTGTCTAAATAAGGCCGAAAGGCTTAAAAACCTCAGCAGGGTTAGAGGCGTGAAGCTGGGGAGTATGTAACCATGCTCTTCACTGAACGCTTTGTGTTAGTCAGAATCTAAATGTTTGTTAATTAACTGTGCAAATATTTCAGAATATATCAGAATTAGGAAAGCACAAATGAAGGACTTTTTTATAATTCCGAAGTGTGCTGAAATCAAATATTTTAATATAATCAAAATAGATCAAAACACTAGGTGATGCCATTGACATACATTATCATTTTGTGCACTGTATAGTTTTACCAGTAACACTGTATGTCTGTGCAAATGTAGTGGTCATTTTTTCATTGAAAATATGTTGTCTGTAATGGCAGTGCAATAATACCACACCTTGCATACTCCACTTTACGCCACTTCACTCTATGCCACGCCACTCTACTCCACTCTATACCACTCTACTCCACTCCACTCCACTCCACACCACTCTACTCTACATAACACTCTATGCCGCTCTGCCCCACTCTATGCCACTCTATGCCTTCACTCCATGCCACTCTACTTTACGCCACGCCACTCTACTACACACTGCTCTACTCCACTCAATGACACTATACGGCATTCTACTCCACTCTGTGCCACTCCACTCTAGGCCTTTCTACAGTACTCCACTCTATGACACTCCCTTCTATGACATTCCACTCTTTCCTACATCATAACACTCTGACACTCTACTCTATTCTTTACCAACTCCATTTTATGACACTCTACTCTACGTCACTCAACGCCACTCCACTCTACAACACTGTACTCCAATCTATGCCGCTCTAAGCCACTCCACTCTATGACACTCTATGCCACTTCACTCTAGGCCACTCTACTCCTCTCTGTGCCACTCCACTTTGACATTCCACTGTACGACATTCCACTGTATGACATTTGACTCTGCGTCACTCCACTCTACAACACTCTATGCCACTCTGTGCCCCTCTATGCTACTATGTGCTACTCTATGCCACTCCACTCCATTCCACTCCACAGCACTCTGCGCTGCATCGCTCCACTAGGGGTGGGCCGGAAACTCCGCTCCGCTGTCAGAGTTTGCGGAGCTTTGTCACTCCACACTCCACTTGGAGCACCGAGTCCAGCAAAAACTCTGCTAACAACTGCGTGGTCAGAGAATAGGTGCAACAGTAGGGAAAATGTTGGATAGCGGAGGGTTAAAAATTTCTATTCCCACTCTAGTGAGTGCAACAGTGGGGAAAGTGTTGGATAGCGGAGGGGTACAAATTACTATTCCAACTCCAGTGAGTGCAAACGTGGGGAAAGTGTTGGATAGCGGAGAGGTGAACATTACTCTTCCCACTCCAGTGGGTGCAACAGTAGGGAAAGTGTTGGATAGCGGAAGGACAAAAATTACTATTCCCACACCAGTGAGTGCAACAGTAGGGAAAGTGTTGGATAGCTGAGGGGTACATTTTTTTATTTCCACTGGAGTCAGTTCAAAATTAAAAACAAGTTAACAACACCACAAAAGATTTAAAAAAACAATAAAATAAAACATATATATATATATATATATATATATATATATATATATATATATATATATATATATATATATATATATATATATATATTTTATTTCCTACCTTATAACACCACACAATTGACAACCCACATGTTTTTTAAATGCATCTCCATAATTAGCATATTTAATTACCAATTAAACAAATATTATTAATTTAAAGAAATGTAAAACAAAAATTAATTTACTCCCCAAACGTTACCCCTGTAAAACCAAAACACACACACAAAATAACAAACACTTACCATAAATATTTATAAATTGATAAATTAATATTAATACTCAACTAATTATTACTTAATATTTCAAAACACATGGAGTGGTGGGCAACTCTTCTTTGCCCATAGATGTTCCGCCAGTACCTTATTGGCCCATTAATCTTTCTCTGAAATTCAAGAGCTGTAGAAAGTCATTTATACGCTTCCGTCTAATGCCAGTCTGATCTGGTGAATACATTTTGCTGCTCTTGCGAGGTAGTGAGTTTTTGTTTCCGAAAGGCACCAATCTGATACCTCCTTGCCCGTTCTGATGCCGAGGTCTCTTAGAATGGGGCAGAGCAGCCTTTGTCGTTCGCTGGTCTTTTTGGCGCAGAAACATAATAGGTGGAGCCAAGATTCCCTCTGGTAGTTGCATAGACGACAAAAAATGGCTCAGGCTGCTCGCGCCCATGCTGGATTCAAGTGTGCAGTACTAAGGGCCGTTAGCCTCATAAAAAGGATTTTCCAGCGAGCCTGGGCCCCTAGTGCTTCCCGCAGGTATTGTTGAGTTTTCCTCATGGTGTAAGATTCATCCAATGCCGTCTTGAAGGTGTCATGGTGAAGTGAGGCTAAATCCTTTTCATACGAAATAGAGCGGACTTGCCATTTCGATGATTTTTGACCAGGCCTTATGCTGGATGTCTGGTAGAGACAGACTATTGGATTCGATGTTTAGGGTCCCTGTTGCTTTGTCCAGCTTGATATGCCAGAGGGAGTCCTCTTCTCTGAATGTTGTTACCAAATTATGTTTGAAGGAGTTATACGGGGCTCTAAGGACTCTAATATAATACTTAATTAGGTCCCCCTGGAGGGCCAGTTCAGGTCTGCAGAGCCCTAGTTCCAAAAGTAACCTGGTGTTCCTTGCGTGCCTGGGTACTTGCAACACAAACTTGTGGGTTTTGACCTGAGCTGCTGCTATAAGTTTGCCTAAGGCTCCCGGAAATGCCAAATGGCCGTAGTTAATGGCCAGGATTAATTTTGCCTTAAGGACCCTCAGCATTGGGTCTGCTGTTGGGCTGGACAAGCGTTGGCTTAAGCGTCTCATTGTTAAAATGACATTGTTGGTTTTGGCAATATAGTGTTTTATATGAGTTGCCGGTGTTGCCTTCTCATGTAGACAAACCCCAAGATAATTATAGGCTGTGGTGGTCCCTATTTGGTGATCTCCCAAATTACAGGCTGCTTGTTTTTTGTGGGGATATCTGCCGAATATCTTTATCTTTGTTTTACTATGGTTGACTGTCATGAGATTTTTCATATTATACTCCCCCAGCTCTTTTAATGCTCTTTGGAGGCCCGCCCTTGTGTGATCCATCACAACAGTATTGCCTGCGTACTGAAAAATTGCCAATCTCACCATGGCCAGTTTTGATGGAACTAGACTTGCCTTTCAGAGCTACCCCAAGTCTGCTGTGTAGAGGTTAAGTAATAGGGGGGCCAAGATACAACCCTGCTTCAGATCGTTGTTAGTTTCGACTCTTTCTGATAATGCTGTATGGCTTATTGTATTAAATAGATGGTATGGAATCCAATAAGAGTTGTAAGCCCTTTTATTTAGTTCCAGATATATAACAAGAGCGGACTCTCATCTACAGCAGCAACCAGTAACTGCCATAGAACAGAAACCACTTATCATAAGAAAACCGTAGAACATAACATTGAAGTGCATTCTTCATGTAAAACATTCTAATTAAGTATTCTAGAAACACTAGAGCGAAACACTATGTACTACACATCTTCTCCCTTTCTATTGTTTAAAACAATTAAATATAAAGTATAAAATAGAAACTGTACAAGCAAAAACAAAATACAGAGTAATGAAGAAATAAAACTAGCAAAGTCCTGCAAATATGTTAGAGGTCTGTGAAATCTTGGAGTACGTTCATTGGGCAAACTACCAATAGGTAAGTCAGGAGTTTGAGAAGAGCAATGTACAGGTATGGGAGCATCTCCACTTCCGAAATTGTTAGACTCACCAGTATGAGCTAAAGAAGAGGAGGGCTCCACAGATGTATGAGGTGCCAAAAGATAACCGCTAGTACTGAGGGAAGAAGAGTCAACTTTTTCATGAGATGGAACAAAATCCTAGCCCGAAAAAGCAACATTCCTTTTGTACAGAGCCACCCTTCTAAAATTACTCTTGTAGAAACAAGTTTTAGAAGCTTAATAACTTCTAGGAGCGTATGGTCATTGACCATTTCCTTTTCCCACTCACTAGCTTCAAAAACACCCTCTCCAACAAACACAGCATCTTCTATAGAAGCAACGGCAATATCTTCCGCACTTTCAGAAACGCCAGAATCATGAAAGGTACGCCGATGTTGTATTGTTTAGTGTGTAAGTATTCCTTTAATTATCTCAAGTCTAGAATTTATGGTGTATTCTATTGGGAAGATTCTATATGTAGTCAGTTGTGGGGCTGTTGCCGGATTAGTAGAACCTTTCCCCCTGGTGCTCACCTGTTATAATATATGTATTTACCTAATAAATACTGAGGTAATCTACTATAACGACCCAACCTCGTTACTACAAGATTGGCGACAATTGGGATCCTAGAAGATTTTTTTTTATTTCATTCGGAGAATCGGAACATTTTTTTTTTCTTTCGCTAGTTTTGCTGAGTTCCTGAATATTGCCACAGATGGACTAAAATTGAGGACCGCAGCATGTAAATATTAAGGCAAGTGTTTGGAAGTTCAAGTTTTGTGAAAAAGACTCAGCGCTTTTACCTTAAGAGTTGCCGTTGCACTGAGGTGAGAAGCATTTTTCAATATTGCCTTAAAGTTCTAGTGCGCGCTGAGTGGTGACGTCTTTCCTTGGCCTTGCGCAGGAGGTGTTGAGGAGGTCAACGTGGTGACGTCGGAACGCACCATCACGTCCTTGACCTTACGTGGCGGCCATTTTGGAGTGCATTAAAAAGGAAAAGAGGACGATGTAATGTAAAACACATTGAGTGGCATGCTGAGGGACAATCTTGGCATTACAGGAACCGGAACGATTGGAAAGAATTTGGACAATAGGTGAGGCAGTCGGGAGGGGAAAGTAAATTTAAAAAAAGAGAGAGATAAGGAATATAGAATTCGAGTTTTTTTTTTGTGAACTTGAATGGGTGAAGGTGACAACATTCAAGAAGTGAATAGGAAGATGACACAACAGAATTTTTCAATAAGCCCCCAGAGCCATTTTGGGCTAAAGTTACTCAACCTACTATAAAATGGATTGAATGGAAAGAGTACTTCGTGAATTATATAGAAGCTGTTGATGAAGGAAAAGAAATGAAGCCTGAACAGAAGAGGAGGATTTTGTTACACTCACTGGGACCAGTGGGTTTAAAAACATATTCTAGACTGAGCAAGTGTGAAGACACGGATTTAAATGTATTTGACAACGCGATTAAAGATATGGACAAATATTTTGCACCCAAGGTGTGTATGGGTGTCATCAGGCATAAGTTCTTTCAGAGGAAACAAACTAAAGATGAAACAGTAGATGAATGGTTGGATGATCTAAAGAAGTTGGCACTTGATTGTCGTTTTGGTGGACTACATGATGAACTGGTTCGCGATCAGATTGTTATGTTTAATAACAATTCTGCGCTACAAGATTAGCTGTGGGTTAATGGTGACGCACCTTTGGATGATGTTGTTGCTATAATGAGGAAATCGGAGATGTCGGGAAGATGTGCTAATGTAGTTAAAGAAGCCGACAAGGAAGTGTCTAAAACTACGGGGACAGTTTGTAAAGTTCAAGGACCAATGAAGAACTTTCGTCCGCAGCAACAAGGGAAATGGGCGAACCTACCTATGAGATTTCCGAGTAGGGGTGTAGAAGAGAGAAGGTGTTATAGGTGCAACAGCAAGGAACATTTGGCTTTCAGTCAATTTTGTCCAACTTTGAAGAAGAAATGTGCCAATTGCGGGCTCATTGGTCATTTTAGCACATTATGTCGTAGACACAGCAATGTTAAATATGTTTGGGATGAAGATGTGGAAGTAGAAGTGGAAGATGATGATGAAGAAGATTGTGTGAAGAATGTGAGGGGCAATGTGGTGATAAATATTTCTGACAACGCTATGGAAGGGAAACCCATTTGTGAAGTTTCGTTTGGTGGTGTGTGTGTGAGTGTGTATGTGGATTCGGGTTCACCTTACACCATTGTTACACCAAGATGTATGGAGACAAAAGTTTGTGGGTAAGTTGGGTGAACATTTGGATAAATCTGATATTAATCCTGTTAGCTATACAGGAGAAAGAATAGGAATGTTGGGTTTTAGGTGGCTCACCTTTTTATGTAGGGAGGTTCACAATGGGAAAATTATATGTGGCAAAAGTAGGGCCATCTGTTTTGGGATGGTTTGATCAAAAGAATTTAAATATAATTCTAGATCCGAACAGCAAGGAGAAGGTCCTGATTTTGGATGAAATAAGTAAGTTGGAGGATGAATCAAGCGAGAAAACCAAATTGCACAAGCACCCTCTTAACAGTCCATTAATCTATGAACATGAATGTGGTCATTTCAGAGGTTATTGCACCAACATTATTGAATGGTTCGATGTCAATGTAAAATATGGATCCAAAACCGAATCTTGTTCTTAAAGTTCTTTATTATTCAAATAGGTTAAAAGATTTCCAGCTTATCTTTGCCGACACGTGTTTCGCCCTCTCCAGGGCTTTTTCAAGGCTATCTTGTTCTGGTCTTATGCTGCTCTGGTCGTGTGCTGCTCTGGCATCGGACTGGTTTGTAATCAAAAAGGGTGCTGGTATGAAGCGTTTTATGCGAAGCCTATTGAAAGTTTTTAGTCACAGCGAGCTCTTAAGCAAGTAGGTTCCCTTTAGGTAACACGGATCTAGTTTAATCCCTCATGAATCATTGAAACGAACAGAGCTGATTTGAATTAGTCTTGTTATGAGGGTGCGTCTCACTGCGTGGAGGTACGTCCTATCTCGTTAGATGAGAGATTATTGAGGACCTTGATAATTTTGTTATGAGGGTGCGTCTCGCTGTGTGGAGATACGTCCTATCTCATGGGATGAGAAATTCTTAAAAGACCTTGATAAGTCTTGTTTACGTTGTTTCCGGGCGCCGAGTCTCCACTGCAAGGCACTTGGAGGATGAGTTGTGTGTGTGTTTTCCAAAAGTATTCTGAAAGGGTTTGAGCATAAAATTGTTTTGAAAGAAAATGCTCAACCTAAAATACATAAAGTAAGACACATTCCGATGTTGATTAGAGAAGAGGTAAAAAAAGAGATTGAAGGGTTGTTGAGCAAGGGTGTAATTGAAGAAATTGAAACATCAGAATGGATTTCTCCGATCGTCGTGGCCAGAAAACCCAATGGAAAAATTTGTTTGTGCATAGATCTGCGCCACTTGAACAATAGTATTGTTGTGGATAAGTTCCCACTGCCTAGAATAAATGAGATGGTGTCTTCATTAAGGGGTGCAACATGGTTTTCAACAATCGATCTCTCTACCGCTTACCACCAGGAAGAGTTGGAACCGGAGTCCAGGAAACTCACGGAGCTTATAACCCCGTTCGGTTGTCATCAGTTCAGAAGAATGCCATTTGGGCTGGCATCAGCTGCAACTGTACTTCAGCGTTTGATGCATAAATTATTTGGGAGCATGCACATGGTGTCATTCTTCCAAGATGACATTCTCGTGGCAGGGTTAGATAAAGGTGACCATGACTCAAAATTAAAACGAGTGTTGAGTATTGATTGAGAGATCTAAGTGCAAGTTTGGTGAAAGAAGTGTGTCGTACTTTGGCCATGTAATTAGTGAAGAGGGTTTGAGACCTAAACCTGCCTTAGTGGATAACATCATTAAGTTTCCTGCACCAACTTCAAAGGAGGAAGTTAGGGCATTTCTTGGCATGGCTGAGTATTGTGCCAAGTTCATCAGAAATTTTGCATCAAAGGTTTACAATATTTGTTCTCTTTTGAAGATCAAGTGAAGTTTGAATGGACCGGGTTATGTGAAGAAGAATTTAAAGTAATCAAGACAGATTTACAGAAAGTTTGTGCTTTGGCAGGTTTTTATCCTAATGCTGACTGCATTTTGACTACTGATGCGAGCAATAGTGGCCTGGGTGCGGTGTTGTCGCAAAAAGGTGTGGATGGTAAAGAAAGTATAGTTTTGTTTGCGTGAAGAGCCCTTTCTCCTGCTGAGAGTAGGTACCCCATTATAGAGAGAGAAGGGTTAGCATGTGCATGGGCTTTGGTGCACTTTCGTGCGTTTGTTTGGGGTAAACCAGTGACTATTCGCACTGATCTTAGGTCATTAGTTAGGATTCTATCTAGTGACGGTATTGCCGGTGCATTGGCTAGGATGGCAAGGTTGTCTATGCGGATGAAAGAGTACATTTACAAAATGGTTTATTTGCCAGGGGAGGAAAATTTAATTGCTGATTGCCTATCTAGGTTCTTGTAAACAATTGGGAGAGAAAGGGTGGTTAGACCTTAGAGGTCTAGTAGGAACTCCTGGTCCCCTTAGATTTAATAATTAAATAAATGAAGGAGTAACAACTGAGGGTACTAAATACCTGTACAGTTATTACGGTATTGAGGTGCATGCCCTGCGACCCAATCTGGGACAATCCTTTGTCCTTAGAAGACCCCTCACTCACCAAACTGGTTGGTGACATGCTTCATCATCGGGGTCCCACCCGGATAGCCGAATGCCATCCAGGTGTGCTGCGACACCTGATTACAGTGGAGCTAGTTATTTTTGTTTATATGTGATATGAATAGCAAAGTGTGGTTAAAAGTTGTCTCAACACTACCCACTCGAAGACTTTATTCTGGAGTGGTTAGACAACATGTAAAAATATATATACAATTATATTTACATGTGGCACCTTTGCCTGGTTAGGTAGGCTGTGGTGTCAAAAAATAGACGTAAAGTAAGTTAAAAGGATAGGTCTACATGTTTCAACCTTCGTGTGATTGTAGAGATTTTCATCCGGACTAGTGTATCTTAGGCTGGGTGATCTACACACACTAAGGTGTATCCTGCCCTAGCCTATTTATGTAAGTGAAATCACAAACCGGTGATTTCTAAAAAGTGTTGTTCTCCGTGTAGTTTCGAATAAAAACCTGTGGAAAAAACGGGGAGAAAGGGTGCGGTGAGGGCAAATTAATCCAGTGCAAACATACAGAGAATTGTGCTTTGTGCACTGTTTGGGGATGTGCCCGTTTTCGGACTGGAGCAATCGTAACTGGAGCAGGCTTACGTGCTGTTTGTGAAAGAAACACGCGTTTACTGCCATCAGGTTGTTATGCCACATTCGGACCTGTGTTGTATCGTGACTTGCCGAAATTCGATTGCAGCTGTACCCGTGAGTGCCAGGAACATGAGTGGGTACGGCTCATGAGGAATAAACATTATCCGTGTCTAAGCTCCAGTATTGAAGCGTCCCGTGATTGAACAATAAATAAAGTAATGCGGCGCAAAACAGATCTTAAGTGCTGATTATTTAAGATCTAGTTAAAACACTCACAACACTAGCATACAGGCAGCACAAGCAGTCATACACATGCGAACAGATAGACAAAACATTCTTACTCAAAGTACGCTGATTCAGGGCTTCATGAGCTCCCCCGACCCTGCTTTACTGTGCAACCACCATCTAAAACAGAAAGTGGTAGGGAAGTGAGAGGATCTGTACGGTTCCGTCGAACCTTGACTCATCGGGTCGGGAGATATTTGGACTTACTTGTGGCATCAGGCAGCGATTCGGTCGGGAGCTCTGTGGGAGTGAGGTACGGGCTCTAACGCGAAGCCGGGAGTGGGCGGGGCGTAGTCACGTGGGGCCCGGTTGCTGGGGTAACTAATGCTCGAGTCAGACGCTAGGCTTGCGCAGCCTCAGATGGTTGCGCTGCCCTGGTAGCGTTGTGAGCTTGGGATTAAATTAATTTAATCATTTTAGGACAAAGGGAGACGCTCGTCAGCGTAGTGCTGGACCAAAAGTGATCCATAGTAATGGAGTTATCAGAAAGGAGAGAGGGATCACTGGTTGATCCTACGGGAGACAGAATCTTGTAACGGGTCAGTGTTCATGAACTTCAAGTAATCACAGGATAGTAATTTTAACTGGAGAGCACTGTGTTCCAGGGGATATTGTTGTTGATACCTAACACCAACCTCCTACAATGCATCCTGCTCAACACCCGCTCGGTCCACAAACACGCCATCGACCTCTGGAATCTACTAGACACCATCTCTCCAGATGTCGCCTTCCTAACAGAAACATGGATGAACTCCACATCAGCCCCAGACATCACCATTGCCATCCCGGAAGGCTATAAGATCATCCGTAAGGACCGGACCGACCAAACAGGAGGAGGCATCGCCATCGTCCATAAGAAATCCATCCGCATCTCAACCAGCTCAGACGTCAATCTCGCCAACACTGAACACCTTCACTTCCAGATCCACATCGACCACAAGACCACACTCAGAGGCACCCTCCTCTACAGGCCATCAGGACCCCGTGCACAATTCAGTGAGGACATCACGGACTTCATCACCCCACACGCCCTCCCCTCCAAGGATTACATTCTTTTGGGAGACCTCAACTTTCACCTTGAAAAGAACAACGACCGCAACGCCACCACTCTTCTGGACAATCTCGCCAACCTCGGACTTAAACAACTTGTCACTACCCCCACCTACATCGCAGATCACACACTTGACCCTATCTTCACCTCCAGCAAACATGTCTCCTTCAGCCACACCACAGCTCTCCTTTGGACGGACCACAGCTGCGTTCACTTTACCTACAAAAAGACCACAACCAACAACCATCCTCAACCCACTCTGCGAAGAAACTGGAACAAAATCACCATCGACCAGATCTCCTCATCGCTTCTTCAAAACCCCCCTGCCCACTCCTCAAATCCCGACCAAGCAGCCATTAACCTCACCCAATGGCTATCCAACAGCGCCGACATCCTAGCACCGCTGAAAAAATGTCAAATCAAACTAGGCAGCAAGAAGGCCTCCTGGTTCAACGATGATCTTAAGAAATCTAAGAAACTCTGTCGCTCCCTTGAGAAGGCCTGGAAAAAAGACCCAAACACCAGCACCAAGGACGCCTTCAAAAACGCCACCCGTATACACCACCAACTGATCAGGAATGCCAAGAAAGCTGCTTTCAAGGACCGTCTAGATAGCGACGCCCACAACAGCAAGGAATTATTCAACATCGTCAAGGAATTTACCAACCCCTCAGCCAACTCCAACGACATCACCCCCTCTCAAGCCCTCTGCGACTCCCTAGCCTCATTCTTCCACAACAAGATTGCAGACATCCCCAACAGCTTCGACAACCGACCCGAAGACCAACCCACACAACCCTCTGCAGGACCCCCACCCCCCTTGAACATCCTCAATGACTGGAACCCAATCTCCACTGAGGACACCATCCGCCTGATGAACTCTATCCACTCAGGATCCCCCACAGACCCATGCCCTCACCACATCTTTAACAAAGCAGACTCCATTATAGCACCACACCTCCGAGATGTCATCAACTGCTCCCTCAACTCCGCCACCTTCCCGGAAAGTTGGAAACATGCCGAACTCAGCGCCCTTCTAAAGAAACCCACAGCAGACCCCACCGAACTCATAAACTACCGCCCTATCTCGCTCCTTCCATTCCCGGCCAAAGTCATCGAGAAAGCTGTCAACAACCAGCTCGCCGCCTTCCGCGAAACCAACAAATCCCTCGACTCCTCACAGTCCGGCTTCCGAGCCAAACACAGCACTGAGACCGCACTCATCGCAGCAACAGACGACATTCGAACTCTGCTAGACAACGGAGACACAGTCGCCCTCATCCTCCTCGACCTCTCCGCAGCCTTTGACACAGTTTGTCATAGCACCCTAATTTAACGCCTCAGAAACATCGGAATCCAAGGAAAAGCACTGGAATGGATCACCTCGTTCCTTGCCGGAAGAACTCAGAGAGTCCGCCTTCCACCATTCAAATCAGAAGCTACCGAAGTCATCTGCGGTGTGCCACAAGGATCTTCACTCAGTCCCACCCTCTTCAACGTATACATGAGCCCCCTCGCGGCCATCGCACGCCAACACAACCTCAACATCATCTCCTACGCTGATGACACTCAACTGATACTATCACTCACCAAAGACCCCAACACCGCCAAAACCAACCTACATGAAGGAATGAAAGAAGTAGCCGAGTGGATGAAGTACAGCCGTCTAAAACTGAACTCTGACAAAACTGAAGTCCTTATCCTTGGCACCTCCCCCTCCGCCTGGGACGACTCTTGGTGGCCAGAGGCCCTTGGAAAAGCACCCATCCCGACGGACCACGCACGGAACTTAGGTGTCATCCTGGACTCCTCACTCTCTATGAACAGACAAGTCAACGCCGTCTCATCTTCTTGCTTCAATATTCTTCGCATGCTCAAAAAAACATTTAGCTGGATCCCCACCGAAACTAGAAAAACGGTCACCCACGCACTGGTCACGAGCCGCCTGGACTACGGAAACACCCTATACGCCGGTACCACCGCAAAACTCCAGAAAAAACTCCAACGCATCCAGAACGCCTCAGCCAGACTCATACTAGACATCCCGCGTAAAGACCACATCTCTGGACACCTGAAAAACCTCCACTGGCTCCCCGTTAACAAGAGGATTACTTTCCGCCTCCTAACCCACGCACACAAAGCACTCTATGAACTTGGACCCGAATGCCTCAACTCACGACTTTCCTTCTACACCCCCTCCTGCCACCTACGATCCTCCAACCAAGCCCTTGCAACTGTACCTCGCATCAACAAAACCACCATGGGAGGCAAATCCTTCTCCTACCTGGCAGCTAAAACCTGGAACTCACTTCCCACTCACCTTCGCCTCACTCAGAACCACCTTTCATTCAGAAAGCAACTTAAAACCTGGATATTCGACAAGTAATTCCCCACCCTTCCTCAAGCGCCTTGAGACCCTCTGGGTATGTAGCGCGCTATATAAATCACTTGACTTGACTTGACTTGACTTACTCTGGGTGGACAGTCTATATATCCAACGTTGCTCTTTTTCATAGAGTCGTTGAGATAGTCCGTCGACCGGGGTTAGCTGTTCTATGACAGTCCATGTCATATCATTGGGCGTGTGGTTCTTGGAAAGGTAGTGCTCAGTCAGTTTAGTCATAGATTTCTTGCACCGAATAGTGCTTCTATGTTCGCCAATTCTTTGCTTAACCTTCCTGCTGGTCATGCCTACGTAGCGAAGGTTGCAGGGACAGATGATAAGGTACACTATGTTAGTGCTGTTACAGTTGGTGTGGGACCTGATGGTCCAAGTTTTTCCTGGTTCCAAAGAAAGAATTTTCGTGTTCTCCGTCAGGTGGCACACGCTGCAATTGCCACATTTATAGTGCCCAGTGACGTTTGGGAGGCCCCACGCATTGAGGACTGTAGGTGATGGTGTTCCAAGGTTTTTAGGTCTAGTGTTCACGACTGCGTCCCTTATGCTCCTGGCCAGTTTGAAGGAGAAAAGGGGTTTCTCCCATTTCAGATTGCCAGTGTTGAGTATTTTCGAATGTTTTTGGATGGCTTTGGCCACACTGTTTGATGCCGGGCTATAGGTAGTCACACAGGTCAGTGGAATGTCATTGTTGGTCTTTGTGACATCTTCCAGTAGTGTCTCACGTTGCTGGTTTCTGGCTCTTTTCTGGCATTTGTTTAGAATCTTTGTTGGGTTACCTCTAGACTCTAATTTAGAAGTAAGGTCTCTTGCTTGATCTCGGTAGTCGTTCAGGTTGCTGCAGTTCCTGTGTATTCTTAGGAATTGCCCGTATGGCAGATTTTCTCTCAGTGGTCTGGGGTGAAAGCTATCAAACCTAAGCAAGTTGTTCTTTGCTGTAGGTTTGTAATGGGTTCTTGTGTGCAAACGTCCATTTTCCTTTTTTATGACCAGGTCCAGAAAGACCATGTTTGTGGGGCCTTTTGTGTAGGTGAACCTCAAGTTGTCTTCCCTGGAGTTGAGCCAATCAAAGAAAGAAATCAAAGTCGCTTCTGGTCCCTGCCAGATGACAAAAATGTAATCTATATAACGTTTCCAAAATGTTATATAGGATCCAAAGGGGTTGTTGTTAAGGATGAACTGTTCTTCAAAATTGTACACGTATAGTCCGGCTACACTTGGAGCAAACGTACTGCCCATCGAAGTACCCCCTATTTGCAGGTACAGTGTTCCCTCAAACTCAAAGAAGTTCTTTTTCAGAGCTAGTCTGGCGCACTCTAAAATGAAGTTCTTGGATGTCCTTTGTGTCCATTCCTCTTTATTGAGGACCTTTTCCAGGACTTTCAGGGTGTCGTCCTGGGGTATGCTCGTGTAGAGGCTCTCTATATCAAAACTCACGAGTAGAGTATTTTCATCCACTTCAATCTGGTCTGGCTTTAGTTTCCGGAAAAAAGTTGCCAGTTTGCAATGTAACAGGAATTTGTCCAATCTAGGTGTCGGGACAAAACCGAGTCCTTTTATTTAGGACTTCTATTTCAGTGGTTGACAGGGGTCTGGTGGCCAAATTGGTTATTAGGTCTTGCTGCTGCTCGGACCCATAGTATCTGGTATAGGATCACTACTGGAACCTTTGTCCCGCTTCTGCGACGTATTCCTGAAACCAATTGTACAAAAGACCACTACTTACTTACGGGATACTAAGAATCTTCTACAACTACTTGACTAGATTGAAGTGGATGAAAATACTCTACTCGTGAGTTTTGATATAGAGAGCCTCTACACGAGAATACCCCAGGACGACACCCTGAAAGTCCTGGAAAAGGTCCTCAATAAAGAGGAATGGACACAAAGGACACCCAAGTACTTCATTTTAGAGTGCGCCAGACTAGCTCTGAAAAAGAACTTCTTTGAGTTTGAGGGAACACTGTACCTGCAAATAGGGGGTACTTCGATGGGCATCAAGTTTGCTCCCTGTTTTTTCCACAGGTTTTTATTCGAAACTACACAGAGAACAACACTTTTTAGAAATCACCGGTTTGTGATTTCACTTACATAACTAAGCTAGGGCAGGATACACCTTAGCATGTGTAGACCACCCAGCCTAAGATACACTGGTCCTGATGAAAACCTCTACAAACACATGAAGGTTGAAACATGTAGACCTATCTTTTTAACTTACTTACTATTTTTTGACACTACAGCCTACCTAACCAGGCAAAGGTGCCACACGTAAATATAATTGTAAATATAATTGTATATATATTTTTACTGGTTGTCCAACCACTCCAGAATAAAGTCTTCGAGTGGGTAGTGTTGAGACAACTTTTAACCACACTTTTCTATTCATATCACATATTAACAAAAATAACCAGCTCCACTGTAATCAGGTGTCTCAGCACACCTGGATGGCATTCGGCTATCCGGGTGGGACCCCGTTGATGAAGCATGTCACTAACCAGGTTGGTGAGTGAGGGGTCTTCTAAGGACAAAGGATTGTCCCAGATTGGGTCGCAGGGCATGCACCTCAATACCGTAATAACTGTACAGGTATTAAGTACTCTCAGTGGTTACTCCTTCATTTGTTTAATTATGCCTATCTAGGTTACCACCTCCTCTTGAGGAGTGTGTTGATGACCCGTGGAATGATTTTTGTGTGGCATTTGTACATGATTCTGGCATTCCTGCTATTAGTAAGGATTATTGGATGGAAGAACAGAATAAGGATCCTATTTTAAAGGATGTTTTTGAATATATTTGTAAAGGATGGCCAAAGAAGTGTAGTATTAAAGATGGTTTAAATGCCTTTTGGAAGGTCCGTATGGAATTATCATGTGAACAGGATGTATTGTTCAGAGGCGAGAGGGTGATTCCACCAGTGACGTTGAGGAAGAGAATTTTACAGTTATGTCATGAAGGTCACTTTGGGATTGTGAGGACAATGTCTATTGTGAAAGGAATGTTTTGGTGGCTGGGTGTGGATGGAATGGTGGAGGACTTTGTAAGGAAGTGCACTATTTGTAATTCAGCTGACAAAACACTTAAGACATTAAAGCCTACGATGAGTGATGGGTTGATTCCTGATTCACCTTGGGATACCATTGCTGTAAACATAATTGGACCTATTGGAGAATAAAAATAATTTGGTATAGTGGTCATTGATCTTTTCTCAAAGTCGCCAGTTGTAAAATGTGTGGAGAAGGTGAATGTTCAATCAGTAATTAAATTTTTGGATAAGGTTTTCATTATGGAAGGGTTACCAGTGTGCATTTTGTCTGATAATGGTGTGCAATTCACCTCTAAGATTGCTAAAGAATATTTTCACAGGTGTGAAGTTAAGCATAAAACCACTGCGTTGTACAATCCAAGTGGTAATGGCACCGTAGAGAGATTTAATAGAGTGATAAAGGGTGTTATTCAAGCCTCTATGAACAAGGGACTAGAATGGAAGGTTCAAGTACAAAAATCGGTCTGGTCCTACAGAATTACTGTTCAAAGTGGTACTGGTTTGTCTCCATTCACTATGATGAGAGGTAGGTCAGCTAGAGCCAAATTCAATCCTGGATGGTTGTTGGACAGCAAAGTGACTAGTTGGTTTCCTGTGGAAGTTAAAAAGAATCTGGTATCTGTTCACACTTAAAGTAAGGATTTTTATGATAGGCATCATAACACTAAGGAAGTGCAGATTAAGATTGGAGATTTAGTTAGGATTAAAATACCTTTTAAGGTAGCTAAGGGGGAGAGTCGTTTTGAACCCCCTGTTAAGGTGGCTGAAGTGTTGAAGAATGATGTTCGACTGTAGGATGTCAAGGTCTGGAATCTCAAGAGTGTGGCAATTAATCCTGATCAAGAGGAGAGTGAACCGCCCATGTTAACATTGGATGATTATGGGTGGATTGAAGATCACTTTGAGAATAGTCAACTACAGTCTCAGTTGGCTAGTGATTGTGGTGGTAGTAGACAGATTGTTTCTTCTCAATCTGATTCTGATTCCAACATCCTTTCTAATGATAAAGGGGGAAGGGTTGGGTGTAGTGAAGATCAGCATCACATTCATACTAATGATACAGTTTTGCCTTTGCCCTGCAAAAGAACAAAAGATTTGCCTGGATGGTTGAAAGGATTTGTAATGTAATTTTGCCTTTATGTTGTATTCATCTTATATTTTGAATGTATATACTTTTCTTTTGTTGTTATGGGGGGGGGATTGTGCTGTATTGCTTAGTGTGTAAGTATTCCTTTAATTATCTCGAGTCTAGAATGTATGCTGTATTCTATTGGGAAGATTCTATATGTAGTCAGTTGTGGAGCTGTTGCTGGATTAGTAGTACCTTTCCCCCTGGCGCTCACCTGTTATAATATATGTATTTACCTAATAAATACTGAGGTAATCTACTATAACGACCCGACTTCGTTACTACAGCCGATCCAAAGACATTCTGGAGAGACAGTCAGCCTGCACATTTTTCCATCCTTGAATATATTCAACTGACTATTGGAACTCTTGGATTCTTGCAGCAAGTTTCACAAGTCTAGCGGACCCTTTACCAGTACCCCCTGGAGAAAGAACCTTGATAAGAGGTTTATGATCCGTTCTTAGAATAAATTTCATACCCCAAAGATAAGTTCTAAAATATTCCACTGCCCAGGAGGCGGCTAATGCTTCTCTTTCGATGACCGAATAGTTTTTCTCTGAGTCAGTCAAAGTTCTTGAAGCAAAAGCAACAGTGAATTCAAACCCACCTTTGACTTGTGAAAGGATAGCGCCAAGACCCGTCACACTGGCATCTACTGTAACAATAGATTTGTTATGTACATCAAAGGGTGACAAAACATTCGCATTACATATTTCCTTTTTGATGTTACCAAAACATTCCTCATACTGAACATTCCATGAAAAACTGACCCCATGCTTAAGTAAAGACTTCAAACATGCAGTTTTGTCAGAAAAGGTTTTTACAAACTTCGAGTAATACTCGATGAGACCCATGAAGGAACGTGATTGGTCCTTGTTCTTCAGCTGAGGTGCAGAGTGAATAGCTTGACACAGGTAGTTTTTTAGTTTAACACCCAACGGAGTGATAGTGTAGCCCAGATAATCAACATGATCAACTGAGAACTTGCACTTTTCTCTGCGGAGAGTGAGACCAGCAGAAGATAATCTATCTAAAACAATTTTTAGAGTGGTGTTGTGTTGTTCGAGAGATTGCCCATAAACTAAAATGTCGTCCTGAAAGTATACCAAATTTCCTACACCCTGAAATATATTGGAAACCATCCTTTGAAACACACTATCCGCAGAATTGAGGCCAAAAGGGAGGTGAGTAAACTGAAAAGTACCCCAAGGAGTGATAAAAGCTGTCAAACTTTTTGAATCTTCATGTAAGTCGATCTGGTGCTATGCACTCCTAAGATACAGCTTGGAGAATACCTTGGCCCCTTTTAAAGTAGTGACTAACTCAGAGATATTGGGCAAAGGGAAGGTGTCAGCAACCACACACTGATTCAAAGATCTCAAGTCCACACAGGAGTGGAGTTTGCCGTTCAATAACTCCAGTTGCCAACATATCATCAATGAGCTGTTTGACCTCATATCTGACAACAATAAGGACACGCCTAACTTTGTGTTGTATGGGGATTGAATTTTTTTTAATGATTTTGTGGGAATACCCTTTGAGACGACCTAGGCTCTCACTAAACACATCTGCAGCTTCAGAGAGGCTAATGTCTAAACCTCCATCTTCAATAATCATGACCTGTGGATTCGCGCGAGGATTAACTATGATGCTTAGGTCGTACTGATGTACCCACCCCAAGATAGCAGGGCCCGACACAGACACGTAAACTTTCCCTTTGAATTTCTCTGTTAGAAAACTTGATGTTTGCTTCAAAGTAACCAAGGATGTCTAAAGGTTCCACCTGGTAACCCCCTGGAGAAATGTCTTTGGGAAGAAGAGGTCCTGTACCCCACACTTTCACAAACAAGGCATTGGGAATGATCGTGTAACATGAGCCAGTGACAACCATAAGATGGACAACTCGATCATTAAAAGTGAATGGAGGTTTGGGCCTATTCTTTCTTTTGTTTTCCTCTTCTACACCAGATAAATTTGAACCCACTACTAAAATTTTGTTAAATTCATCAGCCCCACATGTAGTGTTTTCTACGCAAGCAACACTAGAGCGAGCTTTGCTCTTGCAAACTCTTGCATAATGACCCAATCCGCCAATCGTCCATACTTGAGGCATTCCTCTTTGGCTGCAAAACAAAATTTCGAGTCAGAAGAATGGCCAGCACTGCCACACCTATTACACAATTTGGTATTATAAACCTTAGAAGGATTTTGAACTTTCGTGGACAAAACTTTTGAAAATGTTTTCTAGTTTTTAACTGCTGCAACTTCTTGTTCCTCCTCACATTGAAGATGGTCCATTGACTCTTGAGAAGAGACTTCATTGACATCACTCAAGTTGACTTTTTCTCAAGTTCTTTCATACATCCTTCTGACTGTTCCACTATTTTGGCCAATTCAATAGCAGTTTGTAAGTTTGGATTTTTAGCTGCCCACAAACGTTCCTGGATTTTTTTTATTGTTGCACTGAACTATGAGCTGATCCCTGATCAGCTCATCAGTCATGTTACCAAACTTACATTTGAGTGACATTTCCCAAAGTCTCGACACAAAATAATCGATAGATTCACCATTTTTTAAAATTCTTACTGTAGAATTTATACCTATTCATGACTAAGTTTTCTTCTTTAGAGTATATAACTTCTAGCTTCGTTGTATTCATCTGGAAGGGCTTGTCCATTAGCCTGTAGAGCTGGAGGAAGGAACTTAAAAACACGCTGGCCCTCTTTCCCCAATGAACTCAACAAAAGTGCTTTCTTCCGTTAAGCTGAAAACTCCTGTGCATCTAAAGCATCTAAGTAATTGTCAAACATCGGGAACGAGTCCTCCCATGATATAGCAGGTTGGCCAGGATCTGGGAAAGCACCACTGAACAATTCTGCGAGCAACTTTTTGTGGACATGGTAAAATGATATCCAGAATAAGTTTCATATGATAGAGAAAATAACTGTACGCAACACTTTGTGCAGAAAATAGGATTCAGCAAACTTCAGTACCTTAAGGTGTAATGGCGTGTGTATCACCGTCGAGAAAAACCTGTGTTCAGATTAAAATCCTTATTCAGATACACAATTGGCGTGTGTATCGCCGACGGAGCCTCTGGAATGACGATGAAAGTCAGGAAGAGTAGCGCGCATGTAAGTACGTAGCGTTGGTATAAACAAAAGTATACTGGTGCTGTGTTGTTATGGAAACTTAAACAAAATGTCTTCTCACACTTACGGGCTGACGTATGTTTACGTGAAGACAGTGCAGCTGATTGGACAAGAAGAAGTGTTTCAGGACCTGCGCGCTGACGTGTGTCAACGTGAAGCTAGAGCGGCCAATTGGAAGGAGGTGATGTGTCACAGAAAGAAGACAAGGAACATCCAAGAATTCACGTCACCAAACTTCGCTAACTGCCCTGGGCATTCCATGATGTCATCATTAGTGAGAATGCAGTTGGAGGAAACAATCCTCAGAGCACTTAACGGTCGCAGGTAGTATTTACGCGATTTACAAACGCACCAAACACTGAGTGATTGGGTTTCCAATGACAACCTGATGCGGGATATGCCAAATAAAATGTTGCGATGCAGAATGCCTAGTGCTCCACACGTTACTTATTTTAAAGACTCAGGCAGTAAGTATACGCTAGGACAAGTTCTGAAAGTTGCTAGGAGTCACTTAAGCATAATTTAAGACAAGTAGCAATCGCGAAGGCATAGTCCAAGGATGAACATGTCCAAAAGCATAACAACCGAATATTAATTAAGGAAGGCGTTTCTTCATGCAGTGTTAACGGAAACAGTCAAGTCAAGTCAAGTCAATAAATTTATATAGCGCGCTACATACCCAGAGGGTCTCAAGGCGCTTGAGGAAGGGTGGGGAATTACTTGTCAAATATCCACGTTTTAAGTTACTTTCTGAATGCTAGGTGGTTCTGAGTAAGGCGAAGGTGAGTGGGAAGTGAGTTCCAGGTTTTAGCTGCCAGGTAGGAGAAGGATCTACCTCCCATGGTGGTTTTGTTGATGCGAGGTACAGTGGCAAGGGCTTGGTTGGAGGATCGTAATTGTCGGGAGGGGGTGTAGAAGGACAGTCGTGTGTTGAGGCATTCGGGTCCGATTTCGTAGAGTGCTTTGTGTGCGTGGGTTAGGAGCCGGAAAGTAATCCTCTTATTGACGGGGAGCCAGTGGAGGTTTTTCAGGTGACCAGAGATGTGTTCTTTACGCGGGATGTCTAATATGAGCCTGGCTGAAGCGTTCTGGATGCGTTGGAGTTTTTTCTGGAGGTTCGCGGTGGTACCGGCGTAGAGGGTGTTTCCGTAGTCCAGTCGGCTCGTGACCAGAGCATGGGTGACTGTTTTTCTAGTTTCAGTGGGGATCCAGCGAAATGTTTTTTTGAGCATGCGCAGAATGTTGAAGCAAGATGAAGAAACGGCGTTGACTTGTCTGGTCATCGAGAGTGAGGAGTCCAGGATGACGCCCAGGTTACGTGCGTGGTCCGTCGGGATGGGTGCTTTTCCAAGGGCCTCTGGCCACCAAGAGTCATCCCAGGCGGAGGGGGAGGTGCCTAGGATGAGGACTTCTGTTTTGTCTGAGTTCAGTTTCAGACGGCTGTGCTTCATCCATTCGGCTACTTCTTTCATTCCTTCATGCAGGTTGGTTTTGGCAGTGTTAGGGTCTCTGGTGAGTGATAGGATCAGTTGAGTGTCGTCGGCGTAGGAGATGATGTTGAGGTTGTGTTGGCGTGCGATGGTCGCGAGGGGGTTCATGTATACGTTGAAGAGGGTGGGGCTGAGTGACGATCCTTGTGGCACGCCGCAGATGACTTCAGTGGCCTCTGACTTGAATGGTGGGAGGCGGACTCTCTGGGTCTTCCGGCAAGGAACGAGGTGATCCAATCCAGTGCTTTTCCTTGGATTCCGAAGTTTCTGAGGCGTTGTAAAAGGGTGCTATGACAGACCGTGTCGAAGGCTGCGGAGAGGTCAAGGAGGATGAGGGCGACTGTGTCTCCATTGTCCAGTAGAGTTCGAATGTCGTCTGTTGCTGCGATGAGGGCGGTTTCAGTGCTGTGCTTGGCTCGGAAGCCGGATTGTGAGGAGTCGAGGGATTTGTTGGTTTCGAGGAATGCGGCGAGCTGGTTGTTGACCGCTTTCTCGATGACTTTGGCCGGGAATGGAAGGAGTGAGATAGGGCGGTAGTTTTTGAGTTCGGTGGGGTCAGCAGTGGGTTTCTTCAGGAGGGCGCTGAGTTCGGCATGTTTCCAGCTTTCCGGGAAGGTTGCAGAGTTGAGGGAGCAGTTGATGACGTCTCGGAGGTGCAGTGCTATAATGGAGTCTGCTTTGTTGAAGATGTGGTGAGGGCATGGGTCTGTGGGGGATCCTGAGTGGATAGAGTTCATCAGACGGATGGTGTCCTCAGTGGAGATTGGCTTCCAGTCATCGAGGATGTTCAAGGGGGGTGGGGGTCCTGCAGGGGGTTGGGTGGGTTGGTCTTCGGGTCGGTTGTCGAAGCTGTTGTGGATGTCTGCAATTTTGTTGTGGAAGAATGAGGCTAGGGAGTCGCAGAGGGCTTGAGAGGGGGTGATGTCGTTGGAGTTGGCTGCGGGGTTGGTAAATTCTTTGACGATGTTGAATAGTTCCTTGCTGTTGTGGGCGTTGTTATCTAGTCGGTCCTTGAAAGCGGCTTTTTTTGGCATTCCGGATCAGTTGGTGGTGTATGCGGGTGGCGTTTTTGAAGGCGTCCTTGGTGCTGGTGGTTGGGTCTTTTTTCCAGGCCTTCTCAAGGGAGCGACAGAGTTTCTTGGATTTCTTAACATCATCGTTGAACCAGGAGGCCTTCTTGCTGCCTAGTTTGATTTGTCGTTTTTTCAGTGGTGCTAGGATGTCGGCGCTGTTGGATAACCATTGGGTGAGGTTGGTGGCTGCTTGGTCGGGGTTTGAGGAGTGGTCTGGGGGGATTTGAAGAAGCGATGAGGAGATCTGGTCGATGGTGATTTTGTTCCAGTTTCTTTGCAGAGTGGGTTGGGGGTGGTTGTTGGATGTGGGCTTGTTGTAGGTAAAGTGAACGCAGCTGTGGTCAGTCCAAAGGAGAGCTGTGGTGTGGCTGAAGGAGACATGTTTGCTGGAGGTGAAGATGGGGTCGAGTGTGTGACCTGCGATGTGGGTGGGGGTAGTGACAAGTTGTTTAAGTCCGAGGTTGGCGAGGTTGTCCAAAAGCAAGACTGTTAAAGGCTCACCTCACAAAATAAATTGTTCTTTGCTGCAAAATACTCGAGGTATCACAGGAGTACTTGACATGAAGAAGTTGTAATCTTGTCCGCTCTTATCTGAATTCCACATTAGAGAACGAGGATGAAAGAGGACACGATGGGTAGAAAGGTATTGTCGCCACAAATTGTAGTAAATAGATGGTAAGGAATCCAATAAGATTTGTAAGTCTTTTTATTTAGTTCAAGAGATATAACAAGAGCGGACTCTCCTCTACAGCAGCAACTAGGCAGTAACTGCCATAGAACAGAGCCCACTTATCATAGGAAAACCATAGAACATAACATTGAAGTGCATTCTTCATATAAAACATTTTAATTAAGTATTCTAGAAACACTAGAACAAAACACTACGTACTACCCTTATCTTGACTTGTACCCAGGTCCCCTCATGAAGTGATATGATGCCTTTCAGGAGCTTTGATGGAATCCCCCAGGCTGACAGTTTTCCCTAGATTTCACCCTTATCAACTCGATCAAAAGCTGTGCAGTAATCTATAAAACAGTGGCAGGTGCCTGTCTTTCGCAGCTTATTTTGAGAGGTAGGCCCGAGCCATAATGTTATCCGTTGTTGAGCTATTTGCCCTGAAGCGGGTCTGGTAGAATAGAAGTATCTCGTTGTTATTAGCCCAAGCCTCTAATTCTCTCAAAAATAGTTTGGCATAGGGTTTGGCTTCTACATCGAGCAGGGCCACAAACCTATTGTTCGCAGTGATCGCCTTTCTTTAGAATGGGAAAATGGACTAATCCTTTCCATGATTCCAGTATTACTGCCGTTGATTAAGCTAATTGAATAAAGGGGTGAGGATTGAGGCGAAGAAGGATTGGACTGGTTTAAATGCCAGGGCTGAAATACCGTTAGGGTCTGGCGCCCCATCGTTCCTCATTTTCCTGATCTCCCTTGTTATTACTGCTTCTGTGAAGCCATTACCCTCGATCATCATTGGTCCTGCTTCATATATATCCATGGGGAGAGTGTCTATATGAGTGCCTATTTCCAAGGTGTTCTTTGAAAGAGCATACTCGGCAGCTGGTATTCCTCTGGTGTAAAAGCTCCTTACGTACACTTCCCACTCATTGCTTGCAATGTTATTATCCTTACTCCTAGACTGGGAGCTCAGGTGGTTGATATACCTCCATAATTTGGCGTTGTTCTTTTCCTTTAACAGGGCGAATATTGTCAGCCATTTTTGTTCCATTTCTTTCCTTTTTTGCTTGCCTACTTTCCTCCTGTAGGTAGATCTCAATTCCACTATGGAGGCCCCCTCTGACGATGTTCTTCTTTTATTCCTTTCTCTGAGTGCCTTCATAAGAGCACCTTTACATTGACTCAGGCTCTTCGGTATCTTTAGCTTCTTTGAGGAGCTGTCTGTTGCATTCAGTAAAATAAAGATGAGAACTCCTTGTTGTAATGTACAAGTAGTATAGTCATTCTTTGGATGAGATGGTCAGGTACAGCATTTAAGTAGAAATGTAATCTGGCAAGAAACCCCACCGGGAACATATAACCTCCTGCTCAGCCTCTAGGTAACTGATAAATCCCTTGAACAGTAACAGGTAAAATCATGGATGACATCACAGAGACATGACATAGACAAGCAGACACTAACAATAAGGAGAGACAAGAGCCGAATGTAACAGAGTCCTTGTGGGAAAGTATTTTTTTACAGTGATTTTTGCCCAACTTCCGTCAAAGGTCATCTGTCAGAGCTTCCCAGAGACCTATAGCCTCTGAAAGGATCTCCCGCAGTCCATGAGCTTGCCACATTAGTGCCCACTCCTGGATTTTTCCTTTAGGTTTGGTTGTCCTTTTTATTCTTTTAAGGACTCTGAAGCATTCATTCCCTGTGGATTCTCCCATCACTTTCTGGAGGTCCGCTGATACAATTCCTTGATTAAATATTGCACATAGAGGCCTGTGATCGCTTTCCCCTCTGTCGTCGACCGCAAAGTCTTTCGATTTATCGGACGATTTCTTATTGATTAAAATATAGTCAATAGTAGATATGTTCCTAAATGATAGTTTGGGGCACCACAAGGGTGATCATAGTTTCTTCATGAAGTGAGTTGAGCAAAGTTTAAAACATTTTAAAAAGAGAGAGCAATGAGCCCACCTTGTGTCCTTTGTTTTGCTTGCCAGGGACCCTTTCCAAGCCTCTCAATTTAAAACCACCTGCAATGATTACATTATAATATTTTCTCCAGCGTGGTGGTGAGTAATTCCATACTGGCTGCAGTTAGTGCCGGATTGATATAGCAATTTATGAGCAGCAAATTTAACAGCTGGCGACCCTCCTTAAACCCAGCAATTACCATTACTTGCAGGTCTGGAGAGTTTACTCTTATTTCTGTAGATGTAAGTTTACGTGCATGGCTTATGAAAATTGATAGACCCCCGTAGGGGCACCCATGTTTTTTGTCGTTGAATTTATCCGATGTTCACGGAATCCTGCTATGGGAGTTGATGTCATTGACCAGGTTTCTTGGCAGCATATGATATCCCCTTTTGCAAGGTAGTCATGTACGTCCTTGTTCCCTGCTTTTTTGTTGCGATGTTCCGTGATAAGAGAGTTACTTCTTGATGGAGGTTGGAGCTATGACCTTGATGTTGATCTTCCCACACCGACATTTCTCTTCCTGCTCTGGTGGAGAATTGATTCTGGCTAGGGGTGCTGTTACCAGTTCTCCCATCTTGTGACCTGCTTAGATTGCCCCATTAGCACTCTTCGCAGATTATCTCTTTGAAAGATGGAAATATTTATTGGTGTACTAGGGCGTTCATTGGTATTTTCCCCTCGTTTTCTGTCATGGTTAGTGCCTTTCAAGATTGATGCGGGCCCTGCCCCTCTTTTTGAGGTATGAGGATGGAGGGATATTTAGGTTGAGTGCGTTCTGTTACTTCTATGCCCCAGCTTGGTAGTTGTTGGACTTCTCCAAGAACTGCCTGTTAAAGAGAATCATCGCTAAAGCCCCGGAGGGTTGCATCACCATGGCTGTCTCCTTGTGACCTTTTTAACTTTACCCACTCTATGTTTTCCGTGGTGATCTGAAACATGGATGTGACATGGACAAAGAGTCGGAGGGTATTAGTTCTGTTTAGGATGTCATGGGGTCCTTCCATGTGGTCCCTAGGGGTGAGCACCACCTCATATATTGTGGGTGTTTCCTCTGGGTATTTTGTTTGCGTGCCCCCCCCCCCCAATGCTCTGGCTGCATAATCTCAGACTTTGGGGCGGGTTGTTAAGGATTCACCAGTATTGTTCACCTTCAGCCCTGTTGTTGTTTCCCATCCAGCTTTCTTTCTGCTTCTGCTCCGTCAGGGGAGGTGTAGTGTGCTCCTTTGGGCCTTTATGACCCTCCAGTTCCAGAAGGTCATAGAGCATTATTTATGTGGAGGCGTCCCCTTTACCCAAGTTCACCCTGTTTGTTGTCACTTGGGCCGCCATTGATCTTGACCCGGCTGGTTGTTGTAGGTCCACCTCGTCCGCCTGGTCCACATGGTCCCTGTCCTGTTGCGTCATACCATCTCTTGCTCTTTCTTCAGCCTTTTCTTTGTTTGCTGGTATACCCTGGCTCTTAATCTTCTGTTTGAAGGTTAAATCGGGTAAAGTGGCAGTGAGTTGCTTTTCTCCCCGGGTCTGTGACTGTTGAGCATTGCCGGCAGGGTTGATCTTCTTTTCATTTTTGATCTTTTCAACTGTTTCTTCAGCTGTTTCTTCACCCTCCTTGTTAGGGGGGCTTCTGATCTGACTCCTACTTCCCCCTCCATGGTCACTTTCTGCTCTTCTGCTTCCTTTGTTTCTGGGCTTTTCGGAGTTTCATCTATGTCGCTCTTTATCGGGGTGCCGGGTCTCTAGGCTATTGTGCTCATTTTCTCTGGCTTTTGATTCCGAGTTCCCTGCTTGGCTGGGTTCTCCATTGGTCACCAGTGTGTGATTTCCCTTTGCCAGCGATTCAATAGTTTCAGATGTCTCCCAGTATTTCCTTTGTGTAAACAAACAAAGATGCCAGTGCTGCGTCAGACTTTCACACATTTGATTGCACAATGAATTGAAACAATTGTAGCACACCAAAACCAAATTTTGACTGAATAAATCTTTTTATTTTGATTTTGTACTCGAAAATTTCATTTAAGAACAGGAACTATTTAAATGTATTTTGTGAAGCAATAAAAAATGTGGGAGAATAAGGAGAGGGCACAATTGCGTTGTTTATTTTGCAACCTTCCCAAGGGACTCGGAAAAAGGGGATGGTGAACTAGAGGAAACAAAAGGAGTTCTAGAGGTGTGTGTCAAGTGTTCAACACATAATCGTCTTCCTACATTCGCTCTGTGAATCTTTCATACCATACTTATACAGTATTCAATCATACATCCTTGCATGAAGTGAAAACAAAAAAATGAAAAGAGTGAAAAGAAAGAATGGGGTATCTCACTTAGATACGGGGCCTAGGATTATGGTAACAAGTGGGGTATTGTTTTTTAGACCCTTTGTTTTTAATGGCCAATCTTTATTGTTCTGTTTTCTTACGAAAATTGCAATATTGTTATAATTGTTGGATGGCCTGTTGTTTGAAGACTAATTCACTATTGTGTTAAATAATTTTTCTAAAAAACAATCATTTCAATCATGAATTGTTTCAATTCATTGTGCACTCAAATGTGTGAAAGTCTGACGCAGCACTGGCATCTTTGTTTGTTTACACTACGTACGGCGTGGCCTTGCTGCGCTTTTGCCAAACCCCTTTCTGTTCCGTGGCCCCAGTATTTCCGGCATCTCAGCCCACTTATCCATTATATCAGCACAAGAGCTTGTACGACCTATCATTGCTTGATTGTAGTTGATTGTTGCCTCCAATTCTTCCACCTTGTGGCCCCGGTTCACTATACATTGGGCTATTGATTGAAGAAGGTCACCTTGGATCTTCATTTTGGTTGATTGCCCTATCAGAGCCTTAGGTATTGACTTTTGTGCTTCTCTTATGGCTATCAAATGGGGGTATCGTCTTGCTCACCTTGATCTTTCTGGCCTGTTGCTTCGGACAACCCTGCTCAATCTTTTGCCTGATTTTTTACCACGCCCCCTCTCACTATGAGGTTGCGTGTGAGGTTCAAAGTCCTTTCTGTTGTTTGCTCTAGTTTTTGTAGAAAGGAATCAGTGAGGTCTCCTGTCTCTGGCGAATCGAGTTGTTGGCGTCCAATTATTGAGGGCTTTGTAATTGATCGCGAGATAGCTCGCGGGCTGGTACACGGGCTGGTTCGCGCCAGATCTTTGCCCTCAATAACCTTGGACACGTCCTCCTCCTAATGCCAATGAATCAAGGCTTTGATCGGTAAGAGGCTTACTGTCGCGTCGGTATGCTTCCTAACGGTACCTACGACTGTTATGTGCCTCCCTAGGTCAGAATCACTGATCCTTTCATTGTGTAGTTTACTGTTCTCCCCTACAACCCCCACTTTACACCCACCAGAAAGGGGCTGATATGGTCCTTTCTGTACCCATGCTTCCTGCGCCCGGTCCTGGTCCTGGCTTCCTTCGTCAGGCCACAGGCAGCTCCCTCTCCCAAGAGGGGAATTTTTGCTGTGGGGTAGCTCGATGTGTGCCTGGCCAGGCCGCATTGTTTGGGAGTTGCTCACTGTGGTCTCATTGGCCCTTCTGGGGGGCATGCCCAGGGGTGGCGGGCTGCCAGGTGCCTGAAAATAATGAGCAATAAGCCCTTATTGGGGGGAATAAAGGGAGGAGGGGCTCTGTGGATTAGACTCCTATCTTAAGTTCTGAGCTGTACTTCTTTTGACCCTTGTTGTATGATATTTGTGGGCGTTCTCGTCAGGATACATGCTTGGGTTTCCCTCGAGCATAATCAATAAATCAGGACACTTATAAAGCGCACTACATACCCGTGAGGGTCTCAAGGCGCTTGCGAGGGGGGGGGGGTGCTGCTACTGAACGAAGAGCCAGGTCTTGAGGAGTCTTCTGAAGGCTAGTAGGTTTTGGGTCTGCCGTAGGTTGGTGGGGAAGATGTTCCAGGCCTTGGCAGCGAGGTGGGAGAAGGATCTGCCACCGACGGTCGTTCTCTGGATGCGGGGGACTGTGGCGAGGGCGGAGCGGAGCTGGCTGGGGAGTGTTGAAGCTGAGACGTCTGTTGAGGTATGCTGGGCCGTTGGTGTGGCGGGCTTTGTGTGCGTGGATGAGGAGCTTGAAGGTTATCCTCTTGTTGACGGTAGCCAGTGCAGGTCTCTCAGGTGGGGTGTGAGGTGGCTGGGGCAGGGGATGTCGAGCGTCAGATGTGCCGAGGCGTTCTGGATGCGTTGAAGTCGTCCCAGGAGCTTGGCCGACATTCCTGCATAGAGGGCGTTTCCGTAGTCCAACCTGCTGGTGATGAGGGCCTGGGTGACTGTTCTTCTGGTTTCGGTGGGGATCCACTTGAGGATCTTGCGGAGCATTCGGAGGGTGTTAAAGCAGGATGAGGATGGCGTTGACCTGTTTAGTCATGGAGAGGGTGGAGTCGAGGATGATCCCTAGGTTGCATGCGTGGTCGGTGGGTGTCGGGGCTGTTCCTAGTGTTGTTGGCCACCAGGAGTCATCCCAGGCTGAAGGTGTGGAGCCGAGGATGAGGACCTCCATCTTGTCCGAGTTCAGCTTCAGTCAGCTGTACCTCATCCATTTGGCGACAGCCTTCATGCCTTCGTAGAGGTTGCTGTTGGCGGTGTGGGGGTCTTTGGTGAGGGAGAGGATCAGCTGGGTGTCGTCGGCGTAGGAGATGATGTTGAGGTTGTGCTACGTGGGCGAGGGGTGCCATGTAATGTTGAACAGTGTCGGGCTAAGGGAAGAGCCCTGGGGTATGCCACAGATGATCTTGTGGCACTGGAGTGGAAGGGGGGGAGGCGGACGCTCTGAGTTCTGGTGGAGAGGAAAGATGTGGTCCAGTCCAGGGCCTTCTCTTGGATTCCGGCGTCATGTAGGCATGTTCATAGTGTGCGGTGGCAGACCGTGTCGAATGCGGCTGACAGGTCCAGCAGGATGAGGGCCATTGTTTCTCCATTGCCAAGCTACATTATCCGTCATAAACTGGTAGCATCTGGAGACAATTCAGAGCGCTTTCCATAATTCGCTAAACCCGCAAATCACACAGCCTGGGTCTTGTGTTTGCTATAGACATCTGTGTACAACCAACTGGGCACAGGGTTCTCCTAGGCTCCATAACACTGAGCCCAGTGCCATGAGGCAATGGGCTTTACGTGCTATGGACAGGAACACGTCTTGTCTACTCTCCCGTTTAGATTGACGCACCTGTGGGATTTTTTTTTAATTTCAATTATCTTTATTGTTCTTTTTCCAAAACATAGAACATAAAACATATAAACATCAGCGCATAATCGTACAGGATGCAGCCACATTGGCTATGTTGTAGTTGAAACAGTTGTACCATATATGGGTATGACTGCCCCTCCTATCCACTGTTGAATTAATGAGGAAAGGAAAAGGAAAGGAAAAGAGCTAAGGTAGGAAAGAACTGAGCTAGCATACAGAAGTTTAGTTTCTGCGCGGCAGAGTCTTTGACCCTGTGGAGGTGTGGAGATGTGTTGTAGAGAGACTTGTTAGATTTGTTAGTGTTTATTCATGGCGGGTCGTATGGGTCTAAAAGCTTGTCCAAGGACGCATACATCCCCCTGTTGGGATTTCTCCATGGTGAGGGCGGTGTTGTCGGCACCTCGAAGGTACATCACCCAGTTAAGCCAGCCCTTGAAAGTTGCCTTGGAGGTGTCTTTCCAGTTGGTAAGTACTATTTTGACTGCCGCTGTTAGTAGGAGATCCAGCAGGTCTCTGTCTTGCTGTAAGTCGATCTCGGTTGCCATGAATGTAGTGGCGAGAGTAGCAAAGTCTGCTTTGTAGAACATTTTTAAGATGAAAGAACTGCAGAGCCAGGGCTGTAGTCCAGGCGTTAAATGTCACCTTTATAAAAGCGCTGTGCTGCATTTCTGAAAATGTTCCCTGGTGCCTGTGCACCGAGCATCCCTGACAAGTTAATTAAAATCACCATGAACTCTACAGGCGCGGAGTCACATAATTACAGCGCCTTGTCACGTGTCAATCAGCGTGGCGCCTTGACTGGCAGCACATCTCGGCAGTGTGTTCATTTAAGTGTGCACCAGTGACGTCTCATTATACTTTGGTGCCTGGGTACAGGCGGCTAACACGGAAGGTGGTGCGTGGAGACGGGGTCGCTCACCCCACATGCACTCTGGGCGGGACCCGCTGCTTTAATATTAAACGACAGTCGAGTAGACAAGCAGCGTGTCGCTGTGATGCAATGATCTAATGGAACGAAAGGCACGGTCTGTAACGCTAATATGCGGTGTTTACCACGGCGGACGTCCAGGGTTCTTTTTGAGCGTTTTACGATGTGGGTCTTTACAATGGAAGCAATTATTTTTGTTTTGTTCTTTTTTTATATATAATTGTAAATTGTCACAAGTAACGCGTGATGTATTGTAAAATATCACTCTGTGACAATGCATTTTGAACAGCAGAGCGTTGTAAACATCAATTTAAAAGGCGTGCATTGTAAACGGCATGTGTTGTAGCAACTGATATTCGAAAGGTACAAAACCATGAATCATTTTGAGACACATCCATTGAAATATGCACATCCTTGTTTGAGTTTAATAACGACAAACTCACTGTCATTCACTGATTTATCACATATGACCAGACCATGAGTCATTACACTGTCACCTCCTGGTACCTGATTAGCTATGTTATGCTGCTCTCTTATAGGCCGGTGTGAAGGCTCAGTGGACTAATTCAGGCACTGGAGAGGGTATATGTTTGATTTCAGGGACAAAAGTCTGAATCCAGTAGGTCTATCCAACCGTTCATGTTCCCAAGGTCAATAAAATGAGAAGCATTGGAGTTGATTAACAATACACGCTATAAAGCGGCAAGATCATTTCGGAAAACCATGCACTTTATAATGAACGTGCTCTGTCATAGGGCACATTATGCAATATTATGTCTGTTTCACAGCGATAAAGGAAGGAAAGGGATATAGAAAGGAGGCCGCAGGATAGATAAAAGTCGGTTACAGGGAAAGGAAGGGGGCTTGTGTAATTGGATAGCCTTCCCCCAAACACTTCTGTTTCTGGAGACAGAACAATAGTGAATTGTGGATAGGATAGGCTACCGTAGGCTTCTGGTAGGCCAGTCCGGAAGCAGCAAAAAGGACAGGAGGGCACAGAAAAAGATGAGGCACAAGAGTGAAGCAAGAATAAATCACGGAAGGTGGTGATCAGGGCCTTCCTGTAAGGTAGAAATGATAACAACATTCTTGAAGGTAAATCCCCACGATCACACCCACATGTAGTCATTCCAGACACATAGCATTCACACGATACATAGACTCAATCTCATACACATTCTACTAAGTGCCACACACCCTCAAACTACACAACACATTTCAATTCATGCTCATTCATGCTTGCTCTGCATACTCCATGCAGAAGACATCATAGATCTCATCTTCTTTTACAAGCTTGACACCCTCTTCATCACAGAAACATGGTTCATCCCACATCTTGGCACGCTCTACACATTCTTCTTACTACAGGCTACAGCATCTATTTTATGGACTGCACACATAATGGAGGAGGCCTCCATCTTATCCATACGTTCTTCTGGCCCTGCACAAGAAATAAGCAAGTGACAGGCAACTTCATGGAGCTACTGACATGCCATTTCCCTCTCGTTGCAGCTCAGATCAACGCATCTACAGAACTCCGGGGCAGAACGAGGATTTCATTGAGGAATTTTCAGATTCCTTCACCACCTCATCCATGCGACATGCCCACACCACCCTCTTTGGTTACTCTAATGTCCCAGACAATGCAAGCTAAACAAAACCACAAGAGACACCCTCTTCAACCTCATTGATACACTAGACATGGTACCACATGTCACACAACCAACACACTCCATAGGCTGCATCCTTGATCTTGCCGTCTCAACATCACCATCAATCAAATGCAAACTATCCTTACTCTTTGACTGGATGAACCCTCTGCCAACCCCATTTGCCTGCTCAAGGTGCTACCAACATTCCAAGGCCAACACAGAAGGAAAGGCCAAATCTTCTGACCCCTCATAGATAACCATATACTGGAACTCCTCTCTCACCCGAACAACTCCACATTCGAGACCAACACCCTTCTAAACAACGTCAACAATTTCTTTGAAAGCTATGAGAATAATCAACACCCACCTTACAACATGCAAGTGCATGCCAAAGCCTTCAGTACATTGGAATTCTAAAGATCTTGTTGACAATAAACGATCCATTCACAGACAGGAAAGACAATGGTAGAAAACAGAACTACAGAGGACTTCTTGATACTGAATACCTTCAGCGCAACATACAGACAGATCATCATATCAACCAAAGCTAAGTACTACACGATCATCATCAATGAAGCTACCAACAGAAGCAGTACACTGTTCAAGACAATCAAGTACTGCATCAACCCCCGGACAGACTCACCTACTCCACAGAGAAGTGCAATGCCATGAACCAATTCTTCAGTGAGAAAATATATCTCTCACACTCACCCATTCCATGGACCCCGTAATAGGCAGCCATCAAAGCCCTACCTCTCACATATCTGGCTAACATATTAAAATCCTTCAAAGCCCCTCCGTATGAAATTGATGTCTTACCATCATCCTTCATCAAAGCTCTCTCTGGAGATGGTTTCTTGCCCCTACTTACTTATCATTGTCAATGCTTCCCTGGCTCAGGGCTACTTCCCAGAAGCTTATTAAGCCTGTCCAGATCCTCCCATTCCTAAAGAAACCTACACTAGATGCTGATGACCTCATCAACTACCAGCCAATCACTCATCTGCCACTCATATGATTATAAATGCAGTCAATAAAAGAATCAATTACATTTGTTATCAGTGCTAACCATCGTCTGCACAACTACCAGCCTGGCTTCAGATCATGCTGCAACTCGGAGACTGCCACCTTACACATCTTAGACAATACCCTCTTGACAACCGATAAAGATAGCCACTGCCGCCTGGACCGCTCAGCTGCCTTGGACAGTCGACCATTCCAGCCTCATACGTACCCTTGACTGGTGAATGTGATTCACTGGGAATGTCCTTCACTGGTTCTCCTCCTAGCTTTCCAATTGATATCAGTTTGTTTATATGGCCTCCTACAGGTTGCAAAAGATCGCAATAGATTCATAGCCCGTGGAGTTGCCCAGGATTCCATACTCTCTCCTATAGGGCATAAATCACAGATGACATTAAATTTCATCAATTTGCTGATGATCCATAACTATACTTGAAAGGCTCCTCTGTTTCAGACATCCATCACCTCAGACACTACTTGCACATTATCCAAACCTGCATATTCAGCGCTTACCTGAAGCTCAACCCAACCAAGCAGGGTTTCTGTTATTTGCCAAGAACACTAAAAAAGATACAGTACACACCTGGCTCAATGGTTTCAAACCCCAACTCTTACAGAATGGCAAATCCAATTGCATTCACCAAGGACATCAACCACTCCCTCAAGGAACACATTGCCAAAAAACCTAAAAAAGGCCTGGTACCTGCTAACTCTTCTAAAGAAAGACAAAACTTTTCTTCCAGAAAGTGTCTTCAGAACTGCTGTTCAAGTTATTTTACTCTTGCATTTGGTTGGTGATAATGCACTACTCTAGGACTTTCAAGACTCCACACTGGCTCCCCTTTGGGCATTCTACATGCTACAGCACACCTCATCCGGAACCAGAAGAAATATGATCACATTACCCCCACACTGATGGCACTCCATTGGCTCCCCGTGCCAACCCTCACCATCTTCAGAAAAAGCTGCATCATTTACAATGCTATCACAACTTGCATTCCCACTTAGCTTGCTCACAAGCTCACCATCTCTGTTGGTTCTCGGAACACCCACAGTCAGGACACTATCAGACTAAGAAGAGTAAAAAAGAAACAAAACATCACATAAAGCCTTTTCCATCAACGCACCTAGGATCTGGAACAACTTTCCTATATCCATCAGGTCTGCACCAAAGCTGCTCCAATTTATGAAAAATTTGAAACTCACCACTTTAAAAAACACTATATTACAAACAATGCATTACAGGGCTTATTAGGATGTCAGTCAAAACGCCTCTACTGCTGGTTGGAGGCTTTCTAACCAACATTTGATTTGACTTCCAACCGCCTAATTAAAATGTAGGCAGACGGAATTCAGGACGGAATTCAAATCATATGGTCAATCAGACTGACTTCCGATGGGCTTGAGGAGCCCATCAGCCAGTCGAAAGGGCTGCATATTCCTGTGAGTAAGGCGTTTCCTCCTTCGGATTATGATGGCACTTTCCAAGAGCAAATCCATGTCAGCCTTTCCAACATGGATTTGCTATCAGAAAGTGCCTTCCGGGGCACTTAGCAGGGCCCCCTTGCTCCCTGGCCCTTCGGTTGGGCTATGTGCCCCCCTGTAAATCCCTGCACCGTGTGGCAGTCACCATAAGGTGCTTGCCACATGGTGCAGGGTCTTACACAGGCTCCAAGTTCTCTATGGGAGCTTGTGCTACAGCCGGTTTACAACCGCAGCACAAGCTGCAACAGAGAAATGGGAGTATTCCACCGCACCATGTGCGGTTTCTTTGTAATTCTGGTGTCGGGACCATCAACCGTAGATCGGCCGGTCCAGAGACTGCTACAGTCCGCCCAACATCGTAATCATGCCCTATATGTCCACAACTCAGCTTCCTCTCCCATTACTCGATAACTTTAAGCTTGCCTTTGACCATGTACAGTACTCTTCTGCCTTTTGGCTACATTTACCCATTAGAAATGCCATACACATACAATTTTACTCCTCCAGTATTTTCTGCTTTCCCAGATCTGAAAAGCTATCTGAAGGCCTATGCTGATGTGGGCATTCTAGGGAAGGGACGTTGAGGGCTACAAGCTTCACCCCTTCCCTTTTCCTTAGGAATCCAGATTTCCGTGAGGACAGTGACAGAGGATGCTGAGGTCAGGCCGACTACCTTGACCCCAGTTCAATTGAGAGATGTGGCCTTTGGTCTCAAAAAGGCCTATATATGAGAAGATAGCTCTGGCACATAATGTGTAGTGTAATTGGGGAAATGAAAAAACATGTACATATCTGTCATTCCTCTTTAAGCATGGCTGGTAGGGGAGAAGCTGACTAGTGCAGTTTAAATGTAAACCACAGGTTCAGTCAAGAGGAGCATCCGAGCTCTCTATATTACAATGAGACTTTTCTTGTTTTAGTTACAAGAATTCTCTGTACTGTATAGTTTACTCTCTGGCTGTGTCCCTGTAGTTCAACCACGTCCAGGTTCTGTTCATGTCAGAAGCACACACTAGGTCTGTTTTTGTTCTGTTCTTGTAGGGCACACCTATGGGTCCATAGTCATATTGCACCTCATCTCAGGCACTGTCAGGCCCTGACTCGTCTATATTAAATATTTAATTAGGGTCCTAGATACGTTCACAACACCGTCACCCCTCAGTCAGACCCTGATTCCTTCCCACCCTATTCCTACTCGCAACTAGTCGCGGGTTCTTTCTATTGTCCCCTTGGTCACTAGCTCGTGCTCAGGGCCTGATTCCTCTCATCATCACCCTGTGTGGGCAATCCAGATAAAGAGTGGTGCGCGGGTGTAGGGGTTGGGGTATTGGAGCCGAGTGGAAGGGGGTTTAATAAAAATTAAAAAAAAGACTTACCTGTTGCTGCCGGGTGCCTCACGCTCCACTGCTTCCAGTTCCTGGTGCCAGCAGTCCTTGGGAGAGCATCACAGATTGCCACATCCAGACTCCAATCACTGTCTGATTTACAAGCCACACTAATTTCTCCCACTGTCTCATCATGTCTCTAACTCACTGCCAAGGCTTGATAACCCTTTCTTTCGCCATCTGATTTTCAACTCCTATTCCTCACTGTAATAAATTGTACTGTCACTCTGAGGCCACAATTGCACTCACTGTTCACCACATCATTTTAATAAAATCTATTAACTGAGCTTTAGTTAAAAAATGTGCAGGTTTGAAATTCAGACCTTGATAAAATCGTGATTTAAACTACAGTAAGACTTAAATGACAGACACAATTTGACATGTTTTCTTGTAGGAGAGCAGATAATGGAGGTTGTTCAGACTGCAGTGAAGACTGAAGGAAGTGAGGTTTGGCAAGTAACAGGAAAGATGAGGTGGGATGATATGATATAGGACTGTGTTAATAGCACTTTGTATAATACTGTAAGTGGGAGATGTGGTAAGTGGTGCAAAGGAATTAGAACAGAAGGGAGGTAAAATGACTGGACAAGGAAATGGTAATTAGAAGCTGGTGTGAATAAGGGTGTTGTTTAAATTTGAAATCTGGTTTATGAGAAGCATTGCTTTATATCCCTGAAGAAAAAGTCCATTAAGAGCCTTGAAAGGCATAGACGTATGACTTATAATAAATACTGCTCTATCCAAGGACATGAAAATATTTTTATATATTTATTATATGAAAAGTTTCATGGAGAAAAAAGTGGAGATGGAATTTTAACATTATAAAAAACGAATATAAAACAATTGCTTGAACAAATGAATTAAATAAGAAATAAAATGTATTTTCTGATGGAAGTAAGCGTGCATTCGAACTCAGGACAGATATTCCAAGTTGTTTAGTGGTGCCATTTAGATTACCTACAAAGGCAGACCAGATTTCCACCTTCAGTGAAACATAGAACGCTTCAAATACTACTCTGTTCCACCTCCGCACTCTATGCAGCAAGCGTGCTAACTTGGAGCTTGTACTACAGAGAGTGCACTGAATGTGCATGGGGCACATGTCCCAGTGTCTGCGCACTATACATGCAATGAGTCTGCACATATGTCCAAACATATAACATAGACCCAGTTGTCTAATCCAGCTCCAGGTTTTCAGACAGTACACCGGATAAAGTGTCGAAAGGACACGCACCCCATCGTTAGATGATATTGACAAAATATGGCAACTGTTTTTAAACCACTAAATATTATATTGAGAGGTTTCTAAATATGTCTAAATAAAATATAGGGGAAAAAACTAGACTCTGATTAGTTAACATCCGTTCTTTAAGTGTTGCTGAAGTCACAGAATTAAATAGGAGGCAAATAAATATATTGATATGGCGCATTTTATAATACCTTTAAAGAGAGCAATAGTCATAATAGCTATACTGAGTCAGTTGCTTTCTGAGCAACTATATATTCAGAACAATTTGTTATGACGAAGAACACCGGTAAATACATTATTGCACTTATGTGTCACTAGATTTAGGTAGAGTTTGTAAACACCACCATGTAGTGAATTCCCATATGCGTCTATTTCACTTACATCACGGTAATTTTCCCGTCGAACAACCTAATAATACTTTTTGCAAGAGCCTATTCTGTTTTGTGTTATGTTATAAAACGTTCAAAGCAGTCTACGCTGAATAAATGCCTCTCCAGCTCAGAAAGAGGCTCCAAGAGTTGGAACCTCTTGATAGCAATGAGTCTGCACCGACCCTGTGGTGCGCCCGAGCACTTACAGGAAGTGCCATGCTAGGGAGCTGGACTCTGAGGCAGACAGGCCCCCAGAGAAGGCCTCTGCAACCTAGGAGCAGAAATCAAGTTCAGTGAGTGACCAAAGAAATAGTTCAGAATATATTTTACATCTGTAACCTGCTAATGTCAACAGCCTGCTTGTAAACAATGGTGTAACTTTGAGAGCTCAGCTTGAGAAGGCTTTGTAAACCCATCGCCTGCCTTTGTTTACACCCTATAATCCATGAGTGATTTAAAACAGATGAGCCCAAGGCTCTGACACCTCTGATCTCAGAGAGTGAAACCATTTAGGAAGATTCCGCTTCATGACACAGTCATTCCTTTCTTCTCGTTTTCATTGATCCTCGTGATTGGAAACATTTAAAATAACTCACTTCTGGGAGTTTATTTAATTTTATAGTGCTTTGTTTATTCCATTACTATGGTTAACCCGTGTCCGAGGCATGAGGAAGCTGTATATATCCTCAGAGAGACTCCCCTGCAGGACGCGATGCCCCATGTCTAGCGGGTCTTTGCACTGTCCTCCGTTTTTCCTTCTTTGGGTTTCAACTCTGCAATGCACCTGGTCCCACATTTGACTGTAAATGCCACCAGCATAGACAGTATGTGTAAGGAATTGGGTTATTTAGTTGGGAAAGAAGTGAGCGCTTCAGAAGTAATAGGTCTCCATGTGTCCTATTGCTGGGAGGCAAGTACCCCATTGTAGCACTCAACTATCTCAGGATAGTGAAGCAGAGCAGTCAAGGTCTAACTCATGGGAGAAGGTGTTAGCTAGCAATCCTAGTTCGGTGGCACACAACGAGAACACTTAATAACTGTTTATCAACTCAGTGTTTTATCTTATTCAACGAAAAAAATACTTTTATTATACTAGCACTACTAATTACTATGCATTAAGTTACAGTTATGTACATCAGGTAGATGGAAATACCTTTGATGACACCCTTATATCACATTTCACCCCCAATTGGGTCATGAACACCATAATCACAATGCCCCACCCCAACTATACTAGACTTAACATCACAATATAATGGGGATCATTTCAAGTAAGGCAGGCCTATTGTATTTGTAAAGGGTTCACCACATTATTATGTACAAGTGGTGCTGAATTTGAGCTGGGATTTGCCACTGGGGGCGGCCAGAATACATTTTTGGGGACCAGCACTTATTTCCCCTCATCAAACATTTCCTGAGAGCAATAGAGGGAAAACACACAAACGGGAAAGACGGAGGAAGAGGAAGGTGGACAACCCATCACCAAGGAAGAAAACAGGAACCTGCAAGAGTGAGATAAAGGGGGAGTGGGAGTGCCTGGCAGTGCGCTAAAGTGGCTTGGGGTGGAGTCAGGAATACACAGCCTTGGTATTCTGCGCGCTTACATTTAATTGCTCTGGTCAGGCTTCTGAGCTGTAACAATAAAGCATTTCAATATTAAGTAACGTACTTGAGTGGTTCCTTTACAATTTACAGGCTGCATAATGCAGCCATAGAACCAAACACAAGGGATACTCATGCTCTCAAGCTGAATAGCACAAAGCTTAAGCTCAGTGATTGAAATGGAAGTGATCTTCTTCTGGTGCCATCCCTTCAAGGCCCTAAGAGAGATGCAGCAGCTTTTTGAAATAAACTTTTCTTGGGGCCAATGCACTTTTTGCAGCCACCACAACATCCTCCTTGGTGCACCACGAGCAGAACGTATACAGTAAATATGCCCTGGTATGGCATTATGTGCTGCTCTCCATTGAACTATGACCTGACGCAGAGAAATTTGTCAATTTCTGAAGCCCCATGAGATGTTGATTTAGTGTGTTAGAACTGCAAACTCAAACATGGTATGCATGTTTTACCCGAGTTTGATACTTTGCTGGACTGTGTAGGCCTAAGTGGATCAAAACTGTACTTTAGAGCAGATTTCACTTATATGTATATTACAGTAAAAGCACTACAGAATTTCCAGTAAACTCTACTAACCTATCTATGAATGCCCATTAATGATATAAGGCCTTCCCCAGGTTAGCACCAATCCTTGCAGGGTCCCTTCTGCACCAGGCTATCTGTGAACAATTATTACACTGAGCACAATAGTGCTCTCACACACACAGCCTGCACATCTGCCCGCACACTTTTGCACAGGTGTCCTCTTGTTACCAGCCTAGTGTCCCTTACCTTGCTGTGCTGCACCAGGTTTACCATAAGTCATTCTCTGGCAGTAAACACACTCATTCCAATTACTGTGAAGTTATCACGAGTAAGACTCAGGTAGTGAGATTCACTCACAGTAATAGTCCAAAGAGTGGGTAGTCAAGAACAAAAAATCCTGGTGGACTAAATGGGAGGACCCGATTTCAGGAAATAGTGGGGACTCTAGGTGGAACCAAAATTGACTGGGGGAAGTATCAGTCCAAATGGGGTCTCCTACAGAAGCTAACTGGCAGTGACTCTTGGGGGCCCCCCCTCCCCTCATGGGGTTTTCCTGCTTGCGGCAACCTCGTCTAGTCACCTTAGCCTATTCTTTAACAGGTGGTACCTCATTACCAAGCAGTAGCCCAGTTTACCACAATGCCAAATATGCCATAGTTTGCACAATATGACCTGAAGTCTGTTTAGTGACCTTTCACTTTCCCGGGAAGGTCACCCGGAAGCCGGGGGGCCCGGGCGATGACGTTCTCCCAGGAATACCACACTAGTATGGCTTCCTCAACAGTTTCCTCGATCTCTGGGATAGCTGATAATGCACGCTTCTTCTCTAAACCCCAATGGTGTGATGTGTGCAGAAGAATGTGTTTATCATGGGGCTGATGTGGAATATTTACTTTTGGTGAAATTTTTATGTACTTGTGGAAAAAATGTACAGCTGCATTGTTAGCAGGTGCACAAATGAAACTGTGATGTTTTCTCCATGTGCCCGTCATTACAGCACCTGGTCGCTGGAATAGAAAGAGGGAGTTGGCAGTGTGGGATTCAACCTTTATATCTGAGGCCTTTACTCAAGCTGCTCAGGGTTCTCCAAGATAACAAAGCTGGTCTTCCTAAAAAAAGAGATAATACCATAGCTTAAATTGACTCAGATATGTTCAACTGGGTGCTACTGTCCAGTACTCTCTTTCCCAGACCCATCACACATGCCCTTCCTCTTTGTAAAAATGGGTACCACAGCATAATTGATACCACACAAATGAGTTACTAGTGGAGGAACTTGATTAGGTAAAGCATGAATAATCCTTTATCTTTAGCCAATTAAGGTACTGCTAACTTTACTAGCAGGAGGATGGATGCCTGTCTCCAGTGAATGCAGAATTAAAGCTTTTACTACTTGATCTAATATGCTATGCAGTGGAATAATGCAAATGATGCCCTGTGCAGAATGTATTGAGGGGCATCTGAGTCTCCCAAATCTCATAGATATTCATCAGCCTTGAGCTGAATTGGGGTCTCCTGAAGCGCTGGGGTCCACCTACTCCACAGGGGCTGCAGGGGCCTGTGTTCCACTCCTAGTGGTATGCTACCGCAGCAGTATTGTCTGTTTTTGAGACTTTAGATAAATACCTTGCAGTACTTGCTAACGACATTGTGAATGTTTATCGTCATGTTAGGTCATGCTTTAGTCAGTTGCAATCTTAGGGTCTATTTAGAGTTTGGAGTACATGGTACTGTACTGCAAATGCAATGGAATTCCCTGTCTGTCAAACCCTAGGTCCACCTTCCTCTTTTATAGACATGCAGACTTTACATTTTTAATCGACAGAGCCCCCATTGGCTCCATGATGGAACATTTCCTCCAACAGCCTGACAGAGTAGGGGACATTAGAGGAAGTACATTGCACTGCCCGTTCTATTTAGGGTGGACGGTGTAATGTCTTTTTTAGCTACCCATCACGCCACATGAAATCTAGCAGTGAAGGAGAGGAAAAATGTTTTACAAACTCTCACTTCGGAAGTTTACTTCCATCCACCAAACGTTTTATACATTGAAAGGAACTGCTGTTACAGTACAGAGCTACCCCCTGGGCCAGCAATCATCTCTAAATTTAACGGATGTTTGTCCCTCAGATAATAGAGGTAATGTCCTCCTCCACCCTGACATGTGGAAAAAGGTAGGGCCGATGACCTTTTTCAGAGTTGCCCGGCGTTAACCGCCTCTATACCCACTCAAGTTACCAAACAAAGAGGCAGGCGCTGGAGACTGGAAGGCAGGAAACAGAAGTTTTATTCCGATGGAGCAGAACACATCAAATCAGACAACAGGGTGTCTTCTCGAGGTGCTCTAACCGCATCTCTGAGGCCTGGCCTCTTATACACAGGTTTATGACCTTTTTCAGAGTTGCCCGGCGTTAACCGCCTCTATACCCACTCAAGTTACCAAACAAAGAGGCAGGCGCTGGAGACTGGAAGGCAGGAAACAGAAGTTTTATTCCGATGGAGCAGAACACATCAAATCAGACAACAGGGTGTCTTCTCGAGGTGCTCTAACCGCATCTCTGAGGCCTGGCCTCTTATACACAGGTTTATGATCTTTATTGCATGTCACACATTCTTGCAATGCTTTGAAGTATGAAAGGACATCCTCGGAATCCCCGCTTTAGGCCCGTTCCCACACACATTTACAGTTGAAGTCCCCACCCCGGTCACAACAGGTGATGATTGTCGCACAGCTGGACATTCCGCCGATTCACGGAATGTATGTGGTTGATCGGATCTCATGGGGTGGGGGCTTTGATGAACTCGTGGATCCTTTGATGGGAGAAGCTTCCTACTGTATAGGGGGCAATAAACAGTATCCGCAGGGCCAGGTGGCGGCCTGGGAACGAGTAAGACAAACGGGCACAGAGGAAAGGGGGTTTTATCAAAGGACCCGGGATCATGAAAGGAATGGAGGGAGGTGTTGAGCTGGGAACAGGATGGGGTTCCGAGGCAGAGCTGTGCTGAAGAGGGGTTTATGACCCAAGGCATGTGAGAGCGGGGGCTGTCAGCGTGCGGGGGATGCTTGCGAGGTCAGGAGAGAGAGAGAGAGACGCGCTGGCTATCGGCGATGGGCAGAGAGGCCATGACATTTAAAATGGCTGCCGCTTACGCGCATGAATGGGCTCGAAAAGGGGGCAAGATGGCGCCGATAATGTTGACACTGCAGTCTAGGTTTTAACAGTCCTCCCTTTTCAACATATCTAGCCAGCTTGTCTACTCAATGTCAATCTTCATTAAATTCCTAACCTCAGCATCATATAATGCTCCCATGCGTTCCTTTCCAAAGTCCACAGTCTTAGGGCAAATACAATTTGCACATAACGAACACAGAGGCGGCAGGCATTGAATTCCTAAGCATAACCCACATATTACAACTACAGGAATCAGGATAATGGTAAACAGTCTCCAGCCCCAGTTCTTAACAGTACTCCAGAACCATCCACCAAGCGACCATTCTTCCTGCTCCTGGTGGACTTCTGAGGAGAGTCTGTGGAGGTGTTAGATGGCCTTGTACACTGAGGGTGAATTGTCAGGTATATATGTACAGCAGCTGGACCCAATAATGCGGCATGCTCCACCACGATCCGCTAGAACCACATCTAGAACAAGGCGGTTCTGGAGAGCCACCAGGAGGACCGCTTGAAGCTCAGCTGTGTTGTTAGCAAGGATACCAGCTGTGATGTTCATTGTTGTCTCGACTGCCTGAGTCAGATGTCGGATGGCACGGCTGTTTGCCATCGGGCCCCAGAGTAGAACAAGTCCCTTCATTGCATCAAGGAACTGTGCTCCTGTAGAGTCGGCTTGTTCAATGTCCTTGGCTCGTTTCTGTCTATGATGATTCGCTGGAGCCACATAGGTCGGAGGAAGGATGAAGGAGATGAAACAAGTGCCCCCCCAGCCTTTGGGGAGCCAGGTGTAAGCCTTTGTGCCGCAAACGAAGTACATGTTTGGAGAGGATACAAAGGAAGGTGGATCGGTAGAGTCCAAAGTTCTGGTGAAACGGCAAGCACTGCGGCCTACCAGCTGTGTTCCAAGCCCTTCTATGCACATATGGCCTGTGACGTTGATGACAGATAGAGCCACAGTCAGAGTGGCAGCTGTTCGTTTCCGTAGGTAGGAGAAGGTGGGTCTGGTTGGATTGTTGAACACCTGCATTTCAATTCGTTCTTTAGCAGGGATGTCCATGTGGATAGAGTCGTTGGAGGTCTGCGGGCAGAAATGTGTCTTTGTTTTGTTTCGCCAGACCTCATGAAAGAAATGCGTCATGGTTTTGCTGGAGGTGGCATTGTCCTTATAGCTCTCTTGCAAGAGGATCAGCCAAGCAAGGCAGGAGCCGTGAATTGAGAAGGGTGAAGGGATGAAAGGTATCGAATGTACACAGTCTTGATCTGTTGATTTTGCCAACGCTTGTTTGAATTTTCCTGTCATTGGCGTGGTAATTATATGAATATCACAGCATTAAAGTACAGTACTTGTCTTCTGTTGTCATCTTAAGATTCACTTGCCTAATATCTGGGTTCTGTGTTATTGCTTTTTATTTAGCAGTAAATTTCATAAAAGCTTGCAGTGTCTCCGAAGTAATAAGTAAAGGGGCCTAGCAACTAACAAAAATGTTAAAGTACAGTCAGAGGTTGAGATAAAAAATGTTGCTTATTCACAAACTTTCTGGATAGTCCTCCTGGAAAGTTGCACAAAGCGCAGGTTTTCAGGCATACTCCTGGGAATGTCATGTCACTAATTCCACAGGCTCGTATAGAAAGCATAGAAATCCACAGCTCTTATACAGAGCGTAGAAATACACACAGGAGAATGAAGCCTCTTTTTCAAATGCACTTTTTGCTAGGCACTGGCATAATTTCAGTTACTCTGGAGTAATTGGAGTAGCCTCGGTATATCCGCGTTTTCTTTGCTGCGGAAATATCTATACTTACGTGATTAATTGTGCTTGCGTAGTTATGAGTAATTTGGGTGGAAAGAAGTCTACTTCAAGAGCATATTTAGTGAGCACGAGCAGCTGCTCACACAAGCTATTCATGTTCTACTGCATTTAGCGCTATATCTTGGTGCAAAATGCCTAAGCGCGTCCATTTTGGGCGCAAAAGTTACTTTTGCGCTAAGCAAATAGCACAGAATGCTGAGAGTAAATGAGGGGGACAATTCTGCCCCAAGAGCACATTTGGTGCTTGTAGGACTTGGCCCTTTTTGGCTAAAGTCCTTAAACGTTTTGCTTTCCCCCTAGACCTTTTTTTTCTGACATGGTGTTGCCAACTTAGATGTTTTGGACACTTTGCCACTGCTAAACAGTGTCAAAGTGTAAGTGTTCCCTTCATGACGCCTCAAAAGAGGACGAACGGGCCTTGGAATGGATGAGATCCTTCTTACAAGATCGGAGTTTTCAAGTGTCTCAGAGTCCGTTCTACTTGAAAAGCATTAGGCTGACTCAAGGAGTGCCCCAGGGTTCTATCCTTAGTCCCACCATTTTTAATTTATATATGGCCCCCTTAGCTGACCTAATTGAGGAACGCGACATTAGTGTATGACACGCATCTAGTGTTAAATGCAAAATACGACATTAGTGTATGACACGCAACTAGAGGTATCGCTATCGCAATCCCATGATAAGGCAGCCATCAACTTTTACACTTGCTTACAGGAGCTAGATGTCTGGATGGCAGTCAATTGCCTAAATTGAATAGAAACAAGATGGAAGTTCTGATAGTTGGCAGGGCTCCGTCCATATGGTCCTCAATGTGGTGGCCTCAGTCCCTGGGTTCCACCCCGCCCCTAAGGACCAGGTTAAGAACTTGGGGATGTGGCTGGACCCAAAACTCTCCTTTGACCATCACACCAGGATTGTTGCCGGAAAATGTTGTGAAATAATGATGGGACTCCGGAAGATGCTAGATGTGCTCCCCGCAAACGCCAGAAAAACTCTGGTCCATGCTCTGGTAACATCTCACCTGGACTACGGGAATGCGCGATATCTTGGGGCAAATGGGAGGTGTGTTCAAAGATTGCAATGCATTCAAAATGCGGTGGCTCGCCTTGTTCTGAGGTTACCCAAAAGAGCTCCATCCAAGAACGCCCTCGCAACCCTACACTGGCTCCCGGTAAGGGAAAGAATTGTGTTCAAAACACTATGCATTAGCCACTGCATCCTGCAGGGAAAGGGTCCTAGCTACCTACACAATCTATTAACCCCTTATATCCCTACCAGGGCTTTGAGATCTGTGGGTACAGGAAGGGTAAAACTACCAGCAATTAAAAGAGCGAGAATGGGGGGAAGATTTTTCAGATGGCTGGCTGCTAAACACTGGAACGACCCTCCTCATTCACTCAGGTCTGAACCATCGGAGAGGACTTTCCAAAAAAAATTAAAAACCTGGTTCTTCCACATATACTGCCTATGTGTTGTCTGTGTTGTCTGGTGCATCTTATGATACCTGATCATGATGAGTGACTAGCTGCAGCATGGGGACATACTAGCCAGTATTCTCAGGCGCTTTAGAAACTCATTAATTATTATTTATTATTTATGAAGTGTAATGGTAATTGGTTGTCCATGATTGGTATGTTTGCCTTACCAGCAAAAGTCCCTAGTAAAGGGCACTATGTGTGCCAGGGCTGGTAATGCAACTGCTACTAGTGGGCACTATTTTGCGCCACCCACACACGTAGCCTTAAAAAGGGCACTCATGTCTGCCATTGCAGGGCCTGCGCGCAGTTTGTTAAACTGCCCTGTTGTTCTGTCAAGTGCACTCACTTGCCAGACCTTACCCTCCCCTTTCTATGCGCATCAGACACCCCTATGGTAGGTCCAGGGTACCCCCTGGGTAGGTTGTAGTGCACGTGGAAGGTAGGACATGTACTGTGTCATGTCCTTACAGTGAAATAATCTCAATTTCGTTTTTCACTGTTGAAAGGCCATCTTGCCCATAGGATAGAATGGGATGGATGTGTAATATGTTTTCCAGCCTATCTTCCCCAAGGCTTAAGATGGAAAGGTGAAGTTTAGTATGCCTGAACTCAATATGTAATAATGCATCTTTTTATGAAGGTGGTTCTTGCATTGTGTGTTCGGAAGCCACTCTTTTAGGGGTGGCTGAGTTTTTGTGCTCTAAAATTTCTGTGTGTCTCTGCCTGGCTGTGGATTGACTGTCTGGATTTGAAAGGGATAGGATCTGGGAAATATCTTGCTCCATGGGAGGAGGTGAGACAGCAATAGGCTGAGCTGCATTTGGAGTGTAGGGGGAGGAGAAGCCCCTACAGGTAAAGAGACCTGGGTTGCTACTATAAAACAATTGTCCCAACTCCTGTTGAGCGATTGAGAATCCAGAACCCCACTAATCAAAGAACAAAAGTGTCACTGGCAGGGAGGCACCCAGAACTGGTTTGAACAAGGGCCAGTGCCCCCTGAAAACACAAAAACCTCAAAACCATTGAGGGATATAACTATGCGAGCTATAGCCCCTGAAATCTGGAGAATGGCTTGATCATGTGTGAACAAGACTGGAGCTACTTCGTGGTCAAGGAAGAAACAACCAAATAGACTAAATGATAGGACTGACCCTTGATGGCGCAGAATGCAGTGGCCAGGCTGGTACTGAACCTTCCTAGACATCATTCAGTCACGGCCTCGATTAAGCTTCTGCACTGGCTCCCGATGGACCGTAGGATCATGTTCAAAATCTTATGTTTGACTGACGAAGCCTTTTATGATTACTCTGGCTCTGAGGGCATCAAGTCGACTGTCCAGCATTATGCTCCCACGAGATCCCTTGGGTCTTCGGACAAAAATGTGCTCAATGTTCCCAGATTTAAGAAGGTTAAATGGGGCGGCAGAGCCTTCTCTACTGCTGCACCCAAATTGTGGAATTCTCTTCCAGTAGAAATTTCTACTCTGGTTTCTTTACCACTATTTCACAAGGCCTTAAAGACCTGGCTTTTTTGTCGATCCTCTGTTTAAGCATGTTCTTCCTCTCCATGTCTTCGTCTGTTGATGTTTGCATCTAGTGCCTTTTACGCCCTCCGGCTAAGTTTCACGTTCTACAAGTCTAATTTCATTCATTCATTCATTCATTCATTCATTCATTCATTCATTCAATTTCATTCATTCATTCATCTGGGGCTGGCCTACAGTTTGCTTTTTCGACCAAGGAAAGGCTAAAGGGACTTTGCTGTGTGCTGTGTCCCCTTGCTTGAAGTACTTTGCTGTGTGCTGTGTCCTGAAGTAACGTATCCCTAAGGGCCTGAGGCGAGCTGGCTCCCTGTTTGGAAACACAGGAACACAAAAGTTTCCAGGAGAGTTTTAGCGGCACTGTGTGTGCATGCTTGTTGCAGCCTGAGACCCTCGTAAGAACTGCCCTGTGATTGGAAGTGCCTGGAGTCCAAGTGAGTCTCATTGACGCGGTGTGCATGTGCGTTGTGCATAGTGAGACCTTCGTGAGGATTTGCCTTTGTTATCGTGTGCACCGGAATCCAAGTGAGTCTTATCGCTGCTGTGTACAGGTGCATCGTGCGCCGGGAGACCTTTGTGAGGATTTGCCTTGTTACCGTGTGCACCGGAGTAAAGTGAGTCTCAGCGATGCTGAGCGCCTGATCTTCGTGCGGCCTGAGACCTGTGTGTGGAGTGCCAAGTGATCGTGCACCCGGAGTGAAGGAAGACTCAGCGAAGCTGTGTGCGTGTGCTTTGTGGCAGCCTGAGATATTCGTAACCCGAGCCACCGTTGCCATATCACAAAGCTGCATTGTAGGCCTAGCTGCTGGACGAAGGGAGGAGAGTGAATTTGCTCCCCCCAGGTAAGGTGTGTCAACTCCTGGAGCGGGGCGCGGGTTCGGAGGTAGACGCTCTTGGCCTCTCTCTTGTGTTGGCAGCGTGAGCCTCTGCTTCGGCTTGTGTCGTGGCCCGTATTGCCAAGGGAGTGGCGGTACAGGGCCGGAGTGTGAAGCTGCTCTTTGGTATAACATCGTACTGTGTTGGGGGCAACTGTGAGAGGCTGACTGCAAGTCAGAAGGAGAGGTGGAGAGACCGCGTAAGGCCTGGTGATCGGGCCTGAGTGAACTACGTATTATTCCATTTCTGCAGAACAGAGTACCTGACTATCTTATTACACATCGCATCATTTCTGCATAACGGAGTATCTGAGTAGAGTATTACGCATTGCATTATTCCCACATAACAAACTACCTGCTTAGTGTATGACACATGGCATTTTATCTGCATAACGAACTACCTGATTGTCGTATGACGCATTGCCTTGTTTCTGCATAACGAACTACCTGAGTAGCGTATTGGGCACTGCATTATTCCTGCCTAACGAATTACCTGATTAGTGTATACGCATTGTCTTATTTTCGCAGAACGACATATCTGGTGGTTGTCTTACACATTGCATTATTTTATCTTGCAAAGTGCCTGTTCGTTGCGTTACGTATTGCATTCTTTTCATTGAAGACTGTCTGATTGCTACGTTATGCATTACAGTATTTTTACATTTCAAAAGTGCCTGATTCTAGCATTATGAACTCTATGACATGATAATAGGAGTACAGGAGAATGTTTAGAAGTGCTCATTGACATCGCCAGAACTTACAAGGGCTGGCTGACCTAACAACCGGCCAGGAGAAATATTACACAACCTCATATGTTGGTTTTATATTGTGTGGTCTTATCATCTATCTTTTTACATAAAGTTTATATGCGTCTTATAAAACTCGTGTGGAGTCTATTTCTGATGTCATCATTGGATTATTGTGAGCGTAGTTACGAATACTTTACACATTTGCCTTGAAGATAAGCCTGGCTCTTGTGCCAAGCTACCGAGGGGGTGAGTGGGGCTATCTAAGAAGGTGACCTTCCTTGCCCTGACGTTGGAATGCAGGTCCCTACTTGGCCTAAGGTACCTACCTCAGCCAACCAGAGATCCCGGGTCTAACATTTGGTGGTCAGCGGTGTGGGATTTTAATTTGTATTTGCAAATTCACTCACAGTGATTGGTGTATATCATAAATTGCGCAGACCATGACACAACCACATATTGTGTTCTTGATTTGTTGGTTCTAGTTGGTTTTGTTTTGAGCAATCTTTAACCCACACATCATGTCTCAAAGGAGTCAAGGAGCCAGTGAGGCTGCAGAATTAGAGTTCAACATTGAGGCATTGCTTAGCTGCAAGGTTGATCAATTGAGGCAATTCTGCAGGGCTTTGGGATGCCCCATTAACAGTAGTGCCAAGAAGGAGGAGCTGCAAGTGGCCTTGAGGTCCAGGTGAAAAGCCAAAGGGACTCAGGAGGCGGATGATGTTAAGGTGGATGAGGATGACCCAGGGAATGGATTTGGTCCACAGGATTTGCCAGTGGAGGGACCAGCTTCAGGTGCTGGTAATAGCCATTCAGGGAGGAGTTTTTCACCAGAGAAGTTGGAGGAAAACCAAAGGGTCAGAGACCATGAGTTGGAGGTGTTGAAACTAAAAAACTCAGGCAGAGGAGAAGAAGCTGCTCATTGAAAGTGAAAAGCGAGCAGAGGAGAGTAGAATGCTCTGGCCTTGAAAAATAAAAAGATTCTCTTAGCTCATGAGTTAAGCATGAGGGAACTGGGCATTAAGGTTAAGCAGGCAGAGTCCAGATTGAATGGTGGCAGCATACAGCCAGTGCCAAGTGTGGATGAGTACAAGCGTGCATTAGATGACTGGGTGTTGGTGAGCATGGCAAATGATTTGAAGGGGGTGCTCAACCTTACCCCTAGGGAGCCCAGGTTCAGTAATTATTTACCAGGATTGCGCCAACCCGTATTAAGGTGTGAGCACATTGATTCCCGGGAGCTGGCACAAGACAGCTGTAATGCCAGAAACCGGTCCCCGGAAGCTTGTTTCCTTCCCAGTAAAAAAATTGGCTTGGTAGTTTGGTCTGCCCTGTTCCCATGATGCACTAATTTGCATGTAGCCAGGTTCTGAGCTGGGATGGTGCAGTGAGCTAAAAAACGGTGATGGATCAACCCCTGATCTGCTGACTGGGTACGAGTGTTCTGCTTAATTCAGATACTCTGTCCATCACCACCCCCTTTTCTGAATCGTTTTGTCCACCATAAGCGTGGAAGGGTATGCTCAGACATGAGTCCCTTGCTCACTGCACCATCAGGATTCAAGCAAGCCGGGTCAAAGACGGCTGTAATGCCAGAAACCGGTCCCCGGAAGCTTGTTTCCTTTCCAGTAAAAGAATTGGCTTGGTAGTTTGGTCTGCCCTGTTCCCATGATGCACTGGGCCAGGGACAGACTAATTTGCATGTAGCCAGGTTCTGAGCTGGGATGGTGCAGTGAGCTAAAAAACGGTGATGGATCAAGCCCTGATCTGTTGACTGGGTACGAGTGTTCAGCTTAATTCAGATACTCTGTCCATCACCACCCCCTTTTCTGAATCGTTTTGTCCACCATAAGCGTGGAAGGGTATGCTCAGACATGAGTCCCTTGCTCACTGCACCATCAGGATTCAAGCAAGCCGGGCCGAAGACGGCTGTAATGCCAGAAACCGGTCCCCGGAAGCTTGTTTCCTTTCCAGTAAAAGAATTGGCTTGGTAGTTTGGTCTGCCCTGTTCCCAATATGCACTGGGCCAGGGACAGACTAATTTGCATGTAGCCAGGTTCTGAGCTGGGATGGTGCAGTGAGCTAAAAAACGGTGATGGATCAAGCCCTGATCTGTTGACTGGGTTCGAGGGTTCTGCTTAATTCAGATACTCTGTCCATCACCACCCCCTTTTCTGAACAGATTGTTAGGGGGCAGACCAAAGAAAATTATATCTGATTTTTCGGATTTACATTTCAATTGGTTCTGTAGGAGCCAGGCAAACACCTCCGATAAACAGGAATTGATCAGTTCACCATTGAAATCTTGGTCCCTGTCGCAGGTAAAGAGCAAAAGCGTGTCTTCCGCATATGACACTATTTTTGCTCCGTAAGTCTCGGCCAGATAAGCTAAGGAAGACAATTAAATATTAAACAGCGTGGGGCTGAGAATGGAGCCCTGTGGGACTCTCCCCTTTAAGGGGGAAATGGGGGCCGCAAAAGGTGGAGCCCAAACTGTTTGTTGGCGATCCGCCAGAAATGATGTGAACCACTTTAGTACCGTCCCACCAAAACCAGACTCCTGTAGCCTTAACAGGAGACGGTCGTGGGGATGGTATCAAAAGCCTCCAATATGTCCAGCAAAATCAGAACGGCTTTGCCGCCTCTGTCGAGATCGTTTTTGATTGTTTTTTAAATTTCCAGAAGCGCTGTTTCTGTACTAAAGTTAGGCCTGAAGCCGGATTGGCTCTGAGGCAGTATGTGGTTGGTTTCAACAAAAGTGGTGGTGACCAAGTTAACGTACCTTTCCAGAGCTTTGGAAAAAAAGGTAAAAGGGAAATAGGTCTGTAGTTTAAGGCTATCTGCAGGTCTAGAGTTGGCTTTTTCAGGAGGGGGAGTACAAGCGCCTTCTTCCAACTGGCAGGGACCAGCCCCTGCTGCAGAGACATCTTTAAGATCTAATTTACCACTGGGTTGATGGTCACAGCTATTGAGGCTAGGGTAGAGGCTGGGTATGGATCGGAGGAAGCCCCTGACTTCAGAGATTTCATGATTTCAAGTGAAATGGCCAGAGGGAGAGAGGGGAACTCGGCCAAGAGTGGGGCCCTGATCCGAGGAGAGAATGGGTTCTGCGTCTGGTGCTGCACCAGACGCAGAACCCATTCTGTCTTGGCCCAGGGGAGGAGGTGAGACAGTAACAGGCTGACCTGCATCTGGAGTGTAGGGGGAAGACAAGCCCCTAGAGGTGAAGAGGCTTGGGTTGCTGCTATAAAACAAATGTCCCATCTCCTGCTGAGTGAATGGTAATCCAGACCCCCACTAATCAAGGGAAGAAAGGTGTCACTGGCAGGGAGGCACCCAGAACTGGTTTGAACAGGGGTCAGTGCCCCCTGAAACACAAAAACTTCAAAGCCATTGAGGGGTATAACTATGCGAGCTGAAGTTCCTGAACTTTGGAGAATGGCTTGATCAAGTGTGAACAAGACTGGAGCTACTTCGTGGTCAAGAGGACCTTTGCCAAGGAAGAAACAACTGAATAGACTGAAGGATAGGACTGATCATTTCTGGGTGATCTGGGGCTGGCCTGCAGTTTGCTGGTTCATCCAAGGATGGGCTAAAGGAACTTTGCTGTGTGCTGTGTCCCCCTGCTTGAAGGACTTTGCTATGTGCTTTGTCCTGAAGTAACTTATCCCCAAGGACCTGAGGTGAGCTGGTTTCCTGTTTGGAAACACAAAAGTTTCCAGGAGAGTCTCAGCGGCACTGTGTGTGAATGCTTTTTGCAGCCTGAGACCCTCGTAAGAACTGCCCGGTGATCGTAGGCACCTGGAGTCCAAGTGAGTCTCAGTGACACTGTGTGCATGTGCTTTGTGCAGCCTGAGACCTTCAGGAGGATTGGCCTCTGATCCAGGGCGCCTGGACACCAAGCAAGGATCACTGACGCGGTGTGCATATGCTTTGTGCAGCCTGAACCCCTTTGTGAGGATTGTCCAGTGACCGTGTGCACCGTAATCCAAGTAAGTCTCATCAAAGCTGTGTGTGGGTGCGTTTTGACCGGGAAACCTTTGTGAGGATTTGCCTTGTTATCGTATGCACCGGTCTAAAGTGAGTCTCAGCGACGCTGTGCGCCTCATCTTCGTGCAGCCTGAGACCTGTGTGTGGAGTGCCCAGTGATTGTGCACCCGGAGTGAAGGAAGACTCGGCAACGCTGTGTGCATGTGCTTTGTGGCAGCCTGATATCTTCATAGCTGAAGCAGTCCGGACCGGCAGTCCCAGAGGAGCTGAGCTGCGGTATTTTTACATTGCAAAAGTGCCTGACTCTAGCATTACGAATTGTATGACATGATATTAGGAGAACAGGAGAAAGTTTAGAAGTGCTAATTGACATCATTGCCCTTTTTTTTCTATTTCTATTTGTTTGGTTGCACTCCTTTTTAGGTCTCGCCTAGACAGCACGCATGCGCTGCTCTAGGAGGGCCTTTAGACATCGGTCTGCTCCTTTTCCCCACACTTGTGCTTGTGCTGGCATCCACCTTGCTGGAGTGAGCAGCGGCGCCCGCGCTAATTTCAAACATATGGCTCTCACGCCGCCGCTGCTCGCTCCAGCAAGGTGGAGGCCAGCACAGGCACAAGTGCTTCAAAACAGCTGCAGCTTGTCTGCTTTCACTTTTGCACCACTCGCGGGATGCTTCTCCTATACTATCTCTATCGACAGTCTTAACCTTGCCTACTGAGAAGGATCTCTTTTCCCCTTTCTAAAGGCGGCCCTACTGTTTCAAGAAAATGATAAGTTTACCCCACTCTCCAAAGGCACCCCATACATGTTATCATTCGTCTCTAGGAAAGCGTATTTATTGACTCCTTTCTCTAGAGTTGTCTATATTAACCCCATTCTCCGAAATACGTCTCATTTTGCAGAGAAGTCTTCTTCTAACCCTCTCTGTTTAGCTGTATCTACAAAGGGTCTTAATCCAAGCATGTTTCTACCAGCAGTCTCTACATAGCCCTGCTTTTTGCAATAATCTGCTACTGTATGTCACTGGAATAGGAAGCGATTGGCTCGAGACCGGATGTCTTCTGACACCTGGATGAAAAGATGTCCTTTCTATGAGTTGTCCCATCTATCTGTAGCTCCAGGCACGTGGAAGTCTCTGGCTGCAGCTTGTGAGAGCCTAGGCTTGCTGACTGCCGGAACCACTCATTTACAACGGTCTCTACCACTAAGGTCCAGTACCGTCTTGTGACCTTAAATCTACCAAGTCTGTACTTCTGCTCCTGGACTGCACAACGGCTCTCCACCTGGAGACATAACATGCTCTACTTCTAAAATAAACTGCAGTGTGTGCACCTGGAATCAAAACGGTCTCTTTCCTGGAACCCACAAGTCTCCATAATTTAGCCCACCACATCTTTCATCCCTGCGGTATTAATTAATTTGTCCTTACTTATTTCGCTCGGCACTAGATGGCCAGCGTCTTCCTGTTTGTTACAAATCCTTCATTCAGAATGAAGCATGCCGAAAGGCTAAGCGGCGGGGTTAGTAACATTTGCGTGTTTACTACGGGCAAGAATTATTACCTGCTCTGCTCAGGCATTTACATCCGCCTGCATTTTTATGACAGGACAAGGAAAGCCATGTGATCTACTCTCCGCTTTCACTCTTCCCCTGTCCCTATAAGCCCCCCACCCCCCTCACGTCCACACACATCCAACCCTGTCTTTTTAATTTATTTGTTGTTGTTTTTTTTGTCTCCCTCGACCTCCCTGTAGCATGCAGACACCTCCGGTCCGGGTCCCATACGCATCGAGTAATCTGCATTTATAACTGAAACAACAGTTTCCCTGGCTCAGCGCAGTGCACGGCTTTAACTCAATCCCTCACATGCCCCATTGCTGCTTCATCTCGCTCCCTCACCCTTGTATCTCGCTTTTCCAGCTCGTTCCCCAACCAGTCCATGTCCGTCCTTTGGGACAAAAGATGTACGCTACTCTGTCCCCACAAGTCTTCCACCCTATATGCTTGCATACACACTAACCCACGTTTAGTTATGTATAATTCCTCTTTTTCTCTCCCACCACCTACCTGCACCACGCAAACACCTCGGGTCCGAGTATTTTGAGTCGTTTTGTATGCGATCCTGTTTTTCAAGGCTCAGGTCTCTCCGCCACACGCTGCAAATAATATTCATTTTTTATTTATTGCCTGTGCTGCTGCTTTCAAATCTCAACCAACGCTTGTCCGTGTTTCTGCCCCATTTCCCACATGCCCCCCACCCTCCATGCCTGCATACGCACCCACCACGTCCTTTCTGTTTATTTATCGTTGTTTTTTTGTCTCCGTGGCCTCCTTGCAACACAGAGTAATATGCACTTACAGCCGCGGTCGGGAGTGGGAGTACCTGCCGGGCGGTGATGTGTGGAGGGGGAGGGGCAGAGTGGGGGTAGTACACTATGGATTACGGAGGTTTACAGGTAAGTAAACATATAAATAAATAAAACGAATTTTGTTGAGCACACTGAATTGCATTTGGGGATGCAGTGCACACAACAAAATGTGTTTTATTTATTTATATGTTTACTTACCTGTAAACCTCCGTAATCCATAGTTTACTACCCCCCACCCTGCCCATCCCCCTCCCCACATCACCGCCTGGCAGGTACTTACACTACCGACTGCAGCTGCACACATGTAGTGTTTCTTGCTTGTTTATTTTTTGGTGGGCCGGGAAGCATACACAGGTCCAGGAAGTTCATAGTACACCTCTTAAGTCACTCAAGACTTCCAGGCACATTCCAAGAAATGCCCTGCCATAGCCCCTATGCACAGGCCGCAGGCTTTCTTCAGGTGTGAAAGGAGCATGCAGAGTTTAGTTACAGACTGGCAGGCAGTCCCATTAAACTACACTGTTTCAGGCACAGCCGAAATGTGGGCTGTGCCTACAATGGCAAAGAAAACAACCCAGTGGGGTGTTCAGCTCAGCAGGCGAATGCAGACTTTACATACTGTGAAGGGATGGTTGTTTGCCTCAAAAGCTGCAGTTGAAAGTGTGCCGGCAATCTTTGTCCATAACATTAGCACTAGTTATTGTTTACGAGTCTGACATGATCGAGTGTCTTTCTGACAGCCATGCAATATTTTCTAGGTCAAGGCATAACTAGCTCATCAGTCCAGTTCTTTTAATTTGCATTCTGGGACTTGTAGCTTTTTTTATAAACCACAGATAAATTTCACAGAAAGCAAAGACAAGCATTAGCATAGGCAATAGGTCTCGCCTTTGGAAACTCATGTGTTTAGCCATGCCAGTTAATGTTGTTGCAGTAAAGATATTGGGCTGCATAACTAAATACTTATAGGGGTCCCAAAGGCGAGACCTATTGGCTATGCCAATGCTTGTTCCATTTTGCGTTGGTTTGTTTTTTTAGTAGGCACAGGAGAACTAACCTAGACTCGAACCAAGTTTACCAGTTCCAAAGTCAGCAGCTCTACATGTTACACCACATCCTAGGTCTAAGAATTGTTGGTTTTCTTTCTAAATGCCTCCTTGGGCAATCCAACTGCTTATTGAGTTTGACATTGAGAACAAGCACTTCACACTCATCTCTGCACAAACTTCACGGTAGACACACTTTATTTCAATCCATATTTGCGGCCGCATTGGGAGGATGCGCCCCTTTCTTTTGTTTTCATCTGGGTTTTTTTGGTCGACTGTGTGTTTTAAGCACTTCCCACAACTGAACAAGGTTTGCTCGATTTGATTAGCATCGATCTTGCTTCCCAGGTGCAGCACTTCAACCTCATTATTGCGGTCACCTTGGGACACTGTGCACCTTTTTCAATTTAATTCTGCATGTTAGCAACAATAAGCACCCACACACTTGTATGTGAAAAGCAAAAACCACTTCACAAATTAAAGACACACGTTTTCGACAGTGAAAAATAAAAGGAATTCTTCACATATTATTCTTCATGTGGCATGCATAGTTTTCAAATTTAACACGTGTGGGAGCATCAGCTAAACAAAAACAGTACAGAGGTGAAGTGGAGTTGAGGTCTGAAGACAAAATGTACAACTTTATTTTAAACAAAAAACAAATGTAGGATCTCTTTGCAGAAAAAAAGAACTCAAAGTGAACTGCTTGGATTAGGAAGCTGAGCCACTGTTCTCTCCCTAGACTGACTCTATCGCACCAAAGTTTAAGATGTTAATCGCGTAGATGCTTCTATATTGAAAATAATGCCTTTTTTTGCATCAAATCGAAATGAACATATTACACTCAGTGCGGCACACGGTTTACAGCCGCTGAAAAAGAGTCAGGATTTTGGGCCCATATCGTAAGTCTCACAAGTCTATAATCAACGCCCACTAAATGAGAGTGTAGAATGCTTCAAAGAAAAACACACAGACACATACACACACAACCTTAGAAGTCACTTCTCAAATTCAGACACGTTTTCTTTTTTACAAAGTACATAGGGGCATATTACCAAGCAATAGCGATAATTATCGCTATTGCTTGGTTAGAGACAAAAATTTACTGCTGAGCTGCGGCGATTTTTACCGCAAATAAACCTTGGTATTACCAAGGTTTATCGCAAATGCGATCAAAATCGCCGCAATGCATGAATATCGCTGAAAAGTCAGCGATATTCATGCATTACAGAGCTAATGCTCTTAGCCATGTTATCCACCTCCCATTGGATTACATGGCTAAGAACTGCTCAGGGCAGGTGTTAGCTTTTGGAGATATTCGCGCTTAGCGCGAATATCTCCAAAAGTTGGTAATAGGAGATAGCGATGTTAGCAACTGTTTTCTGTCGCTAACATCTTGGCACGCCCACTTTGCATGTCATTAGTGATAAATATCACTGACATGCAAAGTGGGGCCCAAGATGGTCGCTATCTCCTACTAGCTGTCGCTAACTGGTGTTAGCGACAGCTAGGTAATAGGGAGATAATTTTATCTCCGCTTTCTTGGCTTTTAAAGCCAAAAAAGCGGAGATAAACCCCCTTGATAATATGCCCCATAGTATTTTTGCCCTGATTTATGCTGCATGCATAGGATACACATGTTTTGCTTTTGGACTGTTCATCCCGAAGAAGAAATTCGATGCAGAGGTGTTATTACAGCTGCCAGAAGGAGTGATCTTTTTTTCTTACAAACCACAGTTTGGGGATTGTTAGCGGAATACAATGGTATTTTTTTGCTTAACATTGGACTCCTAAATTTAAAAAAAAAACAGCCTTACTGACTCTATTCCTCCAAATTAAAAAATGTTAGGTGAGCCACATGCTTCATGGAACGCGCACCTCATGTTGAAAAAGTTATTTATCCCCAAAATTACGTTTCTTTGGAAGGATGTGTGCCTTTTTAAAATCTTGTTTTGTTGTCTGTTGGTGTAGGTATTACAGACTACAAATAATTGTGGAAAAGGTTATGTAATGTCGCACTATGTAATTAACTTTATGTCTTTGTGACTTACAAAAACACAAATACAGCTCGTAACTGCGATAACAATCTTTAATGGCATGCTAATGTAATGCCTTGTATATTCATGCAGGTCAGTTACAAAACAAAGAAGGCAAGTATTCTTCTTTCTTAGGCCATCTCTGGCTTCCATCCTGGCGCCTGCTTCAGACAAAAGGTGTGCGTCAGCGACAAGTTATCACTTTGCTAAAAGTTGTCCAAAGGCTACACTCACGCTATATTGTTTTACAAATGTGTGTACCAAATATCTATCCTTCTTTTTACTTCAAACTGGTCCATTTGGTAATTCCTCATTCTAAGACCCCTAGACTGTGCAGCGAGCTGCTTCTCTGGTCCCAGTGGTAATTCCTCATTCTTAGTCCTCTAAACAGTGCTGCAGTTGCTTCTTTGTTCCCAGTGATAATTTCTCATTCATAGTTCTCTAAACAGTGCTGCAGCTGCTTCTCTGGTCCCAGTGGTAATTCCTCATTTTTAGTCCTATAGACTGCACTGCTTCTTTGGTCCAGTTGTAGTTCCTCATTCTAAGTCCTCTAAACAGTGCTGCAGCTGCTTCTCTGGGCCTGTCAGTAACTCCTCCATTCTAAGGGCCTCATTTATGAAGGCCTTGCGCCACTGGTGCGTCACTTTTTCCCATTTTAAAAGTGACACACCGGCGGCGCAAGACCTTCATAAATAAGGCCCTAAGTCTTCTAGGCAGTGTTACAGCTGTGTCTCTATTCCCAGTGGTAATTTCCCATTCTCTCTTGCAGCTGCGTCTCTGTTCATACATCCACTGCCCTCCAAACCAAAACACATTGACATTGACAAACCCAATAGCTCTACCTTTAAAGAATGTGAAACCACTGGCATTGCAAATGCTTGTTTTGGATTGTAGCTGGTCGCATAATCGCATTGCATGTCTTCCGAACTGACACTTGCTGAGGCAGTTTCGAGAACGTTTGTTACCGAAAAGGTACAGCACGAGCACAAACCAACATGGACAAAGTCCGTGGGGCTTTGCGCCCGCCATTGTTCGTCATATCAGGAAGTGCGTTGATTTGTTTTCTCTCTCCTTCCTATCTACAATCGATTTACTACAATGAAGAAAGGCGTTAAGGGCTGCCCTTTAAGACGGAGCAAAATACGTTATCCATCACCTTTCACTTTAAAGCTGGCTGATAAGAGATTAAAGTGAGTGGATATGTAACTCTTAAAGCAATGTTATCTTGCTTCCGATAATGTTAGGATAACTGCTAAGTGCATCAAAGGCAAGTCAGTCAGCACTTAGCTATAATCACACTGACAGCCACTTGCAGGGGGCTGGTTTCTTTATAGGCTTAGAACGTGTTGAAGGAGGTGTTGAGAGCCTTGTGTCCAGAATCAATGTTTAGCTCTCTGCAGGTTTTATTTCAGATGGGAATGGGGTGGGAGGATCGGGTTTGTGGGAGGGGTCAAGGAGTCTGTTAAAGGTTTTCTTTATAGACACGTGTACATGTTTTAGTGGTAGACACGCCTCTGAGCCCCCGGTAAAAGGGAAAAAAAACCCTCGTCTTTACTGGCCTCATTGGCATTACAATGCAACTTTTAATGAGGTCGAAAGACTGAGGGCTCCGTAGAGCTACTGGGAGAGGCACTCACAGAGATGCCAACGTAGGTGGTTAGGATGGAGACACCACTACCGCCCCCCAAACAATAGGCGCACCTCAGAAATATATGTAGCAGCCTGAGAGTGCCACCTATCCTGTATGAACATCACAGAGCCGCTGAGTTTCTTGTGCAATCATGCTCTGTCACAAATGGCCTCTGCAATTCACTCGTGTTGCCTCACCCACTCCACTTTCATTATCCCCATGTCTCCCCAGTTGGTGGCGATGGAAGCTTGTGTGACACTGTGAGGCCAGAACAGACAGCCAGGCCAAAGGACGAGATCACAGCCCCAAACTACAGGTGTTAAGACAGATGCCGCAGCAGCTGTTATCTAAGTATACAAAAAAGTAATGAACGGGATACTTGAATTAATCTCAGCCACTGGTAATTACTTGGGGTGCTTCCCAGTCCATCGTTATTTTGCACGCCGTGCCAACCCATGCCCTAATTTATGAGGGATTACGCCGCTGTTGCATCACTTATTTGTGACGCTGCAGCGGCGTAAACAATGCGCCTCACTGCGCCCTATTTACAAAGGTACACATTTAGGCAGCTGCCTAACTGCGCTACATTCCAACTTCATCGGGTATAATCTATGCAGGGTGGGCGTTCCCACGTTAGTAAAGACTCGCAGAAGTGTCGCAGTGAAATCTCTGCGATTTCCCTACGCCATTCCTATGACTTGACTGTGTCACAATCCGTACGCCTGCTTCAAGCAGGCGTAAGGAGTGACGCAGGGACTTTTACATGGGACTCGCCCATGTGTGATGATACCATTGCTGGAGTTACATCAGTTTACTGACTCACTCCAGCAATGTGTTATTACTGCGCCACCACATACGTCAGGATACCTGTCGCATCTGGTCAATCCTTGCAACATAGAGCAACGTAGTGTAAATACTTCGCATCCATGGTGTCGCAAGGATGGCGCTATGAAAAGTATTGCGCCACTACTTTTGCCGGGCGATGCAACACTTTTCATATATTAGACCCTCAGTTTGGACTGAGATATATGCAGATCAGTCTTGACCCTGCTCTAGTGGGAAAAGCCCAGGAGTGCGAGGCCAGGTCCTCCCTGACCCAGAACACAAGCAACCCAGAATCGGTTTCACCCTAGTTAGGCTCATCAGCTTTTATTACCCCCTTGGCACTGAGTGCCACCCGTTCTGTACTGTGAGAGAGTCTCTGGAAAAGCGTGAAATATAATGAAGCGCGCAATTAGGATGCGGCCCCCGGGACTGATTTAGTTTGCGGGATTCGTTGGTTGTAGTCGGCGGGTCAACGGTGTTGGATCACATCTCGGTAGAGTGTGAGGTATGAGGGTGGTGGTTAGGTTCGGCCACAGAATAGGCGCTGTCCACCGGATTGTGGGACCACCCCCATGCACACAATACTTTCCATGTTGGTATCTCTTAAGTTATACCGTCTGGGTTACATTGAGTGTTGTAACCGTATTTAGTTAGTTGTTTACTTTCAGTACTTGCCGAAAAGGTTGGTGGGGTTGCGATCTTGGTTCGTACACAAGCCACGTTTGGTGCAATTGTATTTTGGGAAGCGGGAGGGTCATTTCTCCCCACTCCTGTTGTCTAAGACTGTATATCTATCCTAACCGATGGTCTTTCTTTGTGTGCTTGCGGCTGTCGCGTTCAGATTTGCCCTTGCTTACGCGGAGAGTCTGCTTAGGGCCCATCAGTTGCTGGGCTATGTCACAACATTGGAACCCTTCACATCTCTGGTGACGCGGGTGTCTTTGAGTTCGGTCTAGTGAAGTAGTGTGGCTCACTGGTTAGAGGCGGCAGACCCGAGAGCAGAGGACGGCCCGGGACCAGGGTTCGATTCCCGGCGCGGCAGGTTTCTGGACCAGGGTCAGCAGACTCGATAATTCTCTCGCCTCGGTGCCCACTCTGATCAGGGATCACACTCGGCAACTCTGGGCATTAGCTTGCCTCATCTTCACTAACGGCCCCACCAGACCGCCAGGGATGCCTGGTCTCACCCTGGAGATACCCATTAAGGGACCATCTCTCAGGGAAGCCAGGAAGGGTTTCGCAGCGGTCGAAGCGCCTTGGGACCCTATGGGTAAGTACTGCGCTATATAAATGCCAATACATTTACATTTGCTCTTTGGGACTATGTATGCGCAGCAGGTGTCAGTTATTGCTACAAATGCGATAGGGTGAGATTCGCCTAATAGATGCGGGGTTCACAAAACTGTCTCTGCTAACTTCATGTATGATACTGGGTGTCCACAGGCCTGTTTTCCTGGAAGGCGTCTTTTGGTCTGGCTCATTCCTCTCATCATACATTTCTGCCCCTGGGCCAAGACCTGCTTTTGTTTTGTTTTTGGAGTACATGGGTGGTCTTGAGCTGGTACTTACCTCTCTTTTCTGACATGCGTGACCCGCCCGGGGCCAGAACCTGTCCCTTTTGGAGCAATTATTCAGTTACAGTGGGTAGTTTGGGGCGTCTCTGGGGTGGCGTCACCGGCATCAAAATGGCATCATTGTCAGAGTGCTAGGGGCACGATGAGGAGACGATGGACACAGCACGGGGAAGTGTGGTTTGGGGTATAAGATCCTAGAGGTACCCTCCAGGGGACGTACAACACATGGGCCTGTATCCCTGGGGCCCCTGGCCCCTCTGCAGTATTGCTCCCTCAGGCAAGAACGTTCTGTAGCCAGGGGTGGCGCTGTGTCTTGGTGGCAGGCAGAATTGCTGGCATGGAACATTTTCTGTCCCTTTCTTTCATAAGTGGATTCCTTTAACGTCATCTTCAGGATGCCAGTCAGTGGGGTACCGTACTGTCCACTGGACGGGTGGGTAAAGTAGAGTGTCCTGCAAGGCCACGCATCTAGGCATTAGTTATTTGTCCTGCTCAGCTACACCTCGACGTATTCAGGGTTTTTGTCCGCGCTTTTATCAGCTAACAACTGGATGAGGCCTGTTAGGAATGCATGGCTCAATGGAGCTTCCCATTGCTGGGCTAGCATTCCTTCCCTTTAGTTAACAGTACATGCGCCACCATTTTACATAGCTCTTCGTTTGAGCGGTGGGAGTCTCTTGTTCAGCTAAGGAGATAGAATTAGCTGTCGCTAGCCAGTTTTAGAGCACTATTAGGGCACCAGTGGGTAATTGATGCCTTGTCATGATTTGCCATACACCTGGCCAAGAGGGGGTCCACGGGATCAGGCGGACCACTCTTTCCCGGGGGTAGGGGCGTACGGGGGGACACTGTCAGCTACACCTGCAGTTGCACTGTTCAGAGCAGCTGTAGTGGGCAAGGAAGAAGACTATGTACATAACACAGGCGGTAATTAAAGGGCCATCAGGCCTCTAGCCAAGCAGCAGCTTTAGGGCTAGATTGGTAACATCGCTTCGGAGGGTGGAAGAACGGCCCTTGTATAGTTGGTAGTGGCATCTCTCTGTGAGCGCACTCAGGTCAGGACTGAGTGTTTAGGCCTTTCAGGACCTGGGAAAGTCAGCGGGGGTGGAACCTGCCCGAACTGAAGACCCACGTGGGCGGCTGGCAATTGTAGGGTTCACATAGCGGGCCTGCGCCATGTGCAAGAACACAATTGATGGAGGACACTTTCGCTGCCAAATTAGGGGACCGAGAATGTGGGCAATTCCTGCTTGAGGAGTAAGATAGTAGCAAGTTACGGGTTGGGTGACCCCCCACTTCCGGGGCGGTCATCCGACAAACTTACCTTATTTACCACAAGGGGTGTAGGCTTGTGCTTGGGGGCCCCTCCAAGGGGAGCGACCAGTGGGGGCTTCGCAACTCGGGTCTTTGGGGGTCTTCTGTCCCCGGAAATTGGGGGTTTGGTAAGGTAGACAGGCTCCCTGTGGGAGGTTATAACCCGAGTATAATAGGGAGTGCCCTGTAGCGGCTGGGCGATGCTCAGGGGGGTGTACAGTCCATCAATTATCAGGTGCAGACTTGCGCTTAGTTAGTGCATATCACCTGCTGGATTATTTTCCGCAGCTAAGGGATCAAAGTAGTTGGTCACTGCAATCAGGATTGGGGACACGACATGCGCAGCAAGCTGGATATTTCTACCGGAGGTAGTATGTTTCCCAAAACGGTGTATATACTGGGACACGTGCCCGTGCGTTGAGCTCGGATGGCTCTTTTACAACCAGCAGAGTGAGTTGAAGCTGGGGGCGGTGGAAAGGCCTCCCTTGGGAGAGTGACAGGGGTGGTCCTCGGATCCTGCACAATAGCAGCTGGCAGAAGATGCCATGTGGGACTTCTGTCCCCTGAGTTGGTCTATCCGGCATTACAGAGGTAACCAGACTGATGAATCCGTGCTTTTGAATCCGACATCGCTCCGAGCCTGAAGATTGATAGGACCTAAGGGTTCAGGGGTTGCCTTGTGGTGGGGAGGGCGAAGGGCGGTTTGCCCTGGTCGCCCTTGTGGCGGTAAGGAAGCCACATAAATTGCCTTTACATTGTTAAGGGGAGTCCTCCCGCCTACTCCCTAGGCCAAAACTGAGGGGGAGAGATGGTAAGCTCACCCCAGAGAGAATGAACACACCGGCTGGGGGCAAGGGCGCCAGTGTACAAAATAGGGCATGGGGCATCCGCCCCTGGTTAGTCCCAACGAGCCCCGATGGGCAGCCTGGTTGTGGAGGGGTGGGCCCCTCAGGTTGCGGACAAGGACCAGATGGCAGGGGGCTCACCTCTCAAGGACGCAGGTGGGTTGCGCCTTGTGTGGCTCTCAGTTGGTTGGGGGACGCGAGCCAGAAGGCCCCTTAGTGCTGGATCAATAGACAACATTCTTCTGGGATATAAATTGAGTTCTGTCAGACTTGCTGATGGATTATGATTTTAGGACCAACTTAAATGTAAATATTACGTAGCGATTGAATCTGATAATCCAGATCATATTGAATTGTATTAATTATATATTGTCATGTTTGTGTGATGGTTTGTAATAAACATGGCCTCTTTTACCCACAGCTCTGGTAGTCAAGTATTGATTTGTGGGTTTTGGTTGGAGGCCGGGCCGGAAGCCAACCTGGGGTGTTCGGGTCCTGTGGAAAAGTGCAAAATATAATGAAGCGCGCCATTAGGACGTGCCCCCCCCGGAACCCGGTCACGCCCCCCCCCCCCATTCTATGGTTCTTTATCGATGGATTGACCGTGAATACAGCAGGAATCACATCCGGGGCAACTAATCACTTCCGGGGCAACGTGGTGACGTCACTTTCGGCCGGAGATGGCAACAACGTGGGAGAGGAGTGGGCGTGGGCCTATTTAGGGTAACTTGCCCTGGTCCTCGCCCTCTTTTCCTTACGGCGCTGGCCCTGGTATGCAGGGTCTCCAGGAACCTCCGACCCACCTGTCCCTAGAGGTAGAGCTTGGGGAGGTGTTGGATGTGGAATAGAGAGTGGCGGTAAGGAGGCCACATGAATTGCCTTTACATTGTTAAGGGGAGTCCTCCTTCATACTCCCTAGGCCAGCACTGAGGGGGAGAGACGGTAAGCTCCCCCCAGAGAGAATGGGCACACCGGCTGGGGGCAAGGGCGCCAGTTTACAAAATAGGGCATGGGACTTCCACCCCTGGTTATTCCCAACGAGCCCCGATGGGCAGCCTGGTTGTGGAGGGGTGGGCCCCTCAGGTTGCGGACAAGGACCAGATGGCAGGGGGCTCACCTCTCAAGGACGCAGGTGGGTTGCGCCTTATGTGGCTCTCAGTTGGTTGGGGGACGCAAGCCAGAAGGCCCCTTAGTGCTGGATCAATAGGCAACATTCTTCTGGGATATAAATTGAGTTCTGTCAGACTTGCTGATGGATTATGATTTTAGGATCAACTTGAATGTAAATATTACTTTGCAATTGAATTTGATAATCCAGATCATATTGAATTGTATTAATGATATATTGTCATGTTTGTGTGATGGTTTGTAATAAACATGGCCTCTTTTACCCACAGCTCTGGTAGTCAAGTATTGATTTGTGGGTTTGGTTGGGGGCGGGGCCGGGAGCCAACCTGGGGGGTTCGGGTCCTACTGACTGACTGACTGACTGAGAGAGTCACCAGAAGCCTTGGAGAGCCATCCAGTGACCCCATTGGCTTCTGCTCTCGTAGCCTAGTCTACATCACCTATCTTTACACTTTCATATTCCCTGTGCCTCTCCAAGGCAGAAAATGAGGCTATGGGAGCAGATGTGAACCTGATGCTGAGGCTACAGCTACGAAATCAGTAGCTGGCACAACTCCCCAGGGCACCAGCAATGGCAGCAGGAACATGTGCGATGATCCAAAGCTTGGAAGCTTTGGATCATCCATTTCCAGAGGCAGGGGATGTGGGATCAGGTGTGGGCATGGGGACGAGACAGTGGCTGTGGTAGAACATATGGGCCCAGGGCAGAGGCAATGGGGACCAAAGGACTTCCTTGCCTTCCGATATCAAAGGTGAGTGTGTTGGTGCACATGTAATGAGCAGAAGCTAGTTGCTCAGGGGTCAGCCTGCACTTCATCATGGGAGAGGCAGGTGGGTGGATGGAACCAGCCAGCAGAAGCTGCTGCTCTTTTTTTGCACGTCTGTGAGGCAGTGTTTGTGGCTTTGCGTGCATAGGGCTTCAACATGGAGGAACAGCTTTTATTAGGTTCTCTGGTGGACAAGAGACAGCACGTTCCATTTCCTTTCACCCAGCTCCATGACACCTCTGTTGGAATGTTAGTATCAATAGCTGAGGGTCTATTGCAGTGAGTGCAACCCTTGGGATCTGCCCCAACTACCAGCATTGCAGTGATTCTCTGACCTTGGGCCAGACCCCATCAGTCTCTCAGTAGTGAAGCAGGGCACTAGATGAGCCCAGTGGCCAACAACACTGCAGAGATCACATTCACAGGTCATCAATAGTGGCATAGTATAGCTATGAAGTATGGGAAATTCTGTTAGAAAAGCACAATAGTGTAAGCATTTGTACATTAACACACAAGTTTAACCCAATACTTTATCACACCTCCTCTAACTGTTAAGTGTGCATTAATCAAGTGAAATGCAACGCCCTCATTTTTGATAAATGTTTAATGTTTAAGAAACCCAAATGTTTAATAAAACTCAACATTAATAGATGTTACAATTTAACATTTGTCTGAGGAAAAGAAAAAGACGTTGGATCAATGTCAATCAGAAAAATAATGGCAGGCATAAAATTAGGTCAAATAATGCTTGGCCAAATAGTACAAAACTTTAGGTGCCAAATGAAAAATCCGTAGTTTTACTCTAACCCTAGTTCTGTTTTACTGATTATGGGGCCGATTTTATTCTTGGAGGTAAGGATACTCCATTGCAACTGCGACAGAGTGTCCTTATCACCAAGAATGCTGAACTGGAAAGCCAGCAGACATTAGGGGTAATCACAGAAAACACTAATCCGTCTCTGCCCTGGTGATCGACTCCAACAACCCTGCGGAGTAAGGGCCATCGGTGGCTAACTTGTCATTCTGCCCACCTAATTTAGATGGGTGAATGACAGGTCAGCTTTCAATGCTCCTCACCGCCAGAAAAACGATAGCGATAAGGGTCAGTGAAAACTGTTAAATGTTCCCCTTGCCATGGGCGTGGACTCCCATGGCAATGAGAGTATTGTATTTATTATTTTCAAAAAGAAAATGTTATTTCAAGATTTTCTTTTTGAATATTCAAAAAGAGGAACCTGTTTGGTACAGAGCTCCATCCCTCTGATCAAGCCCTGCACCAAACAGGAAAATGCATTGACCGAAACCGCCGTGATGGCGGTTCCTGCCAGGGCAAAATAAATAACCTCCAGCATGGTGGTCACTTATAAGCTTGGCAGGCAGAGTAGTCTCCATCTGGTGGACTCAAAGTCCTCCGCCAGGTCAACGGAGATTACACCATCCACATGCCAAAATCTAAATTGGGCCCTTAATCTTTTGATTTTTTTAATGACTTATATGTGTCAGATTCAAATTACCTTTCATACCTGTAGATCCACATGTTGCTGGGGAACAATGTGGAGCCCACCAGACTCCTAGGCCATCTACAGTACTCAACACATCCAAGATCGTCCTCAATAGTGTTGGCAAAGAGAGGGAAAGGAGATACTGAGATGGGAGAAGGCACACAAGATCATCGGCTTCTAGTCACAAATCTTCTCTTGTCAAATGGAGGCTATCTCGGTGTTCTGCAGTCTCTTAGGGGTGATGGCTGTTTTATAACAAACAGAATACATGACTACTATTACCCACTGCTCTTAAATCAATTTCATAGGCCATGGAGCACCAAAAGTATGGATCCCACCCCCTCTAACTCAACCGAATCAATGGGATGTATGATGGTACAATGCGTACCGTTTCAACGCGTGCCTTTACGACGCGTCTTTAACAACGCAAGTCATTACAACGACTTGCGTTGTTGGGCGCGGATAGTAAACAGTATAATTTACTATTCTAACACCAGACCACCGTGGATAGTAGGGAAGGTGTTGGAATAGTAAATATACTATTCTTTATCCTTTAGCGCCCTCCAGCGCAAGTCGTGGTTACGACTTGCGTTGTAAAGGACGTGTCGTAAAAGCACTGCGGGGTAACATCCGCGTTGAAAAGGATGTTCCCCGAATCAATGACAAGGCATGATTAGAAGCTGTTCTCTTTGTTTTTTTGGGCCACACAAGTCATGTTTATTTACACAATAAAGCATAAATAACACACATATTATCCTTGTTAATTCTAGACATTACTGTAAGCAAACAATATAGTATTTATCATAGATTATAGAAAATAAGATTTTACTCCCTAACAGTTGCAACCTCCTAGTCCACATGAATTGTCTACATTTTCTTATATAATCTAATTATTGCAGGTTATGACTCCACAGCACTCAGGTCCATTTCTGATCTCCTTCCACCCCGACCACACAAGTGAAACCAGCTGCATACATGAGGAGCAGTGCCCTGACCCCCAGACCCATCAACAAGACACCTGCTGGGAAACCACTCCTCTCCACCACCAGGTATCCAGAGGCTACCCCATGCCGAGTGACAGGGAGTTGTAACCCCATGCTCTACATTGCAGACTGAAATTGTTAGCCTACACCCCACCCGAGTGTGAAACACCCTTGCAGAATGAAGCCTGTCTGACCACCTCATTGCTGTCCTGAAAGAAATGTTGCAGTGGTATGTTAACCTTATAAATGTGTACCTCACCACATAGGCAAAATATCAGTCAACAAGCCTGGAATTGGCACCCTTACTTTGGCTGCCCATACATTCAATTCAAAGATCTTTGTGTAACCCATAAGTTCATTCTTGGCAAAAGTCCCCCGATCATTTCAAATTTGATCTCCCCTTATGCTCCCACAAAAGCTCTCCGGTCACTCTCCCATGAACTTCTGAAAGACCCTGTGATCAAAAGAGAAAGCTACTGGCTGTTCCTTTTCTCATTGTGTGCTGAAACTGTAGAATGGCCCACCTTTATCCCAGAAACTGGAACAGTCAGAAGTAAAGTTCAGGAAACTATTGAAAAAATATTTGTTTTAGATATTTATTTATTTATTTCAAGGGTTTTATATAGCGCTGCTGGACCCTGGAGTATCAGAGCGCTTTACAACAGAGGTAGACAAAATAAGATAGAATAACAATATGTGCATAAATTAGCAACAGGATACAGTATTGCAATACGTATTTTACAAGGGGGGAATAAAAGGTGGGTATAAATTACAAATAGGCGAAACAGTTCACAAGGGATATAATGTTGCATTCAGACACGGTGGGGGGGGGATACGAGAGGAGAAAGAGTGGACCTGATCAGTGACAGAAATATTAGATACCCCAATATTTGTTCTGGAGAAGTACTTTGAGTTCTTTTTTGAAAAGGGAGTAAGAGGGGTTGCAGCAAAGGTCTTTGGGGAGAGAGTTCCAAATGGTAGGAGCATTACCAGAGAATGCACGGGATTGGGTTTTTTGACATTTTAGTCTGGGTGGGATCAAGAGAGGGAGTTGGTGCTTCTCAGGGCCCTGGAGCAACCTGCTTTTTTTTGTTTGGTTGCAAGGTAGGAGAGGGTGTTTTGGTGAAGAGCTTTGTGGGTGATACAGGCAATCTTGTAAGTGGATGTACCTTCAATTGGGAGCCAATTAAGATTTTTGAGGACGGGGATATGTGGTCAAATCTTTTACAGTCAGAGATAAGTCGGGCAGCTAGATTGAGGACGGATTTAATTGGTGCAAAATGGGTTTTAGGGGTGCCGGCAAGAGTGGCGTTACCATAGTCAATCCTGGAGAGGACAAGCGATTGGACAATGATTTTGAAATCATCAGCTGGAATGAAAGGTTTGATTTTCTTGAGGTGGAGAAGGGTGAAAAGAGCACTTTTGGCTGCATTTTTAATGTGGGGGATGAGATTGAGATTCTGGTCGATGCTGATGCCTAGGGATTTAACAGAATTAAAGGTGGAGAGGGAGCAATTGAGAGCTTTGATATCATCGACCCAGATTTGGATGGGAAGGGTATTGTTTTTGGGGGTGAAAATAATGATTTCAGTTTTTTTGGGGTTCAGTTTGAGATGGTAGAGATGGAACCAGGCGTGTACTCAAGATGTCATTGAGGTGTAGGATGTCGTTGTGGGATTTGATCTTGTAGTATAATTGGGTATCGTCGGCGTAGAGGTGGTAACTTATTTTAGCTTGTTTGAGAATGAGGGTGAGTGGTTCCATGAAAAGATTGAAAAGGGTTGGGGATAGGATGGATCCTTGAGGGACCCCGAGGGAGACAGGTTGAGGTTTAGAAAGGAAGTGGCTAAGCTTGATTTGCTGTGATCTGTTTTGAAGGAATGAGCAGAACCATTTGTGTACAGTGCCTTCCAAGCCAAATCGAACTTTGAGGGTGTTGAGAAGGGTGGGATGATGGACAGTATCAAATGCCGCCGAGAGGTCAAGGAGGATTAGTAGTGATGATTCACCTTTGTCAAGGGAGCGATGAATGTCGTCTGTGATATTTAACATTGCAGTTTCTGTACTACAGCCTTTTCTAAATCCATATTGAAAAACATCAAGGAGATTGAAGGCGAGGATATGGTTCTCAAGTTGTGATAGGACACATTTTTCCAGGGCTTTAGAGAGCAAAGGAAGGTTAGAGATAGGGCGTAAGTTGTTAAGGTCATTTGGGTCGGCAGAGGTGTTTTTCAGGATGGGAAAGATTTGACCAAGCTGAAGGGAGGCTGGGACGCAACCAGTGGCAAGGGAGGAGTTGATGATATTGGTCCAACTAGGGGCAATGGTAGATTTGAGGTCTTGGACCAAATGGGCGGTAAGAGGATCTTTGGAGTGGGAGGAAGGTTTGAGTTTGGTAATGATGTTAATGATCGATGACTCTGAAACTGGACTAAATCCACTCCATGAAGCATTGTTTTTGGCTATGAGTCCATTAGGAGAGAGGTCTGGATCTGCGAGAGCAGGAAGGGTTAGAGATGGGTCGAGAAGAATGGGAAGAGTGGACGAAAGTGACTTAGGAGTGTTAGGGAGGGTGTGTTGTATGTGGGAGGGTTAGAGTGAGGTGGGAGGGAAGAGAAGGATAGTTCGATCTTATTGACTTTGTTAATAAAGAAGCTGGCAATTTCTTCGCATTTGTCAATAGAGGCTGATATTTTAGGAGGGCAAGTAGAGGTTTGTTTTTTAACAATGCTAAAGAGTTCTATAGGTCGGTTTCTAGCCTGGTCAAGTTGTGACCGGAGAAAGGAGGCTTTTTTGTTGTAGATGTGTTTTTTGTGTTGGGTTCTAGCAGTTCTGAGGAGGGCCAGATTGTCAGCGGTGGGATGATTTCTCCAAATACGTTCCGATTGTCTTAGGGACCGTCTTTCATTATTGAGTTCTGAATTGAACCAGGATTTGGGAGGGTTGTTTTTTTGTTGTTTGAGTTTAATTGGAGCAATTATATCAAGTGCTTGGAGAATATAGTTATTATAATGGTTAATTAGGTCATTGGTGCTGTCAGAGAGAGGGGGGGAGAAGTAAGCGGGTTTTAATTGTGGATTCCAGTTCACTAGGAGGAATAAGGCGAAGGTTGCGTGTAGGTTTCTTAGGTAGGGTGTTGATGGGGGCGGGCGATTAGTGGGTCTGTTTACGTTGAAGAGGATGAGGTAGTGATCAGACCAGTCGATAGGAAGTATACTAGGGAGGGTGGCTAGGTCGTTGCTAGTTATGATAGCATCTAGGGTGGAACCTTTGTTGTGAGTGGGGGAATGGCAGAGTTGGGTCATGTTAGTGATGTCCATGGTATTCTTAAAAGTGATGACAGCAGGGTCATCATTTTTGTTCCAGTGGACGTTGTAGTCACCAAGGAAGATATTCTTAGATTGTGATAGAAATGCTTGGATAATAAGGTCAGACATCTCTTCAGTAAAAGAGGTACAATTTCCAGGGGGGTGGTAGATGATGTGCAGCCGAGTGGTGGGGGAGTCGTGAATAAAGAGATCTGCGTAAAGGTATTCAAAGGATGAAGGGTCTTGTGACTCGACAAGCGAGATGTGTAAGTGCTAGAAAGCCAGGTATGGTAGCCATGCACTCTACAAAAAACTATTAGAATAGAATAGGTTCTTCTCTCTCCCCATTCCAACTATCAGGGATGAAAGCCAAAATTGTATCCATAAATATATCTGCACCCATGCCTGATAAATGTACTCCATCCTTATGAAACATGTTTTCAACTCTCAGCAACTTATGGGAAATGTGCCTCAACTGACCTGCTCCTCCACATAACTTGGCCATTTCCAAATTGAGGTTCCTTACAGAAATTGTAATTGAGCATGCTTTAAAGCATGAACCACATACTCTCCCCAGGATCATACCTTAAAGTCCCCAGGCAATGTCCACCCTGTTGTAAAATGGGTTCCGCCCATGTGAGACAGCAGATTTTTTGCTTTTTGGATCACCCAGTTGTGGACTTTTACTGTGGGTGAGTCTCACCAGATGTGTCTCACCCTCAGTTATCACATGGCAAGTGGACTGCGCATGTTCCCCACAAGCATCTGCCTTTTAAGATAAGGCCGCTAGAACACAGCTAGGGCAAGGGGCACTTTGCTGGTTATACCTGAACACATGTGTAGACACTTGTGCACATTTGCAGGCTGCTTGTGTGGGACTACCATTGTGCACAACCCAGGACCTACGCACAGGTAGCCTTGTTCAGGGGGACTCTCCAGGGTTAGATCGTGACCCGGGATAAGCCTTATACTATTAATGGGCACTTATAGGTAAAGTCAGTGTGATTTGCTGTTTTGTCTGCAGTGAAACTTTATTATATATATGGGGAATCTGTCTTGGAGTGCTGTTATTCTTCCCTTAGGCCCACAAAGTTCTGTGAGGTATTAAACTGGGGGTGGAAAAGGTGCGCCCAGGTCATATTTGCAGGTCCCAAGATCATACATGTACATTTTATGGGTCTTCCAGTATTGTCATATTGCTCTGACTCAGCTTAGGATCAGAGCCCAAACCTTTTGTCACTCTGTTGGGCCATGTTAATACCATTTCTCTCCAGCAGCAGGAGCAAATACCTCCACACACAAAAAGAATAACAGTGCTTCCCTCAGCTCCTGAGCAGGAATGGGTTGGGATGATAATCTGCACCTGTTAATTTCCCATCACCCTGTACCAGGGCTGGGGACAGCCCAGGCCCATTGAACAGAGGAGGAAGTCCAGAAAACTGGAACCAACACAAGAGGGGCCTCCTCATTAAAGATTTAGTGGGAAAGGACCTGGCAGTGATGTCAGGAAGGGGCAGAACTGAGACTCCAAGAGCAGATGTGACTAGTGACTCCTGGATGACGCTACCTTGAACTGTTCCAGCCTGCTGTGCAGGAGGGTTGGGACAGAGGTGGAGAGGTGACATGGTACCCTAGGATTGGCCAGTGGTGCCTGGCTTCTAGAACCTTCCACCCCCTTTTAAAAACGCTTGCACAAGAGATGGAAAGGAATGGTGGTGCTATTGATAGTGGACCCTGGGACTGTAACCGCCATGGACAAGTGAAAGGAGGAACTCTCATATGCCTAAAAGGACTAAGCACTTTCTCCCAGTTAACCCCAGAACCACTTGGCCTCTCCGAGGGCCAGCGAGTCCAGGTCTTTCCACCAGTTGGTGGAAAGACCTGGACTTCTGTGCCCAGAAACAATTGTCAGGAAGAAAGTTGATGCATGGAGCCAGTGGAACCAGCCCCCCAAAAGGTACACCATTTTTATAGGCCAGGAGGTCTGCTTGAACTGGGTGGCTAGAGATTGCCACCAGGAGTAAAATGATCTCAGGATCATTCAAATCAGCCCAATAGGGCCTTCATTATGGCCATTGTAAGATTGGTGACCTTTGACCCCTAGAGGATATAGCGAGCTGGGCTCATTCACAAGGTGGAAGAATTATCTCCCAGTTAGGGCCAGGACCCCCAGGGGTCAGTGCAAGGATTATTTATTTATTTTACCCAGGGAGGGTGCGTGCATGGACCACCCTCCCAGGCTCATTCCTAAAATACCCCATGTGGGGTACCTGAGATGACCCAAACAAAGCCACCATGCAGGGTGGCCAGGTTGGACCGGGCTCCTCCAAAAATAAGTAAAAAAGCATTAAAGGAGACGAGTGAAGCCACACGCCATAATGGAAAGCAGCTCTCCCACCACAGTGGGAGAGCCGCTCATAAATTATTCACTGCTGCAGGCTGAAGTGCCCCATAATACTCTTCAGGTGTACTTGTTTACATATTTGTCTTGCTTATGTGAAGGCCCCAAAAAAACAGGGGCACCATCACCCGCACTAGAAATGTGCTGAGGGGGGTCTGCATGAGCGCAGCAGACCCCATTCTCTTAGGTTTTACAACAAACTCTACATTTGGGGGTCTCAGAATTTACCATCACCCTGGAATTTTCATATGCTTTTCAAAGCATTGACAAGATTTGAGTTTTATCTTCACATCTGGCAGTGTAGTGCCCTCTAGGCGTTGGTTCTATGGCTGCATTTATTGTGGTTTGAAAATGGCATCCTCTAAGGACTGTTTTTATGATGCATTTTTGTGTCCCGAATGTGTACAAAAAACACGCAAACAAATGTTATGTTCATTTTTAAAAAATGTTATTGAATTAATCATGCTGACAGTGCTGACAGTGATTACTGATGAAGGTTGATATGCTTTATTGACATTAATAATTACATTTACCTGTAGTTGTTATTATTACTGTATTTTAAGCATTTGCTCTGTTGTTCCAATGTGTGTGTGATAAATGTACTTTTCTAATCCTAAAGAAAAAGCACTGACTGAACAATTATTTATTGAGTGTTATAATTGCGGGCCAGCCGATGGTGATTAGTACCCCACACCACCTCCCTTAGTAGGCATAGGACTGCTCTGCTTTGCTCCCCTGAGAGAGTCAACACTACAATAGGTGAGCAGATCCCAGTAAGAGGAAACTGTGGACCTATTACTTGCGCAGACATCGCATCCTGCACAACTAATAACCCAATTTCCTACACTCCCCAACCAGGCAAGCTTAAAACTCAAAATAGATTCCCTCAGTTTTTTTAGACTTTCTTTTACTACCTTTATGATTAGAACTGGAGACTGGTTTCTCGTGACCTTTTGCACCCTCCACCAAATCACGGAGCTATGAGAACTTCAAGCCTCTTAACGCCGCACCATCTGAAGAGCATTTTGTGGCCCAAGGAGCTGATGCAATGAGTACATCTCTCACCAAACAAAGGAATGACCGAGAGCCCGCCGTACCTTGGATGACATTGCTACTAAGAAAGGGAAGAGAGACTAACATTATGAGACAGAAGTGTGAGTTAATTTCCTACATTAGCTCCAGGCGCACATAGTGAATATAACAAGGAGAAGATCATCACCCTGTTTTCTTAACCGCCTCCTGGGTGAGCCCACCTCCCATAGCCAAGGTGGGCACATCAATTTTGAAAATACGTGATGAGTAGTTGTTGGAGCAAATGCCTGCTACCCATGGTACCATGGTCATGACATCTGAGAACTGGTAACGTGACACTCACCTTTCTGATGAATGAACAGCACAGGCACCACTGTGTCAGGGAGTACATACATATATGCTTGCATATGTGAGTAAGGACAAATACCTAAAAAGGAGACCGATATCAGTCCTATGATCAATCCTTTGCATAACAGGTCAGTTTTGGACCACGCAAGACGGCTAGTCATCACAGATCTGCACATTCTGCAACTACAGCCCTACTAGACTGTGTTTTGTGAACTCTAAGTAAATCTGTCCCAGAGATTGGGCAGCATTTTTGTTAGGATTCACATTGAGCCAATGCAAGAACCTGTCTAATATTACCGGCGTTGGAAAAGGTGATTTAGCTGTCAGGTTTTGCCCAATCCTTCCCTTTCTTTTTGCTCTTTTTACACATTTAAACTGTGCGTGAGAGTGATGTCCACAGAAGGAACAAACATGTTTAAACTACTTGTGCTACCCAAGTGGGCATGAACACATTTTCCTACTGAAAAACCTAACAGGATCCCTTCTTATCTCGCCTGGTTGGTGGTGCTGCAGAAAATGCTGCCTGATAAACTCCTGTAATGCACCAAGTTCAGCCAAATATCAACCTCAGTTTGATCCCACCGACATCCAGATCATCCACCCTTTCCCATATGAAATCACAGTCTTAGTTTAACTAAGTTGTGTCATCATAATCTTATAAGAGTTTCATGCCAGAGTACAGATCGGGAAACATAGAGAGTATCAGCAGGCAGATCATGTCTGATACCAAAATCTAGCTGCCAGTGTCAACACCACAGTCATACCAAAAGTCTTCTTTAGTCTTTAAAATCAGTGCAATGCAGATCAAGCCCAGCAGTGCAACCAGGCAGTGTTGTGATATCCAGTGTCTCTGATTCTCCCTCCTTCCCCATTCCCTTTTCCCTGGCTCAACTGCCAATCTACATGCTAGTATAAGGTTGGCTGTGAGTTCAGAGAGATATGGTAGCTCATGTAACGCTTGTTGGATCTTGATTGCAAATTTAGTACATCTTGACGAATTGCCTAACTCAAGTTATCATTCTAACCAGATTGACCAATTCCAATACCATGCTGTCTCAAATTTTAGTAACTAAGCTACAATAAAAGGTCAATTCAATAAAGTCTTAGAATAACAATAATATGAATGAAACAAGAAATATATTATTTTTTAAGACGCAACAAAAAAGACTTTCAGTCAAATTTGCCTTCGAATTTTATCCATGATACCTGTCACACCACCTGAGAGATTTGATGGAGACCCAAGAAATTCACATTGTTCCTTAATCAGCATCAGTTGCATTTACAATGCACACCAATGAACTTTCCAGATGATCAAACTATAGATGCCTTTGTTCTAACTCATTGAAGTGTGAATGATACCATTTAGAATATTGTTAGTACAAGATAACAATCCATTGTTATATAAATGCAACTGAATGGGGACGTTTTTTTCTAGAAAATCATGTCCTTTAATTAATTATCTTGTATTGGAGATCAGTTGGCTTGAAGAAAAGAGATCTACCTTGTTTTACCACTGTTTAAGAAGTGAAATAAGATGTACTAGCATAGGTCATTAATTACCCTATGAAGTTTGAAGAATTCCTAGATTGTAAATATATTTGGATGATTGAACTTCATTTAGAAAAAATAAAACACCCTAGAATAAAGGAAGAAATTCTGAAGTTCCGGAGCCTCCTCAAGTGATGAATAATAAATAAGACATAAACAAAATTTATGCAAGTATTGTGGTTGAACTGGACAGTTTGTTAAACACTGTTGAAGTAAGCAGAGGGTTCCTAAGAATTAAGCAGAGATATCATAATTAGAATAAGTAGAACTGGTGAAAAATTAGATTACTTGGCAATGGAGGGAGTTGCCTCATTGAGTGGAAAAAGTCAGTTCCCACTTGTTAGTGAAAAGCATGCAGTTTTCAACTACTCACATGACAATTCCTCTGTAAATGACACATGAACAGGAAAATATTGTTCCAGAAAGTATAGAATCAGGTGTTTAAGGGAAATATATGGATGTTACATTGCTCAATCTATACAGATACCAGTGATGGGCCTGATTCTGAGTTTGATGGTCCAACCGCCAGACCCTCATTGCGGCGGTCAGAAGTACCCTGCCAAGCAGGCGTTATCCTGACTGCTGTATTATAAGTACACCGCTGTTGGTGTTGTGTCGGCCGTGCAATGGCGGCAGCATGCTTTGGCTCATAGAGAGCCTGAAGCATTTGCTGCCGCCGTGGCAGTGGCACTTGCTTGCTGGTGCACTGTGTGTCATGCACCTTGTCATGAATGGCACACTGCCCACACTCAACAGTTCAAGCTGAGGCGGGAACTTGCCAGGCACACACTGCAGGGCATAAAATGCTCCAGGGCATAAAATGCCCGGGGGCCCCTTTCACTGCCTCTCCGCCACCTGTTTATGGTGGGGCACCCTGCCATGAACAGGCCAAAGGCAGGTTTGTTTCTACAGGCCTTTCGGGCTATAAGGCTATTAGAACATTCTGCCCCTGGAGGGCAGAAAGTTCTAATTGGTAAAACCAAGGCCTCGTGGAGCCCAAGGGGGTTGAAATCCCCTCTGGCTCTGTGAGGCCTTTGTTCACAGCAATAGCTGTGTAAGTAAAATATTCAAATATTGAAGCTCCGGGGTGGTACCGGCCTTTAGAAGCCCATAGCACTTCATTAGCTTCAATGGAGCTCTCAGCATTCCAGTGTTCTAGAATAGTTTAGAATCTGCTTGACAGTTACCATATCAGTTGTCATTATGTCACAGCTCCAGAGAAATATAAAAATATAAAAATTCATCCCAGAGTGGAAAGTGTGAAATAGTGAGTAGCAATAGGTGTATAGGATGTAATATCAAATGTAAGCTACCAATGTCAACACCACAGTTACAATATATATGTTACATTTGGCCATCAATCATATTCTCCAATATTAAAGGTAGCTTTCATGGCAAGCAATACATAATTGTTCAGTCTATTGTTCGCAGTTGCTAAATCAGTTGTAATTATATTGCAGCCCAGGAGAAATATTACATTTCATATCAGAGTTGTGACGGGGGAAATAAAGAGTGTATCTACATGTTTATCATATTTAGCGCCTTATTACGAGTTTGTTGGTCCATGAGCCTCCGTACCTGCGGTCCGACCGCTGTATTACAAGACGGACAGATTGCTATTACAAACACAACTGCTGGGGTCGCATTCAGGCAAAAGCAACTGCCATAGGGTGGTACAGGGGAGTTTAACTGCCATCCATATTACCAGTTGGCTTTCGGATGAGCCGTCTATGCCGTGGGACCGCCAGCTTCAAGTTTGCAGAAACAAAGGAATAGGCATGCGTACTCTTCCCTTTCCTGTTCTTCTGATCAGAGTTCGATGTGGATCCCTTTCTTCAGGTTCCCCCTTCACAGCAGAATCTTTACCAGGAGAATTATGACCCTGTTTTCAGTGATATGCATGTGAGTCTATTTTATGCCGTATACCCATTGCCGGGACTGCCCATGATGGAGCGAGGTGGGAAAACAAAATTTTGTATTCCCCTTGTGAAATCATTTCCTCATAACAGTAAACTTTATTAATTGTGTGGTGTGGAAAATATTAAGCAACGTAGTATAGAATGCACACACATATTCACGTGGGAATACTAATCTGCTTGCATGAAGAAATATAACTAACTAATTAATGTTGATGTTGTGATGTAAAATAATGCAACGCTTCGAAATAAACAAAAACTTCATAAATGTGCTTTTTGTGCATGTATTTGTGGCAGAACCCGGAGGATAAGTGAGTATAAATTGCATCTATGTCACTTGTTTGCTAGGTAATAACTAACAGGGAAACCTTAGTATGGGGAGAGGTAAACAGAGGGGCTATAGTTCCATATTTAACATTATTTTGTGTTTGTTTCTATGATAGTTCCCATTCTGGCTCGTGAGGCCTAGTGAAAATATGGTTGCTCTATTAACTGCGAATAGACGATGAACTGTGCATGCACAGCCCAAGTCCAGAGATGCTGTCGGAATACTGATTTCCTGAGATGTAAGATTTTCTTGAATAAATGTTTTATTTCTTTGAATGAGAACTGAGCCTTAGATGAGGGTATTAGTTAGGGAAGTTAGGAGAAAATGAATTTTGGGAACTATCTGTCTTTTGCTAAAACTTGTATTCTGAAATCTAAATAATAATGTCTATTTCTGAATCTTTTAAATAAATGAAAATGACTATTTGAAATAAAATGTCCTTTTAAAAGTTACTTTGAATAAAGAAATAATTCGAGTGAATAAACCGTCAGACATGCTAAACTTTGCTTTTAATAAAAATTAGGTAAATGGAGAATTAAGCTGGTCTTGTATTTTCCTACGCCTAATTTTTTACTAGCAGATTCGTCGACCATAATGGTTGGTGTGTCGGAATGAAATGTCTTGTTAATGAACCATCGTAAAACTCATTTAAACTGCAGGTGTAAATAGTATACATATTTAGTTTTGATTTAGACACTCCGCCATGATACAGCAGCTCTCCTTTGAATTTCACTGATCCATGAAGTAGGATGAAAGTGTCTTGCGAGTAACTCACAGTGTTATGGTACTTCAGGGAAAGGTGATATGTTTTTAGAAATTATTTCTACATGCATCATGCATATGTGTGTATTAGACCCATATGCCGTCCAAATGTTCAGAGGCATCGATACATATGGAAAAATAATCACCAGTGCGCAAGGTATCTGCAGCCACATCGCCTGCACCATGGTAACAAAACCAGTGATGTGGTCTGCTGGTGGCTGTGGCATTCGAACCACCAAACTTTAATCAGGCCCTAAATAGCAAAAGTCAGCTGCCAACGTCAACACTGCAGCCACACTAAAAGTCTTCCATTGTCTTTAGCTATCAGTGCCCCTACATTGCAGATCAAGCTGAATTGCACAACCATACCATATAACGATAACAAGTGGTTCTGTTTCTCTGTCGTGTCCCATTCCCCTTTCCTGGGGTCTAATTCTAACCTACAAGGAAGGGTTGGTAGTGGATCCAGATGCATGTGGAACCTCATATCACTCCTGTTGGATCTGGATTGAAGGAGTAGTGGATATTGACACTAACACTGGAAGATTATAGTTCTTGTGCCTTTTCTCCAGTCATTTGAACAAGAGGGCCTTAGACTGAGCCAGATAGCTGTTGCTAACGAGTCTTCTCTTTAAATTTTGAATTTTAAAGGTTTCCTAGTTTTGGCGTCCAGTCAGTACTTTCAAGGACGAACTCAGTGTCACGTCGCTCTAGTACCTGTACCTGTAAGTCATGGCATATTTCTTTCTTTTGGTATCAATGGCCACAGGTATCACTGTTGAAACAAGGGCAGTTGTGCTGCTGCTCCAATTTTGAAAGAGGCTATCCCTTCTTGGGCTGCACTAATGTCAGCTATGTTGTTGAGGAAATTTCTGAATTAGATTTAGTTCATCAACATACAGCTACCACTTTACAGTTGGTTATGGTCATCCTTGCAGTAGAATATGCCAAGGTATTACTCCTGTAGTATTTTCCAACACTCCCATGCACCATTGCTTGCTGTATATGCACAAGGAACAAATCGGTTTGTAATATTCTCACCCATCGCCAAGACTGGATCGCTTTGATTACATTTCACATTGAATCCCTTAAACTATTTTGCTGCTAAAGAACCTAGAGTAGATGTAAGGATCTCGATTTAGAAATCCTTGCCTTTATGGTAGCTTCCAAAGTGACCACGGACCTGATAATTCTCGCCTCGTTGCGTATTCCAATCATGGAGTCCCACTCTGCAACTCTGGGCAATAGCTTGCTTAATCTCCACAACGGCCCCCACAATGCTAAGGATGCCTGGCCTCCACCTTGGGGGTGCCCAGGAGTGGAAGCCTCACAGGGAAAGCCAGGTTGGGTTCCACAGCGGTATTCGTACAAGCGCCTTGAGTAGTGCGCTATACAAGTATCCATTTTTTTTTTTACAATTTACCATCACTGGCACAATAATGACATGTATTTACCTTGAGATGTGTCTCTCTCTTATGATGTTTTTTTGTACAGCTGTAAATTTCTCTTGTGCAACCGAAAAAAGGTGGGATTTAGATGCAGTGGGTGCCGTCTGCCTTTCATTGTAAAGAGCAAAGGTGTATCCTGGAGTAATAGGGACCACCCTTATCAATAAACTGAACTAATTGTTTCTAGTCTGTATTTATCTGGTTTAAAGCATATCATTCTTCAACATTTTCAGTAGCTTAGTCTGTCTGTACTTCAAGCTTGCTTCTGAAAAGACAGGTAAAATTAGGGGATCTACTGATTTCACCCTTTGTGCCTAATGTGTTGAGTGTGAACAACCAAAACTCAAGGATCTCTTGTCTGCTTCCACTTAGCGACTTTTTTTTCTGTTCAACTGTCTCTATTTAACTGTCTTGATAGAAAACGACCAGTAGAGGTCAGTAAAATACCAGAATTGCTTTTTGCTGAGGGACTTTCTTTGTTAATTTTTTCTGGCAACTGCCTCTATTTAACTTTCTTGATAGAAAACGACCAGCAGAGGTCAGTAAAATACCAGATTCACTTTAGCATTCTCTAGATTCCAGTCCGTAGAAATTGGCTTCCATGAGCACCTGTAGAGAGTAATATTTTTTTCAAATCTTGTATTTTCAGTGCTATGACCACCGAAGGCCCTGATTTTATATTAAAAACAGAGCTTTGAACTATACCATTTCCCAGTGAAAGGTAATATTTCACTCCATGTGTTCCCATACCTGGCGTGTCATGCAGTTTGGTGATTACATTCCCCCCATGTTAAAGAACAGTTGCTGTTTCAGCACCCAGGCTAATGTGCTGCATAGCTAAACACATATAAGGTATCAAAGGCGAGACCGATTGCATCGCAAATGCTTGTTCAGGAGGGTTGCCAGCAGCAATGTAAAACCAAGGCTTTGTCAATGTGAAATGCTTTTACATGGGTAAAACAGTGCTTAATTTGTGGAAAAAACGAATGCTGTTGCCCAAAGCTCTGCTCAGAAGCAAGAGGCTGGTGCAATTAAAAGTCATCATACCAAAGCTGTGTAAAATGTAATCCACTACTAGATGCTTCCTGCCCCTTCTTCTCACTCTTGCAGGTTCCTGCTTTCTCAATTTCTGGCAGTTTTGACTACTTTCTCTTCCTCCTCCTTTCCTATCAATGTGTTTTCCCTGTGTTGCACTTGGTAAATATGTGACGCAAAAAAATTAAGCGCCGGTCCCCAGAAATAAGTGCCAGTGTCACCCACCAGCAATCACTGCCTCACATTGAGCACAGGCAATACACACCAGCTGTGTTTTATCATTCCAATATCAGCTTTAAATATATTTTGGAAATTCCACCCTTTTCTTTAAACATCAGCTTATGAATTCTGAAAATACCCATTTTTGTACTCCGTACAAACTCTTGATGTTGGTATGAATATATTAATTCAACCAAGCAAAAGCTTTCAATTTAGAAGTTTCAGCTGCACATAGGAGAGCAACTTACAGGTAGCTGGAGAGCTAGCAGTAGCTCGTTAGCTACCTGTTGGAGAAATCCAGCCTATAGCAACCTTCAAATCATCTATTATGCTATGTACATCAGGGATAGATAATAAAAATAGACGTCTTCAACTGTATATACAGTAACACATGCAACAATGAATAAACTAAAACTTCTGTAAGTATAATCTGCTTCTTTTTGATGACTGAGGCTCATTGTAATGGTTGGAATTTTGAATCATAACCCTCTTTCCAGCAGTGCACAAAGGACCCCACCTCTTGAAGGGGATAGCATGTAGTAAACATTTAGTAAGTGACCCTTAAATCACTGCATGAGCTCGTGGAATGCTAATTATATCTCCAAATGCTGATACTGAGCATACTGTGCATTCATATTAATCAGACTATAACTTATAGAAAGCCCCATTTTAGCAGGAAATGTTACTCATGAGCAACATGTTTCAGTGATATCAGGTTGGGCACTCCAACTATGAATGTGGTATCATCCCCACAGCCACCTAAAACTGATCGAATTGGCACTGAGGGAACATCCATGTCAATCATCAACTCCTCAAAAGTCAACAGTGCCGTTGTGCACATTTCCACCTTTCCTACAAATAAGGAGTTGCCCCTCAAAAGCAACCTCCAACAATGAAAAATCATTTGGGTGTTGAAAGAAGTCTAAAAGCGGATTTAATGTCATATTTGACCTTTTAGAACCTGCACCACACTGGCTCACTAGACCTATTGCCACGTCTGCTGATGCAAATTTCACTTAAGTGTCTTCCAGTGCCGAAGAAGTGGAAGTTGGTGAGGATGCTGATGGTATAGAGTTTCATTATGAGGATGAGAAATAACGTGAGGAGGTAGAGATACCTCATTTGCAAAAGATTATGGGTAGATGAATGTTGGGGTGAGGGGGTTAAGTTTACGGTCAGATTGGTTTTCAGGTAAAGGACAACAAAAAGCAACTTTGCAAACTGAGGAATGGAAGTCGGAAACAGGGTGTAGCAGTAATAGAAGACCAGAGAGTCCTAAAGAGATAGCAAACATGCTAACAGGTAGGAATAAGTTGCCGGAAACCACATTTAGGGCCTTTTTATGAGTACAGTAGTACTATGACTGCCGTACTCACGGTCTGACCACGGCCACCACTGCAGGTTCGCCCTCAGTATTACGAGTGTGGCAGTTGGACCACTGGGAGCCAGGATACCACGGTGGTGGCACAGTGGTAAGGGGTAGGAATATGCTGGTGGTGCCATTGCGGGACCGCTGTGCATATTCATTTCAGGGTGGTGGAGATGCAACTATGGGGTCCTAACAGTCCTCCCTGCCACTTCTGTGCATGCGGGGGGCACATGTTGTGTCCTCCCTAGAATTGCACCCCCAGTCCTGCACGAAGTAGCATGCACAACATGGAGCATGCCACACCATGCAAGAATGTTCGGACACTGGCACAGTGACAGTCTGATGTTAAGGCTCTCCTATGAGCCTAACACAGCTGCCGCTGTGAGACCACCGCAGCACCGCCCATCCGACCTGGGTTGAACTCATAATCTGGCTGGCGGGCACACCATGGGCTTGGGGGGTCCTCCTACAAGCGCAGGAGTAGTGGTGCTGCAGAAGGACAGCTAAACTTGTCTTAAGGCCCTTAGTTTTTCTGTTTGGTTAATAAGTTGAATGTTTAAGGTGGTTCAGACATATGTGTTTTAGCACGTGTTCTTTGTTATATTGTACTGTTTAATGTCAATCTTTTTCTTCCAGAAAGAAATTCTTTAGCAAACATTTTTCTTCCTTCTGAAATTTATGTATTTCATAATAGTCAAGAGGTTACTATTTTGTAGAGTTTTCTTTGTATTTTGCAGTGATGTGCAATTGACTGGGGCTTGCTGCAGCTGTCAGGCGTGGTTCTTTTCTCGATGAATAGCAGTGAGTCAAAAAGGCCAACTAAATTATCTATCTAACAGAAAAATACCCAAACTGTTGGCAAATAAGGAAAAACAGTTGTGAAAGGGAACCAATCAGTGTGAGCGAGTTCCCATCAGTCCACCATCGAGACCGCCCTTCATCATCTGGGATCTCTTACTCGTTTGGAGAACTGGTAAACCACAAGAGATCGGCAGATGTTATTAACCAAATCTAGGGTATACCAGACACACTAACTCAGATGTGAAAAGGGTGTGTCTTGTGGGGAACTGAATAGCAGTGCTGAAAGTGAAAGTGTTGAAGTGAAAAGTAAAAGAATTATTCTAAAATTGGATAGTGATGGGGAAAAAACAACTTTAGTATGCACCCCTTCACTCCCAAATCAATAAAAACAGTGCAAGTAGTAGGGTAACAAATGACTACCAACGAGAATGTTAGGTCGACATGTTTCTGCAGTCACTGGAGCCACCTGGTCTCCTGCTGCTTCCTCAGGACCATTAATGCTACTGCTATGTTTAAAAATAAAGAGATATCACCTGAAAAGTGCGATATACATTCATCCTCCTGACTGTAGATCCAGGTGTTCAGCAGGGGAGATTTATAGATACATATAAGAAGACCAAAGAAAGCACAGTCAGTGATTCTTCCAAAGTGCATAGATTATAATCCATTAATCCCAAAAGGCAACACATCGGCTACAAAGTACCAGCGTATTGTAGACAGTAACAATCTGTCGTGTATATATAATGTTTCTCACTCACCCATATGATGGGAGGGAACAGCCCCACCTCACCTGGCACCAGCTCAGGTAGTGGGTGCACCGCTCTATAGTAAAAATGAAAAGGATTTGCTTTGATATGGGGAAGTATCCTTCACAATCCCACATACCACCGGTCTCTCGCACGCCCCATCCGGCACTGCACTTTCTCACCCATTCGGTCATGCTCCTATATAAGCGAACCCCAGCTTAGGATAATAAATAATGGCTGGTTTCGCTCTGTGTGTCTCTGATCTACATGTGGCACATATACATTGGCTCTATTCACACTCGCATTAGGGTAATGGGGCCGCCATAGCATGCTACCTATGATACAAATGGGACCCCTCCGTTACAGATTATCTCCAAAGCGGAAGTTGAATTAAGGAAGCTTAGTTAAAATGCGCAAATTTTTCCCATTACGCGTGTGAGCTCTTACCTATCCGTCGGTACACCGGTCGTTCCTCTAGGCTGTTTCGTGGGGAGGTACCGACACGGTGTACCGGCAGTCGCTATATTGCTTCAGACTTCCGCATCTGGCGTCAGCGTTGTACGTGCGCGTGACGTCATCACGTCACGCCGTGTTACGGTTATTGGGAAATGTAGTTCCCATTTTAAATGACTAGCACCCACGGATGATCCCGAAGGAAAAAGGGACTTTTTACAATTTAAGATGTTGAACAAGTCTAATGTGTTCCGTATTTCTATGCAAGGGGCATCATCATATTGCAATCAGCCATTACGATTGTCAGGCAATATAGTTCCTATCTCGGATCGCTAGCACCTAAGGATTGTGCCGTCCAAGCAAAGGAGGTTATTGATGTGTAAGGCTATGTGCTGTTCCGTATTCCCATGCAAGGATCCTGCCAAAAGTTAACCCTCTCCTTATGAATATCATTCAATTTCAAAGTAGCCTTCAGGACATTCAATCTAGATAAGGCGAACAGAGTGAGTAAGATTAAACACCAGACTCCCATAGTTAAATGCAGGTTATGGCATAAGTTCTCAAAGTGACATCCAGGGAATTTCCTCATTTAGCCTGGATTTGTCTGTCTCAAGTCTAAAGACCCATTTTTGCTCCAATTTGAAAAGGAATTTGGGAATATCCGTGACCACTGCTGGGATCCAGTGTAGTCCTAATCTGGCCCTCTAGGGTTTGTATCTCGACTAGTATTTTGTCAGCTGTTTTTTTAGCGGTCTTAATTATTAGCACCAACCAATCTCGGGTGCATTTCCATGCTATGAGATACTAATCCCTGCGGAAATCTTTGTCATCAAGGAAAAGGCGAGGGGCATTGGTTACAATTAGTCCACTTGGGGCACAATTACCCCGCAAATATTCTGCCATCGTAATGCCATGAACATAGACTCTGGCCTGATTCTTTTTCAATACTAAGACCTTGGCCCATCCGTCGTCATTTGTTGTCTGAACAGACGGCATAGTGTCTAAAATACTAGAATTCTCAGCTAGAATCGATTGGACCTCAGCCTCATCGAACGCCAGTCCTAAAATAGTAGCCATAATTAGCTAGAAACTGACAGCACACCGAACTATGAAAGCTGCCATCCTAAATCCCTTAGGGACAACCTGCCCTTTGGGCAATTCCTCCGCATTCAGAGGAATTGCTCTGCAGAATCCGCATTTGAAGCACATTCGAAAACACCTGCAAAAAATTTGGCTGTCAAGAAATACCCGAGACACCTTATTCGTAATGCCAAGAAAAGGGCCTCTAATAACAACAGGGAGAGCCTATTGGAGCTTGCACCTCCAAAACCTAAACAGGAAAGAATCACGTGTGTTAACACCTACTGTACGTATTCTAACAAAATTCAGAAAATCGTAAGGAAACACTGGAAGATCTTAAATACAGGCACTGATGTGTTGCCACCTCCTTTGTTTGCCTTCAAGAGAGGACAGAGTTTGAGGGACCAGCTTGGTCACAACAGACCGAAAACCACTATTCCACGAGCTGTTGGTACTTTGTGGGACCTGCCTGCTGTCATTGGGCATTATCCCTGTGGCAATTGTGCTGCGTGTCCGCAAACAACTAGGACACACAGTATCGATATTGGTACCGACCGACCGTGGCAACTCAGAAGATTCACATATTGTAACAGCGCAAACATGATTTATCTGATCACATGTCCCTGCAAAATGAACTACGTAGGGATGTCCACTAGAAAAATCAAGGTACAAATCTCTGAGCATAAGAGCTCCATTAGATGTGGCACACAGGCAACTAAACTGACCAATCACTTCCTAGAAGTGGGACATCAACCTACGGATCTTTTTTGGACAGTATTTGACCAACCCTGGATCCCAGCAGTGGTCACGGATATTCCCAAATTCCTTTTCAAACGAGAACAAAAATGGGTCTTTAGACTTGAGACAGACAAATCCGGGCTAAATGAGGAAATTCCCTGGATGTCACTTTGAGAACTTATGCCATAACCTGCATTTTACTATGGGAGTCTGGTGTTTAATCTTACTCACTCTGTTCGCCTTATCTAGATTGAATGTCCTGAAGGCTACTTTGAAATTGAATGATATTCATAAGGAGAGGGTTAACTTTTGGCAGGATCCTTGCATGGGAATACGGAACAGCACATAGCCTTACACATCAATAACCTTCTTTGCTTGGACGGCACAATCCTTAGGTGCTATAAATCCGAGATAGGAACTATATTGCCTGACAATCGTAATGGCTGATTGCAACATGATGATGCCCCTTGCATAGAAATACGGAACACATTAGACTTGTTCAACATCTTAAATTGTAAAAAGTCCCTTTTTCCTTCGGGATCATCCGTGGGTGCTGGTCATTTAAAATGGGAACTACATTTCCCAATAACCGTAACACGGCGTGACGTGATGACGTCACGCGCACGTACGACGCTGGCACCAGATGCGGAAGTCCGAAGCAATATAGCGACTGCCGGTACACCGTGTCGGTACCTCCCCACGAAACAGCCTAGAGGAACGACCGGTGTACCGACGGATAGGTAAGAGCTCACACGCGTAATGGGAAGGATTTGCACATTTTAACTAAGCTTCCTTAATTTAACTTCCACTTTGGAGATAATCTGTAATGGAGGGGTCCCATTTGTATCACAGGTAGCATGCTATGGCGGCCCCATTACCCTAATGCGAGTGTGAATAGAGCCAATGTATATGTGCCACATGTAGATCAGAGACACACAGAGCGAAACCAGCCATTATTTATTATCCTAAGCTGGGGTTCGCTTATATAGGAGCATGACCGAATGGGTGAGAAAGTGCAGTGCCGGATGGGGAGCGGGATAGACTGGTGGTATGTGGGATTGTGAGTGATACTTCCCCATATCAAAGCGAATCCTTTTCATTTCTACTATAGAGCGGTGCACCCACTACCTGAGCTGGTGCCAGGTGAGGTGGGGCTGTTCCTTCCCATCATATGGGTGAGTGAGAAACATTATATATACATGACAGTTTGTTACTGTCCACAATAGGCTGGTCCTTTGTAGCCGATGTATTGCCTTTTGAGATTAATGGATTATAATCTATGCACGTTGGAAGAATTACTGACTGTGCTTTCTTTGGTCTTCTTATATGTATCTACAAATCTCCCCTGCTGAACACCTGGATCTACAGTCAGGAGGATGAATAAATATCGCACTTTTCAGGAGATATCTCTTTATCTTTAAACATAGCAGTAGCATTAATGGTCCTGAGGAAGCAGCAGGAGACCAGGTGGCACTGCAGAAACATGTCGACCTAAGATTCTTGTTGGTAGTCATTTGTTACACTACTACTTGCACTGTTTTTATTGATTTGGGAGTGAAGGGGTGCATATTAAAGTTCAGTCAGTCAGTCAAAATACACTTTATTCGATTTTTGTTAAAATCATAAAAGGCAAGAGAAATACATACATTAAAAACATTTTAAAAATACCCACAATTCATTTTGTTTTTACACAGTGTCCGTAAAAAGGGTCACTTAATTAATCACCATGATATATAAAATGGAGTTACAATTGATATATTGGTTTTTAGTTTAAAACAGTACAGTTCTAGGGATTCTTTTGTTTCTTCCTCTGTATGCGGCTGTTAGAAAACTTGCTACACAAAAAGTGACGTGTGCATCCGGTAATCTTTGAAGATAGAGCAAGGCTGGTCTCACTTGTATAAAGCCAAGAGTTTTCAGGAGGGGAATTAGATATTTTCTCCTCTCCGTATTATAAAATGCACAAAAAAACAAAAAATGGAGAGTGTCCTGATTGGAAAACTGGTCACACTCACAGGGTGGTGCATGCTCCGGTTTACCCCACGTAGGGAAGGTGCCTAGTGAATAGTGGATCAGATTCATTCTAAATCTGGTTAGCAAAAATCTGTGCAAGGGATTAGAAACATATTGCAGGTATGGTTCCATCGAGGGGGAAGAGGACAAAACCAAGTGTGCTCTTACTAGTGGTTTGTTAACTTCAGACTCCTCTCTCTCTAAGCGTGTCCTCCCCTGGAATTCCTTCTTAATCCATGCAATGTCCGCTTTCCTAATTATTGACGGTGTTGTATATAGGTCAGGTCTCCCGAGGGCAGTGAATGATGACTTTATGTATCTCAACCAGGCTATTTTCATTGCCCCCTCCCTTGCAGTCACATCTTTAAGAATTGTGTGGTTTAGAGACAACTCAGTATTTAACCAGGTATTGGCCCAAAAAAGTAAAGGGGCCAATTTCAATCCATCTATAATATAGGGTAGGCCAACTTCTTCATGTATGGAGTAGGTAGGTGTAGAGTTTGGAACCGACAAGATTCTTCTAACAAGCTTGTTTTCTACCCTCTGCATACTGTCCAGGTTGGCATAACCCCACAATGCTGCACCATATGAGGCTATAGAAATGCATTTACTTTTGTAGACTTTTAACACAGCTTCCATTGGTTTAGCCCCTAGTCTTTTAGTAAAATCCATCAGGGCTGCTGTGGACCGGGCTAAAGAAATATGCTTGGCCTTAATTTGCGGAACCCAGGAGCCCTTCTCATCAAACAGGACCCCTAAGTATGGAAAAACAGGGACCCTGGAGAGAACCTCGCCTTTACAGAAAAAGGTTTTTGTGTGTGATTTATTTTTCTGCGGACCCACGATCATTGTGTGCGATTTGGTCACATTGATTTTTAAGTCTAATTTAGCCATAAAGGAACCGAAAAGCTCCAGAAGGGTCTGTAGACCAATGCCCGTGCGGGCGATGAGAACAGCATCGTCCGCATATAGAAGAGCCGGAATCTGCTTCCCACCTACCCGCGGGACATCAGCGTTGCCTGCTAACAAGGACTTCCCTAGATCATTAATATAAATGGTGAATAAAAGTGGGGCCAAAATGCAGCCTTGGCGAACACCCTTATTTGACCTAAAGCTGTCAGAGCATCGCCCTTCCCTGGTTACCCGGACCTTCGCAGTGAGTCCTTGGTGCAAACTTGCTATGAGGGCCACCAAGGAATCCTCGATACCAAGCTCACGGAGTATAGCCCAGAGCTTGGCCCTATTAACCAAGTCGAAGGCCGAGGAGAGGTCCATAAAGGCTAAATATAGTGAGCCCTCCCCGGCCACCGTGTACTTAGATATTAGGAGATGTAAATTTTAGCATTGCTCTAAGGTTCCCCGTTTTTCCCTAAAGCCATATTGAATCTCTGCGAGGCCCCCACAAAGCTCCAGGTTTGTTCTCAATTTAGTCAATAGTACTCTGCCCAGGATCTTGAAGGCAGAGTCTATTAAAGAAATTGGGCGGTAGCATCCCGGATTCTCCCTATTTCCTTTTTTAAAAATGGGTACTATGACAGATGTATTCCAAGTTTCTGGAAAACATCCATCATTTGTTGCCCTAAAAACATTTGTGAGGACTTTAGACCAGGTGGTTGGGGCGTATATAAAAAAGTCTACCGGGACTCCGTCTGGGCCCGGAGCCTTATTCTTCGTGGAGTCCATTATAGCTTTATATACCTCCTCCTCGTTGAATTCTACTGCCGCTAGCCCCCTGGTCAGTCCTATATCGTTTCCATTCACAGAGTCATTACCGCCGTATATGTTTTTAAAATGGTCAACCCATTTCTCATCACTGATAATGCAGTCGGAGATTGTGTTAATCTCCCCAGAAAAGAATTGGTTATTTATAATGTCCCAGAATCTCTTACTATTACGTAGTACATCCACGTCAAGCAAGTCATTCCAGGCATTTTTTTTAATTGTATTTTTCCTATTTTTGATAGCCAATTTATACTCCCATCTTAATTTAGAGATTAAGGTTTTATCCCTCGGCTTTGTTTTGAGTGCATTTTTCAGGTCTTTATGGGCTTTAGAACAATTTCTGTCAAACCATTTATGAGGCTTGGGTGGCAAATTGGATTTGGGAACTGTGAGTTCTTTAGCTGTTTGTGAGCAAATAAAGTTAAAAGCTAAAACAATCTCTTTGTTAGTGGCATTTTGGTCTAGACAAATACACATGGGTTCCTCTATCTTTGGGCACAGGGAAGCCATGAAGGCTTCTTTGACCACCTTACCCCACTTAAGCCGTCTGCCCTGGTCGCTGGGCACCGTCGATGTGCAAGCCCTAGGAAGACCCAGGTGTTTTCTCCATAAGTCACTCCAGTGAACCTGTGCAGAAACTGGGTTGTGGTCACTATGTGGGGAGGCAGTTACCTCATATATCCCCATCTTAGAGGTTAAACCCTGAGAAACAAAAATGAAATCTATCACAGACCCACTTTCAGACCCTTTGTAAGTGGGCAAAGATTCGTCACTACCAGTGCTGAGGGGTTCAAACATATTGAGGCTAGCAAGGAAAAATTCAAGCGCCTCCCCCGCCTTGGTGTGAGCGAAGTGCAGATTGCCATTATCAGTCTGACCTTCCAGGTTGCCTAAGTTACATTTTAAAACACATTTTTGAATGTTAAAGTCACCTAAAATTATGAAATCGAAATTAGTGCAAGATTTATGACTGTAATCGTTAAGAACATTTTCCAAGTGATCCACATGGGCTGTGTCTGTTTGTCTAACCCAAGAATTATAAAAATTTGAGACCACTAGGACCCGCCCTGGTGAGATAATCCACTCTACCATTAAAATATTTGGGGAGCCAGACTCTAGTTGTTTAAACGTCCCTGCCAGTTTAAGTGAAAAGAGGAGAACTAGTCCACCCTTAGCTCTTCCTGCACTACTTGGGGTTGCAGGTATAGTAAAACTTGTAAACCCATCCAACCAGAAAGTTGGTGAGGTGTCCCATGTTTCTTGGAGGGCAATTACGTGGTTACTGGTTATGAAGTCTATCCATGTGGGATCTAGTCTTTTAGCTCTAGTGCCCGCCACGTTCCAGCTAAGGAACCGACATGGAGTGAGTTCCACCTCCCCAAATGAAGCTAAAGGCGGTGTCTGAGTATGTGTTGGTTGTTTATTAACTGCAAGCATAGGATCCTCCGCCCTAACTATTTGGGTTTGCAGGGCCGAATGTCTTTGCCCCTCTGGTGTTTCTGCTTGGGCGCCCTTTTCTGTGATCTCCTTAAAGGCCTTGTCTGTTTGTCAATCCACCCCCTCTAGGCCGTTTAGACAATTAAACCGATTATAAATTGGGAGAAATGGTGCCGGTCTGCCCATAAGTGGCCAGGGATGAGAAGCCTGGTGACGCCCACTTCTTCCGACTCTCTCCCATCTATCATGATTTGGGGGTGGGTGGGGTGGGCCTGGGGCAATAGGGAAGAAGAAAGACACACGGAGGGTATGGATGGTAGATTCCCTTGATATATTTTCCCCTTGACATATATGCGTCACCGTACCCTTGTCCCTGAAACTCACCAAAACACAGTCCCCAGTGATGGATTTCTGAGTTCTCCCCACCCATGGGACCCTTCTTACCATTATAATCTCATTGTTAAGATGTCTCGGGAGGGGTCTATTTCTGTTTAACCACTTAATAACCCTAGTTTTTAGGGCACAAAAATCCTCTACTTCTCCTTCATCAAGTGGCGGGACCCCTGCCATAACTACTGTAAGGTCATTAGTCTCGGGGGGTAGGTTAGGGCGACGGGGTCTTACAAGGGGCTTTTTTTGGTGGTCCGGAATGTTATTGTCTATCGTATGTGCCTGAGGTACTGATACAAGGGGGGGGTTAAGCGTGTTGGCGTGAAGTGAATTGGTAGCTACAGGATTTGGTTTTAGGGGTTTTTGGGGGACTACCCCATTTACAGCCTGAGGTGGAACTGGCGCTGGGTTAGCTACCCTGTGTTTCGACCCTTGCGAGGCTACAGGGGTGGTGATGGGTGCTAAATCGCTTTCCTGTCGACCACCGCGAGTTTTCAGACTTCCCAATGTGGCCTCCAATATGGTTAGTCTGATCTCGATCTTTTTTACGCTTTCGCTGATCGGGAGTAACAGTGACCTTAAGAGAAATTCCAAGTTTCCCAGCGGCACAACAGAGAGGGGGACATTAACAATACTAGTTCCTACATCTTTGCTCAAGGCGGGAACTATAACTTCCTGCCCATTAGATTTAGGGTGTGACTCTGCCAGTGGTTTTACTGTGGAAACAGAATGTTTTAGGGATTTGCCAAAGTCTAGATGTAGATTCTTGGGTTTACTACCACCCTGCGCTCCCTTTGCCCTTCTCCTGCGTTTTTTTGGGGGGGGTCCCGGGATTACTTGTGTGGTGACTACTTTCAATTTGGGATGCCTATCTTTATGGGCTATGGTCGGTTGTGAGATTAAATCTATAGTCCCCCTAACGGGACTGGAGCTAGTAGGTAGAGCTGTACTCGTAATTTCAACTGGGGAGGTGTTCATACCCTCCCTTAACAGGAGTGGAACATCCTCAATTCGAGTTAACTCCTCCCTTAATGTAATAGATTGTTCTCCCATGGGGGTGTTTTTCAGGTTGTCCACTGATCGTCTCCGTTCCGCCCTTAACCTTGACAAATTTCCCTCTTTGTCCGCCTCCCCCACAGCCCGTGCAAAATAGTTTTCAAGAGTCCCGCTTTTCACTCCACCCGGCTTCTGAGGGGTACTCTCCCTTGTCGGTGAAGGCATGATTAAGCTCCGGGAGGGTCAGTCAGTTATGCCTCCCAAGGCGGGTGTAACAAAATAATAAATCCTGTAAATATCTGCACAAAGTTGAAAACCAAGAGAGTGGGCCCAGCCCGGCCCACTCCGGCCGGTGACGGCCTTGGACGGTCCCGCCCTTGTCCCGGGCTTCTCCCGGCGCCCTCCCGCGCGCTCCCACGCCGCGGGGGAAGCTGCACCTAATATAGGGAGTGGGTGTTTATGGGGCGTGTCCAGCAGGGAGAGGGAGAGCGTCCAGGTGCAGGGAATGATGGCAGCACAGGGACTCCTGGGCAATGGAGTCCCTGATCCTCACCTGGCGCTCGCAGCCCTCTTCCCGAGTTTCCAGCAGCTCCCCTTGTCCACACGCAGTAATGGTGCGCCCAGGCACACAGGCGAAGCGGGACCCGCGGAGCGGGTACCGCGAGGTAAATCAGCTGGACAAAGCAGACAAATCCAAACAGGGCGGACCTCGCAGGGCAGAGCTCGCACTCCCCAAACAGTCAGTGTCTCCCAAAGAGCTCAAGGCGAGCAGGCTCTTTACAGCGGAGCTTAGGGGGCGTGTCCAGCAGGGAGAGGGAGAGCGTCCAGGTGCAGGGAATGATGGCAGCACAGGGACTCCTGGGCAATGGAGTCCCTGATCCTCACCTGGCGCTCGCAGCCCTCTTCCCGAGTTTCCAGCAGCTCCCCTTGTCCACACGCAGTAATGGTGCGCCCAGGCACACAGGCGAAGCGGGACCCGCGGAGCGGGTACCGCGAGGTAAATCAGCTGGACAAAGCAGACAAATCCAAACAGGGCGGACCTCGCAGGGCAGAGCTCGCACTCCCCAAACAGTCAGTGTCTCCCAAAGAGCTCAAGGCGAGCAGGCTCTTTACAGCGGAGCTTAGGGGGCGTGTCCAGCAGGGAGAGGGAGAGCGTCCAGGTGCAGGGAATGATGGCAGCACAGGGACTCCTGGGCAATGGAGTCCCTGATCCTCACCTGGCGCTCGCAGCCCTCTTCCCGAGTTTCCAGCAGCTCCCCTTGTCCACACGCAGTAATGGTGCGCCCAGGCACACAGGCGAAGCGGGACCCGCGGAGCGGGTACTGCGAGGTAAATCAGCTGGACAAAGCAGACAAATCCAAACAGGGCGGACCTCGCAGGGCAGAGCTCGCACTCCCCAAACAGTCAGTGTCTCCCAAAGAGCTCAAGGCGAGCAGGCTCTTTACAGCGGAGCTTAGGGGGCGTGTCCAGCAGGGAGAGGGAGAGCGTCCAGGTGCAGGGAATGATGGCAGCACAGGGACTCCTGGGCAATGGAGTCCCTGATCCTCACCTGGCGCTCGCAGCCCTCTTCCCGAGTTTCCAGTAGCTCCCCTTGTCCACACGCAGTAATGGTGCGCCCAGGCACACAGGCGAAGCGGGACCCGCGGAGCGGGTACCGCGAGGTAAATCAGCTGGACAAAGCAGACAAATCCAAACAGGGCGGACCTCGCAGGGCAGAGCTCGCACTCCCCAAACAGTCAGTGTCTCCCAAAGAGCTCAAGGCGAGCAGGCTCTTTACAGCGGAGCTTAGGGGGCGTGTCCAGCAGGGAGAGGGAGAGCGTCCAGGTGCAGGGAATGATGGCAGCACAGGGACTCCTGGGCAATGGAGTCCCTGATCCTCACCTGGCGCTCGCAGCCCTCTTCCCGAGTTTCCAGCAGCTCCCCTTGTCCACACGCAGTAATGGTGCGCCCAGGCACACAGGCGAAGCGGGACCCGCGGAGCGGGTACCGCGAGGTAAATGAGCTGGACAAAGCAGACAAATCCAAACAGGGCGGACCTCGCAGGGCAGAGCTCGCACTCCCCAAACAGTCAGTGTCTCCCCACATATTAAAGTTGTTTTTTTCCCCCATCACTATCCAGTTTTAGAATAATTCTTTTTCTTTTCACTGCAACACTTTCACTTTCAGCACTGCTATTCAGTTCCCCACAGAACACACCCTTTTCACATCTGAGTTAGTGTGTCTGATATACCCTAGATTTGGTTAATAACATCTGCCGATCTGTTGTGGTTTACCAGTTCTCCAAACGAGTAAGAGATCCCAGATGATGAAGGGCGGTCTCGATGGTGGACTGATGGGAACTCGCTCACACTGATTGGTTCCCTTTCACAACTGTTTTTCCTTATTTGCCAACACTTTGGTTATTTTTCTGTTAGATACATAATTTAGTTGGCCTTTTAGGGGGTATAGCAGTCATGGTCGTAAAAAACTCCCCTGGGACATCCTCTTTGTGTTCTAGTGGTTCTTTTCTCTCCTTAATTGTCTCCTGAGCTGTGCCTCCTGCAGGTTTTTGCAGTATTTGTTTTATTTTGCTAGAACATCTTTCCTGTTTCAGACAGGATGTTATTACCCTGCTCTATGTGAATGGTTAAGAAGTGCAAGGGGTCATATTCACCCATCGTGGTGCTCTCCCTCGTGCCGGCAGACCACTCTGACTGGCCCCCCGGGTCAAAGCTCCAGTCAGCCAGCAGGTAGAAGCCCTTGACTCCCTTCTGAGTCCCCTATGTTCCAAAGTGCCAGGGACAGGTTTCTTAGTCACCAGGAGGTATCCCATGGTTGCCGGAGCTCAGTGGCTCTGACCAGGCCCAGTGTCAGAGCTCTGGCTGGCCCTGGGTGCAGGGTTCCCCCTACTTTGCCTGTGTGAAAAGGTCAGTCGGGGCTCTGTGAGGACCCTCACAGGCCCTTGCCTGATACTACGCTTGCCTATGAGAGCCCAGGCTTCAGAGTCCCTGCCTCTCCAAGGCAAGCAGAATCCTCTTTCATAATGCACTGCGCAATCAAATGGTTTTCCTTCGAGGCCGGACATCTGGTTGTGCGCCATGCATTCCTACAGCACGTACGGCTGCCCTGAGAGCTTATTTGTCCCAGTGAGTGCTATTTTGACTCCTGAAGCTCAGCCAGGGCACCAAGAGTTTTTTTTTAAATTGTGTTTTATTTTTATTGAGTGGATTCAAGCATCACAATTGATAAAGTGGTAGTGCAATAGAGATACAGTGCTAAGATTACAACAAGAGATATAGTGTAAGTATCACAGAAATAAGGAAAGAACAGCAGCCATTATACATTACATATATAGCAGCATCTTAAGCCTAGATCCCACTTGAGTCAAGTAAAAATAAAGTTCATATTAATGCAAAAGAATAGTTCCCATCTAAAAGAGATAAGATATGCATGGTAGAAAAGATTAGGAACATTAGAGGTGGAAGTGCCACCAAATGATCCTACTGAAAATTGTTGAAAAATCCTGACCAGGTCGCTGCAAATCTACAAAAGGACCTTATACGTTTAGCGTATGCTTCTTCCCAGATATATGTCCTAGCCAATGATGAATCAAAGGTATCTTTTTGGACTTCCAATTCTGAAGAATTAACGACCTAGCCACTGCTTTAGCTATGGAAAAGAAATATTGCTAGTACTTTGACAAGTGATGGCCCTCTATTAAAGACCCAAATGAGACCAATTTAAGAGAATGGGTAATATGAACCAATAGTGCTAATGATTGATTTATCATCTAAAATACATTGAACCAAAATTGTTGTAGATAACGACAATTAAAAAAATATGGTTCCAAGACCCTATCTCTAGGTCCCCAGACCTAAATCAATACTCTGAGGAAGCCGGGAACATCTTGGGCAGTCTTTTCGGCATAGAGTAGGTTAGGCATCTTGACAAAAAAAGGCATGCTTTTATGGTCGGCAGCTTGCAGTGCTCTATGCCCTACTTCACATAAGGTCTGCCATTAATTTTTGCTGACACTGCACCCGGTTCCTTTTGATAAAAAAACAAGAAAAGAAAAAAACCTTTTAGAGAAAAGGTTACCAATCTCTTTCTTCTCCCCCAGCTATGATAAACAAGAATACCAATTGCTGACTCCACCTAAGCGTTGAGCATATAGTTGGCTTAAGATTATAGAAGCCGAATTAGTGGGCATAGCATAATTTGTTTTTTAAAAAAATGGATATTTGATTAAAGCTAAAAGAAAGGGCTAAAAACGCAGGACCCAGCTGCTGAGGCAGCGACTCGCAAGTGATCAAGTTTGATACACTGAAAAAATCCCTGAAACGTTCAAAGCCCATCTCCTTCCATAACTGCAGGGTCCCCTGAGAGAACATTAAGCCGGAAGCCTGGCCATTGTAAATTTTTAGATATGAATGATATCTAGGAATTGTATGTAATTTGAAAAAAAATTGTATGCAATAAAGTAGATCAGATACTGAATTATATCTAGATGTTTTCATCAATTTTGAGGAACGAAGAAAAACAGGTAATTTAGTTGCACTCTCTGCCAACATCATGTTTAGTATGACATTTTCAAATTTAGAAGATATCGTTAGGAGCTGAACCAAAACATTAAATAATGCTGCATGATAATAAAGCTCAAAATTTGGGAGGGCGCCCCCCCCGCCCCCCACCGAGTTGTGTCTAATTGTCATATTGCTAACAAAGTTCTTGACTGTTTATTTGTTCAAATGAAATTCTGAATTAATTTATGTACAGCACTAAAATAGGATTTAGGTATTTTAATAGGAAGATGAATGAACAAAAATAAAAAATAGTTAAAGTTACAGGAAGAAGTGGGCACCAAGAGGTTAGTTATGTTTTCTACCACAGCATCCTCTGTCTCTCGGTGTGCACAGATTACAAGAAAAGGGGGGTATCCTTGCTCCAGATCAGTAGGGACAGAGATCACTGACACAATATCATGGTATGCAATATTATTTACAAAAACGTGTCAAAAATATTGTTTACCATAATACATATAATGGTAAGTACAAACATACCTTGTCAAAAGTATTGTTAACAATAATATCATCCCAAAATAGACAAAAGTATCAAGTTATCGAAATAGAGTATAAAGTAGGAAATGATAAATATTTTAATATATAATTTTCATATAATGTAAATTAACTATATTACACTAACATATACTTATTATGATATATATATTCATATATATATATTACGTCCCACCATGCCGCAGACAGCAATAGTGCACTCCTCTCGAAAATGACACCATCCAAGTAGTTCACTTCAAAACGATTTATTCGTGCATTAGCCAAAAAGAATACTCTACGGGTTTCGGCGTGGTCCGCCGTGCTCAAGGGTAACTTTATCCAAAAGTGAATCACCATATAAACAAACATTTAGATTGCGTGCAACGTAAAGTGTAAACATAGACAATGGACAAATGTCTCCTAGAACTGACAGCCATATTGCAGTGGTGTTCAATGTAAAAAACATAGAAATATTTAACCATTCACCTACACATTGCAGGCTTTCAACCTTCAATATACATAATATCATGTCGCCATACATGCCTAAGGTGAATTGGCATTCTGACATTAATTCGGCCAGACATCATGCAGGCATATTATGTTATCGCCTATCACTTCCCCCTCGCTAATATTTTTCAACAATGCAAAGCTTAATTCATAAGTGTGTGCAATACGCTAGTGCGTTATATCATCAATCCCTGGATTTTAAACTGAGAGTACACTATTATTTGCATACTTTCAAATGTTTTTCAATTAAGACTCAGCAAAGGTTAAAAAAATTAAGCTATAATCAAGCCCATAATGCCTAAGCTCTGGCATAAATAAATGAATCACAGAGAGCACTGTTGTGTTCTCCACCCATAATCCATAAATCGTATATCAAATATCAAAACATACCCAAGTGGGTTATATTCACATGCTGGCTAAGCAAGCCTCAATAAAGATAACTCAAAACGTATTATACCCAAGTGGGCAATGAAAAACATCAATCCTTATATCTGTTCCAAGAGAAGGAAAAATATATGCAAATACATATTAACATAAAATCATAATGTATGGCCATTAGTCCGTAAACCATACTGAAACAGAATAGTCACAGAGATCAAAAATAATAACAAAAATTTGAATACATTTTTTTATGGTCATGTGTGGCATTGAAATTCCACCTAAACAAAAAGAGAAGGGGAAAGCAAAAAAAGTCAAGGATTTCCACGGCCAACCCAGTTTCTCCCAACACATTGCATTCACTCTAGTGCAAGTGATTTAAAACAATTAAAAATGTTACAGAATAATCATCATAGGACACTGTTCCAGAGTACAATACTATACCTCAAATAAAGAAATCCATTGCAAAGGAAAGGGAAAAACCAGCAATATATACAAGAGGAGTAAGAACTAAAGCCTTAGATTCATACCGACACAGATTGCAGAATGGAGATTTTGTGTGCTCATTCACCTAAATGCCAAGACAATTCTTCCTCAGAATTTAGACCCCCAGGGATCTTCGTGTCCAGTTCCATAATGTACCTGGATTCTAATTGATGTAGTCTGCTGATCCTATCTCCGCCTCTACTTGATGGAACCACCCTGTCAATTAAAAAAAATCGCACAACAACAGTGCTCTCTGTGTTTCATTTATTTATGCCAGAGCTTAAGCATTATGGGCTTGATTATAGCTTAATACTAAGCGTAACGTTTTAGAACATTTGAAAGTATGCACATTTTGGTGTACTCTCAGTTTAAAATCCAGTGACTGATGATATAACGCAGTAGCGTATTGCACACACTTATGAATTAAGCTTTGCATTGTTAAAATATATTAGCGAGGGGGAAGTGATAGGTGATAACATAATATGCCTGCATGATGTCTGGCCGAATTAATGTCAGAATGCCAATTCACCTTAGGCATGTATGGCGACATGATATTATGTATATTGAAGGTTGAAAGCCTGCAATGTGTAGGTGAATGGTTAAATATTTCTATGTTTTTTACATTGAACACCACTGCAATATGGCCGACAGTTCTAGGAAACATTTGTCCACTGTCTATGTTTACACTTTACGTTGCACACAATCTAAATGTTTGTTTATATGGTGATTCACTTTTGGACAAAGTTACCCGTGAGCAAGGTGGTCCACGCCAAATTGCGTGGGGTATTCTTTTTGGCTTCTGCACAAATAAATCGTTTTGAAGTGAACTACTTGGATGTTGTCATTTTCGAGAGGAGTGCAGGTGTGCTGTCTGCGGCATGGTGGGACATAATAAATGAGAGGATAGCCTTGGACCCTGTGGTGCACACCGCCGCGTTTGTTGTACTGGCAAAATCCGAGGAGGTAAACCGTTATATATATATATATATATATATATATATATATATATATATATATATATATATATATATATATATATATATATATATATATATATATATATATATATATATATATATATATATATATATATATATATGTGTGTGTGTATATATATATATATATTTATTTATATATATATATATATATATATATATATATATATATATATATATATATATATATATATATATATATATATATATATTCACTGAAAAAATCATAGGTTATAGACCATATATAGTTAGGGATTAGCATTTAAAAAACCTTATTTTATTTGCACAAAACCATTGAAATTCCATATATAGTTAGTTGCACTAACTATATATCGCGGACCCGCAATCCACTGCTAATGATGTCACATATTACATCATTCATGACATGGTCAGTGACATCACTGATGACATCACTGATGACATCTCAAATGACATCACTGATGACATCACTGATGACAACACCCAGTGACTGTATGTTTCTGTAAAGTTAAAACATGTCTTACATATTGAAGAATGAGTGGATGTATAAGTGTCTGGATGAAGGATTTAGTAGGTGCATGACTGACTGTATGAGAGAATGATTAAATGTGTCTCACTGAGTGCATGGGTTAGTGATTAAAGTGTCTTAATTTGACAATCATTATTTATGTTCTTCTGTAAACTGCTGCATGTTTAAATCAGTAGCTATATCAGTAACTATATGGGTTATTGAATGGTTGCCCAAGTATTTGTATGGGAGACTGAGTATGTGTGTGGGTGGCTGGGAGGTGTATAACTCTGTGCATAGATGTGTGAGCAGTTGATTCCCTAGGTGTATGGGTTCAAAAGTGCATGTAGAAACAGCTGTATGGACAGTTGACTGTGTGCATGAGTATATTGGTGAGTGAATGGATATCTCAGTTCTACATGTCAAAGTAAGTACATATGTAAAACACACTCCATGTGAGAGTTGACATATATAAATAACTGAACATAAGAGCCAGTGAATGTGAGAGTGGCTGTATGAATCATTGTGAACTTGTATCAAGGATTGTATAAGAGAGTAAATATGTGTTAGTATATGTTTGAATAAGTAAGGTGTGTATAACTGTATAGTTGAGGAAATGGAGGTGTGATTGATTCTTTGCATGACTGACTAGGTGTGTGAGTAACTCCATGGATGTGTGACAGTCTGTGAGTGCCTGTTTACACTGAGTGTATCTAAGGTTATATTAGAGTCTGAAGATGTATTATCACATAAATGATATCATCAGTGATGTAATCAGTAATTTTGGAATTTGGAGTGGTATTTATAAAGCGCAAGCGGTCGCTCCGGAAGGAGCATCATGGCGCTATGGGTCCTGATTCCAGTCACAGAGTGGAGTGGGGGAAACTAAATGGCAGCTTTGGACCAGTCGTCTGGGAGCTTGAAGATCCAGGTTTTGAGAAGCTTCCGGAATGGTTTCTCGACTGTTTGAAGCCTGAGGTGCCTTGGCATACTATTCCAGGCTTTAATGGCTAAGTTGCTTAGAGTTTTGCCGCCTTTGGATTTCAGGTTGAATTTAGACAAGGTCATGAGGTTGTCTTGTGCAGATCTTAGGGAGCGGCACGGAGTATAATGGGGGAAACGTTTAGTTAAGTAGGAAGGACCGGTTTTGTTGAAGGCTCGGAATGCTACGATGAGAATTTTAAAGAGAATTCTCTTGTGCAGCGGGAGCCAGTGCAGGGTCTTAAGGGCTGCCGAGATGGAGGATTTTCGTGGAAGTTTCAGGACAAGCCGGGCGGCAGTGTGCAAGACATTTTGTAATTTGGCGAGGGTCGATTTTTTGGTCCCTGCCATGAGTCCGTTGCAGTAGTCAACACGGGACAGAATGAGGGCTACCGCTACCGTTTTTCTCGATTCGAGCGGGAGGAAGTCAAAGAATTTCCTTAATGACTTAATTATGCCGAAGCATTTACCTGCCGTATTCGAGGCGTGGAGATCGAAGGATAGCTCGGAGTCGAAGAGGACACCGAGGTTCCTGGCTGATGAGACGGTTTGGGGAGGGGCAGCAGAGTTGTCCGGCCACCACAGGGCAGGGCAGAAGGAAGCATTTTTTCCGATGGGAAGAATCTCGGTTTTGTTCGAATTGCAGCGCAAGTGATTGGTGTCCATCCATTGGAAGACTGCTGTAAGGCAGTGTTTCAGGTTGAGCTCAGCCGTGTTGGTATTTTCATCAAGGGGGATGATCAGCTGAGTATCGTCGGCATAAGAAGTGACAGTTATGCCGAACGATTCTATGAGGGTAAGGAGAGGGATAAGATAGATATTGAAGAGGAGGGGACTCAGGATGGAACCTTGGGGGACGCCGCAGAACACCTTTTTCTCCTTGGAGTGATAGGGGCCAAGTGAGACGGTTTGGGACCTGTCACTGAGGAAAGAGCTGATCCAAGATAGGGCAGAGTTGGTAATACCGATGTCTGAGAGTCTCTTGATCAGGATGGAATGGGAGATAGTGTCGAAAGCTGCCGTGAGGTCGAGAAGGATCAGGATAGCCTTCTTCCTTCGATCTTGTAATGTCAAATGAGATGTCATCAGTGATGTCATCAGTGATGTCATTTGAGATGTCATCAGTGATGTCATCAGTGATGTCACTGACCATGTCATGAATGATGTAATATGTGACATCATTAGCAGTGGATTGCGGGTCCGCGATATATAGTTAGTGCAACTAACTATATATGGAATTTCAATGGTTTTGTGCAAATAAAATAAGGTTTTTTAAATGCTAATCCCTAACTATATATGGTCTATAACCTATGGTTATTTCAGTGAATTTCATTGGTTTTTTAAAAGCTAATATCTATAGCTGTAAAATATATTCTTTATTAAGTGACGTATCACGTAGCCCGTGAGACGCCTCATGATGCATCGCATAACCGTGACGTATCGTCTCTGCAGCGCAAACCAAACCCAAAACGTAAGCGCGCCAGAACACGCTTAAAGATATATATATATTTTTTTAACCTTAATTAGACAAAATCCACACGTGCACATATCACAAACGTTCAAAAAACACAATATGTCGGACTCCCGTTACGCTGCCGGTTAGCTGCCCGGTTAACGTACCAGGAAGCACCTTTACCGCGAAAAATCGCAATTTTTTTTTTCTTCACCCCCCAGGGAACTTTAATAGCCCCCTCATCAATCCTAGGGGTTTAGGAGGGGTCTGCCTTACCCCTTTCATTCATTTACACCTTTTTTTTTTCCACCTCTTGTCTCTCGATCCCACAGAGAGACAAGATGGCGGCCGCTCCAGACTGTTTACAATGATAACAGCCAATCAGCTTCTCCTCAGACTCCCGTTACACTGCCGGTTAGCTTCCCGGTTAGCTGCCCGGTTAGCTGCCCGGTTCGCGTACCAAGACGCGTCTCTACGGCGAAAAAATCGGATTTTTTTTTTTTTTGGCCCCGCGTGGCTTTATAATATCCCCCTCATCAATCCTAGGGGGTCAGAAGGGGTCTACCTTGCCCTCTTTCCTTCATTTCCCCCTTTGTTTTGGCCTCCTCTTGTCTCTCGATCCTACCGAGAGACAAGATGGCGGCCACTCCGGACTGTTTACAATGTTGACAGCCAATCAGCTACTCCTCAGACTCCCGTTACACTGCCGGTTAGCTTCCCGGTTAGCTGCCCGGTTAGCTGCCCGGTTCGCGTACCAAGACACGTCTCTACGGCGAAAAAATCTGAATTTTTTTTATTTTTTTTTGGGCCCGGCGTGGCTCTATAATATCCCCCTCATCAATCCTAGGGGGTCAGAAGGGGTCTACCTTGCCCCCTTTCCTTCATTTCCCCCTTTGTTTTGGCCTCCTCTTGTCTCTCGATCCTACCGAGAGACAAGATGGCGGCCGCTCCGGACTGTTTAGAATGTTGACAGACACCGGAGAGCCAATCAGCTTCGCTTCGCAAAGTTCCGATACGCGAAAAGTTCGCGAACCGGAGCGCTGCCCGGAGCGCTGTTACAGATATATATCTTGTTTTAAACGTTAATTTCTCAAAATTCACTGAAGCACATATATTGAGACCTAGCAAAGGCACATCGGGCTAACAGTCCCTACAATTTTGCCAAGTTTCGTGGAAATCCATTCAGCCGTTCGGGCTAAAAGTGAGGCCAACCGCCCTATGGAAATTAACATGGGAAAAACGTGTTTTGGGACCCCCCTTTTTTCTCGGCCCCCCCTTGACGAACCCCCCCCAAATTTCCAGGAGCTGCTCAGAAACAAAATGTGCCAATTCCGTCCACAAACGCCAAAGTTATTAGGCATAGAATTTTCAAAAGTTCCATAGAGAAAAAATCCTAACTATATATACCTACTGGCTATCGCCAGTAGGTAATATATATATATATATATATATATATATATATATATATATATATATATATATATATATATATATATATATATATATATATATATATATATATATATATATATATATATATATATATATATATATATATATATATATCGAACACCAGTCCAAACTTTCTTTACAAAGAAGGCGCTGACTCCGTGAATCATACAAAAAGTAATGTTTCTTTATTCCGATTTACAGCCCAGATGCGTTTCGGCGGTATTCAACCGCCTTGCTCACTACATCTGGCATTCACAAAATCCACTGCTATATACTCTTAAGTTTGACAGGTTTCAACTAGTTCAGGTTGTTATGGCAACCCTGTCATGTCACTCCAAACAACATAGAAGAGTTCTTCTGAGAATTACTTTACTAAATGGAAGCTATTTGTAAATCGCATTAACACGTTATGCAAAGTTAGCCTCAATGTTGCTTCACATTTGCCAACTCGGCGATGTCAAAATTATATATGCATTGAATTTCATGTACAAAATTAATAAACTGAAAGAATGTGAAATTTAGATAAAACATTCAATTTAAAACCTCAGTGCATTTGCGCGGTCATTTACATCACCCAAACTTTCCGATATCGCTAGTTTCCAGCTTTGTGTTTGTGTGTGCCAGAGGTGCGGTTTGGTCATTAGATGACACTAATTCTCCCTTGGACAATCATGCTTCCGGGATGTGTATCTGTTGTGTGACCTTAACGGAGGCGCTTGCGCCCTATGTCAAAAAGAGTCCCGTCATGTATGCACTAAATGTCTTTCTCGTGTATCTAGCTCCAATCTGACATACATGTGTAGCTGTGCCAAAATTGCTTGTAATAGAGTCCAGACTGGCTGCTCGGGTCGCTTACACACTATCCTGCCATTAAATCCTACCAAAATGGGTGTAGCGCTTACTCCTCCTATGGCTGCGGTGTGCACACCAGGTAATTAGTGTTTACATGTAAACTTAGGTGAATATGACTGTAATGACACCTAGAGTTTGAATTGCTCGTGTGTTCTAACGTGTTGTTTGAAAAAATAATAATTGTGTGACGTGTGTGTTGTGTCAAACAAGACTTATACTAATAGTGTGGGTGGACATCAGGTGTTTTACGGAGTGGTCTAAGGGTAACAGGACAAGCAGCTGAGGACTAGAGGTGCACATTAAGAACCTCATCCACCTTCAACACGTTGGGAATCTTCGAGTCTAGCATGATTATATATCTAGACTCGAGTCGTGTTAATGCCAGTTGCCAATTCCCACCTCTGATATTCTTGGGTATACTGTCAATAACAAAGTACGTTAAGTCTTGTGTTTTTCCTGCATGCTGTAAGTTTATATGTTTTGCACTGGGTATGCCTGGTCGTCATTTGTGATAGTCCAGAGATGCTGCAGTATTCTTATGTGTGCCTTGTGTATCGTGCTGCCCACATACCTTTTTCCCCACATGTGCATTCTAATACGTAGACAGCAAATTCTGTCTTGCACGTTAAACTCCCTCTGATGGTGCATGGTGAGTGTCTAAAAGGTAGCCTGACTGTGGTGATATTGATTCCATGTTTGCAGGCTTTGCACTTTGCGCACTTCATGAATCCTTTTTGGGCTTGAAGCCACGTGGTTCCTTTGATATTTGTAGGGGCGTTGCACACTAGCTGGTTCCTCATCGATTTTGCCTTCCTAAAAGTGACTGCAGGTTATTTGTCACAGAAGAGACCTAAACTCAGGTCATTTCGTATCAAAGGCCAGTGCCTGTTCAAAATCTTACGCAGATTGGCGTGATACGTGTTATAGCCAGTGATTAGTCTTGGGGTGTTTTGTGTTGTTTTCTTATTGGTGTTTAGCGTTCCCTCTTTGCTTGGAAAAAGGAAGTCTTTCCTGTTCTTTTCCCCACACTTTCTTTCTGCCTTGTTAAGTGTCTCATTGTTGTAACCCCTATTTCTTAATCGCATGAAGAGGTTTTCTTTGGCATCTTCCAAATCCTCCTTCCTGCTACAATTTCGTGTCATGCTAAGGTACTCTGCATAGGGTATGTATGTAGGTATACTTGTAGAGCGCGGTCCTGTCACCTAGAGGGCATCCTGGCGCTTGAAGTTCAGTCCCCCCACACTATCACTGCTCAGACAATTTTGGGAAAGAGGTGCGTTTTTAGGGCTTTTCTGAATGGATAGTATTCCCTATGGCATCTCAAAGAGAGTGGCAGGGAGTTCCAAAGTTTGGCCGCAGCAACACTAAACGAACGGCCACCCATCCTGCCTCTCTGGAACCTAGGGACCACTAGCAAATGTGCCGTGGAAGAGCAGAGGAGCCGCGGGGCAGAGTACCAGGCAAACATGTTCTGCAGCGGCACCGGGCCCTGTCGTACTGATGTACTGCCTTAAACACCAAGCACGCCGCTTTATACAGTACGAGCAGGTGTAGGTCCCTTAACGCTAAGGTGGAGGAGCTAAAATTGGGGCGAGAGAGAGCCAGCAAACTACTTCCGGTCTGGCCTGGGCGGGGAGAAGGGGTAGAACTTTACGCAGCATGCGCAGCAGCATCATGCACATAGAGATGGTCTTATTGACGTGCAAGTCAAGTTGTAAGTTTAGGCCAAAGATCACACCCAGGTTGCGAGCTGACTCTGCAGCCGACACTGGCTCAGGGAAGCTGGCAGGCCAAAAGTTCTCAGGGAGTAGCCGCGGAATCCGGTCCATGGAGCAATGAAGTACCTCCGTTTTTGTGCTGGTAAATTGTAAAGAGTTGGCCCGCAGCCAATCCGCTGTGGCTGCCATACAACGATGGAATGTCTCCAGCGGGACCGCGTTATTTTCTTCCAGGGAAAAGACCAGCTGGGTATCATCGGCGTAATTAAAAGCCGAGATACCAAAAGATTTTATAAGCTGGACCAAAGGGCGGAGGTACAGATTAAAAAGTATAGGGCTGATGGCCGAGCCCTGAGGCCCCCCCAGCCCTACTTTCCGTGGCTCCGATCGAAATGGAGGAAGTGCGACCAGCTGTTTCCGGTTGCTGAGATAAGAAACCAGCCAGTCTCTTGCCCCCCCTGTGATCCCGCACTCCTCGATCCTCCTGATGAGGGTCCGATGGCAAACCGTATTGAACGCGGCCGACATGTCGAGCAGCACCAGAAAGGCTGCCCGACCACTGTCGACACGCGAACGAAAATTATCCAATACGGTTACCAGTGCGGATTCCGTCCCATGCCCCGGACGAAAGCCAAACTGTGTCTCATCGAACCATCCAATTTCTTCCAGGAAGCCCAAGAGGAGGCGAGTCACCCATTTCTCCATGATCTTAATAGGATAGGGGAGCAAAGAGATGGGCCTGTAGTTGGAAAGACAGGCAGGGTCCAGCATAGGTTTCTTAAGCAGTGGTGACACGACTGCCAGCTTCCAACTCTCGGGAATCCTTGCCAACTCCAAGGACTGGAGGCAGATGGAATACAAGGGCTGGAAAAGTTCCGCCTGAAAAGCTTTTCAGAATTTGGGTGGCAATGGGTCGAGCGGAGAGCCAGAAGACACCGTACATGCCATGCTGCGGAATTCCTCAAAGGAGGGACTGGGAAAGAGTCTTAGTTGGGGTCGACTGGAGAGAATATCCGGAGCTTCCAAACTAAGGACTGGGTCACTCGGCTGTGGTCGACTAGGTTACTGGTCCGGAGCTCCCAAGCCGGGGCCAGAGCCTATTGGCCGGGGTCGACTGGACGGGCCACCCGGAGCTCCCAGGCCAAGAGCCGGAGGCAGTGGATTTTTTAAGCCATCCAGGATCTTAGCAGTCTTCTCCTCAAAGGCACAGGCCAGAGAGTCACATAAGGCCTGCAACGCAACAACCGTATTGCCCACACACACAGGGTGGGTCAAGTCCCCTACGATTTTAAACAGGGCTTGAGACTTATTAGGCGCCTGGCTCAGGGTGGTTTCAAGAAAGGCCGCCTTAGCCAACTTGATCTGTGCCTTATAGCCCTGCAGTGCCAGCCTGAATGAGGCCCTCGCTGAGGTCAAATACTGCTTCCTCCAAGCTCTCTCGGTGCGTTTGCAGTTCAGTTTTAGCTGCCGCAGCTCCTCCGTATATCAGGGACAGGCCCGGTTCAGTCTCCCTCGTGACTTGCGGAGGGGCGCAACCTTGTCTAGCGTATTAGTGATGGACCGACACAAGGTAGAATAACTTTCCTCCACCAAATTACTCAGGCAGAAGTTGTCTGATAATAGGGAAGGCAACGAAGGTGATTGTAATAGCCGGGACCAAGGTCTACCCGATTTAGCACGTCCGACGCCGGCTTCCCCCAGGGGATGATCCCCTAAGCAAAGGGAGAAAGCAACCAGTGAGTGGTCGGTCCAATATTGACATAAAATATCATTGACCGTCACTAGTTGTGCGTCAGCAAAGACCAGGTCCAAGACATGGCCCCCCCCTGTGAGTTGCTGATCGAACCAGTTGCTGCAACTGAATTTCGCCAAAAGCTTGACAGAGTGTTGTAAATGCGCCATCCAGCCGGCCGCCATGCCACAGGTTAAAATCCCCTAGGATCAGCAGCTTGGAATGGGTATTAGAGAGGTCATATATCAGGTCGATAAAGTCTGATAGGAAGGGTACCGAGCCCGGCGGACGGTAACAAAGAACGCCCATGAGCAGAGATTTCTTGCGGTCTTTAAAAGAGAATCCCATCAGCTCAAAGCCCGAGACCTCTCTAATTTTAAGTTGAGAAAAAAACACCGTTTCTCTATAGATAACACCAATTCCGCCACCCCTATTCTTCAACCTTGGAGTGTAGATGATCTTAAAGCCTGGGGGGCAGGCCATGCCCAGTTCAACCAGGCAGTCCTCCCGGGTCCAAGTTTCAGTTACAAACAGGACATCAAGCTCTGAGGACTCTATGAGGAAGACAATCTCTGTGTGGTGTTTGCAAAGCGACCTAACGTTAAGCAGTCCACACGACAGAGAGTGAGACGGAGGTAGAATGGTAGCCTTCTGAGGCAAGGGCAACTGACTAGGTCTCAGTTCCAATAGGGTAGCCTGAGAATAGATTAGGCAAGGAGAGTGCAAACAACCAGAGGGAGCTACCCTGTGCACGCCCGTTGCGCGAACGGGCGCAAACGGGCTTACCTCTGGCGCATCTCCGGCGCGCCTACGTCGCGCCCGCTGCGCGCTTGATCATCCATCCTTTTATGGTATTTTCCTGAGCGTGAGTCCGCCTCCTGCGTCCCTTGCCCTAAGCAAGATGGCGCCCGAAGTGCTCCCAGCCTTCAATCCCACAAAAGATGGCGGTCGGACCCGCAAAGCTGTCTGAATCCCGCCGAATGCGGGTGGAAGCCAATTAGGGTGCAAAGTGAGCCTAACTGATTCCCCGGCCTAAGAAGCCGACACCCAGGTAAGCAGAGCGATTTTAAAGGGCGCAGAAAGCTCTGTAGCGCGATTTACAACAGCGCGTTAAATTTAAAATATAGTGCAGTTAAAAATGCCACAACAGCAAAGAGAGCGTAGGACATGAAATTCTGACCTGTTCGCATCCCGTGGTGGCTTAAATAAGCTCACCAGGTGCGTGAGTCCGCCTCCTGCGTCCCTTGCCCTAAGCAAGATGGCGCCCGAAGTGCTCCCAGCCTTCAATCCCACCCAAGATGGCGGTCGGACCCGCTAAGCTGTCTGAATCCCGCCGAATGCGGGTGGAAGCCAATTAGGGTGCAAAGTGAGACTAACTGATTCCCTGGCCTAAGAAGCCGACACTCAGGTAAGCAGCGCGATTTTAAAGGGTGCAGAAAGCTCTGTAGCGCGATTTACAACAGCGCGTTAAATTTAAAATATAGTGCAGTTAAAAATGCCACAACAGCAAAGAGCGCGTAGGACATTGATTCCTTGAGTTTAGTAGGGTGAAAGCTCTGGGAATGTAGTATTGCATTTCCCGCTGTGGGCTTCCTGAATGTCCGGGTTTGAATTTTACTGTCTGCCACAAACAGTTCTAAGTTTAAAAACTGGATTGATGTTGTGCTTGTGGTGCAGGTGAATGTTAGGTTTAAGCGATTGTCAGTGATCTCTGATGCAAATAATGTTGCACTTTTTATTGAGCCTTTCCATAGAATGAAAATGTTATCTATCTATGTTGAAAATAAATGCATTATTTGTAAGACACCATTCGGTCATCTCTAACAACATACATGTGTGTTGGTGTAGGTATATGGGTCTTCTGCCTAAGTAGTGCTGCAGCGCCCTCAAGCCATCCTTGTGTCTAATACTAGTGTCTAGCGACTGGACATCAAGCGTCATGAATACATAATTATCATTCCAACCAAAGTCATACATTTTAGTAAGAAAGTCCCTAGTGTCTTTTATGAAAGCTGGTAATTCACGCACATATGGTTGTAGGAAATGGTCAATAATAACACACGTATTCTCAAACAGGCTTCCAATGGCTGAGATTATTGGTCTCCCTGGTGGCTGGTGTGCATTCTTGTGCACCTTAGGTATTAGATATTGTTGGGGAGTTGTGGGATAGTCATTCTTGAGAAAGTCCAATTCCAGTTTGCTGATAAGCCCCATTCCTCTCCAGCGGTATAGTTCATTGTGATATCTCTCTTTTATTGCCACAATGTGTGTTGGACTAATCCGTATGTAGCATTCCTGATCCTGTAGTTGGGAGAGAGCCTCGTCATTGTACATGTTGAGTGGCCAAAGGACTATGTTTCCTCCCTTGTCTGACCACCTTACCACAATGTCTGGTCGCACTTGGATTTTAGTGATCAGCTTGTTGTATTCCACTCTCTGGTTATGATTCTTGGTGGTGAACTCTCTTGTACTCAGCAGTGACAGTGTTTTTAAACCTTTAATTACATTCTCCGCAATTAAGTCAAGACCATCTTTTGGTAACATGGGCATAAAAACTGATTTGGGCTTAAATGTCGTACGTACTGATTGCTATATGACCAATTCAGATGCATCTGCGTTTGTTTCTTCTGTATTGTCCCTTTGTTTGTTTTTGTCCTATTGTTTCCCCAGCGTCTGCCCTTTCTACATCTGTTTTTTGTTTTTGGTTCTGCTGTTTTCCTTTGCCCCATTCCTGGCGTGGTGGCCGTGGGAGAAGGCTCATCATACGCTCCATGCGTAAAAAAACAAACTTCTGCGCTGGTGTATGTGTTTTGCCTCTCATGTTACCACTTGTAATGCTTTCCAAGTCTGATTCTATCTGAGAGCTTCATTCTGATTCGCTTTGTCCCACATTTGTACTGGGATTCCCTGCCGCTGCTAATAATTGTTGGCGTCTTATGTTCTCAAACTTCCCCGAGAACGTGTAAATTCTTCAGTTTAAATAATCATTTTGGTCTCTTTGGAACTTTATTGCTTTTCTTTCGTTTATTCCATCCTCATATTTAATTACTCTTGCTTGAATTTCTTTCAATGTCTTCAGTATTTCTTCCTGATTTTCACATGATTCTAATTCTTTGCAAATTTCTGATATTCGCTCCAAGATTTTTTCCCTGTCACTGGATGCATATTTAATAAGAATGTTCAGCATGTTTTGCGACGACTGCGCTCTGTTGTCTGCCCAGTCTTGTAGCATTGCAGGGTCGGGGTTCTCATACGTTGGGGCTACCAGTATCCTGAGTCCCCTCAGAACTCGTCCTACATCAAGATATCGTTTCAATGATTTGCACTCCCACCATTTTGAGACTTAACTCTTGCTGAGTTTTTCCAATTCTTGCGTTAATTTTTTAAGATTGTTATGTGCAGGTTCAGCATTATGGGTAGTGGATTTGGATGCGGTGGATGCGGTTGTGTCAGCATCACTAATATGTCCAAAGCTGCCTCTTCCCGTTCTTTGACCCACTCCTCAGCCATAATCGGAATCCTGAATATCACTTTGCAATTCACTGCCCGTATTGCTTAAGCTACGGGACTACCTCTCCCATAAAGCCCTCCTGGCCTGCTTACTGTCAAACTATGCACTCGTCGTCTTACCTGCTACTCAGATTGCCCTCCAGTGATCACTAAGTCCAGGCAGAGCAGCTCCGTGCACGTTGGCAGAAATCTTAGGTCCAAAATGCTGGTTTTGGGGTGCGCTGTGTTTCTTTCTCCTTGAAAAATAAATATATTCTATATAATGTGTATGCAATTTTAATCCTATTTTATCCATATTTATATTGATATTTATATTTATATGAATTTTAGGATGTATTTATGAATTTTATCAGTCATGAGAATGTATACACATTAGCATGAGATCATCCTATGAAGATCCTTGCGGTTCCCAAATGCGGACAACCTTATACTATTTGAAACTAGATTGGTTATAACAAGAGTGCAATAGAGATGATGAGACTATTGTTAGGATACAGATACTCAGACCACAAAACTATCTAATGAGTGTGGTTATACATATTTTGGTCTTTCTTGGTCGATTATAACACAAACGATTTTAATCCTCATTTGTAGCTGATTAGTCAAACTTATTTTATTGGGGCTCCAACTGTCCATTTTTGTATGTCCATCTTAATTGATGGTACATTTCGGGTATTTATACCGTCATTCGAAACATCCTCGCGCACAACATCTGACCAATTTTGGGCTCAAAATTGTGACTACTCTTGTAGATATCATTGCGCCTCTATGAGAGGTTATTTCTTTTGCTCTTGCACTTGCACTTTGTCTAAAAATTTAATTTTATTTTTATTTCTGTTCAACACTGCACTGAATTACGCTAAAATCTATTTTAATTAACATTGGTTTTATGTGCCTTTTAAATGACATATAGAGTCAAGTTATTTAATGAATTGTGGTTTTGTTTAAATCAAACTCTTCCATGTCTATGGTCACGTTTACTGAATGTACTGTGCTGATGTCATCACTTCCTGCATAGTATTTAAACCAATGTGAATCTTTACACTGTGTCATGTGATCAAGGTCCAAGGCGGGACCGAAACACGTCGTGACGCTTAAGTACAAAAAATAAAGAAGAAGCACGAATTTGTGGTCCGTGTCCGTATCTTTCTTGACTACTTGGATTGTAGTTCTGTGTTTGCTGATACGGAAACTGCGAGATATATATATATATATATATATATATATATATATTTACTGTAGTAACTCGCTTTTCATCCGTTGCTTCCTTCATCAACAAACGAGAATGGACCCACATATTGTGCAATTTGATTTTTTTCCGCTCCAACAGCCTTGCCATTACGCGTTTCGGGCAGTTGCCTGCCTTGATCACTTGACATGTATATACAATGTGGAGGCATCCATGGAGGATTGACAAGCCGGATGTGCGAGTGGAGGCCTATTGGTGGGCTTGAAACATTTCAGACAGCGGCACATAACTGAGGCACACACTACAAGACCCACAAACCAATGCAGACTCCTTCAAGTCGCCCATTGGAGGGCTCTTATTTTTAAGTGTGAGGTGTGGGCTCCATGCCAAAATGACTGTCGCGCCTCTGTAGAGTGCAATGAGCACGAAACACGTCAGGTGTGAATCGACAGGCATGCTGTGAACTGGATCTGCCCGCCGATCCGGCTTTTACCTCCTGAAGGTTGCTGCAGTGGATGTCAGAGTGCGTCTCCAACAGGTGGGAACCTTGGGGCTTTGATTTATACCGGGCCTCCCAGCCGCGGGAGATGCACCACCTGCAAATGTGGGGCCACAGAGCTCTAAATCACGGAGTCTCAATGTGGAGGCATCCATGGAGGATTGACATGCCGGATGTGCGAGTAGAGGCCCATTGGTGGGCTTGAAAAGTTTCAGACAGCAGCACATAACTGAGGCATTCACTAAAAGACCCACAAACCAATGCAGACTCATTTGAGTCGCCCATTGGAGGGCTCATATTTTTAAGTGGGAGGTGTGGCCTCTATGCCAAAATGACTGTCCGCCTCTGAAGAGTGCAGTGAGCACGTAACGCGTCAGGCGTGAATCGACAGACATGCTGTGAACTAGATCTGCCCACCGATCCAGCTTTTACCTCAAGCTGCAGTGGATGTCAGAGTGCAACTCAGGATGTCATCAGCAGTGCATTGCGGGCGCGCAAGTTATAGTTAGCTGAGCTAACTATAACAGAAGAATTTCAAAGGTTTTGTATGAGAGAAATGTTCAGCTAACTATAACGTGTGAAACCTATGTTTTTTTCAATGAATTTGCATGGTTTTTTAAATGCTAATTCCTAACTATAACGTGTGTGAAACCTATGGTTTTTTCAGTGAATTTCATAGGTTTTGTAAATGATAATTTATAAATGTATTACTTATTATGTCTTTCTTTATATACTAATATCTTATATTTTTAATATAAATATTTATATTAATTTTATTTTTTAGATTAAATTTCATATTCTTATTATAAAATAATAACAAAACTAAATTGCAAAGTAATTTTTGGATGAATTATTGCTTGACGTCGGTTGCAAGTATAACACAGCTCCAGCAATTTTCTTGGGACCCCATGCTCACAATGCTGTATCAATCCTTACACCTGCTTCAAGCATGTGCAAGGTTTTGACGCAGCATAAGCTCAAAAGTCACTGAATAAAATGTTATACATTTCACTAAGTCACTTTTAGGAGGCCTTGCTGCACCCCCTTCTGCACAAGAAACCCTCTTCTGGCGCAGCGCTTTAAAATGTAATACAACCTCCAGATGCGTCACATTTTTAATACCACACACCATGGCACATCTTTTGCACCACCGCTGTGTCACAAAAGTGACACAACAGCTGTGTAAAAGAGGCACAAGGGGATTGTAAATCCACCCCTAAGACATTCAAATTCACCCAGGCACTTTCACCAGCAACGCAAATTGAAACATAGACTTGTAACATATTTATGTACATATGATACATTCAAGTGCTTCGGACATACTACAGTATACTATAAACACCTTATAGATTTACTGTAGCAGTTCCTTATAGTTCTGCACTTTCACATTCTCCATACACTAGTAACATATTCATTCATTTATTCATTTATGAACTACACATTCATTCTGATAAACTTTTACACACTAACATAGAAATATAGTTCTTTCTTTGACCAGTGAAGGTAGTTCTAAAAAGAACAGTTTTTTTTGTTTTGTATTTTTTTTGTGTTTTCTCAACAAATTCCAAGCGGAACAAAAGAATGCAAAAAAGAACAACTAATGTTGAGGACAGCAATGATCTTGCATCCTGCGTTTCATCAAGTCTATAGACTGTTCCCCATAACACAAACGTTTATCGCAATAAATGCATAGAATTTTAACTTTAGCAAAGTCAGAATCAATATGTGGGTGTGGACTGCTTGCTGAAAATGCTGCTGCCGCAGTTGATGTGCTAGGTGTAACAGCAGGTGGGTTCTCGTGCAACCTCTGTCTTGCAGCTCGAGCAAAGTTCTTGGGGTGCAAATTCTTCACGTGTCGCACCATATTTGCTGTGCCAAAGGAGTATTTTTTACATGGATCACCCCTTGAAAGAGTTGTTTCGCAAATTTTACAAGTTACTTTTGGAGCATTAACCTTTTTTTGACCTTCTGGAAAAGTGAAAAACTTCCAAATTAGAGCTTCTTTCCTCTTTTTTGGAGGTTCTTCAGGAATGAAATCTCCCTCTGAAGAAATGCTGGAATATGACTACATTGCTCTTATTATTGTGATCTTCCTTCTATTTGAGAAGATTCTCAGAACAAATGCTTCCTCTTAGAAAGTCAAAGTCGAATAATTATAATGGGACGGAACTTTCAACAGTCGCAACGGGAAAAGTTATGAACCAATCAAATCTCTACTTTTTAAGTCACATGGCTTTACGTACTGTTATGATGTGCTTGCGCAACTCTTTCAATACGAGTACGATTGATGTCCTACCGCAATTTGTGTAATTCTTTTTAAAAGTAATATATGATTATTACAAGTATTAAAAAAAATCATAGTTATCCCAAATGTGGCTTTACGTACGCTTATGATGTGCTTGCGCAACTCTTTCAATACGAGTACGATTGATGTCCTACCGCAATTTGTGTAATTCTTTTTAAAAGTAATATATGATTATTACAAGTATTAAAAAAAATCATAGTTATCCCAAATGTCTGCCCTTAGTATGTACATTAAATACATACATGTTTTAAACCAAGTAGAAATATTGCCCCCTTGCGCATACAGAACGCCATACATGACGTCACACCGAAGCTTTAATGCGACGCGTAACGTCAAAGCATATTCGTACTATATGCGCGGGTACACGCTGGGTATGATAAGCAGTACAAACTATGGTGCGATCACCCTCTCAGTGACAAATCAGAGGCCTAGATATACAAATCCTTCATAGGAATGCATTAGAAATAATTCGGTATAACGGGCGTTAGTAACGCAGTAGGCACTTCCATATAGACACCACTTAAATGCTGCACTATAACAAATAAAATGTACCAGGTACACTGCACTTGTAAAACTGTAGTGTAACTTTTATTTATGAAAGGAGAGACGACCATATTATCAAACCTGGGTAACAAAATTATCGCCACTTTATCGGCACCAAACTGCCGCTAAAGTGGCCATAATAGGTTTGATAATATGCTCTATAGAATTCCAATCGAAGCTCATGTAAGATGTGAAGGACATCTAACATGAGCTTTGATTGGAATTATTATCAAACCCATTATCGCCACTTTAGCGACACTTTCCTGCCGATAAAGTGGAGATAGTTTTGTCGCCCAGGCTTGATATTATGGCCCAGAGTTTTAATGTTTTCTCTCTCTCTCACTCTCTGTGACATCATTTCTCTTTCTCTCTCATACTTAGACACTGCTGTCTGCTTGGACCTGTAGAAGACTTGTTGAACTTAAGTTGTGCAGTCTACTTTCTAAGGTGTTTGGCCGCAAGGTTTATACAACGGTAAGCACAGAGGCCTAGATCTACAAATCCTTTATAGGAATTGTTGGACTTGGCCCTTCTGGCAGGTTCACCCCTAAACTTGTTTGCTTTTAATGGTGACCTGGTGATGGTGATTTTGGGGTTCTGCGCACTTTCACTGTGTCCCAGTGAAAAGTGCGTGCGCACTCTGAGTGCATGTGGAGAGATAGGCTTGCCCTCCCATAGGAATGCATGGGGAATATATGTGTCCCTGGTAGTTCCTGATGCGTGGGGTGTACAGGCTCGAGTCTGGTATGTGCGGACTCATGTGATTGAATGCTGCAAAATGATGTATGCGGCATGTATGTGTCTAGTGTGGAAGTGCCACTTCCAGACATGGCTGTGCATGTGCTGTAAAGGTGCTGGAGCGTGATTGGCTGGAGCTGGCTGGCAAGCCTGGCTCCAGAAGTCTGGATGGGTCTGCCCAGGAGTGAGTGGAGAGATCAGCATGAGTGATGTGAGGGAGGGCTGCACCTGGTTCCTGAATGGGGCTGGGCTTTCCCCACACAATGCTGGCTCCACCCCCTGTTGTGCGTCTAACGACCCTAGCCTCCCTAGTGAATGAAAGGGGTGGTTGAGCCATCAAGGGTGCTCCAAAACCAGCTGCGACTGGTTTCTCCTCCACCCTGCACCTACAGACAAATGATTTTACAGTATAAAAAGGGGCTGTGTCCCCTAACAAAATGTTCTTTCCTGATCTTACTGAGGGGGGCTGCTGCCGGCGCCAGGAGGAACCGCCACTTAGGACTGCCTTCCTGCCTGGAGGGCCCAGTGAGCTGGCCCCTGGCCAAGCCTTGCCCCCCCCACCTTGCTCTTCTGAAGGACTTTGCTGGAGCGCTTGTTTTTTGTCCCTAGGGCTCCATATCGCTTTATTTTGCTTATAGCACCTGGGAGCGCTTTTCTTTTAGCCTCCTGGCCCCCCTAGCGCTCGAGGGCGCTGCACTTGTTCCCCGCCGGTGCCCACCCGGCATTTGGCCCGTTTTTGCCCAATTCGTGCCCCTGGCAGGTACCCACCCCGCCAGGGACCTGGTGCCGTTCTTGGTGCCCCGAGCGATTGCCAATTTCGCTTTATAGTTAAATTCATCTGGGAGCCTACCCCAGGTGTCATCCGTGAGCCGCATTCCCCCTCCGGGCCGCCGCGCTGCCTGTGACGACCCGGAAATGACCCTGCCGAGGCCCCCAGCAATCCGGAAGTACAGCAGGCCAGGCAGGAATCGGACAGGAGGCCACCCCGCACTCCTGCTCGGCAAAGAAGAAGCCTGTGTGCAGAGTAGCGGGCGGGGCTAGGCGGAGTAGCAGAGACCAGCTGCAGCACAGACGGAGCAGCCGGGGCTCTGGAGAAGAGACCGCCGTCCTCCCAGAAGCAAAGGAATCCGGAGGAGCCGGCAGAGGAGGGAGCCAAGAGGACGCCTATGACCTGGTGAGTGGGGTCCGGGATCCAGTCTGGAAGAGGAGGGCGTCGGGGCACATTGCCGGTGCCCGCCCCTCCCCTCCAGTGCGAGAGCCTCACTTTGCATTTGAGTCCCCCGGGGAGGGACTCCAACAACGGCCGCATTTGGTGCGCAAGCCTGAAAGGCTCAGGGGGCATTTCTTTGTTGAGAGCCTGAGAGGCTCGGGCCGCATTCTTGTTTTCGAGCCCAGAGAGGCTCCGGGCTCCGTGGTTACTCAGAGCCACGAGGGCTCCAGAGGAGGCATTATTGATTTGAAGTCCCAGAGCAGAACCCTCCAGGGGGCATTTCCTTGTTTCGCGAGCCCACAGAGGCTCAAGGGGGCACAGTTGTTTTACGAGCCCTGAGATGCTTGGGAGGGCCATTCTGTTTGTTTAGAGCCACGAGGCTCTTGGGGGACACAAGTGCTTTGTACAGAGCCTGTGAGGCTCCAACGTTGTCCCCACCATTGTTACACAGCTGCCCAGCACTTCGTAGGCAGCTGCCACGTTTAGGCACCCCTGACTTTGGGACACAGGGCATCCTAGCCCCTGCAAGGCCAGTTGGCCTAGGGACAGTCAGAGGTGGTGACTAATGTGATTAATGCGCATGAATGTTTTTAGGCATCATGTGTTTTCCTTCCCTGCACCTCTGAATGTGTTGTTAATGCGTCATGTGCCTTGTTCCTTACACCTCTGAATGTATGTTATGCATCATGTGTTATGTGCTTATACCCCTACAGGTATTGTGATACTTAGGTGGTTGTTTTTCTCCTAGTACAGGTGGTGCTAGTGAGGTCCTGGTTCCCTGCATGACCTGTTCCTAAAGTGTTTAGGATTGCGTAGGAGGTACTTACCTGTTACCAGTAGTTACTGGTAGTGTGCTTTATGTTCTATTTTGTGCTACAGTGATGTATATTCCATGTTCTAAGTGCTAATTCTACCTAGTGCTACGTTCTAAAAGTGCTGATTCCTGACAGTGGTCCATGTGGCCCTGTCTTGTACATATCCCCTGTAAATTCTGCCCGTGCCTGTTGGCACACTGTAAAGTGTGTGTTTTATCTAATGTGTTTTGGTATAATACAAAGGCTATTTTTATATATAACCTTGTGTGGAGTTTCCTTTGTGGTGGGCCTTGGGTGCTGTTGCTGGGGTGCGTGAGCAAATACTTAACTCACATAGCCTCCAAGTTTAGCCTTGCTGCTCGCACCACGTTACCTAGAGGGTGAGCAGGGGTTATCTTGGCGTGTAACATCCTTGCCCTGACTTAGGAGTGGTGGTCTCTGACTGACTTTGGCGCAAGCCCTGGCCAGCCAGGGATCCCATTTCTAACAGGAATGCATTAGAAATAATAATGCAGCATAACGGGCGTTAGTAACGCAGTAGGCCCTTCCATATAGGCACCACTTGAACGCAGCACTATAACAAGTAAAATGTACCAAGTACACTGCACTCGTAAAACTGTAGTGTTAGCTTTATTTGTGAAACGAACGAGGGCCATATTATCAAGCCTTGGCAACAAAATTATCGCCACTTTATCGGCAGCAAACTGCAGCTAAAGTGGCTATAATGGTTTTGATCTATAATTACCTCCGAGCAATGACAACAGATACATTACAACAGTCTGACAAACAGATCCACAACCTTAGTACTCCACTTTTGAGTCACTTTTAACATGAGTAAACTGACGCAAGGGAAAAATCTCAACTCCAGACTCTGCGACACAGTTTTAATGTCGTTTTCTCTCTCTTTCTCTCTCCCACTCTCTGTGACATCATTTCTCTTTCTCTCTTAAACTTAGACACTGCTGTCTTCGACGTGTAGACGTGTAGAAGACTTGTTCAGAAAAAGTTGTGACACCAACTGCCTAAAATGTTTACCCGCAAGGTTTATACAACGGTAAGCATAAAGGCCTAGATCTACCAAGCCTTCACAGGAATGCATTAGAAATAAGTCTCCATAACGGGCGTCAGTAATGCACTAGGCACTTCCATATAGGCACCACTTGAACACAGCACTATAACAGAACTGGAATGTACGAGTCACACTGCACACGTAAAACCGTAGAGTTACCAAAACTTGTAGGGGCATAGTATCAAGAACGGCGATAAAACTATCGCCGTTTCAGTGGCAAGAAACTGCTAGTAAAGCGGCAATATTGAGCTTGCTAATATGCCCTTTAAATTCCAATAGTAGCACAGGTTAACACCAGAACCTGCACTGCTATGGGAATTCACAACATCATACTATCAAGCCCATTATCGCCGCTTTAGCTGCAGTTTTCTGCCGCTGAAACAACGATAATTTTATCGCCGTTCTTGATAATATGTCCCATAATGCTTCAGCTCATTTACTCACATCTACATAATTCTAAACTCTAATTTTCTTTTTTCTTTTGCAGATTAACAATCGGACACCTTTTGGAATCCATTTCACAATTTGTTTATAACATTGTTTAAGTTATTTTTCCAGTTCTAGTATAGTTATAACTGAGTTTCGTTTATATTTATTGTTTAATAAAAGTTAATAAAATAAAACTAGATACTTCTTTTATTTTGTGGAGGAGGGGTATGATGGCCCACAATAAAAATAATGTTGAAATACTATAGTAAGATAGTCAAGACTAGGATTGAAAACTACTGAGTTCTACTAAAATGGCGGTGGACGAAGTACGTAATCAACGTTTGGCTCCTCGGCACTACCTTTCAAATAAATATATAAAAAATATGACTATTAATACTGTACAAAAGTACAGCAGAGGATAACACGAACCGGGAAAAGAAAGCAACAGATTTACTAACTGATATAAAGAAAGGTTTGCTTGTTAAACTTAGCTTCAGAACGACACTGAGCATGCAAAGACAGTACAACTGCTACACCAAAAAAAAGGAATAGAAATGAAGGATCATATTATCAACAAAAGGCGATACATTATCGCCGCTTTTATCGACAGGAAACTGCAGATAAAGCGGCGATAATGTGCTTGATAATAGGCCCTTGTAACTTCCCATAGCAGCCCAGGTTCTGGTGTTAACCTCGGCTCCTATGGTTATTCACAAGGGCATATTAAAAAAGCCCATTATCGCCGCTTTATCGTCAGTTTCCTGCCGATAAAAGCGACGATAATGTATCTCCCTTTGTTGATAATATGGCTCATTGCTCTTCTTTTGACCAGTAAACTTAGGTGCATATTATCAAAGACCGGTGTTAAAATTATCGCCGTTTTATTGGCAGGAAACTGCCGATAAAACGGCGATAATGAGCTTCATAATACAGCCTTGTTATTTCCCATAGAATATGACTATTAATACTGTACAAAAGTACAGCAGCGGATGACACACACGAACCGGAAAAATAAAGCGACAGATTTACTAACTGATATAAAGAAAGGTTTGCTTGTTGAACTTGAAGGAAAAGAAAATGTGGGCTTCGAAATGACGCTGAGCATGCAAAGACAGTACAACTGCTACACCAAACACACCAAAAAAAAAGGAAAGCTTTTCATACTATCATAACTATTCTCATCTATCGGCCTCCTGCAGCGATAGGAAATTTCATAGACTCCTTCCTTGAGGTGGTGATACAACTAGCTGCCGCCTCCTCCAACTTTATAGTGTTGGGGATCTCAACCTGCATTTCGATGATCCCTGTCATGCAGTGGCGAGAGAGCTACAAAGCATGTTGGGTGCACTTGATTTGCATCTTGTTAACGTCAGAGCTACCCATTTTAAAGGTCATCAGCAGGACGTGGCCTTCACGAACTCAGAGAATCTTCAAGCCCTTCAGCCCCTGCCTCTTCCCTTGACAGACCATTGTCTAGTCCCCCTCAAATGGCAGTTGGGGAAGGGGAGAGATCCTGTACCTAGACGGTATTCAGTTGAACGGCTCTGGTCTAGGCTGCCAGTGGATAACTGGGCGGCTGAGTTAGCGAGAACCTGCCCTCTTTCGGTCTCTGACCCTATCACTGCTGATCAGCATGTGGGAAATTGGTTGATCAATTCCCTTGTCTTATTAATTCTGGAAAAGAAAAGGCCCATTAGGGAAAGAAGAGCCGGTTCCGCTCCCTGGTACACCCCTGAACTTAGGGCTCTCAGAACACCCTGTAAAAGATTAGAAAGGGCATGGAGGAGAAAGCTGACGGAAGAAAGTCGAGAACACTACAAGGTATCGATGAGGAAGTATAAAGCTGCCTTGAAAGATGCCAAAAGAAGTTATTTCAGCGATAGGATTGATAGGGCGAGTAACTCATCAGGGGAATCCTTTAAGATTTTTAAGGAACTGCTGAAGGCTCCGGTTCCACCAGTCGTGCACGACAACCCCCAAGAAAAATGTGAAGAGCTGGCTGACTTCTTTCATTCCAAAATAGAGAAGATTCTGTCTTTATTGCCTGCGACATCTCAGAATCTGGAGATGGACTCTAGCCCAGGAATATGTCCCTTTGAGTTGTCCTCTTTTGGCCCTTTTTCGGAGGAGGAGGTCGTAAAAGTTCTGAAAAGGATGAAGAGTGGGTCTCCGAGCGACCCGGTGCCCATGAAATGGCTCAAACAAGTGGCAAACACTCTTTCTGCCCCGCTTACAGATCTTATCAACCTTTCCCTCTCCCAGGGCACGGTGCCGCAGAGATGGAAAAAAGCAGTTGTTAAAGCACTGCTGAAAAAACCTGGCTTAGATCCCTCGAATCTGGCCAATTTTAGGCCTATTTCTCGTTTGCCCGGTTTTTCAAAAATCGCAGAAAAGATGGTTAATCGCCAGTTCTCGTACCACCTAGAATCCCATCATTTGCTGGGAGACGGGCTTTCGCCCTGGTCAGGGGACGGACACGGCCTTATTGGCAGTGGTGGAGGAAGCAAGGAGCATTCTTGATACGGGGGGGTCAGTGGCAGTGATCCTCCTGGACTTGAGTGCTGCCTTCGACACCGTGAGTCACCAGGTGCTCCTCCAACGACTGTCAGAGGTGGGTGTCACGGGGATGGCCCTCAAATGGCTTGAGTCCTTCCTCTCTGACCGCTTCTATCAAGTCTGGGAAGGGGCAGAGCAGTCGACCCTGTTCCCTCTTCAATGTGGAGTCCCGCAGGGCTCATCATTGAGCCCTACCTTAGTTAACGTCTATATGACTCCACTTGAGAGAGTGGTCTCCCCTTCAGGAGTGAAGATCATCAGCTATGCTGATGATACTCAGCTGGTTTTAGGCCTTACCCAGCTGGCGGAACAACCAGAGGTTCTTCATGACTGCCTTGCCAACGTCCATCGTTGGATGTCCCACTCTGCCCTTAAGCTCAACGGAGAGAAAACTGAGCTTATGTTGCTAGGCAAATCTAGGCCTTCGCTCATCGCCAGTTGCTGGCCTCGGTCTCTGGGTGACCCACCATCTCCTAAGAAGGAGATTAAGAGCCTAGGAGTATGGCTGGAGGAAGACCTGTCCTTTAGGACACATGCTAGGAAGAACGCAGGGGTGTGTTTTGGCCTGTTGCGGTCAGCGCGCAAGGTGCTACCACTGCTCCCCAATCCATCCAGGAAGCTTCTGATTCGTGGTTTAATCTTGTCGAGACTTGACTACGGGAACGCACTGTTCCTGGGCGCTCCGGAAGCGACCTTTAGAACCCTTCAACAGGTGCAGAATGCAGCCGCTAGACTGCTGATGGAGGTTCCTATAAGACATTCAGCTGCTCCGGCCCTGAAAACGCTTCACTGGCTCCCGGTTAAGGAGCGGGTGAAATTTAAAGCGTTATGCACGGCCCATAAAATCTTGCATGGTAGGGGCCCTTCTATCTTGTCCAATATGGCACGCCCCTATAAACCCACACGGCCACTGCGATCGGACCAAGGACGTCTTCTGCAGTTAACCAGAGTAAAAAGAGCTCGTTCTGGGGGCCGGCGTTTTTCAGTGCAAGTGGCGGCACTGTGGAACTCCCTGCCCTTTAAGATTCGCTCGGAGCCTAACATTCTGCACTTTAGGAAACTCCTGAAGACGCATTTGTTTCCTGTGTAGTGACTGAGTCTGAGCTTTCCCTTCTTCGTTCTGTTCAGCTCTGTGATGCCCCTGGGTAACTGAGCGTGCTACAAATTTCATATAATAATAATAATAACAGAAATGAAGGAGCATATTATCAACAAAAGGCGATACATTATCGCCGCTTTTATTGACAGGAAACTGCCGATAAAGCGTCGATAATGTGCTTGATAATAGGCCCTTGTGACTTCCCATATCAGCCCAGGTTCTGGTGTTAACCTCGGCTCCTATGGTTATTCACAAGGGAATATTATCAAGCCCATTATCGCCGCTTTATCGGCAGTTTCCTGCCGATAAAAGCGACGATAATGTATCTCCTTTTGTTGATAATATGGCTCATTGCTCTTCTTTTGACCAGTAAACTTAGGTGCATATTATCAAAGGCCGGTGTTAAAATTATCGCTGTTTTATTGGCAGGAAACTGCCGATAAAACGGCAATAATGAGCTTCATAATACGGCCTTGTTATTTCCCATAGAATATGACTATTGATACTGTACTGAGGTACAGCAGTGGATGACACACACGAACCGGAAAAAGAGCGCGACAGATTTACTAACTGATATAAAGAAAGGTTTGCTTGTTGAACTTGAAGAAAAAGAAAATGTGGGCTTCGAAATGACGCTGAGCATGCGAAGAGAGTACAACTGCTACACCAACAAAAAAGGAAACCTTTACATACTATCATAGAAATGAACGAGCATATCATCAACAAAAGGCGATACATTATCGCCGCTTTTATCGACAGGAAACTGCTGATAAAGCGGCGATAATGGGCTTGATAATAGGCCCTTGTAACTTCCCATAGCACCCGAGGTTCTTGTGTTAACCTGGGCTCCTATGGTTATTCACAAAGGCATATTATCAAGCCCATTATCTCTGCTTTATCGGCAGTTTCCTGCCGATAAAAGCGACGATAATGTATCGCCGTTTATTGATAATATGTCTCATTTCTCTTTTTTTGACCAATAAACTTAGGTGCATATTACCAAGGACCGGTGTTACAATTATCGTCGTTTTATTGGCAAGAAACTGCCGGTAAATTGGCGATCATGACCATGATAATATGGCCTTGTTATTACCCATAGAAGCCCATGTTAACACCATAACATAGGCTTCTATGGCAATTAACAAGAACGTATTATTAAGCCCACCCTCCCAACATTAATAAAAAAAACATAGGCCCTTGTAAATTCCCATAGCAGCCCAAGTTCTGATGTTAACCTGGGCTGCTATGGTTATTCACAAGGGCATATTATCAAGCCCATTATCGCCGCTTATCGTCAGTTTCCTGCCAATAAAAGCAACGATAATGTATTGCCTTTGGTTGATAATATGGCCCATTGCTCTTTTTTTTTACCACTAAACTTAGGTGCATATTATCAAGGACCGGTGTTAAAATTATCGCTGTTTTATTGGCAGGAAACTGCTGATAAAACGGCAATAATGACCTTCATAATACGGCCTTGTTATTTCCCATAGAAGCCCAGGTTAACACCAGAACATAGGCTTCTATGGGAATTAACAAGGACGTATTATCAAGTCCACCCTCCCAACATTAATAAAAAACTCCACACATTGCAGGTACTCGGAGCTGGAAGGTCATTTTACATATCACGCCCCAGAAATGTGGCGGTCCCCGCGACTTGTATGGAGAGAGGGAGAGAGACCTCACACCATATTTGTTTTTTTTAAAAGACCCGAGGGGTGCCGCTCACCGAGACTGCAGGGAGTACGACCGTAACCCCTCACATAATTCAAAATAAAACCAGAGGAGCTCTGTTCCCCAGTGCTCGGGGCACCTTACAAGCCCCCATTATGCAGAAAAATTGCCCCCGTAATTCCCCCCCCCCCCCGGGACCTAATAAATAAAACGGACTTCTACTTTTTTTTTCAACTTTTCCACTGCTTACAACTACTGCACGAGTACCCCGCCATTTTTTTTTTTTTTAAATAAAAATTGAGCCTGAAGATCCATGTACCACCCCCTGACCAAGTCTAAAGGCTCAGAATGTTTCTACGTAATTTAAAAAGGAGCCTAAAGGGATGTAAGGATACTCACGGGATAGCCCTCCACTCAATAACATTCAATAGCAACAAATCCCTGTACCCTGGACAATGGTTGGCACTAATCTAGCAGGCCATTCATAATTTATTGGAAACAATCCATTTAATCATTTGGATCCAATAACCCACGCCCTCTATCTATAGTAGGGTGTGTTCAGTATTTGCCTGACCTTCCAAAACCAAACAATTGTTTGTGAAAAAAGGAGGACAAGGAGGTCTCAGATAATGTCTGTTCCCTCAAGAACAGTACAACCAATCACACTTGACAGACAATCAAACGTAAAAAATGTGTGGTGAGAAAGAATGGAACCTCACGGGTGCACAACCCTCGGGGTCCTTGGCAGATGTTACCAGATTAAAACCCCTTTCTCATCATCGGTTACCATTCCTTCTTAAAGAAAAATTGAGTGTTGAAAGCAAACAACCCAAAACAATATATTGGTGAAGGACAAAGCAGGTGCTCAACAAAAAATCAAGGAAAATCTCCCTGATGTGACACAGAATGGGATTAAAATCAACAGCTACACCAATAATGCAACTTTATTCATAGGTCTGGTGTAGACTGGTGAAATAAAAAGGCTGGTAGCTTAAACTCGCATACCACTACCTGTGGCCGACATGTTTCACTGCCTGTTACGCTTTATGGCAGATTCATCAGGGCTCACCATTCGGTCACTGCACCGAAGTTGGACATCATCCGTGCAGGAACTGTCGAGTTGAAAGCATAGATTCCATTAAAACCATGGACATACACCCATCAGACATACTAAATTCACCCTGTTTCCCTAGAGATGACAGTGTATTACCCTTGCACAGCCACGTTCACTCGTACCGGCTGTTCAAGGCTTGCTGTTTAGCCAACTGTCGGTTGTTACATCAACCTAGGAATAAACACATTGTAGTGTCAACCATCTGTAATATTAAAAGGGTTACAATCATGTTCTCACAAGTACCCTTGTTCTCTGTTTACTGTGTATAACGACTTCTATTACTCAGATTTGGCGTTCTGCATCTGCCCCCAATTCAAAAACATCTTACCTTGCCTGGGGCTGTGTACTCAATAGCATGTCGCGGTGCTCAACACGCAATCCGCCCGGCTGTCATACACCAGTGCGCAGTATTGCTTCACCGCATCTTACCCACAAATTCTTGTAATCCGTGTTTGACCCCTTAGTGCACGCATGCTAGCTCAAACTGTGCCTAACCCGCTATGGCGATACACCTCACGGTACCCTTTGAGTTGTAAAGAAGGAGGGAGTTCCTATAGGTGAGTTTTTGATGAACCCGGGTACTCAACCCTCCTTCACATGACGCAGTCACCCGCGATCAGGCTTCCAATCCCGGAACCCCGGGCTGTTTAAAAAGAACAACGCAACAAGGGGCGGTGTTCCTGGGATGATTGATGGTCGCTGGCAACGTACATGTACGGTGAGGAGCCAGGGGAAATTTGGTGTGCATCGGAATGGATGAGCTAGGTTGCGGCTCGCGGGGGCTAGATAAATGTTTGTTGAGTACTGGCCATGTTCGAAAGGTTCGAAATCAAATCTCTAGAGTCGCGGAAACAATAGATAACTATTTTACTCAGTCAATTGTGCATGCTTCGTTTCACCAGAGATGCAGAGAAATAGAGAGACGGGCGTTTTCAATAAAAGTATTTATTGAACAGTCTTCTTGAAAGCATGATATGGTTTCTAAGCCATAAAAGTGCATACAATGTATAAAATACATACAGTAAAAAATAATGACTAAAAGTACTCAACTGGTGCTTCTAAAATACGCCTACCCCGGTGTACTTAACCTAAGTCTAGTACTAGGAAGGAAGTAAGGGGCATATTACCAACAACTAGCGATAATTTTTGTCTCTAACTTGTTTAGAGACAGAAATTATCGCCGCACATCGGCGATTTTTATCGCAGATAAACCTTGCTATTAGCAAGGTTTATCGCAAATGCGATAAAAAACGGCCGCAATGCATGAATATCGCTGAAAAGTCAGCGATATTCATGCATTATCGAGCAAATGCTCTTAGCCATGTTATCCACCTCCCATTGGATAACATGGCTAAGAACTGCTCAGGGCAGGTGTTAGCTTTTGGAGATATTCGCGCTTAGCGCGAATATCTCCAAAAGTTGGTAATAGGAGATAGCGATGTTAGGGACTGTTTCCAGTCGCTAACATCTTGGCACGCCCACTTTGCATGTCATTAGTGATAAATATCACTGACATGCAAAGCGGGGCCCAAGATGGTCGCTATCTCCTATTAGCTGTCACTAACTGGTGTTAGCGACAGCTTGGTAATAGGGAGATAATTTTATCTCCGCTTTCTTGGCTTTTAAAGCCAAAAAAGCGGAGATAAACCCCCTTGATAATATGCCCCTAAGTGAGGAGTAGCATAGCTTTAGTAGTTCTCTGCCATGAATCTATTCCAAGAATTCTCTAAGAGGTCTAATCAGCTCCGTACCTTGGTTTTAGAATGAAAGAGGTCTTGTATCTCTCTCTCAGGACTCGATTTCCCAGATACCCGCAAGGGTAAGCCGGAAACAATGGAGCTGGATTACTCTGCAAGAGAAAAGACTGCGTCTCTCTCAGTGCGTCAGCTGGAGGGTCGGCTTCCTTCGGCACTTGCTGCTGCAGGGCGTCGGGCAAGTAGATAGTCGATCTGCTCCAAACCACCGTGTGTTTGACTGTACAAACCTGGGCATATTTATACTTTGAAGGTGCCGAGTTTGACGCATGTTTGGACTTATTATCGTCACTCAAAGGCTATATTCTTGGAAAACACCAAGAGTTCTTGGGGAACTTAATATTCAAGCGGGGGAAGTTCCTAGCTGCTGAAGGCGGGTTTTTCCAAGGAATCGTTGTTAATTCTCGGAACCTAGTGGAAGTAGCCATGCCGTATTTGGGCTGTATGGCTTAGACAAAATAGGGTAGTGATTTCTATGCCTATACAAGGATATGATAAAGTATACCTATATAAGGGCATGAATCAGGAAAGTTATACTAGGGGCCTAGATTCGATTACAACAATAGTTAGCTGAACTAACTATAACGGGGGAATTTCTTTTGTTTTGTACGAGTGAAATTTCCAACTAACTATAATGCTCCTGAAACCTATGTTTTTTTCAGTGAATTTCTAAGGTTTTTTAAATGCTAATTTCTAACTATAGCTTGCCTGAAACCTATGTTTATTTCAGTGAATTTCAAAGGTTTTTTAAATGCTAATTTCTAACTATAACGTGCCTGAAACCTTTGTTTTTTTCAGTGAATTTCAAAGGTTTTTCAAATGCTACTTTCTAACTATGCCTACAGAGGTAGGACTTGTGATGAAAGAAGAAACAACACACATATTTTTCATTCTTTAACTTGAGTATTCTCATGTGCAATAATATTCAACTAGAAACAAGATCTTTACCTTCGCCGATCCTTGCTACTAGGTTCATCTTGGGAGCTATCCCGCTCTCATAAATCCAAATATCCGAACACTCCACATTCCTCACTCTAATCCTGCACTTCTCCCTTTTAATCGTTAGCCCACTATTTTCTTACATTTCCAAAACTGGCCCTAAAACCCGATTGTGTTTCTCCATTTTCTTACCAAACGGAAGAATGTTGTCCTGAAAATACCAAACATGTGGTATTCCCTTAACTAAATGATGAATGGCCAGGTTAATCCAAATAGCATCCGATTGTACTTGTAAGCACCTTTGGGCATGAGAAAAGGTGCCAAAGGTCTAGAATCAGGAGGTAATACTTTTTGATGATATGCACGAATAGATCAAGGATAGAAAACACTTTGGTCCCTTATTGGTCATTAGCCTCTCATTTATGTTGTGCGAGGGATGTCTGTAAACCTAGATGGCAGATTTGAGGTTATACAAATCCATACACAGACGAACATCTCCATTACTGTTGTTGGCCAATATTACATGTGCCAACCACTTTGAAGCCCCTATCTTCTCAATGATCCCTTCAAACACAACTTCTGTAATTCTTGGCGTAATGGCTCTCTCATAACAAGTGGAACATCTTGGGGCTCATGAGCTTAGGGAATAACCCCATTTTTCAGTATGATCCTGTGCATGAACCCCTAACCAAACACAACTCATTATTAAACATTAAAGGGGATTCTTCTCCAAAAGGCATTTCTCCCACAACACTTATTACAGACTGTGTTCCCAAACCTGATCAGGATGATTTGAGTCCAATTGTATGGACAGATATTTCTCAAGGGGGCATCCTAAAAGATAAGCTCCATCTTTCACAAAATAAACCATTGAAGGAATCACCACCCCTTGGCTCTCCAAATGGGTATTGATGTATCCTAACATCTATTGGATTTCTCCATACGCTATGCATTTAAAATCAGGTGGTTTGAGAACATGATCAGGAAATTTACTTAAGTAGTCTTCATAAAATAATTGTATGTCTGGCAGCTGAATCTGCCAGTACTCCTACTCTTCCACCATCTATTTTGATAGTACAAACTGGATTATCATTACAGACATTCCATACTTGATGTACTTGCAAAATGCCATCTTGACCCGCCCTTTCTTCAATATATTTTTCCACAGCTTTGGGGGAGAGGATGTGGAGTAACAGCCAGAGTTGCTGTCTTTAAAAAGCTAATAAATGGGCCTGAGTCTTGGTGTCAGCTCAACATCTTGTGAGTGTGGGCAAATCACTTGGTCTTGCCATTCTGACGTGGTAAACGATGAGCACAGATCATACGACACAGACGTTTATCATATACTACAAAGAAGCGGCTTTCTTCTTTTATGAGTTTTTGATTCATCCTTTCACTTGTTCAGTGAAAGTTCTCAATTGAGACATACACCCAGGGCCCAGTCTGGTCAAAGATCTGTCTCAAAGATCTCCTACTTTTTGACCTACGAGAGTCTCCGCATATATAAATCCTTTGCATCTCCTCACCATTTTCTCCAGTGCTGACATCCTGACTGGTGATTATATCCTACAAAAAGTAGTATTTAAGTTTGTTTTCTTTCGTGAGACCAGTTATCCATCTGAATTTGTATCCATACATGACATTCTTTCCTATTGAAGATTAAGATCTTGCAGGTTGTATTTGTGGCTTTCCTGATGAAGGCGCTTGCGTCACCGAAATGCTCGTAGACTCGATTCCACGAAGATCCATCTATGATCAAGAATATATGACGTTACAACGCATACTTTTACAATGCATACTTTTACAACGCATTTTTTACAATGCAACATCCATTACAACGCATTCCATTACACTGCATGCCATTACAACGCATTTTTAAAAACTACCTTTACAACGCATTCCATTACAACGCATACTACCTTTACAACGCATACCATTACATTGCATCTATGGTAAGTATTGGATAGTGTAGGGGTAAAAATTACTATTCTAACTCCAGGGGTGCAACAGTAGGGTAAGTGTTGGATAGTTTAGGGGTAAAAATTACTATTCTAACTCCAGGGGGTGCAACAGTAGGGTAAGTGTTGGATAGTGTAAGGGTACTATGTGTTGTGATGGTATGTGTTGTAATGGTATGCGTTGTAATGACTGTGTTGTAATGGCATGCGTCGTAGTGGTATGCGTTGTAGTGTCATTCAATGTAATGGTTGCGTTGTAATGGCATGCAATATAATGGATGTTGCATTGTAAATGTTTTGTTGTAATGGTAGTGCGTTGTAAAAGTTGCGTTGTAAAGGTTGTTTCCCATGATCAAAGCCACTTCATTGTCTCTCCACATGAATACATGTATTGGGAAGTCACTTTCCTTTTTTCTTGGATCAAATGTTTGATTTAACTTTTTTCGATAATATGTTTATTCTTTGGTGATACAGTTATAATTCTATCCTAAATGTGTTTTCATAAATTGTGATTACAGTATTCAAAGCATAAAAAAATTAGTGAATCAGTCAAAACTAGATATATGACATTTATTTGACTTTGCTGTATCTATGTGGAGAAGTGTGGCTCAATGGTTAGACCAGGCAGACCTCGATGCAGAGCTCTGGCCAGGGACCAGGGTTCGATTCCCGCCCCGGCGGGTCTTGGGCTCATTAATTCCCCTGACCCGATATTCTCGCCTCAGTGCCTATTCTGATCATGGGTCCCACGCTGCATCTCTGGGCAATAGCTTGCTTAGTCTCCACAACGGCCCCCACAACGCGAGGGATGCTGAGGTTCCGTGACAATTGTAAATGGTGTTTCCGACTCGCCCGAATATGGTCGAGTCTGGTATCTATGAACCGCAAATGACGAGTTTAGTGGGTGTACGCGTTTTCGCTGTGCTAATCTAAACCGTTCGTCTGTTTCGTGGGTTTCTTCATCTGAACCCACGGGTTCCATTTTAGATACGGCATCCATTTTGTTTCTTGCCCTCAAGTAGCCAGCGAACGGACACTGTCCGCTTCGTGACCCTGGGATTCCCAAACCTTTGTGGAAAACACGTGTTTCTTTGAGGATGTCTTTATGACGAGGGGGATGACACTGTAAGGCAGATGGCCCCGCTCGAGGCTCATCTTGCCGTGCCGGTCTATTGTCTCAGTTGTGCATTCATTAGGCACGTCTCCTTTGATCCCTGCAATCGTGTTTCTGATAGCACCCCCTTACACTCATTTCAATCTGTTCGCTATCCTCGTCTTCCTCTGCACCTGTTTCTGACTCTTCCTTGATTCGTTTACTGCCGGAATGGAATGCACTAATGGTGGGAAGGTGTACTTTTACAGTTGGGAACCGGCGATGCTACTGTAATTATGTTCCAGGACCCTGAATACATGAAAGCGACCCCCTATGAAATTTACTGTGGGAACTGGGTTGTAACCTTTTGTTTGTCATGTTATCGTATGACGAAAAACTGTATAAAAGGAGCAATCCACAGATACAATTTGAAGCAGTCTCCTTGAACATACATGCTATGTACTTCTTGTGACTTCTGTGTTCCCTGCAGTAAATAAACCTCGAATCTTTGACGCCGAAGGAAGTGTCCCGTGTCTCTGTCATTTGTACGCCGGAACAGGTAACCCACGAAGGTTTCAGGTGTTATCCCTGGCACCGCTGGGTCTTAGAAAAACCCAGTCCTTCAGTTGGCGCCCAATGTGGGGCTGCATCAGCGGTACCGGTCCAAAGCCCGACGATCGTGAGGAACTTCCTGTGAAATCTCTGAGGGAAGGTGCACCCCGCTTCATTGATCCTGTTGTCGAAACGAGTGGCCCGAAGACTTTTCCCGCGAAGATCCCCGCCTCCTGACGGCTGCGACGGACTGCTGCCCTGACTGTAGACCTGTTTTGGCGCCTGGCGTAGACCTTGGTATAGCGAGACGATTGATGGGCCTTCCTGGTGACGCCATTGTTCTTTGAGTTAAGTATTTGTGGGTCACTCCCGAAATCCTTAGTTGTTGTGGATGCTTCGTTGATTGCATGGTTCCATTGTATTTGTGGTTCTTTGTATTTTGTTCTTAGTTTTTCTATTTGACGTCTGCAGTCGCCAAAAACCGAGGGTTTTTGCACTTTTGCGGGGACATTGTAATCCAATAACCCTTGACGTTTGAGAAACTCGGTTAGTGTGCATGATGCCTGGCCGTAGTACTTTGTTCAGTTGCTTTAGAGGTTGTGGTGCGGATTCCCGATTGGAGGACTCATGTCTGATACCTCCAGTTGGAACTCCAATTTACGAATTATATAGTCGCCATGGTGTGGGTCCTACGCATTCAATGATTGCTGGGTTTGTTACACTAAAGATGACGGTGTCCTTAGTTGGCCACCTCATGGTAGTTTTGAGACCCCGATTTTAGATAATCTTGAAGCTAAATTGTTTCAAAAGAAAGCAAGGCCGGCCATGTTTGATTCCTTTCGGTTATGGCGTAAAGAAGCCAAGCAAAAAGAAATCAAACAGCTTAAACGTAATAAGAGAGAAGGTATCGTTACAACGATGAGAAATGCAGAGCAGTTTCAGCGAGACAAAGAAGAGAAGGAAAAGGAAATTTTTGATAGATTACAACGTATGACAGTGGATAAATGTTATCCCGCTTTACCGACGGGTACTGATAAGAAGGGAGAGGAAGCAGTAGAGGACCCTTTGTTGTCCTATCTATTGAAGTCGCCACCTCGATATGCACAGGATACCGCAGCCCCTGTGGTCCCCCTGTTCCTCAACCTGCTGTTCCGGCAGCTGTTAATCAGCCTGTCACTGGTCCTGTCTTTGCGAACCCTTCTGTCCCTATTCCTCTACCTGCTACTGTCCCCACTGCTCCACCGTCTATACCTTCTCAAGCTACTGTTCCCACTACTTCCACTCTTGTGGCTACTCCTACTGCTCCTGCTCCTCCTGTTTTTGGTCCTTCTATTGTTACCCCTTTACTCCTCTCCTCTTCCCCATCTGTTCGGCGACGTATTCCTAATATTGTTGCCAACTTTTACTCTCCTCTTGGACCGATTCTTGGGTCTGCTGATTCTGATGCTCCCCAACGACGAAGTCAGCTTCCTGGTGGTAGAGAACGTGATACGCTATTTAAAATGGCAAAAAATTGGATTAGGTACCCCCTTAAGAATCCTCCACGCATAGTTGTTGATACTTTCTCCCAATTTAATGAGCCAACACAGAGATTCGTGTTTGAAGAAATGTGCAAACTCTTACGTGACGAGATATCAGTTGACGCGGCAGATGATGTACTGGCCTCTGTAACTGAACTTCAGCTTCAGTTTTCGAGTGGTATGATTGTGGGTAGCAATGTTCGACGTGCTGTCGAGCATCTACTATCTTTTCGTCCCACTGTGATGCCTCGTGCATTGTTTAAAGACGAACATGAGGAATGGATGTCGACGCCTGGTCAGTATCCCATGCGTGAAGTTCGCCAGTGTGGATGCTAGGTGATCCGAACGCTAATCCTGCTATTCCGCCACACTTCCAGAGAGTGTGGATACACCTTCCATGGAAACGATCTGAAGTTTTGCAGGTTAAGCAGACTTTGCCTGACCCTCGCAAAAATCCTGCAGGGTACTATAAAGAATTGTCTCAACTAGTGGATGCAACGATAATGAATCTTGCCGACATCGACATGTTGTTCGGCAATGTCGTACCGCAACCGGTATGGGCGAAGATACGTCATAAAGATCATGCAGCTGAATTAGGTGGTGATTGGGCTGCGCTTACAGCGGCTGACGTACGACAAGTTGGTGGCGCTAAGCCTGAACAGCTCATTACTGATCTTCCCCAGAGAATAATTACCCTTATGAAGACACTTTTGATTTGATTTGATTTGAAAAAAATTTGTAAAGCGCGGCTAACACCATTAGGTTTCTTGGCGCTGTGCTGGGGCGTGCTGAAAAGAAAAAAGTGTGAGACAGGATCTAAGGGTATGAGATAGTGAAAAGGTAGGTTTTAAGAAGTGATCTGAAGCCAGAGTATGAAGGTGCAAGTCTAAGGGAGAGTGGGAGGGAGTTCCAGAGGGATGGAGCCAGAAGAGAAAACCTCAGGCCTCCGTGTTTTTTCCTCTTGAACCTGGGGACGGATAGCAGGGCCATTTGGGATGAACGTAAGTTGCGGGACGGGATATAACAATGGAGAAGAGAAGAAATAAAAGAGGGACCTAAACCAGAGAGAGACTTGAAGATAGTGCAGCCCAACTTAAATTTGCAGCGGGCGGATATCGGCAGCCAATGAAGACTCTTTAAAAGTGGGCGGACATGCTGATCTTTTGGCTGGTGGAAAATCAGGCGGGCAGCCTGATTTTGTATCAGCTGGAGTCTTCTCTGTTGATACTCAGGGATGCCGACGTACAACGCGTTAGCATAGTCGAGTCGACTGATCACTAACGCCAGGAGTGCTAACGTGAGCGCTTCTGTAGTAAGTAGGCGAGATATTTTCCGGAGTTTCCTGAGTTGGAAGTGGCTGGCGGACACTACTGCACTAATCTGGGGAGTCATAGAGAGGTCATTACTAATAATGACACCTAGACTTTTGGCGGAGTTGACTGGAGAGGGAGGGCTTCCAAGGCTGGCAGGCCAGATGGAAGGTTGCCAGGGGTTGGAGGCTCCCCCGACAAGAATCAGTTCAGTCTTGTCGGGGTTAAGCTTCAGATGGTTTAGACTCATCCAGTCACTGATAAAGCAGAGTGTGTTTTGGAAAGTAGAGATGGAATCCTCGGAAGAGTCAATGTTGAAGATCAATTGAATATCGTCCGCGTAGTTGAACGCAGTAACGCTCAACCCGCGGAGAGCACGGAGTAACGGAGCTAAATACAAATTAAAAAGGAGAGGGGATAATGAAGAGCCCTGGGGGACGCCACAGGACAACTCAACCTGAGTGGCGGAGAACTGAGATAATCTGACAGCTTGTTGTCGTTCCGTCAGGAAGGACTGAACCCAGTCAAGAGCGGTCCCTCGGATGCCGGCCTCTCTGACACGGTCGACCAGAATCCCATGGTCGACCGTGTCGAAGGCGGCCGATAGGTCCAGAAGGACAAGGGCTTGTCGGATGTTAACATCAGCCCCTCTGCGCAGTTCGTCCAGCACGGAGAGAATGCCAGCTATGAAAGTTAACTGGGATAAACTGTCTGCCTGTAAGCAAAAGAAGGACGAGAGAGTCTCCGATTTCTTTACGAGATTTGAGGAGGCATTCATCGATCACAGTGGTCAAGATATGAGCACTGAGGGAGGCCAGAGATTGTTTGTGGATAAATTTGTATCGAATTTGTTGCCTGAACTTAGCAAGAAATTGAAAAATTCAGAAAGTGCTTGGGCCGTTTCTACCTCTGCTCAGATATTGGCCACGGCTCAATATTATGAAAATAGAGAGAAGGAGGAAAATGATCGTGCGGATAAAAAGACGAAAGAGCTCAAAACGAAAGTTTTGTTACAACAGGCGTATCCTCCGCGCTCAAATCAAAACGATTCTCAACAGCGGAATCGATCGCAATCGCAGCCCGCTAGGTCGCAGTCGCGGAACGACTCTTCCTCGCAGAGATCTATGCTTGGGTACAATCAATGTGCCTATTGTAGAGGTAAGGGTCATTTGAAATTTGATTGCCCGGTTCTGCGTGATCGGAATAACGGTAATTCATCTAGAGGAGGTCGTAGTGGTCCTCAAAACGCTTCACGTGGTAGGGGTCGTGGTGTTACTCAAAATGAACGTTCTAACAACTCATCAGATTCTAATAATTGTTTTGATCAGCGTGGTTCATCATTCGGTAGATCCGCACAGTACAATGTGGACGATTTTTACGTCGATCAGGGTACTGATGACGGTAATTACTAGGACAGCCACAGACAAAGAGAGGGAGTAGTATCAGTTCCGGTTGATCAGAGAGGGCCTTACGTCGCAGTTGCCACATCGGGCGTAGTTGAGCCTTTTCTGTTGGACACTGGTGCAGCGAAAAGTTCCATCATGCATTCGAAACTCCCTGGTGCACCTTTGTCTGGCTTAACAAATGTTTCGGATTCTCTGGCGCCCCTGTTAGCAATCTGGTTTCTCGCCCTTTGCCCCTTACAATTGGGCCTCGTGAGCTGAAAGCTCCTTTGATTTTGACTACTGGATGTGGTGAAAATCTTTTGGGCCTGGATTTGCTGAAACGTTTGTATGAGACTTGGTATTGTTCTCCTGCGGGAGTAAAGCTTACATTGGGTGAGAGAGTAATCTCTCCTATGTACTTGTCAATTGATAAGCTCCCACCGGAATTGAGTTCTCTTCCTGCATCTTTGTGGGCAACAGGTCCCAATGACGTGGGTCTGCTTGACATCTCCCCTTATGTTGTCCAATTGAAATCAAATGTGCGATTACCACGTATTCCCCAGTATCGTATCTCCCTTGATGGTGAGAGAGCGTTGTTGGCGATCATCTATGACTTGATCGAGAAAGATGTTATTGAAGAGACTCGGGGAAACGTGTGTAATAGCCCTGTGCTACCCATTCTGAAACGCACTGATCCATCTAAGCCTCCTGTTTATCGTTTTGTCATTGATTTACGGGAGGTGAATAAAATTGTAGTTCCTCAGTTCCCTGTGGTGCCTGACATTACGGCTTTACTGACTCTGATTCCAGCATCTGCTTCCTGGTTCTCAGTGATCGACCTGAAGAATGCTTTCTTTAGCATTCCGATTGCTGAGGAAAGCAGGGACCTTTTCGGTTTCTCGTTAGGTGGCCGCAGCTTTAGGTTTAAAACGTGCTCCTCAGGGCTATTGTGAGAGTCCATCGATATACAGCCAAGCCCTGAAGAGTCAACTTGATGCGTTTGTGTTACCGGCTGGTGCGGCCTTGATCCAATATGTCGATGACTTATTGGTGGCTGCGGATACACGAGACATTTGCAAAACTGCTACGGTGTCTTTGTTGCAACATCTCTGTGACTTACATCACAAGGTGTCACCTTCCAAACTGCAATATTGTTGTCAAGAAGTAACCTATCTGGGTCACTTATTGTCAAAGGAGGGAAGAAGGTTGACCCCAGAGAGAATTGCAGCGATCGCTCGAATGACTGTGCCAACAACTCAGAGAGATGTGCGTGCCTTTCTAGGTATCACGTCATACTGCAGGCAATGGATTCCAAATTTTTCGTTGCTAGCGAAACCATTGGTAGCCCTCACGTGCAAGGATGTTCCAACTCCTTTGCCATGGACGGAAGAATGTCAGAAAGGTTTTTCTGAACTGCGTGATGCGTGGTGTTCGGCCCCTGTGTTAGGTACTCCTGACTACAGTAAGCCGTTTACACTATACGTTCACGAGAGGGAAGGTTGTGCGTTGAGTGTTTTGACGCAGCAATTTGGCGGTAAGCAGCGTCCATGTGCATATTTTTCCTCGACCTTGGACCCAGTCGCTAGAGCATTGCCGAGTTGTCTACGAGCGACAGCGGCAGCTGCGGTGTCCATCCGACAATCTGCGGGATTGGTCATGGATAATATGCTTACGGTGATGGTTCCGCATGCAGTTGACACTCTTTTAAATCGTATGAAAACCCAACACTTGACGAGCGCAAGGTTGTCCGGTTACGAGTTGACGCTTTTGGCAAGTCATATTCAAATAAAGCGCTGCAATGTTTTAAACCCGGCGACGTTGTTGCCAACCAATATGGAATCAGACGAGGTACCACCACACGATTTTTATCTGCGAACTGAGGAAGAAACGAAGGGTCGTGTTGACCTAAAAAACACTTTGCATGTGGATGGTTCGTGTTGCAAGTTGCCGAATGGTGATGTGACGACTGCGTATGCTGTGGTTACGTTGAGTACGGTTGTGGAAACTGCGAGACTGAATCAGAATTCTGCACAGGCGGCAGAGCTAATTGCTTTGACGAGAGCGTGTGTTTTGTCGAAAGGAAAGCGGGTGAATGTGTTTACCGACAGCCAGTATGCCTTTGGCGTTGCCCATAGTTTTGGACGATTGTGGCGAGAGAGAGGTTTTATGACATCGCATGGTACGAAGATCCAGCATGGACAGCTTGTGAATGATCTTTTAGACGCACTTACATTGCCCAAGCAGGTGGCGATTAATAAATGTAGTGCGCACCGTAAGGTGACAGATGATGTTGGTCGTGGCAATGCGTTTGCTGATGAGATCGCTAAGGAGACTGCGAGAAATCTTACAACTAGAATGTATGTGACGAGTTCGGTAAGGTGGCCTGCAGAAACTGGTATGTGTGAGGATACTATTGAAAGTGTGAAAGCGATTCAGAATGAGGCCACCGAGACTGAAAAGACCAAGTGGAAAGAGAGCACCGGAAAGTTGGATGCGAACGGATGTTGGATTGATTTGTCAGAGAATCAAAGATGGATGTTGCCGGATGCATATGTGCTAGCTGTTGTGACCATGGCACACGGTTTGTCACATATTAGCGCGAAAGGTATTTGCAAGTTGTTGTCTCCCGTATGGAAGAATGATGGTATCACTAAGTGTGCTGAGAGATTGGTTAAGAATTGCATGATATGTATGATGTACAATCCTGGCAAGGGCACTCCTACACCCCCTGGCCACTTTGCTCCTCCTACATGTCCCTTTGAGGTAATTCAGTTGGACTTCATCCATATGGAGCGATGTAATAACCTAAAATACGTTTTAGTTGTGGTTTGTGCATTCTCCCGATGGATCGAAGCTTATCCTCTCAAAGACAATACTGCCTTGTCCACAGCGAAAGTCCTACTGAAGGAGTACTTTCCTCGGTATGGAATGCCACGGATTGTATGGTCTGATAACGGAAGTGAGTTTGTGGGGAGTGTGATGAAGAGTGTGTGTAAGGGCCTTGGAATTACACAAAAATTCCACAGCGCCAATCATCCTCAGTCAGCAGGTTTGGTTGAGGGGTACAACGGTACTCTAAAACTAAAACTCGCAAAGATTCAGGCTACGACTGGTCTCTCGTGGCCTGACGCTTTGTCCCTGGCTCTTCTGTCAACTAGGGCGACTGTACACTCTCGAGTAGGGCTCAGCCCATATGAGATTGTGTTCGGCCGTCCTGCAAATATTTGGGGGGTTCCTAGACCTAGTGCATTCACCAATCTTGAATATCCAATGCTAATTGATTACCTTCATGATCTGACTGCTAAACTGAGGTTAATTCATCAACAGGTCTTTGAAGCACTGCCGGCGCAGACGGAGGGTCCAGGCCACCAGCTCCAACCTGGAGACTGGGTGGTAACAAGAAATTTTGGCCGGAAGCGAAACCTCGAGCCGAGGTTTATTGGACCCTTCCAAGTGCTACTCGCCACGAGAACCGCTGTTCGTTTGGAGGGACACAAACATTGGGTGCACGCCACCCACACCAAAAAGGTACCAATACCTTTACCAGCGGACTTGTGGGTGAGGACTGGCATCGCCGCATCTGAAACGGAAGCTTTGCCGAACTTTGTGCCGTTCAGTGAAGCTCAGCCTGTGAGAGATACTTCAGTGCAGCCAGATAACTCAGTTGAACCTTTGTCATTGGAGAATTCAAGATCTGAACTATCGTCTGACCAACAGGACTCTGCTCCACAATCCGATCAATTGTTTGAAGAGCAGACTCGTCCTGAAAGAACTAGATATTTTCTTCGTTCCAATACCAGAGACAAATAAATGATTTTTGCTTTTTCCTTTTTGAAATTCACGTTACCCCCATTATCATCATGAACATTTTGAATAATCGTGGTTTCTGTTTGTATTCTGAGTTTTTTTCCACATATGTGTGTTTTTCCACAGCTAGGAGATTTTGTATATATTGTTTGATTAAAAGAACCTTACATCCGGGTGACCATAGGGCCGTGCGGGTACTTCCTTCTGTTTAGTAGGTCCTGACACTAGGTCGGAGGCCGTTGATTCCTAGGAACTCCTGGGGATTGACTATTGCTACACAGAACGAAGCGCGTCAAAAACGTTGCGGACGGTTTTAGAGGAAGTCATTTTCAAAGTTGTCGGAAGTGGAGAAGACTCAAGCGCAAAGATTCGAACTGCATAGAGTTATACGTACCAAATGCTTTATGTTTCAGGTGTTCCTACTGTTCCTAACTGTTTCTTTGTTACTTGTGGGTGGAGTATACTATGCGATACAATCATTATTGCCTTCTGCTTCACCTACCCCTTCCTCTGAACCAAAACCTACTTCTACTGTTTCTCCTCATTCTTTTCACATCTTACTCCAACACGAGCAGGTTAGACGTGCGGAATTCATGAACAATTCCTTTGTTCAGCTCCTTCATCAACATCAGTTGGTGATGAGCACTACCAATTGTTGGGTGTGTGGTTTAATGCCACATACCATGGATAGGGGAATTCCGTACTTGGTCCTTCCTTAAAGTTCCGAGGGTTCAGCTCGAGCATTCCAAACAATGTTTCGTAGCGCACTAGATTCCTACCCCCATCGAGAGCCACGCACTGCAGATCATGGTCCTGGCCCGTACCACAAGCCTTTGGCAAGAGCGATTGCCGATTTAGATAGGGATATCTTCGACGCATCGCTTATCCCAGAGGAAGAGGTGCAAGCATACAGAGATCTGAGTGAGGCTGAGTATAGCATGTCAGTGGGTGATCGGCAGCTTAAAAGCTCGTCTCCGATCTGGATCGTACCCCATCTCGGTAATTTCTGTCTGAAAGCTCTTGGCCGAAGCCCGCGAGCTCAGCTCGGGAGGAATGCCTGTACCGAAACGTATGTTTTGCCGACGGCCTCTTCCCCTGTTCCTCTGACTGCCAAGGATACTTACTTTGTTTGCTACGACCGCACATATACATGGTTGCCTCGTGACTTCTCAGGCACATGTTATATTGCGAATCTGTTGCCGCCGACCTTTACTGTTGGGTCGGATTATCACAAGACCAGAGTTGTGAGAGGCGTGATTAGCGAAGAGGACACTGCCGGTCAAGAAGCAGGAGACTTCTTTAAGGGTTTCCTGCCGTTTTGGGGACCTATGATCAATAGTAGGAACCTGAGACAGTTGACTCGAGTGGTGGAATCGACCGCTAATATCACTGCGAGCCCCCTTGGCAACATTACAGCAGAGCTTCAGGCTGACAGACTTATGACGTTACAAAATCGTATGGTTTTAGACGTTGTCCTTGCAGATAGAGGTGGAGTATGTAAGGTGATCCATTCGAGTTGCTGCATTTTCATTCCTGACAACGCTCCAACTGTCTATCAAGCCATCTCGAAGTTGCATAAGATCTCCGAGTCCATACACGTGGACGTAGGTGATTGGACGCTACTAGGGTGGTTTTGGGGCCTGATGTCGACATGGGGTTGGAAAATTCTGATGATCATTGGGGTTGTTGTAGCATTTCTATTCACGTGTTGTCTTTGTGTGCAGTGTGGTCCTGCCTTATGTGCCCTCTGTGCTACGACGTGTATAAGACGGCCACCTGTTACCAAGGAAGCACTGATGGATAGAATAATGTTGCAGCAACATCTGGATGGTCTGATGAATATCGAGATTGATTCCGATTACGACTAGTGCTTGCCTACATGAGGGCAAAAGAAGCGTCTGGGGTTCCGTGACAATTGTAAATGGTGTTTCCGACTCGCCCGAATATGGTCGAGTCTGGTATCTATGAACCGCAAATGACGAGTTTAGTGGGTGTACGCGTTTTCGCTGTGCTAACCTAAACCGTTTGTCTGTTTCGTAGGTTTCTTCATCTGAACCCACGGGTTCCATTTTAGATACAGCATCCATTTTGTTTCTTGCCCTCAAGTAGCCAGCGAACGGACACTGTCCGCTTCGTGACCCTGGGATTCCCAAACCTTTGTGGAATACACGTGTTTCTTTGAGGATGTCTTTATGACGAGGGGGATGACACTGTAAGGCAGATGGCCCCGCTCGAGGCTCATCTTGCCGTGCCGGTCTATTGTCTCAGTTGTGTATTCATTAGGCACGTCTCCTTTGATCCCTGCAATCGTGTTTCTGATAGCACCCCCTTACACTCTTTTCAATCTGTTCGCTATCCTCGTCTTCCTCTGCACCTGTTTCTGACTCTTCCTTGATTCGTTTACTGCCGGAATGGAATGCACTAATGGTGGGAAGATGTACTTTTACAGTCGGGAACCGGCAATGCTACTGTAATTATGTTCCGGGTTCCTGAATACATGAAGCGACCCCCTATGAAATTTACTGTGGGAACTGGGTTGTCACCTTTTGTTTGTCATGTTATCGTATGACAAAAAACTGTATAAAAGGAGCGATCCACAGATACAATTTGAAGCAGTCTCCTTGAACATACATGCTATGTACTTCTTGTGACTTCTGTGTTCCCTGCAGTAAATAAACCTTGAATCTTTGACGCCGAAGGAAGTGTCCCGTGTCTCTGTCATTTGTACGCCGGAACAGGTAACCCACGAAGGTTTCAGGTGTTATCCCTGGCTCCGCTGGGTCTTAGAAAAACCCAGTCCTTCAATGCCTGGTCTGCACCATGGGGGTGCCCAGGAGTAGACACTTCACAGGGAAAGCCAGGAAGGGTTCCCTTGCGGTATTCGTACAAAAACATTTACATTTACATATGTATTGAGAGTCAATGAGATTGTGAAGTATGTTGTTTTTAATTGCCATGTGATCACACAGGCAGTGTTTATGATAGATTTTTTAAACATTTTGTATGAATACATGTTTTTTACATATTACACTCTTGTTCACACATAGCCTTTTTCAGTACCATTCAGCAATTATATTACAAAATGCTAAGTAGAATATTAGTTGCCTAGGGTCTTGTTTTGTACAATTTCAAATCACTTTCACTTCCCATGAGGGGGAGAACAATGAAGGTGCTCCTGCAAACTCACATGTAATAGATTATTGCATCACAGAGTGTGCTGCAGCTCTCAGGGCATAATTTTTAACTGACTAAATAAAGTAGATTTTTCCTACTATTAGGGCCTTATTACGACTTTTGCGGTCCTCCAGAGGCACTGCCAGAGCGCAGTTTGTCAGACGACACCCAAAGCCGTGGTGCGCCCTCCTGTCGGATTAGGAGTTTAATCCTTGACGGGCGGGTGTTGCTGCGGCAGTCTCGCTGCGGTGGGCTTTTATGTTCAAAGGAGAGCCTAACATGCAGCCCACCACTGTGATACCACCTGCAGCACATTCCTGCACGGTGTGGCATGCATGACACACTGTGTAGGCACAGGGGGGCAATTCCAGGGGGCACAACATGTGCTCTCCTGCATCCACCCCCATGCCCAGGAGTGGATAAAATGACTAAGTGACAGTGACAAGAAGTGTAGAGCCCACAAACCAACGTTAACCATAAATCGCTGTTTCAAAAAAGTGATTTTTGTATCTGGGTGTTAGACCAGTGTATTAGACCGCCCCCTTAAAAACTCCAGAGTATTCCTTAAATCGCAGTTATCTATACCTTCTACATCGATAAAAAGCTGACAGTAAATTTCTATGAAATGTCGTACTAATGGTTCGATATTTTGCATTCAACATTGAATAAAGTTTTCAATTAGTGAAAGTCAGGATTGTCAGTACTCTGTATGACGTGCTTTAATTCTACTAAGTTGACATTATCCTAAAGGCGTAGTATGCAGTCATTCCTAATTGAAAAGGGAACCCCACTAGACTAAGCAAACCAAAATGGAACAATAAAGTGCAATCCACATTTTTGGCAATCCGAGTAAGTAAAGTTCTGACCTTTCTGGTCAGTGTCACTTCTCTACCCCAGCACAGCTCAACCATTGAGCGACTGCCCTTTGAGCTTGAGATCCGTGTCAGGTAGGTGTTCGAGGCCCTCCTCCACCCGCAGGCTCCTGCCTGCACCTCATCCCTGGTGGTCTAGTGGAATGGCACTCTGCTCTTCTGCTATTCCGCTCTATCCTGTGTCCTCTGTTCCTGTTCTTCTCTTTTTGCCCTCTCTGCTTTGCTCTTTCTCTTTTTGCTCTTTCTGCTTTTCCCTTTCTCTTTTTGCTCTTTCTGTTTTGCCCTTTCTCTTTTTTTGCTGCTATTTTTGTTCCTTTTCCCGCGCTCCCCGCCACTGCTTTCCCTGCAGCCTACCCCCTGAGCATGTTGCTCCTGCTCCTGCCTCCCAGCTTACCGCCCTCCTCATGACCCCTACTTAATGGCGGCTGCTGGTGCGCCAAAGGCCGCCCGCCTGCACCCATTTGTGACCTGACCGCAACCAGCGCCAGGGATCCCGGCCTACCGACCTGCTGCTGATATGACCCCAGCGCCCTCCACGCTCTTAAACCCAGACGCAGAAACAACTGCCAGCTCTCAATGCCGAACACTACTCAAGGCCCGATCTCCTGCCGACACTGCCGCAGCACCTTCTCCCACCTCTGGTCCCCAGCAGTAGCTCCTAGCCCACTGGATGCCAGCGCACACAAACCTTCTGTTCACCAACAGCATCGCCAACCTCATCGCACCCCACGTCCTTGCCTCTACAGACTACATACTACTTGAAGACATACACTTCCATCTGAACAACCACAATGACCCCAAAGCCACTGTCCTCCTAGAGAACCTCACCAGCATAGGACCGAATAGCTTGTCTCCGCCCCTACTCACAGAGCAGGACACACACTCAATTTTGTCTTCACAGGAGGAAACAGCGTCTTCTTCAGCCACACCATGAAACTGCTCTGGACTGACCAACACTGAGTCAATTTCTCCTTTAGAAAACCCACCACACACAAAGCAGAATGTGCAGAGCAGGAACACAGTCACCGAATAACACCTCACATCCACCCTCACCAACACTCCACCCCCAACCACACAGATGCCAACAACGGGGCAAGCAACCTGCACCGATGGATCACCAACTATGCCGACACACTCGTCCACCTCCAGAAGGCTACAGGGTAACACAACAAGAAAGCAAGCTTGTTTACCAACTCACTCCAAAAAACCAAGCGCTCCTGTCGGCACCTAGAAAAGACTTGGAGAAACAGCAAAACCCCGGAAACACACACCGCCTACAGAACAGCCACCACAGCACACCACCAACTCCTCAAAGCCACAAAGAACTTCCTCCATGACAGAATCCTCTCCAACTCCCACAAGTCCAAGGAACTTTTCTCCATCATACAGGAATTTTCCAAACCCGACAGCGAAGCAACCAACGTCCCACCCTCCCAAGTCCCCTGCAAGAGACTCAGCTGCTTCTTTCACCTTGAGATCAAGAAACTTTATGACAACTTCGACAACCAGGACCTCTGCACCACCTCAACTCCTACCCCCTTAAGACACCACCCAACAGACCCTACTCACCTAAAACCCACTCACGATAGAAGACACATTAAAGACCATGAAGAGCATCCACTCCGGAGCATCCTCAGACCCCTGCCCACCCCACATCTTCCACAGGGCCGCCACAGCCATCGCACCTGAGCTACGTCAAACGATCAACTGCTCCCTCAAGACCCTCACATTCCCTGATATCTCGAAGCATGTTAAAGTCAACCCCCTCCGCAAGAAACCCTCCACAGGCCCGACGGAACACAAGAATTTCAGGACCATCTAGCTGCTTCCATTCATAGCCAAGCTAATCGAAAAGACATCGACACCCAGATAACATACTTCATCAAAGCCAACAGAGTCCTAGACATCTCTAAATCTGGATTCTGCAGCAACCACAGCACCGAAACCACCCACCTCGCCGCCACTGACGACATCCACACCCTCCTCAACCAGGGCCGAATGGCTGCCCTCATCCTGCTAGACCTCTCAGCAGCCTTGAACACCATCTCCCACTGCACACTAGCCACCAGAGTCCACAACGCCGGCATCCACGAAAGGCCCTAGACTGGATACGCTCATTCCTCAGAGGCAGAACACAGAGAGTCAGACTCCCACCCTACCTCTCAGAACCGACAGAGACCAGATGCGGAGTACTCCAAGGTTCCTCCCTCAGCCACACCCTCTTCAACATCTACCTGGCCCCACCTCGCTAACATCGGCAGAAACCACAGGCTCAACATCATCTCCTACGCTGATGACACCCAGCTCATCCTCTCCCTTACCAAGGAACTCAACAGCACCAGGCACAACTTCCAAGAACAGATAAAAGCCATTTCAACCTGGATGAAGAACAGCTGCCTGAAACTCAACTCAGAGAAAACAGAAGTTCTCATCCTCGGCTCCACCCCCTCAGCTTGGGATGACACCTGGTGGCCCACCACAATAGGAAACCCACCCACCCCAACAGACCATGCATGTAACCTCGGCATCAAACTGGACTCATCGCTCACTATGAACCACCAGATCAATGCCGTCTCCTCAGCCTGCTTCAAATCCCTCTGCATTCTCAGCAAAACATTCAAATGGATCCCCTCCGAAACAAGAATACTGTCACACATGCCTACCTCACCAGCAGAATAGACTACAGCAACACCCTCTTCGTCTGAATCAACAAAAAACTACTCTGCAAGCTCCAGACTGTCCAGACAGGCGCAGCCAGACTAATCCTCGACATCTCCAGGCACAATCATATCAACCAAAACCTCCACCATCTTCACTGGCCCCCAGTCAAAATATGGATAACTTTCTAGCTGTTCACACACACATACAAGGCCCTCAACAACATTGGACCACAATACCTCAACAACTGTCTCTCCTTCCACGCCCCCAAAAGAAACCTCCGTTCAGCCAACCTCTCTAGCCACCATCCCATGCTTCTACAGGAACAGAGCAGGCGAAAAGTGCTTCTCCTACCACGCAGCAAATACCTGAAATGACCAATCCCTCCACCTCCAGCAAAGCTCAACACTGCTCCAGTTCAGGAAAGATCTCAAGACCTGGCTCTTCAGATGACCCCCAACGGAGCTGCACCCCCCTCCTCTAGCGCTTGAGACACTTACGGGTGAGTAGCGCACTGTACAAACGCCTGATTGATTGATTGGTTTAGCCCTGACGAAGGCCCACTGATCTCTAATTGGCGACCAATGACCGGCCAAAGCACGTTGACTATATATTTGGATGTGATATGGTAGGGTGTTAATACCCAGGGATCATCCACATTCTTTCTTTTAATCCTTTCATGGGAACCTGGAATAAACTGAACTAAATATAAAGTGGGTAACCCTAAAATGGTTTTAGTAACTTTTTGATTCTAGATCCCTAAGGAAACTATGGTAAACAGAAAATAACATACATACTAAAAAATATTTGTTCTACCCCTGCTGTTGGGTACACAGGGTTAGTTATAGTATCCCTATGATGACGATTGACACTTTTAGTAGGTGAGGGCACTTTTATCCTATAAATGCGGATTCCAGAGAAACTATCAGCCTCATAGCCACACCTCTTCAATCGCTTTTGTGTGTTAGATTTATTTTTGGAGGGAGATTGAAGAGAAGTACCTCAGGCCTCTTATATTGTGTGTTGATAGTGAATAGGGGAATAACCACAATCACTAACTCGAGGAGTGAGTGGACAGAGAGTTGCCAGAGAGACACTAGAGCCCCGTGCTTAGGGCAGGACTGTGTAATTGTTCATGAATGTCGTATTCTTCCTTTGTGTGGTTAGCAGTGGAAATGAAATACTTCTTTACAAAAGCAGGTATTCAGCTGGACAGTGATTTATTGCAGCTGCTGCGCGCATTTTGAGTTGTGAGCATGTTCACTAACCTGTATCCACACCTCTCTCCAAGGGAACCTTGGACTGCTCGACCACGTCTACTTTTGAGAGTCAATTGTGGAAGAGGTACTTGGTCCAGTAGCTCAGAATCCATAGTGTGCAGGCCTGGGACATCAGGTCATCAGGATAAAAGGCCTCAACCCCCACGGTTGTAGCCCCTTTGTGCCCCGTCGCCCACCGAAAAGGGTATTTACAGTCCACAATTTATTTCTTATTTATTTATTGTATCGTTATAATTTTTTGCATACGAAAGGGACTGTTTGTCAATAAATTTGGTTTATAAGCCAGTCTCTTTTTGTACGAATATTAGTAGACATCCAAAAACGAAACGTGAACATTCAATAGGGGATATCCAATAAGTGCCATATAGGCCAACTCTTAGGCATCCCTAATCAAGCACAGAGCCATAAACACGGAAACCACCCTCCACAGAGGTCCGGGCGTCCCACCAATTCGGAGTGCACCATGATTATGATTCATTATGATTATGGGTTACGAAGGGACAGGGTCAGTTATCTATTTGACATTTTCCAAGTAATGACATCCTAACATTCCACTAAAACCCATTATCAGTGTCATGCAGCGCCATAAACAGGCAGTCGGAATCAAACCCCTCTTTCCTGTTGAATGTTCCAGTGCCCGCCTGACGAGTTCCCCGTAGCGCCCCGATTAAGATAAGCAGAACAGAGCACTTCCTCGCGGCCTGTCAAGCGTGAACACTCCGTCCAGCGCGGGCCCTTTTATCACAACATCGCTGCAAGGGTACGTCGCGTCGCCAGCCTGTTCTCCCAGGACTGTGTATTTAAACATTCCGGCAGTATTGTTTCCTTTCCTCAGAGTTAACATTTTTTCCTCTCTAAACAGAGCCATCTGTTTCGAATCACTCTCATTAATAACTTCCGCTAATATTCCCTGCAATTAGTGCTGGCGGCTGGACGTTCACGTGCAAGGCCCGTGTGTGGACCAGGCCAAGTTTGAGATTTTAGCCTCGCTACTGTCAGCAGCAGTCTACGAAAGCCAGCGACTTTAATAGAAACAAACAAATATTGGTTAGTAAGTGGCAGTAGAATCTATAGCTGATAAATTCCTCATGTCTCTAGGTTGACTAACTTTCGTTCCTTCATTGGCTTGCCGGCCAACAACACTGGCCCCGATGTGACTTGTCCTTTTACCTTTTCAATTTTATGTCAATCTAAGTATGGGCCTACAAATCACAGCATCTTTAGTTTGGTTTGCCTGAACTGTCTGTCACTTGCATGACATGAATCCAATTGGCCGTTATATGAGGTGGTACTAAACTGAAGAACAGTAAATATAGAACATGTGTGTTTCCCGTTAGCCCACCAGGGTTGGATTAACCCCTTCGCTGCTGATGACGAGCTCAGCTCGTCATCAGCCACGGTGGTCGTGTGCGGATGTCGAGCTGAGCTCGTCATCTAAAGCGGCTTTTTGAAAAAAGCCACACAGCGGAAAAATAACCGCCGCAGCGATGCGGTTAGTAACTATCTCTATCCAATCCATCATAGACATTGTCATAACTTGCTCTGTTTGTGTTCATGCCCCCACTGCTGGCTAGCCCATCTGTGGCGCCCTTCTCCATTTCCGCAACCCATTCTCACACTTAAAGTCTTAGGGCCCGATTCACAAAAGTAATCTGAGACAAAATTCAAACTTTACGACTTTTGGCATTCGCAAAGGCATTTTGGAGTAGTAAAGCCCTAACTTTATTAATGATTTTGGAGTAGTAAAGTCCTAACTTTATTAATGATTTTCAGTAAAAACTAAATATAAAATAGTAGTAGTTGAGAGAAATTGTTTACTGATTTATCTTAAGTGGATATCCTGACAATCTGACCTGGATATAGCCCCCATGGAACAACACTGGGTAAAGCTGTATAGGGATGATGCTCAATTGTGAATTTTCTTTGAATAAAGTTAAAGAAAAGAGGCGTTTGGCAAAACAGGAACAGTTGGTTTAATTAAGCACTTCAACCATAAGTACAGCACACAGAAACAGGTCTGAGGACTGTCTCAAAGTACATTCAATCCAAGCGATTTTTAAGCAGTTTTGGGTGCCATAAAAGTACATCCAGCGATCCTTGTTTGGTAAAAGAATGTGGGCCTTGTCTGTGCAGTCTTAAATAAAAGGTTCCTGATAACAAATGCAGGTGGGCCTCAGCCTTGAGTGCACACAATGTGAGACAGTGGCTAATGTGTCCAGATGTCTGGCATGAGGGGCACGTGATCACTTGCGTTTACTGTGTGTGGTGTGTCCTAACTGGCTGTGTATTCCTAACTCCACGTGGCATCTGACTTTATGGTGTTTTGGGAATGCACGCACCCCTCTGGCCATGTGTGCTTTATTGGGGCTAATTTCCCTAGACTATTGTAGTGTTGCTGCTCTTATGTGGGTGCCACCCTGTCTGTGACCTGACAATCAGTTACCGTGGGCCTAGGTTTTAGAGCCTGCCTGATCACGTATGTCTGAGTTGAAGGAGAGTTCATGATGGGCGATTTTGATAATAATTATGTAATTTCATTTGAGTATGCCAGTGTACCACTATAAGCATTGGCATCATTTTTATCAATATCAACAGGGTTAATGGTTACAGGTCATGAAAAATGCTTTCTCTCTTCATTCTTGATACAGTCAAGGCATTTGCAAAGGTATTTTGTACCTAAGCATCAGTGGCCGCCATCTTTGAAAAGGTTTTGTTAAAAACATTATTGTTGGCAAAACAGGTTAAAATAATTGCTTCTTATAAACAATTTGTTGCAAGAATAAACCAATGGGCAAATATATCATATGCTATTGTAAAGCATGAGGAAAATCTCTCCTATTTCACCCAAACATGTTTTGAAATAACTCTAAAAAATATATAATGGGTAACTGTGTAATATGGCCCAATACTTCTATTAAGGGGTACTGACTGGAATTAGTATGTTTAGGGTTTCTTTACCTTACATGAATACATAGTTATTAAAATATTGGCAATGGTGAGGGACAGTGGATTTACGTACTTCTGTGCATCACCAGCCACAATACTATGGATGTACTAAATTTGCTACATAATTTGCAAAATTTGCAGTTTTCACCAAATGTTTAAAATAATACTGCATTATTATTATGCTGTGCAATTTAAATAATATTGCTGCATAATTTGGTCCTCCATGTCGCATTATCATAGTATCTCTGACAATGTTAAAAGTTCTGCTGAGTGGTTTGTGGGCTGTCATTATGATGATGAAATCCATGTTTTTTAGGCAACCAAGAAATATTTCCCATATTTCACGGTTCCCTGTAAAGCATGGTTTTTCTGCATTTTGTGCAATAATAGTCTCAAACCATACATGTATATGTATATACACAAACGCACATGCACACACACATACACACACACACACACACACACACACACACACATACCATAGCATATATGTATGTGTGTATATATGTGTATGTATACATATATTTACTCGAAAAAACAAAGGTTTAAGTGACATTATAATTAGGTAGGGTAATAATATCTTACTTTGTATTGAAAAAAACTGAAAAAAAGAAGGCTACAATGACATATTTAGGTGAAAATGTCAGTTTAAACATAGCATTTTGAACTGAAAAACCCCTGAAATTTACAAGTTATAGTTATTTCAAATAAATACAAAACACGCCCTCGCGCCAGTTACTTTGTCATAATTTATGTTATTAATGAAGTCATAGAACATGTCATGAGTGTTGTGACATGTGAAACCCTGAGCTAAACCCCCACGGGCAGCCACCGCTCCCCTCACCGTGCATGACCTTCGGGGATCGAACCGCCATGTTCTACAACTACAGCTACAACATTTCTCCTTTTGTTGCATCCAGCTAATGAGAGCAGGGGTGCAAGACGGCCGACTGGAAAACAGGTACTCATGGCAAGTCATATCACTCTATTATTAAAAGTTACAAGACTCTCAAGAGAGTCTTGCAAACCCAACCATCCAGATATACATACATTTATGAACTCTAATTTGTCTGAAACAACTGATTGGATTTACATCAAATCAAAAAAGCACGCTCTCTGGGTAAAGGTCTAGCTTACTGCCAAGTTTGATGAAATTCTGTTCAGCCGTTTGAACTGTAGTGCTGTTCAAAATGCCCATGGAAATTACATGAGTAAATTATGTTTTGCAGCACCCCCTTTTTTCCTAGCCCCCACCTGACAAATCACCCAGAAACTTTCAAGAAAGGAGTTGAAGTGAATGAAAACCCTTTTTTGGATTATTTTGTGAAGATTTGACAAACGGTGGCAAAGCTATTAGCAAACCCAAAGAGTATTCTTCCTATGGTAACTAGGTCCTAACTATAGCTACATAGTGGTGACCACTATGTAAGTACATATATATATATTTATAGATTGAAGAAGAAATAAAAATAAAAAAGTGACAACATTTGAAAGAGATGAAGCAGGCTATAGAAAAGGGCAAATCCTCACGTTCAGCAAAAGTTTTGATCACCATCGCAAAGAGAATGCGGAAGCAGTAGCAGTGCAGGATAAAGAAAAAGCATAAACTTCGAGTATAATAACCACGGATAATCAAGAAAGAGGTGAGAATGCTAAAGTGAATGCCGATGAACACGTCACTCCCTCTGATATGGGAGCAGTAAAAGACAGATTTGTACAGGAAATATCCCTTATGGCCAAAGGAAGGGCCCAAAGTATACAGGGCAACAGCGAAAGCCCAGGAAGAGGTCGAGGGCGAGGAGGCAGAGGCGGAAAGGCGAAAAACTTTGCCGCAAAGAGTGCAGAAGAAACCCCAGTGGGAATGCTGACAAGGGGGAGACAAGCCAAGAAATGAGGAATCAAAAAACTGTGGTAAATCTTTCAAATTATTCTTTTACTAAGACAGAAATGGAAATTTTATCAAAAGGATTATCATTCTGTCCCTCTGCATGTTTTAAATATGCAGAAACGAGAATTGACCTTTTCAATTTCATTAGAAAATTAAAACTGAAAAAGTGGTACGCTAATAATAGCAATACAAAGATTCAAAATGTCTCTGAGACTCCCACAGGCTTAACAGTACATGAAGTAGACACTTTGCATGCAATTCATGAACTTGCAAACCCTGAAGCATTTATTGATGATCCATTTTTAAATTTGATAAATACAGATATTGACTTTGGGATGAGTAGTGGCAGCAAATTCAAACCCAAATCTACTTTTACTCATGTGATTAACAATGACACAATTAATTGCTTCGAAGGGCAATGATTAAAGAACTTAAAAACATTGAAAGAAAATCATCCAATGGGAAACAGAATGTATTAAAAGCACAGAGAGATGCAATAAAAAGCCTAGAGGAACGCAGAGACATTGTTATGAAACAAGCGGACAAAGGGGGGAACGTGGTGATTTGGCCATTGAATATGTATATGGAGGAAGGTTTGAGACAACTATCAGATCAGACAAATTATTGTGTGGTGTCTAAATCATGTTATGATAATGCAAACAAAGATGTGACAGAAAAATTGGTGGAATGGCGGGACCAGGAAATATTGGAACAAAATGAATATTTGTTCTTGTGTTGCAAAGATCCCATAATTCCCTATCTTTATCTTTTACCCAAGATACACAAAGATGCCACTAGACCGCCAGGGAGACCAATTATGTCTTCTCGGGGAAGTTACCTAGAAAACATGTCAAAATATGTGGACCACTTTTTACAACCCTTTGTGCAAGGGTTACCTGCATATGTAAAAGACACGAGAGATTTTTGGATGAAAATCAGGGATATAGAATGGAAGAAAGGCTATTTACTAATGAGCATGGATGTATGTAGTCTTTATATGAGTATCCCACAAAATGAAGGTATAGATGCTTGCAGGCATTTTTGGAAAGGAAGGTCACTATCATTTCTTTTACATTCGGAAATGATCATAGAAATGATATTGATCTGTTTGAAAAATAACTATTTCCTATTCAATAAAGTTTTGTACAGACAGACCCAGGGGACGGCGATGGGGACCTGTTTCGCCCCCAGCTTTGAAGGCTTGCACCTCGGCTGGTGGGAGGAGCAGGTTGTTCGGAACATCATACAATATCAAGATCACGTCGTCCTCTGGGTCATGTACATTGATGACATCTTTTGCATCTGGGACGGAGAACAGAGCCAGGCAAATGAATTTGTGCAAATACTCAACAACAACTGTTTCAACTTACAATTTACTTGTTAGATGAGTACAGATGAAATACAGTTTCTAGATCTGAATCTCAAAATAGTAAAGAATAAAATTCAAAGTAAACTCCATTGAAAGTCAACCGCTGGCAATAGTTTGCTACAGGCCCAGAGCTGCCACCCCAAGAATCTGATAAACAGCATTCCGTTTGGCGAACTTTTGAGGGCCAAATGGAACTGTAGCTCAGTGAAGGATTATGAGGAAGAAAAGATGCTACAGAGATTTGGCAAAAGGGGTTACAGTGTAGCTAGAATAAACTCAGCGATTGAGAAGGTATGCAAAGTACAAAGAGAAGATCTCTTTGATACAAAAGTTCCTAAAGTATCCAATAATCAGATCAGGTTTATAACCACCTACAACAATCAGGCATGGTAAATACGTAGGAGCCTAATGAAATTTTGGGAAATCTTAATATTGGATGAGGATCTAAAAGAAAACATTGGGAATTATCCATCATTAACATTTAGAAGGAATAAATCCCTGAAGGATACCTTGATGACTAGTACTATTAAAGAGATTAAAAAAACATAATCCTATACAAAGTTTCTTCACTTGTACGAAATGCAAGGCTTGCAAGTATAGCAACAACTGCAAATCACTCAAACTCTGCAAAGATAAACCAGCATTTAAGATCAAGAAACAACTCAGTTGTGAAACAGAGTTCGCAGTGTACGCACTAAAATGCCTCTACAACCTGTTTTACATTGGAAGTACTATCAACAAAGTTAAATTACGTATTCTTGAGCACTTAAGAGCTATTGCAAAAAATGATTAACAGTACCCAGTTGATCGCCATTTCAGTACAGTACACAAACAAAACCAAAATCTTTTAAAATTCTGTGTCCTAGATTCCGTTCCTCTTAGAGAAAGAGGAGGGAATTGTGCACTGGAATTACGAAAACTTGAATAAAAAATGATAATCAAATATAATACGGAAAGCCCTTCTGGTTTAAATCAGGACTAGGAAATGTCAATATATCTAAGATAATGAATCAACTAACTGAAACTGTGTCTATCCGCTGTTGCTACTTTTTTAAGACAAGGTTTTTAACAAGTTATTTCACTTTTACGTTACACACAGTAGTTCATATTTTTTAGTAACTCATATATTTGGTTTTGTTACAGATGAGAAGATATATACATCATCAACTGCAGTTGACTTGATGGAAATGGAGCTCAATTGGGCTTGGAATCTGTACAATTGCATAACATAGAAGTTATTACACAATATATAATTTTGAGGCATTGAATTTAGAGCCTTACTGGGCTAGACTTGAGAAGACCACAGTGCCCCACTGGGGGCTTATGAATATGCATGTGAATGTAATTGCACACAATGATTGAATGTTTTTTGCAATCTCGTCTGAATAATGTTACCCCACTCGGGGAAAATTTAATTGCTAATGTAAATGCGGGCTCTCAATTGTGGATTTATTTATACAATATTTTTGCAATTATCATGTGGAGTGACTGCAATTTCTAAAATGCTGACGAACTACAAAACCAATTGATGCAAGTAGTTTTCTATGTCTATGACAAATCGGAACGTTGTACCTTTAAAATGTCAATTTCACTTGTGAAACGTTACCAGTGAACAAGGAGTGAGGTAACTCCGAAACGCGTTGGGCACCCGTTTGCTTTGATTAAACGTCTACTGAATCATGAGGCCACGGCACCAGTGAGTTTATTTCTCAAATAACTGGAGTACGTTGTAATATTGGGGAGTGGCGTCCCTGCCGTGTTTGCCCACCGTCGAGTGGAGGCTCGAATTGCCCAAAAACTAGGTTGGGATATATATATATATCTTCATGGAGACAGGACTACAAACGGCACAGCACTTATGATTGGAGAGGGGCGCCGAAGAAGGCCCACAAGCCGAAATGCATCCGCCTGAGACTTTACCAAAATAAAGTGCTCCTTTTGAATCTCCCCTGGGGTCACTACTCTTTCCTTCGGAGGAGAACATTGCCAAGCAATTTTGCGTCATGCCAGAACGCAACTTTAGTGTACCCTCGCCACATAAGAGGTCCGAACGTCCTGGCAAGCTCGTCTGAGCATCTTTGTTGGACTGTGTAAGCAGTAACATTTGGTACCCATCTCGGCGTCTGGAGGAAAACAGCGGTCGGGAGATATTGCGTCTCCTGTCTGGGCGACTGGGATTCCTGTGCCTGCCCCCGCTAAAGGACTCTATGCGGAGCAGTTGTGGCGACAAAGGGGATACCCGAGGGAGAACTGGACGTTGGTGTTGCCTCACCTCCCAGCAGGTTCGTGGTCGGCGCCTGTCACCTATTGCCAAATCCAGCGTTGTTACCCGGAACATGCATCCCTGATCCCGCGATGCACCACATTGAAGCATTGTGGGTCTTGCAGTCCTCCCACACAGGATTACATGGGAGTGCCTAATGACATCAGGGGGCGGAGCAAGGCACATATATCTTGATGGAGACAGGACTACATACGGCATAGCACTTATGATTGGTGAGGGGCGCCGAAGAAGGCCCACACGCCGAAATGCATCCACCTGAGACTTTACCAAAATAAAGTGCTCCTTTTGAATCTCCCCTGGGATCACTACTCTTTCTTTCAGAGGAGAACATTGCCAAGCAATTTTGCATCATGCCAGAACGCAACTTTAGTGAACCCTCGCCACACAAGAGGTCCGAACGTCCTGGCAAGCTCGTCTGAGCATCTTTGTTGGACTGTGTAAGCAGTAACGTTTGGTACCCACCTCGACGTCTGGAGGAAAACAGCGGTCGGGAGATATTGCGTCTCCAGTCTGGGTGACTGGAATTCCTGTGCCTGCCCCCGCTAAAAGACTCTATGCGGAGCGGTTGTGGCGACGAAGGGGAGACCCGAGGGAGAACTGGACGTTGGTGTTGCCTCACCTCCCAGCAGGTTCGTGATCTGCGCCTGTCACCTAGTGACAAATCCAGCGTTGTTACCCCAAACATGCATCCCTGATCCCGCGATGCACCACATTGAAGCATTATGGGTCTTGCAGTCCTCCCACACAGGACTACATGGGAGTGCCTAATGACATCAGGGGGCAGAGCAAGGCACATATATCTTCATGGAGACAGGACTACATACGGCATAGCACTTACGATTGGAGAGGGGCGCCGAAGAAGGCCCACAAGCCGAAATGCATCCGCCTGAGACTTTACCAAAATAAAGTGCTCCTTTTGAATCTCCCCTGGGGTCACTACTCTTTCTTTCGGAGGAGAACATTGCCAAGCAATTTTGCGTCATGCCAGAATGCAACTTTAGTGTACCCTCGCCACACAAGAGGTCCAAGCGTCCTGGCAAGCTCGTCTGAGCATCTTTGTCGGACTGTGTAAGCAGTAACGTTTGGTACCCACCTCGACGTCTGGAGGAAAACAGCGGTCGGGAGATATTGCGTCTCCTGTCTGGGCGACTGGGATTCCTGTGCCTGCACCCGCTAAAGGACTCTATGCGGAGCGGTTGTGGTGACGAAGGGGAGACCTGAGGGAAAACTGGACGTTGACGTTGCCTCACCTCCCAGCAGGTTCGTGGTCTGCGCCTGTCACCTAGTGCCAAATCCAGCGTTGTTACCCCAAACATGCATCCCTGATCCTGCGATGCACCACATTGAAGCATTGTGGGGCTTGCAGTCCTCCCACACAGGACTACATGGGAGTGCCTAATGACATCAGGAGGCGGAGCAAGGCACATATATCTTCATGGAGACAGGACTACATACGGCATAGTGTTACGATTGGAGAGGGGCGCCGAAGAAGGTCCACAAGCCGAAATGCATCCGCCTGAGACTTTACCAAAATAAAGTGCTCCTTTTGAATCTCCCCTGGGGTCACTACTCTTTCTTTCGGAGGAGAACATTGGCAAGCAATTTTGCGTCATGCCAGAACGCAACTTTAGTGTACCCTCGCCACACAAGAGGTCCGAACGTCCTGGCAAGCTTGTCTGAGCAACTTTGTTGGACTGTGTAAGCAGTAACGTTTGGTACCCACCTCGACGTCTGGAGGAAAACAGCGGTCGGGAGATATTGCGTCTCCTGTCTGGGCGACTGGGATTCCTGTGCCTGCCCCCGCTAAAGGACTCTATGCGGAGCGGTTGTGGCGACGAAGGGGAGACCTGAGGGAGAACTGGACATTGATGTTGCCTCACCTCCCAGCAGGTTCGTGGTCTGCGCCTGTCACCTAGTGCCAAATCCAGCGTTGTTACCCCAAACATGCATCCCTGATCCCGCGATGCACCACATTGAAGCATTGTGGGTCTTGCAGTCCTCCCACACAGGACTACATGGGAGTGCCTAATGAAATCAGGGGGCTGAGCAAGGCACATATATCTTCATGGAGACAGGACTACATACGGCATAGCACTTATGATTGGTGAGGGGCGCCGAAGAAGGCCCACACGCCGAAATGCATCCGCCTGAGACTTTACCAAAATAAAGTGCTCCTTTTGAATCTCCCCTGGGATCACTACTCTTTCTTTCAGAGGAGAACATTGCCAAGCAATTTTGCATCATGCCAGAACGCAACTTTAGTGTACCCTCGCCACACAAGAAGTCCGAACGTCCTGGCAAGCTCGTCTGAGCATCTTTGTTGGACTGTGTAAGCAGTAACGTTTGGTACCCACCTCGACGTCTGAAGGAAAACAGCGGTCGGGAGATATTGCGTCTCCAGTCTGGGCTACTGGGATTCCTGTGCCTGCCCCCGCTAAAGGACTCCATGCGGAGCGGTTGTGGCGACGAAGGGGAGACCCGAGGGAGAACTGGACGTTGGTGTTGCCTCACCTCCCAGCAGGTTCGTGGTCTGCGCCTGTCACCTAGTGACAAATCCAGCGTTGTTACCCCAAACATGCATCCCTGATCCCGCGATGCACCACATTGAAGCATTGTGGGTCTTGCAGTCCTCCCACACAGGACTACATGGGAGTGCCTAATGACATCAGGGGGCGGAGCAAGGCACATATATCTTCATGGAGACAGGACTACATACGGCATAGCACTTACGATTGGAGAGGGGCGCCGAAGAAGGCCCACAAGCCGAAATGCATCCGCCTGAGACTTTACCAAAATAAAGTGCTCCTTTTGAATCTCCCCTGGGGTCACTACTCTTTCTTTCGGAGGAGAACATTGCCAAGCAATTTTGCATCATGCCAGAATGCAACTTTAGTGTACCCTCGCCACACAAGAGGTCCAAACGTCCTGGCAAGCTCGTCTGAGCATCTTTGTCGGACTGTGTAAGCAGTAACGTTTGGTACCCACCTCGACGTCTGGAGGAAAACAGCGGTCGGGAGATATTGCGTCTCCTGTCTGGGCGACTGGGATTCCTGTGCCTGCCCCCGCTAAAGGACTCTATGCGGAGCGGTTGTGGTGACGAAGGGGAGACCCGAGGGAAAACTGGACGTTGATGTTGCCTCACCTCCCAGCAGGTTCGTGGTCTGCGCCTGTCACCTAGTGCCAAATCCAGCGTTGTTACCCCAAACATGCATCCCTGATCCTGCGATGCACCACATTGAAGTATTGTGGGTCTTGCAGTCCTCCCACACAGGACTACATGGGAGTGCCTAATGACATCAGGGGGCGGAGCAAGGCACATATATCTTCATGGAGACAGGACTACATACGGCATAGCACTTACGATTGGAGAGGGGCGCCGAAGAAGGCCCACAAGCCGAAATGCATCTGCCTGAGACTTTACCAAAATAAACTGCTCCTTTTGAATCTCCCCTGGGGTCACTACTCTTTCTTTCGGAGGAGAACATTGCCAAGCAATTTTGCGTCATGCCAGAACGCAACTTTAGTGTACCCTCGCCACACAAGAGGTCCGAACGTCCTGGCAAGCTCGTCTGAGCATCTTTGTTGGACTGTGTAAGCAGTAACGTTTGGTACCCACCTCGACGTCTGGAGGAAAACAGCGGTCGGGAGATATTGCGTCTCCTGTCTGGGCGACTGGGATTCCTGTGCCTGCCCCCGCTAAAGGACTCTATGCGGAGCGGTTGTGGCGACGAAGGGGAGACCCGCGGGAGAACTGGACATTGATGTTGCCTCACCTCCCAGCAGGTTCGTGGTCTGCGCCTGTCACCTAGTGCCAAATCCAGCGTTGTTACCCCAAACATGCATCCCTGATCCCGCGATGCACCAAATTGAAGCATTGTGGGTCTTGCAGTCCTCCCACACAGGACTACATGGGAGTGCCTAATGAAATCAGGGGGCTGAGCAAGGCACATATATCTTCATGGAGACAGGACTACATACGGCATAGCACTTACGATTGGAGAGGGGCGCCGATGAAGGCCCACAAGCCGAAATGCATCCGCCTGAGACTTTACCAAAATAAAGTGCTCCTTTTGAATCTCCCCTGGGGTCACTACTCTTTCTTTCGGAGGAGAACATTGCTATATATATATATATATATATATATATATATATATATATATATATATATATATATATATATATATATATATATATATATATATATATATATATATATATATATATATATTTATATATATATATATATATATATATATATATATATATATATATATATATATATATATATATATATATATATATATATATATATATATATTTATATATATATATATATATATATATATCCAACAGCAGGAAAGCACAATGAGGGAGGCCACAGGAAGCTTCTTTTGGTTCTTTAATAAAACACGAGCATTTGCCAGCAGTCACTAACAAAGTCACAGGCTTCCAGTTGAAAAGACACTGCCAGGCGCGTTTCAGGATAAACAAGCTTACTGTGGCCTCCCTCATTGTGCTTTCCTGGTGTTGGATATATATATATATATATATATATATATATATATATATATATATTACCTACTGGCGGTCGCCAGTAGGTATATATAGTTAGGATTTTTTCTCTATGGGATTTTTGAAAATTCTATGTCTAATAACTTTGCCGTTTGTGGACGGAATTGGCTGAAATTTTCAGGAAAATGGAACATTTTGTTTCCGAGCAGCCCCTGACAATTTGGGGGGGTTTCATCAAGGAGGGGCTGAGAAAAAAGGGGGGTCACAAAACGCGTTTTTCCCATGTTAATTTCCATAGGGCGGTTGGCCTCACTTTTAGCTCGAACGGCTGAATGGATTTGCACGAAACTTGGCAAAATTGTAGGGACTGTTAGCCCGATGTGCCTTTGCTAGGTCTCAATATATGTGCTCCAGTGGATTTTGAGTAATTTAGGTTCAAAAAAAGATATATATCTGGGCGGAGCCTAACCACACATCTGATCTGATTGGCTGTCAGCACTTCATCCAAGAAGTGTTGGCAGCCATCTTGGGACCAATATACATGATAGCACCTCATTAAAAAGCATTGTAGTTAATAGAGGGTTTTAGGACTTTAGTTACATTATAAATCATTTGTTGATGGTACCATACTCGTTTTAGGAATTGTGGTGGGTTCTAAGGTGATTTTACCATGTGAAAAAACCTTCTGCTGTGATATCATGAATATTGTTTGAAAGAAAACTAATATCTCATGATTTTCCCACAGTGGTTTGGAAGGGGATCTATAAGCTAAACTGAAAGCATATTTTCTGTAAATTCACATTATCTTTCTCAGTCATGTGAAAATGAAGTCTGACATTCTCAGTAAAACATGTACATCCAACAAGGACAGAGACTGTCAGTTGATTCCTTTGTGTTCTACTGCAGCCTCCTAGAGTGTTCTAAAGAACAACTAGAGCGCTAACAGTCCTACTTATTACAAAGGTATGGCACACCTGAAGCCATCTTGATTGGAATAAAGTGGTAACTCTTAAAACATTTAATTTAAAAAGAAACAACATGAGGGGGTATATTTTGCCATAGAAAGTATGATTAGTGCTGCAGAATGAAAAATTAGGGCACATTTTGAGTGACTTCTCAAATCCTTTTCTATTTCATTAAAACATTCTGACATGCAGTCTCCCAAAATGGCCACCAGAGACAAAAGAGCCCAAATGTAGCCCAAATATCACCCAGATGTAGCCCAAGTATAGCCCAATGACAGAATGTCCCAGAGTGTTCTAAAGAACAACTGGAGCGCTAACAGTCCTACTTATTACAAAGGTATAGCACACCTGGAGCCATCGTGATGGGAATAAAGTGGTAACTCTTAAAACATTTAATTTAAAAAGGAACAAAATGAGGGGGTATATTATGCAATAGAAGGTATTATTAGTGCTGCAGAAAGAAAAATTAGGGCACATTTTGAGTGACTTTTCAAATCCTCTTCTATTTCATTAAAAAATTCTGACATGCAGTCTCCCAAAATGGCCACCAGAGACAAAAGAGCCCAAATGTAGCCCAAATATCACCCAGATGTAGCCCAAGTATAGCCCAATGACAGAATGTCCCAGAGTGTTCTAAAGAACAACTAGAGCGCTAACAGTCCAACTTATTATAAGGTATGGCACACCTGAAGCCATCTTGATTGGAATAAAGTGGTAACTCTTAAAACATTTAATTTAAAAAGGAACAAAATGAGGGGGTATATTTTGCCATATGAATTATGATTAGTGCTGCAGAAAGAAAAATTAGGGCACATTTTGAGTGACTTCTCAAACCCTCTTCAATTTCATTAAAAAATTCTGACATACAGTCTCCCAAGATGGCCACCAGAGACAAAAGAGCCTAAATGTAGCCCAAATATCACCCAGATGTCCCCCAAGTATAGCCCAATGACAGAATGTCCCAGAGTGTTCTAAAGAACAACTAGAGCGCTAACAGTCTTACTTATAATAAAAGTATGGCACACCAGAAGCCATCTTGATTGGAATGAAGTGGTAAGTCTGAAAACACTCAATTTAAAAAGGAACAACATGAGGGGGTTAATTTTGCCATAGAAAGTATGATTAGTGCTTCAGAAAGAAAAATTAGGGATCATTTTGAGTGACTTCTCAAATCCTCTTCTATTTCATTAAAAAAATTGTGACATGCAGACTGAAACATGCACTTTGAATACCAGCAGCAGACGTCCCTGGTGAGCAGTAGCTTTACTACAGTGATCTAATGTGCAACTAGAGTGCTAACATTCAGAATTTATGGCAAATGTGTGACACATCTGAATGCCTTCTTGATGGAACCAAAGTAAACAAGCATTGAAAATGCAATAGATCTCGCCCTCGTTTAAGTTAAAGCCATTCTGTTTGTAATGAGGTGGCTTTTTAGCTTTGCTTTTATTAGTGTTTTTTCAACTTTCATGTAAATAACATGTATCTGTATGCATATAAGTATATGTATGCATGCATTTATGTTTGTATTTATATAGATATACAGATGATATATGTTTATATATGTATGTATATATATATATATTCACTGAAAAAACCATAGGCTATAGACCATATATAGTTAGGAATTAGCATTTACAAAACCTTGAAAATTCACTGAAAAAACCATAGGTTATAGACCATATATAGTTAGGAATTAGCATTTACAAAACCTTGAAAATTCACTGAAAAAACCATAGGTTATAGACCATATATAGTTAGGAATTCGCATTTACAAAACCTTATTTTACTCACACAAAACCATTGAAATTCCATATATAGTTAGTTGCACTAACTATATATCGCGCACCCGCAATCCACTGCTGATGATGTCACATATTACATCATTCATGACATGGTCAGTGACATCACTGATGACATCACTGATGACATCTCAAATTACATCACTGATGACATCACTGATGACAACATCCAGTGACTGTATGTTTCTGTAAAGTTAAAATATGTCTTACATATTGAAGAATGAGTGGATGTATAAGTGTCTGGATGAAGGATTTAGTAGGTGCATGACTGACTGTATGAGTGAGTGATTAAATGTGTCTCACTGAGTGCATGGGTTAGTGACTAAACTATCTTAATTTGTGCATCATTATGTCTGTTGTTCTGTAAACTGTTGCATGTGTTGATAAGTAGCTATATGAGTAACTATATGGGTTATTGATTGGTTGCCCAAGTATTTGTATGGGAGACTGAGTGTGTGTGGGGGTGGCTGGGAGGTGTATGACTCTGTGCATAGATGTGTGAGCAGTTGATTCACTAGATGTATGGTTTCAAAAGTGCATGTGGAAACAGCTGTATGGGCGGTTGACTGTGTGCATGAGTGTATTGGTGAGTGAATGGATATCTCAGTGCTACATGTCAAAGTAAGTACATATGTAAAACACAGTACATGTGAGAGTTGATATATATAAATAACTGTGCATAAGAGCCAGTGAATGTGTGAGTGGCTGTATGGATCATTGTGAACTTGTATCAGGGATTGTATAAGAGAGTAAATATGTGTTAGTATATGTTTGAATAAGTAAAGTTTGTATAACTGTATAGTTGAGGAAATGGAGGTGTGATTGATTCTTTGCATGACTGACTAGGTGTGTGAGTAACTCCATGGATGAGTGACAGTCTGTGAGTGTGTGTTTACACTGATTGTATCTAAGGTTATATTAGAGTCTGAAGAGGTTCATCGTATTATCACATGAATGATATCATCAGTGATGTGATCAGTAATGTCAAATGAGATGTCATCAGTGATGTCATCAGTGATGTCATTTGAGATGTCATCAGTGATGTCATTTGAGATGTCATCAGTGATGTCATCAGTGATGTCACTGACCATGTCATGAATGATGTAATATGTGACATCATCAGCAGTGGATTGCGGGTGCGCGATATATAGTTAGTGCAACTAACTATATATGGAATTTCAATGGTTTTGTGTGAATGCAAATTCCTAACTATATATGGTCTATAACCTATGGTTTTTTCAGTGAATATATATATATATATATATATATATATATATATATATATATATATATAGATATAGATATAGATATAGATATAGATTACCGCTTCACTCCCCTGTCTCAGACTTCCATCCACAAGGAAGAAGCACTCATGGGGCCTGTTTGAGTCTTTATTGACACCAAACCAACACAGCAAACAGACACGTTTCGTAAAAACCTTTTTCTATGTTTACTGAAACACCGTATAGACACATATTTAAGCAACCATTTGTTCAACAAAATCAACAAAGGACTAAAACGCCTCTTCTCTGTCCTAGCCAAAATCAGTGCCATCTTATAAGACACGTAGATCGTGTAGCCAGATGTAAATATATACAAATTTACATACATACATTGTGCTTGGATAGACGAAAATTGTACATTCAATAAAGCCCCTAAATGGGCAAAATATTACTGTACATTGCAATCGCAGTTGGTCCATTACACCCTGTATGGGCAATCATAACAAATGGTAAGTCATAAATAAATGCATACAACAGAAAAAGTCTATGTCTATATGCAACCTCCTGTCTAATCAAAACCTGTACATATATATATGGTTAGAGATCTATGAGTAGGTCTCAGCAATTATTTGTAACAGGTATCGAACAAGTTGGCGGCCTCACTCCCTTCAAACCTGTCTCAAAATTTCATCCACAGTTGTCAGTGGATGCCATTGACATTTTTGCGAATTCTGTTGTGAAGGATCAAACTAATTTTAGACGTAAACAGAAATATATAAGATCAGGGAATGGCAACTTTACTGAAGAACAACAGCTTGCTCTTAATAACCTGAGCAAAAATGAAGGGGTTGTGTATAATCCTGCAGATAACGGCGGATATATTGTCCTCCAAACCAAGAAAGAACTATGATGGAGAGGCATTCCGCCAATTAAACAATATGGACACCTAGTTACCAATTACGGCTAAAGAATACCAACAGAGCATAGGGGACTATCATTCTCTCATAACAAAATGGCAAAACTAAGGACTATTGGATATTGATGAGTTCCTATTTCTGAGATGTCTCAACCCCACCATCCCCACCTTCTACCACCTGCATAAGAACAAAGAGTCACCATCAGGGAGACCTATTGTGGCCTCACAAGGGAGTTTTACAGAACATCTGTCCATTTATGCTTATTTCTTTCATCTACCACATGTGAAGACTTTGAAATCATATATTCGTAACACCACAGATTTGTTAGACAGACTATTTGTTGCAGTGGGTGGAAAGATACACTATGTTGGTGCTTGACATCACAAGTCTGTACACCTCAATCAAACACGAAGATGGTTTGCTTGCGTTGAAGTACTTTCTGGACAAACTTCCACTAAGTATACAGAACATAGTGTGATGGTTATGGAGTTTGTGAGATTTTGCTTGTCACATAAATCTTTCTCTTCAAGACACACCTGTATAAACAGATGTCTGGTACAGCAATGGGCACCTGCTTCACCCCCAGCTACGCGAACGTGATCATTTGCTGGTGGGAGGAGCAGGTGGCCTGGGGGGTGGCAAACAAAGAATGGTCAAAGAAAGTCGTTGGATGGCACCGTTTCATAGATGATTTATTTATCGTCTGGAACGGGCCCCTAGAAACTGCTAGGGAGTACATCAAAATCCGTAATAGGAACACTGTCAATTTGGAATTTTCAGGAGACGCAAGCCAAACATCTGTTAATTATCTGGATGTGAACATCTATGTAGAATCAGTGCAATTGAAGACCAGGCTTTACTGAAAGGCTACTGCAGGCAATTCTGTCCTCGAAGCATCGAGTAGTCATCCCACGAGTCTGATAAGAAGCATGCCCTATGGGGAACTTCTTAGGGTTAAGCGTAATAGTTCAGATGACAGAGAGTTCCAAATTGCAGCAAGGGCCAGCATGCAAAGGTTCAAAACACGGGGCTACTGTCAGGATATCCTCAATACAGCATTCAATAGGGCGAATGTCCTTAAAAGAGAGAATTTACTTAAAATAAAGGGCAACAAGAGGAAGGACCTATTGAACAAACGGGGTAAGTTTCGGCTCATTACCACATTTTCAAAATGTGCCACATATTTGAAAAAGATTCTGAGAAAAAGTTGGCACATATTACAGACAGATGAGATTCTATGTACTGATCTTCCGCCTAATCCTTTAATAATTTTTAGGAAGGCAAGGTCTTTGAAGAATGATCTGGTACACAGTTACTTAACTGATACCCCCAAATCTGCTTTTGGCCCGTTACAAAGATTTTTTCTGTGTGGAAAATGTAAAGCTTGTAAGACCAGCAAAAGAGTTCTGACCTTTGAAATTCCGAATGTAGGCCTAAAAAAAAACATCAGGAAATTCCTCACATGCACCACTCCTTATAGTGTCTATTGCCTCATGTGTCCCTGCGGCCTACGTTGTGTAGGTAGTACCATCCATCCCATCAAAATGAGGATTTTAGAAGACATGAGGGCCATCGCCAAGGGGGATGAGGCTTACCCTGTTGCACAGCACTATGATAAAAATATCAGCGCATCACAGATTTATTGAGCTACTTTGGTTTGGATCATGTGCCCAGCAATCCTAGAGGCGGGGATAGACTGTTACGACTCCGGAGATTGGAGTCTAGGTACATTCTCAATTTGCAAACTAAGACTCCCTTGGGACTGAACAGTAGCGAGGAATTAGCCATACATCTGGGGGAATGATTTCTCTTTCTTTCTCTTTTAAATGTTTCCCTTACTGTATAGTAGCAATATCTGTTTGGGAGGAGTTATGCATTTGGATCAATATGGAAGTTTGCTATTGTCTATATTTCTTTTGATTGACACCTGTATATATTTGTATATATTCTTCAACAATATGATTTTGCATCTATGGACTATTTTCGGATTGACTTTCTTTCTTGTTCTCTTCCTCCTTTTGATTATTTCTCTTTCCCTCTCTAACCATGTATATATGTACAGGTTTTGATTAGGCAGGAGGTTGCATATAGACATGGGCTGTTTATGTTGTATGCATTTATTTATGAAGTACAATTTGTTATGATTTCCCATACAGGGCGTAATGGACCAACTGCGATTGCAATGTATAGTAATATTTTGCCCATTTAGGGGCTTTATTGAATGTACAATTTTCGTCTTCCAATCACGATGTATATATGTATATTTGTATATATTTACATGTGGCTATACGTGTCTTATAAGATGGCGCTGATTTTGGCTAGGACGGAGAAGAGGCGTTTTAGTCCTTTGTTGATTTTGTTGAACAAATGGTTGCTTAAATATGTGTCTATACCGCGTTTCAGTAAACATAGAAAAAGGTTTTACCGAAACGCGTCTGTTTGCTGTGTTGGTTTGGTGTCAATAAAGACTCAAACAGCCCCCGTGAGTGCTTTTCCTTGTGGATGGAAATCCGGGAGAGGGAGGTGAAGCGGTAATTGATTTGTGGGTGCACCCCCGCATTAAATGCATCCACCTGCGAGTGCATCGCTCTAGTGTTGTTGGAGCTGATATACATATATATATATATATATATATATATATATATATATATATATATATATATATATATATATATATATATATATATTACCATACTGGCGGTCGCCAGTAGGTAGTTATAGTTAGGATTTTTTTCAATGCAAAATCTCAAAATTCTATTTGGAATAACTTTGGCGCCGGTTGACGAATCTGCCTGAAAACTTCCTCAAATTTGCCTCGCGGCTTACCACCAAACTTGGCAAAATTGTAGGGACTGGTAGCCCGATGTGCCTTTGCTATGTCTCAAGATATGTGCTCCAGTGGATTTTGAGTAAGTTAGGTAAAAAAAAAATATATTTATCTATGGCAGCGCCCCAGTACGCGCACCGGGGAGCGCTCTGGGCGCGCCATGCGAGGTGCGCATGGAAAGCTGATTGGCTCTTGAGTGTCTGTAAACATTCGAAACAGTCCGGAGCGGCCGCCATCTTGTGTCTCGGTAGGATCGAGACACAAGAGGTGGAAAAAAAAAGGGGGACATGACCATAAGGGGGCAGGGATAGACCCCCCTGACCCCTAGAATTGATGTGGGGGCCATAAAAGGGCCCAGCGGGACAAAAAAAAAAATTCTTTTGATTTGCTCGGGGGGAGCGCCCGGTACGCGCACCGGGGAGCGGACCGGGGAGTGGACCATGGGGAAAAAAGAATGACAGCATTTTTAAAAATGTAGCCTTTTTTTATAAATTGGAGGTAGTTCTAAAAAGAACTGTTTTTTTCTTCTTTTTTGTTGTTTTATATTTTTGTATTGTTTTTTTGAAAATTTTTAACTTTTTTGGGGTTTTCTGAACAGTTTTATATTTTTTTGTATTTTTCATGGGGAGAAATGGCTCAACTGGAGCAAAAAAAAAAAGAAAATAAATAATTAGGGTTTATTGGGGCATTTGTGGTTGTCCCCAGCAAGGACGATGAGCTTTACGCTCTGTTCTCTGTAGGAGATGGTCTTCCTACAATATTTACAGGTTATACGGAAATCCGCAAACCGTGGCTGAATGCAAGGCATTGTCTCTCTTGCCTCTTGTCCCGACGGAGTGCGTTGCTTTCTTTTCGAGGTGGTGCTTGTAGTTTGGGGAGGGTTTCTGGCCAGTTCCCTCATCTCTGCAGCAGAATAGTTTATTGGATGCCTGCGCTGCATGTGTCTAATCATTGTGTTGTTTCCGAATGAATATTTTTTATTCGGGTTCCCTCTAGAAAGTTCCATGCCACAGATTAGGCAAGTCACCTTGGCTGCATTTACTTTTTTCCTCCCCTCTAGGATCGAAAAAAACTCCCATATAATGTGTGGTCTTGGCTGGTATGGGGTATTGTGTTCTTCAAGCCATCTTCTCCTCCCCACCTCCTCCTCCTCCTCCTCTTCCTCCTCTTGTTGACCACCAGTGTAATCTTGAGGTGGTCCTCTTGGTGGTTGTGGTGGTGGTGGTGGTGCAGATGCACCAGCTGCTGCTGCTACTGAAGCCATTATATAGATCAAAAAGGTACAGAGAGGTACAATCAGGTCTTCCTCAGTCAAAGGACAAAGTCAGAATAAGAAAAAAAAGTGGGGTCTTTCATCATTTGGAAAAAAAAGGCCTGAACCAATGAGAAGTGTTATTTTCAGGTCACAAGACCAGGGATTTCATCATTATGAAACTAAAACTGTTCTGCACCAATTAAAAGTGTTATTTTCAGGTCACATGACCAACGCGCTTACGTGACGCTCCCCCGGGAGCGCCCAAGGGTGCGCCCCAGGTCGCGTCGCGTAAGCGCGTCGGTTGTTTACGTTGCGCAAGCGTATTCGCTCGAGTGCTTCCGGGTGCGCTTACGCGGTGCGTATCACGCGGACGCGGCTACGCGATACATCACGATCATGTTTTCGTTCGCGACATTGGCGCTAATGGGACGCTTCCCTGTTCGGGCACCGGGGCGCTTCAAACGACTACGCTCTCCGGGGTGCTCACCGGGGAGCGCTCCAGGGTCAAAAAAAATAAAAATTTGTTTAAAATACAAATAAAATATAGGATTCAATCATTTTCAAAAATATTACATTTCATAGCTAAAGACATTTGCTATTAACCAAATTTTGAAATTCAAAGAAAAAAACATAGGTTTGGGGCCTTATATATAGTTAGGAATTAGCATTTAAAAAACCTATGAATTCACTGAAAAAACCATAGGTTTCACACCAGTTATAGTTAGGAATTAGCATTTAAAAAACCTATTAAATTTACAGAAAAAACATAGGTTTCACACCAGTTATAGTTAGCTGGAAATTTTACTGACATAAAACCATTGAAATTCCCACGTTATAGTTAGTTGGACTCACTATAACTTGCGCGTGTAATTTACTGCTGATGACGTCACATATTACATCACTCATGACATGGTCAGTGACATCACTCATGACATCACTGATGACACCATCCTTGTGACAGAGTGACAGACCTCCTTTCAGTGTAATGTAACCCTTGAAACACATATTCAAAATATAGAAAATAACATTTTCAAAAAAATGGAGATATACATACCAGTTACAACAACCAATTCAGTAATACCACCATCTACATACACATCCACTCATTCACCAACAGTTCTATATAGTCACTCATACATATATTCGCTCATCATATGTAGTGAAACACCTATACATCCTGTTACACCCCAACAGTCATCCAAAAGTTACTCACACACATACTCACATATGCAAAGAAACTTTTGAACATCCATTTATTTGCATATACAGCTATACACACACTACCAGCTTACTTCTAAGGAAACTTACACATACTTACTCTCATAAACAATCACTTATAGAAACACATACTTATTTAAACAGGAACTCTTACAATCTCTTACTCTCACATATACTCACTTATATACATCAATATTCACATATACTAGATTAAAACATATGTAGTTACTGATAAAGACACTAGTGAGACAGTCATTCACTTAATAACACACACATATACACACTCATCCACCCATACAGTCCTGCACATATGTTGTGTTAAAAACACATACAGAGAATCAGTCGTTGATGCATCTATGTGCTAAGTCATACCCCCACCAAACCATACAGACACTCATACTGATACTAAAAACAACATCTAATAGCCCATATACACACACGTGTAGGTACTCACAAACCCATGCAGCCACTTATACACAAAGTGAAACACTAATACATATATTTAAATATTTAAACATTTCTCACTAATATATGTATTCACTAAGATACACTTAATAAGCCAGTTAACCAGTCACTTTTTAAAAAAAAACATCCATTTAGACACTTATTTAAACATGTATTCTTCCATTGATTTTTACATATACATATATAAAACATTTTTCAGAAAGACACACATTCACTGGATGTGTCATGAGTGATGTCATGAGTGATGTCACTGACCATGTCATGAGTGATGTAATATGTGACGTCATCAGCAGTGCATTGCAGGCGCGCAAGTTATAGTGAGTCCAACTAACTATAACTGGTGTGAAACCTGTGGTTTTTTCAGTGATATATATATATATATATATATATATATATATATATATATATATATATATATATATATATATATATATATATATATATATATATATATATATATATATTCATTCATTCATTCAATAAATCCTCCTTTGTCAAAAAGACAAACCGAGTGCACTCCCAAAAGGTTTACCAAAGCTATTAGAAAACCCAAACAGTATTCTTCCTATGGTAACTAGGTCCTAACTAAAGCTACACAGTGGTGACCACTGTGTAAGTATATATATATATATATATATATATATATGAAGGTCCACAGTTCACCCAAAGTGCGGGGCCACTCACAACCAGCACATTCAGCATGCAGGGAGAACCAAGCGCCACCAGCGTCAGCAGAGCCTGACGCGTTTCAAGAATCCTCCCTTTCTCAAAGGCTTTCTGCTCCAAAATGAATGCCAGCAAACAGATACCAATCGTATTCCCCATTTTATTGTTGCATCAATCATTTTCAGGTGAGTGACATCTTGGCAAAGCATTATGGGATTGGTAGTCCGATACATAATACCCCAGTGGGCTGTCGGCATTCATCAAGGAAATAAAGTTCAAAATCACGGGTGCACTCTCCTGTTACTCCCCATTCAAGGCAGTGCCGGATTGTTCTACAACGCTGATCGTAGACCAGCAGTGGAACCGCCCAAGTTCGCAGCGGTGCAAGCCCCCGGCCGGGTCGGCCGCATAAATGAAGGCCCACAGTTCACCCAAAGTGCGGGACGCACTCACAACCAGCACATTCAGCATGCAGGGAGAACCAAGCGCCACCAGCGTCAGCAGAGCCTGACGCGTTTCAAGAATCCTCCCTTTCTCAAAGGCTTTCTGCTCCAAAATGAATGCCAGCAAACAGATACCAATCGTATTCCCCATTTTATTGTTGCATCAATCATTTTCAGGTGAGTGACATCTTGGCAAAGCATTATGGGATTGGTAGTCCGATACATAATACCCCAGTGGGCTGTCGGCATTCATCAAGGAAATAAAGTTCAAAATCACGGGTGCACTCTCCTGTTACTCCCCATTCAAGGCAGTGCCGGATTGTTCTACAACGCTGATCGTAGACCAGCAGTGGAACCGCCCAAGTTCGCAGCGGTGCAAGCCCCCGGCCGGGTCGGCCGCATAAATGAAGGTCCACAGTTCACCCAAAGTGCGGGGCGCACTCACAACCAGCACATTCAGCATGCAGGGAGAACCAAGCGCCACCAGCGTCTGCAGAGCCAGGCGCGTTTCAAGAATCCTCCCTTTCTCAAAGGCTTTCTGCTCCAAAATGAATGCCAGCAAACAGATACCAATCATATTCCCCATTTTATTGTTGCATCAATCATTTTCAGGTGAGTGACATCTTGGCAAAGCATTATGGGATTGGTAGTCCGATACATAATACCCCAGTGGGCTGTCGGCATTCATCAAGGAAATAAAGTTCAAAATCACGGGTGCACTCTCCTGTTACTCCCCATTCAAGGCAGTGCCGGATTGTTCTACAACGCTGATCGTAGACCAGCAGTGGAACCGCCCAAGTTCGCAGCGGTGCAAGCCCCCGGCCGGGTCGGCCGCATAAATGAAGGTCCACAGTTCACCCAAAGTGCGGGGCGCACTCACAACCAGCACATTCAGCATGCAGGGAGAACCAAGCGCCACCAGCGTCCGCAGAGCCTGACGCGTTTCAAGAATCCTCCCTTTCTCAAAGGCTTTCTGCTCCAAAATGAATGCCGGCAAACAGATACCAATCGTATTCCCCATTTTATTGTTGCATCAATCATTTTCAGGTGAGTGACATCTTGGCAAAGCATTATGGGATTGGTAGTCCGATACATAATACCCCAGTGGGCTGTCGGCATTCATCAAGGAAATAAAGTTCAAAATCACGGGTGCACTCTCCTGTTACTCCCCATTCAAGGCAGTGCCGGATTGTTCTACAACGCTGATCGTAGACCAGCAGTGGAACCGCCCAAGTTCGATTGGTATCTGTTTGCTGGCATTCATTTTGGAGCAGACAGCCTTTGAGAAAGGGAGGATTCTTGAAACGCGTCAGGCTCTGCTGACGCTGGTGGCGCTTGGTTCTCCCTGCATGCTGAATGTGCTGGTTGTGAGTGCGCCCCGCACTTTGGGTGAACTGTGGACCTTCATATATATATATAGATATATATATCTCACCGAATCTCCTCCTTTGACAAAGAAGTAGAGGCCACACAGGGGAGACAGTGGAAGCTCTCTTTAATAAATCTGCGGCATTATGCATTTCGGCCTGGCGGCCTTCCTCAGATGCCTAGCAATGTTCAGGCGACTGCAACGCTCACTGCTTAAGTGTCCTGCTGGCCCTTATTGGTCAGAGTTCGCCCTGCCCCCTTAATTTGGTCATGTGCTCACCACTCGCCGCCGGTCCTGACTACGAGTCCCAGAATCCCCTTCTCTGGTACGTGTTGCACGGGGACATTACCATGTGGTTAGGCAAAGTTCAGGCAGTTTGTGATGTGCCGACAGTCCATTTCCCGTGACTTTAGATCAAAGAAAAGCTTCCTCTGGTCCCCAAACGTTCCTGCCATCCAGCGTTCAGTGTCCACAGGGTCGGGGAAGATATGACAGTTCAATCTCCCCTCCGTGAAGTCACGGACTTTGTTACAGCTGCCCTTGTGATGTCTGTGCTGTGTGGCGTGATCCGGGTCTCCCAATACCTTGGACAAAGAAGAAAACATGCAGAAGCATGTTTTTTCGCCAGTATGACCCGGGCCAACCTTGAAGAACGGGACCTCTGTAGCGCGCTTCTGGCATCCGCGCGTAATATCTCACCGAATCTCCTCCTTTGACAAAGAAGTAGAGGCCACACAGGGGAGACAGTGGAAGCACTCTTTAATAAATCTGCGGCATTATGCATTTCGGCCTGGCGGCCTTCCTCAGATGCCTAGCAATGTTCAGGCGACTGCAACGCTCACTGCTTAAGTGTCCTGCTGGCCCTTATTGGTCAGAGTTCGCCCTGCCCCCTTAATTTGGTCATGTGCTCACCACTCGCCGCTGGTCCTGACTACGAGTCCCAGAATCCCCTTCTCTGGTACGTGTTGCACGGGGACATTACCATGTGGTTAGGCAAAGTTCAGGCAGTTTGTGATGTGCTGACAGTCCATTTCCCGTGACTTTAGATCAAAGAAAAGCTTCCTCTGGTCCCCAAACGTTCCTGCCATCCAGCGTTCAGTGTCCACAGGGTCGGGGAAGATATGACAGTTCAATCTCCCCTCCGTGAAGTCACGGACTTTGTTACAGCTGCCCTTGTGATGTCTGTGCTGTGTGGCGTGATCCGGGTCTCCCAATAACTTGGACAAAGAAGAAAACATGCCGAAGCATGTTTTTTCGCCAGTATGACCCGGGCCAACCTTGAAGAACGGGACCTCCGTAGCGCGCTTCTGGCATCCGCGCGTAATATCTCACCGAATCTCCTCCTTTGACAAGGAAGTAGAGGCCACACAGGGGAGACAGTGGAAGCTCTCTTTAATAAATCTGCGGCATTATGCATTTCGGCCTGGCGGCCTTCCTCAGATGCCTAGCAATGTTCAGGCGACTGCAACGCTCACTGCTTAAGTGTCCTGCTGGCCCTTATTGGTCAGAGTTCGCCCTGCCCCCTTAATTTGGTCATGTGCTCACCACTCGCCGCCGGTCCTGACTACGAGTCCCAGAATCCCCTTCTCTGGTACGTGTTGCACGGGGACATTACCATGTGGTTAGGCAAAGTTCAGGCAGTTTGTGATGTGCTGACAGTCCATTTCCCGTGACTTTAGATCAAAGAAAAGCTTCCTCTGGTCCCCAAACGTTCCTGCCATGCAGCGTTCAGTGTCCACAGGGTCGGGGAAGATATGACAGTTCAATCTCCCCTCCGTGAAGTCACGGACTTTGTTACAGCTGCCCTTGTGATGTCTGTGCTGTGTGGCGTGATCCGGGTCTCCCAATAACTTGGACAAAGAAGAAAACATGCATATATTCATTCATTCAATAAATCCTCCTTTGCCAAAAGGACACGCTGAGTGCACTCCCAAAAGGTTTCCAAAAGGTATTTATTATTCCTTCAAAATCATAAAAAAAACAGGTCAAGACGGTGGATTAACCCATGTTTTTGTGATTTTGAAGGAATAATAAATACCTTTTGGAAACCTTTTGGGAGTGCACTCCGCGTGTGCTTTCGACAAAGGAGGATTTATTCAATGATGAGCAACAGCTGGGCTCAGCCGAGGAGTACTGCATCACAAGAAAGTGCGCCGCTATATGCAGTGATAATCGAGCCTTTTCTTTTGACACATATATATATATATTATATATTTGTTTTTTCCACAACAACTGCAACCGCCTCATGCTGACCAATAAACGAGGCGCACATCAGGAAATATACTTGATATTATTGCCTGCATGTTAAAACACCAAACAGACGGGTTTCGGCATGTTCTCCTTCCTTAATGTTGGTGTATCGCCATTTTTTTACATTATTTAAAATAAACAAGAAAAACAAAAGAAGGAAACAATTCATAATCATTGTAATCAACAAAGGTTTCTAAGGAGTTCACCAAGGTATGTTTATCTGTCAGCCATTTTGTAGTGGGTCGTCTTACGTCATATTCACAATTCATATTTGTCAATTATATATAATTCCATGTTTCGAATTCATAATATCGTACCAATCTTCAATCATGTTTACACAATTGTTGTTTCATCAATTAAACTTATGCAATTTATGGAATGAATGATAGAACTCTGTTTAATTATGCCCTGAATGGGCTTACATTTCATTTTTCTTTTTCCTAACCCAATCAGGTAAATTCTATTTTGTCATAATTAAAATCATTTATTCCATCCTGTTGATAATTCATTATGATATACTGTTACACAATCATGTTTTTACAATTGCTTTTCGATTAAATCTTTTTGTGCAAAAAATAGAATACATTTTTTTTAATAAAGCCCTGAATGGGCTCACACTTATTAATTCTACACCTGGTCCGGTGGGTTCTGTTGTATACCGGGCATACTCATGTAGTATATATGCCTTATGTGCATGCAATACATGCATTCTCACTGGATATGTACCCACAATTCCGCCTCATTGTTCAATCCATACGGATTATTTGTTTGCATTTCAACTATGTGTTTGGTCTCAAGTATCCTGAGTTTCTTTCTTCTATCTCCTCCCATCTCTTCTCTTGGTATCTGATCCAAGCAGATGAATTTAAGTAAGTTTGGATTACTTTTATGTTTAGGGGACACTGCTTATTACACTGTGTCAATGGTAACCGCATGTGTGTAATGTACTATTCCCTGCCATAGGTTTGCGGTACAGAGTTGTTTTTAGGGAATTATCTTTAATATAGACTAATAGGTCCAAATATGCTACTTGTGTGTTGCTAATAGACTCTGTGAACTTCAGATTCAGGTCAATGTTATCAAGGGTAGTAATGTAATCTATTGCCTCCTGTTCGGTGCCCATCCAAATGATGAAAAGGTTGTCAATGTACTGAGCCCAGAGAATTACATTGTCCAACCATTTTTCACTTTCACCTGCCAAGGCCACGTGCTTCTCCCACCAGCCTACAAAAAAAATTGCATAACTGGGGGCGAAGCACGTGCCCATGACAGTTCCCTCTTGCTGCCAGTAGGCTTTCCTGAAAATAGGAAAATGTTGTTGTTTAAACAAAAGGAAATAAATTCATCATAATTCAGGGCTCTTGTGCGTAGGAAACATTGAATTGCAGTCAAACCTTTATCATGGGAAATGCTTGTGTAAAGAATCGTTATGTCTAGTCTTGTTAAAAGCATATTAGATTCTCACTGTATGTTAGATACCATGCCCAAGAAATCTTTGGTGTCTTTTACATACAAACTCAAGTCCTTTACAATGGGGTTGAGAAAACAGTCTATATAAATATTGATACATTTTCTAGTAGACTGTTTTTGGAAGAAACAATTGGACATCCCGGAGGATCCGTTGTACTTTCATGGACCTTTGGAAGGTGATAAAACCTGGGTAATACAGAGTATCGGCATTGTAAGCATTGAAAGTCCCATTCTTCCAGAATCCCCCTTCCTTTCCATTTCTTTAAGAGTTTCTGGAAGTCCTGTATTTTTTCTTCATAGTTCGATTTTGTGATTACTTTGTAGCACTCTCCTATCGATAGTTATCTTAGTGCGTTTTTTTATATTGATCTTAGTTTTTCAGCAGAATATTTCTGCCTTTATCTGCGGGCTTAAATATTACAATCTCATTTTGTTTTAAATTCATTACTGCTTCCCATTGCCTTTGTGTGAGGTTGCTTTTGGTTAGATTAGGACCTTCAGATTGTAATTTCTTCAATTCCTCAATTACAATCTCTAGAAAGGTGTCAATTGCATCATGAGGAGTTTGTGGAATGTAGTGTGACTTAGTTATTAAATTACTTGATACACTTTTTTGTGAGATTCCTACAACATCTAGGAACTGGGCTGTACTTATCTTCTCTATGTTGTAATCTGAAACTTCTTCCAATCCTCCCAATGTCCTAAGCATATCCAAGTCTCTCCCCATTAGTAGGTCTGATTTTTCCAGAGTCAAGGACTTTTCAATGGGCTCTTTCTTGTGGTGCATCAAATGTATTTCCATTAATTTCAGTTTCCTTATATGCTTGTATTGATCTATTCGGACCTTGGCATAATAAAATTGCACTGTCGGGCAAAAAGTTAATCCCAGTTCCAATACCTTGATTTCTTCTGCCATTAGTTCTTTATTAGACAGATCGATCACTGTTTCTTCTCCATAACTTCCATTTCCCCCCTCGCTTGCTCCTGGTTACTCATTGGTTTGGGGAGGTAGCTCTTTCCTTACTATTTATTGCTATAGCTATAGATATATGTATATATTTATATACAGTGATCACTGCATAAGTATGTGTATATATATATATATACATATGCAATGTGAAAGAAAGACTTGCAGCAATAGTATGTTTACACTGTTTGTTACACCTGTGACACTGGAGGTCACCACTAGGGGGTGGTGATATTCTTTGACAAAAGTATATAAAAAAGCATTCAAATTCTGACTATGTTGCAGCGTGAACAAGGCACCTTTGCCCGAAATGCGTCGCTGGTTCTGTGGGATTGTTAAATAAATAACATCTTGCTGACTTCTGCTGGTCTGTCCCTCATTTTGCTGGCGTGGAAGCGGTGTCTGCGAACGCAGAGCGAGCTGAGGAGGAGCCTTGTTTCCATATATATATATATATATATATATATATATATTCTCTACAAGATGCCCCGTAATTGAAGACGCACTCACTGTAGATGTGTTCTTCATGAACTTTTTATTTCAAAAACCGGCATCTTTCTTCCCAATAATGCTTGCAGTTTGGCCTGACGCGTTTCAGAGCAGCTTGCTCCTTCCTCAAAGGCATGCTGGCAGTTCACGGGGCTTGACACACCCTCTCTTTCCCTCTTCATATTTAATTAGTTCATTACCCTCCGGTGGGTCTCTGTTGTTTTGCGCTGATGTTGCATGCTGGGATTCGAAGTGTGTGCAAAGTAATTTTCACCCTCCAGTGGGTTCCGTGATTTCTGCCACAGTAACAGCATATTTAAAACAGTTTTGGTTAGCCCTCCAGTGGGCCTCAGGAATTAAAATCCGGTTTGTATTTTTTGAACATCCACTGTGCTTCCTTGCGCTGATGAAAAGTTCACAGCCTCAGCCCCATGTTTCTTTTTAATGGAGGTGCAGTCTTCCACAGCCTGGCTGCCGTGAATGTATTCTCTACAAGATGCCCCGTAATTGAAGACGCACTCACTGTAGATGTGTTCTTCACGAACTTTTTATTTCAAAAACCGGCATCTTTCTTCCCAATAATGCTTGCAGTTTGGCCTGACGCGTTTCAGAGCAGCTTGCTCCTTCCTCAAAGGCATGCTGGCAGTTCACGGGGCTTGACACACCCTCTCTTTCCCTCTTCATATTTAATTAGTTCATTACCCTCCGGTGGGTCTCTGTTGTTTTGCGCTGATGTTGCATGCTGGGATTCGAAGTGTGTGCAAAGTAATTTTCACCCTCCAGTGGGTTCCGTGATTTCTGCCACAGTAACAGCATATTTAAAACAGTTTTGGTTAGCCCTCCAGTGGGCCTCAGGAATTAAAATCCGGTTTGTATTTTTTGAACATCCACTGTGCTTCCTTGCGCTGATGAAAAGTTCACAGCCTCAGCCCCATGTTTCTTTTTAATGGAGGTGCAGTCTTCCACAGCCTGGCTGCCGTGAATGTATTCTCTACAAGATGCCCCGTAATTGAAGACGCACTCACTGTAGATGTGTTCTTCACAAACTTTTTATTTCAAAAACCGGCATCTTTCTTCCCAATAATGCTTGCAGTTTGGCCTGACGCGTTTCAGAGCAGCTTGCTCCTTCCTCAAAGGCATGCTGGCAGTTCACGGGGCTTGACACACCCTCTCTTTCCCTCTTCATATTTAATTAGTTCATTACCCTCCGGTGGGTCTCTGTTGTTTTGCGCTGATGTTGCATGCTGGGATTCGAAGTGTGAAGAACACATCTACAGTGAGTGCGTCTTCAATTACGGGGCATCTTGTAGAGAATACATTCACGGCAGCCAGGCTGTGGAAGACTGCACCTCCATTAAAAAGAAACATGGGGCTGAGGCTGTGAACTTTTCATCAGCGCAAGGAAGCACAGTGGATGTTCAAAAAATACAAACCGGATTTTAATTCCTGAGGCCCACTGGAGGGCTAACCAAAACTGTTTTAAATATGCTGTTACTGTGGCAGAAATCATGGAACCCACTGGAGGGTGAAAATTACTTTGCACACACTTCGAATCCCAGCATGCAACATCAGCGCAAAACAACAGAGACCCACCGGAGGGTAATGAACTAATTAAATATGAAGAGGGAAAGAGAGGGTGTGTCAAGCCCCGTGAACTGCCAGCATGCCTTTGAGGAAGGAGCAAGCTGCTCTGAAACGCGTCAGGCCAAACTGCAAGCATTATTGGGAAGAAAGATGCCGGTTTTTGAAATAAAAAGTTTGTGAAGAACACATCTACAGTGAGTGCGTCTTCAATTACGGGGCATCTTATAGAGAATACATTCACGGCAGCCAGGCTGTGGAAGACTGCACCTCCATTAAAAAGAAACATGGGGCTGAGGCTGTGAACTTTTCATCAGCGCAAGGAAGCACAGTGGATGTTCAAAAAATACAAACCGGATTTTAATTCCTGAGGCCCACTGGAGGGCTAACCAAAACTGTTTTAAATATGCTGTTACTGTGGCAGAAATCACGGAACCCACTGGAGGGTGAAAATTACTTTGCACACACTTCGAATCCCAGCATGCAACATCAGCGCAAAACAACAGAGACCCACCGGAGGGTAATGAACTAATTAAATATGAAGAGGGAAAGAGAGGGTGTGTCAAGCCCCGTGAACTGCCAGCATGCCTTTGAGGAAGGAGCAAGCTGCTCTGAAACGCGTCAGGCCAAACTGCAAGCATTATTGGGAAGAAAGATGCCGGTTTTTGAAATAAAAAGTTCGTGAAGAACACATCTACAGTGAGTGCGTCTTCAATTACGGGGCATCTTGTAGAGAATATATATATATATGTACACAAATGTCCGGTTGCTCCCGGCGTCACTAACGGTTGCGATCCTGCGTGGGTGCTGGTCACCCTCAATAAATTCACTCGCAATTGTCCCCTCACAAGAAGAAAAGTAACGCAGTACACTTCTTGATGCTTCAAAAGATGTTTTAAGCAGGCAAAAGTGGCAACTGCCTACCGGCGCGTTTCGCCAATTACGGCTTGTTCACGGTAAAGCTGTTAAAGTGACTGTGCTATTTACATACTCGTGTATAAACAGTGAAGTAGGACTCAGTTCCACAACAAACTATCTGTGGCAGACATTTTAAGCTAGTCATTTGCGTAAAACGAAACAATGATCATCTTTCATAATATTTTTACACATTTTGATTCACAACACACCCATTGTCTGAAAAGAAGGATAGATTATTCCTTTCTCTCGTAATTCCATTTTAGCATTTCAGTAAAAGCTCATATGGATAAATTGCATTGTAGCCCATTAACACCGCTGTACATCAATATATACAATATCATTCTCGCTATGAATAGAGACAAATTAATGGATTTTACATTTTTAAATTTTTTTGATTTTTTAGAATCAGCAACAGTCCCGCCCAAGTGGGCAAATTACTTCCATGGGCAATATCTTTGCATATCCTAGTGGAAGTCACAAAGGTCTGGTAATTTACTCGGCTCCCGCCCAAGTGGGCATTGTTAGTTCGTAAACTTTTGGATCACATCTAATCTCAATCAATCCTTCCAAAGGGTGGTATCTTGATGATCACGTGATATCATACACTTAGAATGTCCTACATGTGAAAAACATAAAAGTGCGTAAGCTGTGAATTATTTTATAGAAGATGGTTCTCAGAGACATATACAAAATTTATGTTAAAAGGAATTTAGTGTCACATTAAAAACAGTTTACTTCATTGAAAGAAATAGCTAAATTACAGATCGCTGGTCTCTTTTTCATACAATGTGTACTGCTAGTTCCTCATTGGAATTCATACCTACGGGGTGTAAAGTTTCGAAATCAATAATAAATCTTGACTCCATCACTCTTAGCTGATGTAATCTATTTCCAACCCTGACTGATTGTTTAATCGCATCTTGCACCACATAAGATAACAGATTGCCATTTTGGCCATGATAGGTTTTAAAATGTCTGGCAACTGGGTATTGCTCATTATTATTGCGAATTGCCCTCTTATGTTCAAGTATTCTTACTTTCGCCTTATGTATCGTGCTGCCGATATAATACTTTGAACAGGGACAAATGAGGCAGTACACACAATACTCTGTATTACAATCAAAGGGCCCTTTGATAGTGAACACTCTAGTGCTGTTAGGAACTTTTATTGTCTCACAATTTTTGCTTCCCTTGCATGCCTTGCACTTCATACAACACTCAAACCCTCCAGTAATTTTGTTTGGCTTTTTTTCTGTAGCTGAGATTGCATTTATACTTAGTTCATCTTTTAATGATTTACTCTTTCTAAAAGTGATTTCAGGAGTCTCACTCAGACATTGGCTTTGACACTGGGCTCGTCTCCTCTCCATATTAAAAAGATATCATCTATAAAGCGAGTCCAGAGTATCACCTGACATGATGGGGTATGTTACCAGCTAGCATCCCAAGAAGAATTAGTTTCATCTTATGAGAAATTTGACGACATATTGCTGCAGTGGTATGAAAGGGGAATTTTGGAAAAAGGAGAATTTGATAGTTTAAGTTGTAAATACCCCAAAACTTCAATCATGTACCTACTACCAAAACTCCACAAAAATTCTGAAGCACCACCAGGCAGGCCTATTGTGTCATCAATGGGGTCTCAGTTAGAGATGACCTCTAAGTACATAGACTATTTTTTGAGACCGTTTGTAGTATCTCTCCCTGCATACCTAAGAGATACAATGCACTTCCTCAACCTGATTAATGATTTAATTTGGGAACCAGAATTTTTATTGGTTACATTAGATGTGACCAGTTTGTATACATCGATCAAGCATAACCTAGGCATCCAAGCAATGAGGCATTTTCTAAGAGCAAGATCTATAAAAAACATTGTTGCATTCAGAGATGTTGATAGAAATGGCACATCACTGTCTAACTAACAACTTTTTTCTCTTCAACGATAAACTGTATAAGCAAACACAGGGCACGGCGATGGGCACCTGCTTCGCCCCCAGTTACGCGAATGTATTCATGGGCTGGTGGGAGGAGCAGGTGTCCAGTAGCCAGGACTTCCAAGGAGAACAGGTGATACTCTGGACTCGCTTTATAGATGATATCTTTTTAATATGGAGAGGAGACGAGCCCAGTGTCAAAGCCTTTATAGCTTCCCTAAATGATAATGATTGGAACATCAGGCTAACATCCCACATCAGCGGAAAGAAAGTGGTATTTCTGGATGTGGAGGTGGAAGTTTTAAATCAGAGGCTAGTGACAAAACTCCAAAGGAAAGCAACTGCGGGCAACAGCCTGTTACTTGCCACAAGTGCCCATCCGTACAGCTTAGTTCAAAGCATCCCCTATGGGGAGTTACTAAGAGCTAAAAGAAACAGTAGTACAACTGAGGAGTTTGAAAAGGAGAAAAGGTTGATGAGTGAGAGATTCACAGAAAGGGGCTATACAAAGAAAACCATTGATCAAGCTATTGAAAAAGTGAATAAAGTGGAGAGAGCAGTATTATTGACACCCAAACAAAAGACATCAGAGGAAAGCAATAATACAGTGAGATTTATCACCACCTATTCAGGTCAAGCTTATCAGGTGCGCAAAATCTTAACACAAAACTGGCCAATCCTGAAAACAGACAATTACTTGAGATAATGTCTGAGTGAGACTCCTGAAATCACTTTTAGAAAGAGTAAATCATTAAAAGATGAACTAACTCTGAGAACCATCTTCTATAAAATAATTCACAGCTTATGCGCTTTTATGTTTTTCACATGTAGGACATTCTAACTGTATGATATCACGTGATCATCAAGATACCACCCTTTGGAAGGATTGATTGAGATTAGATGTGATCCAAAAGTTTACGAACTAACAATGCCCACTTGGGCGGGAGCCGAGTAAATGACCAGACCTTTGTGACTTCCACTAGGATATGCAAAGATATTGCCCATGGAAGTAATTTGACCACTTGGGCGGGACTGTTGCTGATTCTAAAAAATCAAACAAATTAAAAAATGTAAAATCCATTAATTTGTCTCTATTCATAGCGAGAATAATATTGTATATATTGATGTACAGCGGTGTTATAGGGCTACAATGCAATTTATCCATATGAGCTTTTACTGAAATGCTAAGATGGAATTACAAGAGAAGGAATAATCTATCCTTCTTTTCAGACAATGGGTGTGTTGTGAATCAAAATGTGTAAAAATATTATGAAAGATGATCATTGTTTCGTTTTACGCAAATGACTAGCTTAAAATGTCTGCCACAAATAGTTTGTTGTGGAACTGAGTCCTACTTCACTGTTTATGCACGAGTATGTAAATAGCACAGTCACTTTAACAGCTTTACAGTGAACAAGCCGTAATTGGCGAAACGCGTCGGTAGGCAGTTGCCACTTTTGCCTGATTAAAACATCTTTTGAAGCATCCAGAAGTATCCTGCGTTATTTTTTTTCTTGTGAGGGGAAAATTGCGAGTGAATATATATATATATATATATATATATATATATATATATATATATACACACACACACACACGCTGATTTGGTGGTCCGTATTTTCCTTTTGTGGATGGCGTGGAGGCTCTGACCGCGTACGCAGATCTGAAGAGAGGGAACTTGTGCTCTCATACGTTTCCGGAAGAGGATTTGCTTCCGTAACGGACCCCTTCGCCCATAGCTGACAACCGCTTTACAAATCACCTTGCTTGGATCTCTTTTGGGAATTACAGCGGCTGTCCCCTTGATTACAGCTACTTCATTTGCGAGTGTTGACGGCGGGAAAAGCCTCGCTGATTCGGGTCGGAGGACGCGGAGCAGGGAGCAGCTTCTGCCACACACGAGCGGTGAGTGAATCGTACATTATGTCACGGCGGCGAAGTTAATCAGCAGTGGCAATACACTGTGGCGGATACCACACGAAATAAGTAATCTGCCAAACTTATAATTACACAAAGCCATTATGAATGATGACGAAATTGATAAGTTGCGGGAAGAAGCCGCATGAACTATGTTTAATGGGACTAAAAGCCGTTCAGACAAACCACAATCACAGAGTGATACTAACACTACACAAAAGCGAAATTTGAAACAGTTGTTTAAAGATTTAGAAAAACTACGCAAGTCTGAGTGCACCAAGTGGTGGGAGCACAAATCCCTCAGCAAATATGAAGAAGTAGGCCGTGTCCCTCGGGGATTGCGCATCTTACTAGCGCCCAGCTTTGACAAACCTGACCCGGCCATGTTACTGGAATGGGGTGAGAGCAACCTAGCGGCTTCGATGAACTTAGTATGCATCTTAATTAAATATGCCGCAAGCGACCGTCTTAAACTTTTAGATCAAATAAATGTTTTAGAATTAGAAATCAACGCTCACCCGGATCAACAAGAAGTCAAAAAGCTCACTGACAACATGACTGAGCGTCTACGGAAGCATGAAGAGAAAATAAAAGAACGCAAGGCCTCCAAATTTGCACGGGACGCGGATGATTATAGCCAAGGCCGTATCTTTACATTTTCTAGGAAATATAACAACGCCAAACGACAGGCATATTCCAATAGAAACATCATGGAAAATCCTAGCAATAGTGCCTTACCTGCTCCCAACCAACAAACCAGCTCTGATAATGCCGCAACCTCTATGCCTGACGACGACAGCAACAACTCTACACCATTACAGAGTGATTACAGCAGTGATGCTTCATCCTCGTGCTCCTCCACGTCGGATTTAAACTTACAAGGACTTGCAAAACTAAATCTGCAGCAAGAAATGGATTTTGTAGTGGAGGAGAGGTTGCAGACCCTGCGATCATGGCAGCCAAATCCGCAAACAGACAAAAGCGGAACCAGCGCCGGAAAGCAAGGAAGCGCAAGTGGAAACAACGCCGGAGGGCAGCAACAGAAAAAGAAAAAGAAACCTTGGGTGAAACGCAGATAGTGGACAATACCATCGTAAATCTATCTAACATCACCCTGACCAAAGCAGAGGAACAATTACTTTCCCTTGGCTTAAACTTTTCACCCATACAGAGTTTCAATTACGCAATGACCAGGGTGGATTTATTTTGTTTTATAAGAAAATTGAAGTTGAAAAAACATTTTGCTTCTAAACCCACCAAGGCAATAGGCGAAGCGGATATTTCTGATTCTGTGACTAGTACAAATGAAATAGCCCTCTTAAGTGCAGCTGACACCCACACTTTTCTGGATGCCAACGATTTATTAGCTGACGCTGAACCAACAGAAATTGATCCAGATGTAGCCACACAAAATCGTTTGCGCAGAATATCCATCGAACAAACTGGAGCTGGCTTAAGTCCATTCCGCAGCAAGTCTAAATACATCCCCTTGATGCCTAGGGATGCTGTGGATGTGTTCCATGATTGCGTAGTTAATGATGTGAAAAAACTGTACACAAAATCCAACAGCAAATTTCGCAAGAAAGAAATATACAGAAAAAGAGCGTTTGATGCATTAATGAAGAAGTTGAGTAACAATCATGAAATAGTCATCAAAAAATCGGGCAAGGGGGGTAACTTGGTAATTTGGCCAAAAGCGGACTACATCATTGAGGCCAAGCGACAACTCGACGACTCTAGTTGTTATATCAAAAGTTCGCATAAAGACTATGAAAGTGCTAAGAATAAATTGCACAAAATGTTAGGCCAATGGAAGCGGGAGGGCCTCATCTCGTCTGAAGAATTCAAATTCATGTGCATCAACTTCCCTGTGTTACCCTCTTTACATCTAATACCAAAAATCCATAAAGCTGTTACACCCGTGCCTGGCAGGCCTATAGTATCTGCCAATGGAAGCGTGGGAGAAAAAGTAGGAGAATATATCGATTTCTTCCTCCAAGACTTTGTCAAAGAATTACCCAGCTTTTTAAGAGACACTAGTGACTTCATCAACAAAATTGAGAACATTGTATGGGATCCTGATATGTGGCTTATTTCCCTTGATGTGGAAGCGCTTTATACTAGTATAAACCATGAACAGGGACTCTTGGCAGTAAAACATTTTCTATCTGAGCGCTCCATCACATTTTACGAACACAACAAGGTCATTATCAGTCTGATGGAATGGTGTCTCCATAATAATTTCTTTTCGTTTGGCAAAGAAATTTTTCGACAGCTCAGAGGTGTGGCAATGGGGGCCTGCTTCTCTCCCAGCTACGCGTGTTTACACGTCGGCTGGTGGGAGGAGCAGGTCCTCGTGACATGCCATAAAGCATGGATGGACAATCATGTTATTATTTTTTTGCGTTATATTGATGACATTTTCATAGCCTGGCGTGGCTCCAGGGCAGAGGCATTTGAATTCATTGATAACATCAATCAAAATGACCTCAATCTCAACTTCACTGCTCACGTAGAAAAAGCGAGAATTCAATTTCTCGATGTGGAAGTGTATATAGAAAACAACAAAGTCAATACCACCCTACACAGGAAAAAGACAGCTGGAAATGCCACACTGCATGCCACCAGCATGCACCCACGACATACAATCACAGGTATCCCCTATGGTGAGATGTTAAGGCTCAAAAGAATATGCAGCTCCCCTTCTGATTACGAGCAATGCCTGAAAGATCTAACTATCCGCCAAAAAGCCAGGGGGTACTCTGAGACCATATTGAAGAAGGCTTATAACAAATCCCTTTCCCGTACAAGAGAGAGCCTTTTTCCGGCGAGCATTTCCGATACTGAGAACCCTAGCATTAGTGAGTCCCTAGATTCTGGTCCCCGCATGATCACTACCTTTAGTAGGGAGGAAAGGAAAATCAAGGCCATTCTTAATAAGAATTGGCCGATAGTTCTTAGCGATCATGTCCTCAACACTGTGTTACCCTCAGCTCCTCAGGTCACCTTTAGGAGAGCTAAAACTATGGGCAACTATTTAGATACCGCTGCACCTGAACTAAAAACTAAAGCAGTTTGGTTACGACCATCTAGGGGTTTCTTCAAATGCTCCAGCTGTCGGGCATGCAAATTTGGCATTTCCACTACACATTACACGACTCCTTTTAGCTCTGTGGCTAAACCCATATTGGGCAATTACTCCTGCAAAACCGATCCCGCTGTGTAGGTTCTAGTATGTGCCTGTGGACTTAGGTACGTTGGTAGTACCAAACTCCAGGTACATATGCGAATATTACAGCACCTACGAGCCATACTCCATAACGACCCTGCTTATCCGGTCGCTAGGCATTTCAATCTAGTCCATAAGAGAGATTTGTCTTGCCTCACCTATTTTGTGATCGGATCTGTACCCCTGTCAAGGAAAGGTGGCAACAGAGAACTTCTATTGAGAAAGTTAGAATCTAGATTCATTCTAGAGCTCGATAGTCGCTGGCCAAATGGACTTAACAACATCGAAGAGATGCACCATTTTCTAGAATGACTCTCCTCTTTCTATTGATACACACAGCTATTTTATCGCTCTCTGTACATTAATATCTTTGTTGTTATCGGATGCATGAGTATGTATATCTCAAGTTAGGCTCCCTATTTGAGATATCTATGTTTATTTGCTCTCTATTCTCCAACTCCTAAGTTCTAATATCTGCAGAACTATACATTTGCACAAGTTAGGTTCCCTATGTGTGTAAATTTGTCAGTTGGTTTATCCTATTTCAGTCGTGTAATACTTCTCGAAATATCAGACACTGTGTAAATTGAACATCTTTGACTCTGTACTTCACAAGCACTTTATTCATCTATTTTTGCACATCGGCGCCATTTTTCTATGAATTTAGTGTTAATTATGTGACTTTTCTACTCTTCTTATAAATATATGGGATACAGTGTGTTTTTTTTATATATACCCGTTTTTAACATCTTTTGATACTGCATTTTTGATACCAACTTTTACCATTTATGACTTTGATTGCCATGATTTATTGTATTTATTGACCATTTTTGTTCAGGGCTCTGAATTTTGGTGTTTACTTACATACGGCATTTCAAGTCCGGTTACAATGCGGCTCATATTGCACTATGACACTTTTTTCGTCGCAATCACCTCTTTTGCACTTTTTTCACTCATGCACTTTATTATTGCCTTTTGCTGCTATTGGAACATTGTTAAATTTTGCACATTACAGTCAGTGGTTTACATGTTTCTTAAAATCTCAGATTTCAATTACTGAAATAGAAACACTAATAAGCATACATTTTGTTGTCAGTTATTTGTGATGTTATTATAGTAATGAGTCTAGTTGACCTTTACCATTTCATGCTATTAGAAATAGTGATATTTTAAGAGGTATCATGGATTTAACCAGTTAATCTCTATCTTTTTGTACACTCTCATACCTTCACCTCACAAATTTCGGATTTAACCTGTGACTGTTTTATAATAATGTGCTGTTTACATATCACCGCTGCAGCAATAGTCTGTTTTCACTGTCATCACCCACGTGACACGGGAGGTTACCACCAGGGGGTGGTAACATACAGTTTGCATTGCATTTAAAAAAGGCTTGTGATTGCTTTATTTTTTCACTGCAGCGTGAACAAGGGCACTCGTGCTCGAAACGCGTCGCTGACCTGGCTTTGTGAATTTAAAGAAACAGGAACTTCTTGCTGATTTGGTGGTCCGTATTTTCCTTTTGCGGATGGCGTGGAGGCTCTGACCGCGTACGCACATCTGAAGAGAGGGAACTTGTGCTCTCATATATATATATATATATATATATGTATCTCCAAATAACTATATTCCTCTTCAAGAACAATGTCGGAATTCGAGAATTTCGTTATCTTGTTCAGGAAATGACATGTCTATTTGTTTTGGTTGCTGCCCGTAACCTTGTATACTGCCGCAAATGCTATAGTCTGAATTCATTAAATACTACATATACAACGAACACAAAAGAAGGAATGTGAAGTGCTGGATGCATCAAGCTGGTCAGTGCCAACTATGAACATGCAAAATTCACATCAAATAATAAAATTAATTCATAAATATATAGTTTTACCAATTCAAATCCCCTCAGCTGCCGAATACAAACAACTAAGGCAAACTTTCAGATTCAACAATTGGTAGCAATGCCACATTTCATCATAGTGAGCAAAGTAATCTCACAATTTTCTTTCCCTCAATCATCTAAAAAATTATTAGAGTGACTAGAGGGGATTAACAGAAGTAGTCACAATCAATGTCTGTTTTTAAGACACAGTATTAACTTCTTAAACTTTTTTCTCATTGTTGTTGGCAAGGACCTTTGCATAGGCCAGCTTGTCCACCTTCGATTAACTCTTAAAGTACTTAGTGCAAACTCAAATATTAAAATACAAGGTTCTCAAAACACTACATATCATCAAAAATACTATCACCAGATGCACATGTATATCCAGTATCTCAACAGTATGATTCAATATGCAAAAAATGGACACCAACCTCTTAGTTTTAATACATCAATAAAAAAGGATTAACTTAATACCAACGCTACGGTACCCAAATGGGTTACAAATACATCATAATTAAACCTCCAAATGTATATCAACATAAAGTGCTTCGTACAAGAATAAAGGCCTTACAATAATTCACTTCTGATGACACAAAGTAGATATTAGACAATGATGTTAAAATCTAGAGACCTCATAAAACTAATGTGAATTAGTTTACCATACCTATTCCCATCCCCCTAAAAAATAAATAGTGTAGTCTAAAGATCCAGATAACTACTAAAAGTGCCCTCTAGGAAGTGCTGACTAGAATTCTACCCTTTAATAGAGGCAGGTATATAATTCATCATCAATTCTGAAGCCGTACGGCACCTTACTATTCAATTCCAAAATGAAGAATGCTTCTAATTTACATACCTCCTTTTCCCTGTGTTCTCCTCACTTCTTCTTTGGGACTTGTGCTATGCAGCTATAGCTCAGATCTGTGGGGTCACTCTGATCATATTTTTCTAAATGCCGAGCAACTGGATAGCTTGGATCATTTTTAACAATGTCTCTTATCTGTTGTAACACATGTCTGTCTGCAGGTAGAGTCATACTTCCCATGTTCCTTTTTTTACACAGGCATTTAAGCGTATACATCACAAAGCTTGATTTACAAGTATGTTTGCCTTTTTATCTTGTTGTTTTTCAAAAAAGAAGTTTGCAAATTGTCAAGTTATGTCTATTTTTACACACTTTTTACTTCATGCACTTTCTAAAACCATCCTTGGGACTGAGCCACATTCTATTGCTGGTATCAGTGGTAAAGTCGCTCTTAACCAGGTAATATCTCAGGGATTTAGATTTTCTATATGTAATCTGCGGATGTTTAGTAACTAGAATGCCTATGATAGGATCCTCCCTAACCAAATGCCATTGCTTTAGAAAGGTCTGACGAACTATGGCAAGTTCAGTGTTGTAAGTTGTTATGAATTTGTGTGGCACATCTTTATTTGCCTTTTTCTTTACCACCGATTTTGATGAGTTGAATAGGACTTTTTCCCTATTCCGTTCCCTTGTTTTCCTTTAGGCTGCTTCTAATATTTGTTGTGAACAACCTCTTTGTAGGAAGCGTCTCCTTATTTCTGCTTTAACCTGATTGTAGTTCTGTTCGGAATTACAGCCCCATCTAGCTCAAAAAAATTCACAAAAATGTATGCTCTTTATTAGAGGGGCCAGGTGGAAACATTTGGCGTAAACATTTGGTGTGGAGAATAGTATTCCCCACCATAGGTTTTCTGAAAATAGTCGTTTCCAACTTCTCACTACCCACCTAAATTGAAACATCCAAACATTCCATGAATTTCTAACTTGTTTTGACTGTAAATCTTAGGTTGAAAGCATTACCATTTAACTAGGACATAAATAGATCTACTTCTGTTACAGTACCCTATACAGCACAAACCAATTGTCTAGGAACCCCAAGCATACTATCGTATTCCCAGACCAGAGGTTTATTTTTGCCCCCTGAGCACCTGCTCCGCCCACCAGCCCCAATGCAAATTTGCATAGCTGGAGGCAAAGAAGGTGCCCATAGCTGTGCCTTGTTGTTGAAATAGCTGATTGTCAAATACAAAGCTATTGTTAGTTAAACACCACTCCATCATTTCTAACAGTATAACATTATGTGCTGCATAGTCTATTGGCCTCATGCGTAAAAAGTGCTTTGCTGCCCTTAAGCCAAACTGATGTCTAAAACTAGTAAACAATGTTGACACATCTAGTGTCATTAAAAGCATATCTTGTTCCCTCTTGACCTCATAAATGTGTTTTAATAAATCTGAATACTCTATGTAGGATAGAGGGGTAGCCATAATCGGGTAAAAAAAAATAATCAATGTATTTCAATACGTTCTCAAATATGCAATTTTGTGTGTCACTTATAGATCTTCCCGTGGGCCTATTAGGATCTTCATGGATTTTAGAAATCATATAGAATATAGATGTCATCGGATGGTCTTTTTTTAAGAAAACAATATTCGTCCCAACTCAAGAGTCCTGATCCCTCCATGATTTAAGCTTGCTGGTGAACTCCTCTTTTACACTTGTGCATTCATCCAATGTTATTAGTTTAACATTAAATATTATTAAGATGTGTCAATGCATCTGTCCGATAAAATTGTCTGTCCCACAAGACAATGTTCACCCCTTTATCCAAGAGTTTCACTATCACACTGTCTGAGTGTCTTATCCCTCATATTTTGGTGTTTTCCCTCACTCGTAGATGTCCAATAAATGTGACACAAATCCTTGATGACATTCTCCAAGAAGCTATCCAGATTATCCCTTGTTGTCTAAAAATATATATGGACTTTGGATGAAAGGGAGTAACTCCTCCAATATCCCCTCTGAACCTAGCCGGGGTCATATTGTTGATGGATGTTCGTTGACCCTGTGTCAGGTCACTTTTTTCTTGCAATTCCCATAGATCCTCCAATACATCCAAATCCACTACCACTAGTTTGGGCCACATACTTCTATGAGGTGTATCTACGATGGGAATCACTTGTGGGGTCATCTCCCTGATTTTGTGCATTTTTTCAACTTCAGTTTGTGTATATTTATATAAGTCTATTCTACCTTGAGAGTCGCCAAATTTGCTCTTAGACAGTATGAGAGACCCAGTACTAGAATTGTGACATCTTTCTTCAGATAACTGTACCTGACCTGTATACACTATAGTTCTTATTGGATTCGTTACTTGGTTGATTGTTTCGGGTTCAACTGAGTTGTTCTCACTGCTATTTTTCCTTGTGTTCCTCCTTTGTCCTTGCCCTCACTTTGTTTCCTTCTCCTCATGGTCTTCCTCACCCTCTTACTGCTATGTGATCTGTTCACTGAACCAGTTGTAAAAAACTCAGTTCATCTGAGACTACGAAGTGCATTTCTCCTCCTTCACCCCTGGCGAGGTCTTTCTGTTGCCCTTCAGACCGTTTGTCGGAGCTAACCTCACTACAAGAAGAATCTTGCTGGGTTTTATTTATGTATTCTCTGTCTCCTTATCATATCAAAATGCTTCACAAATGTATATATCTGGCCTCTCTGGCAATCTAGGCAATCACACAAGAATTTGTTGACTTTTCTCTCCTTGATTCTATGCTCATATTTCAACAAACATCCTTTCAATTCATTTGAAAATTTAGAAATTTTCACTTGGTCTAAATCCTTACATTTTTTTAATCACTTCCAATCTCTTGAGTTCTGCGTATTTGATTAAAATGTGGAAACATTCCCATAGAGCTCTAGGCATTATGTACAGCCCACTCCCACAAGAGCTCATAGGTTGGGGTGATCATAATCCGTAACCCCTTTGGGATACGACCCACCTGTACATATTGTTTCAAAGAAGCACTCTCCCACCAACAAGAGAGCTATTATTTTTCAACTTCTCAAACAGTTGCAGATTTTTCTAAAAGTCATTGCTATTTTCAACCTCCACAGTACTTGCTCCTATAGCTTGATTCGCAGAGCTTGTTTCCATAAACATTTTCAATGCCACTTTCTCCCTTGCAGCACATACCTCATCACACATCTGCTCTATATGTGACTCCACTTTGCTCTGTGCAAACACTTTGCATTTTCATGGTGAAAACCGATTGCGCCGATCCCTGTTCCTGCCCTCACTCAGCTTGCCACTTATCTGAGGGAGAGAGTCTCGTTCGTCAGGCTTCCACCGACTCCTGGCTCGCGTCTCCTCTTCCTCCATTCTTCAGGCAGCGTTACACAGAGCATCGGGGAGCATGCCTGCCTTGTAACTTCCTTTTCCACAGTGAGATTGGTGGGGTGCTGCCAAAGAGCTGGTGGTGCCATACAGCCAAGGCAGATGCTGTGCCTCAAATATCCAAATAACTATGTTCCTCATCAAGAAGAACGTCAGCACTCCACAGTGGAATTCAAGAATTTATTTTTCTTGCTCTTGAATAACACATGAATATATATATATATATATATATATATGTATAATTCACTGGAAAAAACTAAGGTTACAGGGACATTATGGTTACGTTCAGATTTTACACACACAAAAACACAGAAATTCAGCAGGTATAGTTATCGTAAGTAACTATAATATGTGCCCTAAAATAACTAAATCTTGCACCCCCGCCACACACAGTTTACTCATCAATAATTTCACTGCAAATGTTGCAGCAAAATTATCAATGATGTCATGAGTGATGTAATATGTGGGATACTAATATTGGAAATGATCAAGGGTTCCCTGAACTATACTCGATTCAGTTCCTAGGACAGGGAATAACAAATTTAGAAAACAATTCCTAGGCAACTACAATGTCATTCATGTACCAATATAGAGAGAGTGAGCCAGAAATAAGCGGAAAAATGTCTAGAAAAAAATTATGGGTTTTATTCAGTTGTATCCATAAATGTCTCATTATCATTAAAAAAGAACAATTAGTTCAAAGCATTCTAAAAAATAAAAAGACATAAGCAATGCATTTCTACTTAATCCAAAATACAAGGTTACACATACAATTATAAGAAAATCAAATGTATAAAAATGTTTCTTCTTGTAGTAATTAATAATCTCGACGCTCGTTTCGGCGTATCACACGCCTTCTTCAGGAAATTACCACAACTTAAAAGCTCGTAGAATAACACATAGCTGCTAGATGGATATGGTTACTCTCTTTGTTTTGATAAAGATATTTTAAACAATCCCTTTCTGCTGATGTCGGGATTCGAAATTTGACGATAGTTAGTAAAAGACACTAATGTCTAAGATGCGGACCTCCTTCTTCTTTCTTTGACAACCCGAGGACTTGATGCCTTCTTTGCAATGTATGGTCTGTGGTCTGGTTAAAATATTATGTCAATTGGTTAAAATCAGACAGATAGTCACTACGGAATGGTAGTAAGCATGGGCGTAAAATCCGTTCCGCTCGTGGATTTTGCGGGTTTTCGGTAAATTCGCAATCCGCGAACTCTCGCAAATTTAACGAAAATCCACAAATTCGCACGCAGCGGATTTTTTTGCTTGGTGATACAATATTGCGCCGTGCGGCGTTCACTTACCGTCATTCAGCATTTGCCGAGTTGTGTTTCTCGATATTTTGCGAGTGCTGCACCATATGGCCGGGATGCCCACCACCCCCTCCCAACACCAATTCCCAATGGGAGTAGACAGACACAGGTTTTGAACTTTTGGAAGGCGGGGGGGAGTTAGCCCCCCGGCTGTATTTATTAAAATATGAAACAAATTTAAAACATTAAATAAAAGTTTCATGAATTATGTACAATTTTACATTTATTACATTTCGATGAAGACATGTTCTATGGCTAACCTTAACAGATCTCTAATACAAAGATTTCCTAGCTGAGTCTAGCATCCTGAAAATGCATACATTCTAAATTAAAATTGTACATCCTAGCATTAAGGGCCAACGGCAAGGTCTTAACCGGTGTCAGATCCCTACTACCAAAATCCCACCCTCACGGTGTGAGTGGCGCATGCGCAGAGGACTTTACCCTCATTGCCACCTGTAACTTCCCTTGTCGTTGGGGGCCCCCTTTTCACTCGATGCCATCTTATCTTAAAGGTCGTCCGAGTTCCCGTGTGAGGTATCTGTAGGAAGGACAGCGTGGACTCCCCCCCATCCCACACTCTCTATCCGCCGTCGCGGATATCCGCCCCCGGGAAATTCGTAGGAGGGGCATCTAGCCGCCTCCCCCCTGGGAGGGGCCTATGGCCGTCTCCCCCTAGGCGACCCATCCTTAGTGGGTGCCGCCTCCCCGTGGAAGGGGCCAATGGCCGCCTCCCCCCGGGCGCTCCCATCCATTCTGGGTGGCGCCCCCCTCTAGGGACCTTGAAATTACTGCTCACCGATCATGACCTTACCGCCCGACCAAAAAATAAATACGACAGTTGTTTTACCTACTAAGAGAAGAAAATTCTAACATAGCCTTGATGAGTCATCAACTTCATTTTCCTGCAAATGGAAACATTATCCTAAAACAGAAGCCACGTCATCATATGACACATTTCCTTACTTCTCTACAAAGGAAAAAAAGGCCTATACATTTCTATCTAATCAAACTTTATTTAAACAAACATTGCCATAAGGGGCTGGTGGGTGGGTCAAAATTGCCGCTTGTTCCATTGAGGGCTCACGAGCAACGAGTTGGTGCAGCCATCAGAGCACAGGAACAAGAGGACGCTTCTTCGGATTCCCGCTCTATTTATTCATCTGCGGGAGGGCGGGGACCCTCCTCTGGTACGCCTACTGGGCGTGGTCTTCCATGCGGGTGTCTAGGACAACCCCTCCTGGGCGGGAAAGAGCGCGCCCTGGCTACGCCACTTCGGGCATACCACCCGAGCCACGCCTGCCGCCCAAAATGGTTTCCCGGAGGGATCGGGGCACCCAACCATACGTTCGGGGGGGACCGAGTGGTCGCCCCTTTCCATTTTGGATCTTGCTGCGGGATCCCGCGGGAGTTTTGCGACGCATCGCGAGAGTTCGCAATTGCGAACATGTAGATGCGGCGGGCAGCAACAATCTTGCACTCGCGAAATTACAAAATTTGCAATTCTGCACAAGAAATCCACCAGCAAGCGGCATAAATGATGATTTTTATCAGAATGACTCCTCAGGTTGACATTTGCCTGCACTTTTTTGGATTTGAGGCCTTTTTGACTTTCTTTGGATCACTTTTGGATTAGAAATCAACTTTCACAAGTAAGTTTGTTTGAGGCATTACAGTTGCTGTTCTGCAGAAAAACGAGTTTTGCAAAACTGAAAGCACTCAGCAGGTGCAAAAGTTCAAAGTCATCATTAGTAACCATTCCCTGTAGTGCTTCCTGAGGGGCCCCTCCAGAGTTCAATTGCCTACTTGCAACTATTCTATGACCCTGCTCTGACCCTCACAGCAGGCTCATAGAATAGCTACAAGTAGGCCACAAAGGTCCTGGAAAAAAAAATTGCACTGCAACAGAAAGCAAATTACAGATAAGGAAGCAGGTGCCAGACAGGAAATTTAAATTCAGTGACACATTAATCAACCCCAAATTAATTCATGTCAGTTGAAACAGGGCAGGTGTGCTTGCTTTCCCCCCCATAATCTACAGTGATGAATCAGAGGGTGGCAGTGATGTTCCAGAGGGTGGCATGGGTGAATCAGAGGGTGGCAGTGGTGAAACAGAGGGTGCTGTGAACCTGTGATGATGAACCAGACGTAGAAACAACAAAGTCGCGACGGTTGCGAGCCGACAAGTAAGTTCGCAATTGCGAACTGGTACAAAACCCTCGCGAACTGGCAGAAACCCTTGCGAACACAAAAACAAAAAAAATCAGACAATTCGCGGATTTTGCAGATTGCGAGTTCGCAAATACGCAAATTCGCGAAGGCCAGATTCGCAAAATTCACCAATGCTTAAATGGTAGCTGTAGAGAGGATACTTCTGCGGCTAGTACAAAGCGGCGTCAGAAATGATAAAACTGATCACCTCGCCTGAGTAATATGCAGTATCTGATAGACTGCAATTCGGTCCGGCCGCTGTTGGCGTCTGATGTAAGTGGAGGGAGGGGTCAAAGGATGTGGGATACTAAACAGTGCATGGTGAGAGCGTAGGCTATAGATACCTTAGGGGATGAGTTATAGTTACTTAAGATAACTATAACTATAATGGCTGAATTTCAATGGCTTTGTGTGTAGAAAATCTGAACCTAACTATAATGTCTCTGTAACCTTTCATTTTTTTCGGTGAATTTCTATGGTTTTTACAGATTAGGGTAGATCTGTGGATCCAGACCCAATTTTAAAAAACATATTCACCCACTCACAGACCCACATATCTACTCACATACCCATACAGCAACCCAATCATCTACTCATAGACAAACAAAACCACTCACACACCCACTCACAGACCCACACAGACACTCACACACCCACACACACACACACTTACGCATCCACACAAGCACTCACACACCCACTCACATACCCATACAGCCACTTACACACACATTCACAGACTTACACACCAACTCACAAACCCAGGAAATCATCCACACAACCACTCAGAAATGCACACAGCCACTCACACACCCACTGAGACACCCACACAAACATGCACACACTATCGTACACACCCACACAACTACTCACACACCTAGTCAGACATCTAAACAGCCACTGACACACCAATTTACACACTCATGCATTCACTCTACCGCCTGTTTACATGCTCACACACCTAGTCACAGACCCACAAAACCACCAGTACATCCACTCACAGACCCACACAACAACTCACACACCCATACAGCCACTCATACATCCACTGACGTGTCCACACACCCACTCATACATCCACATAGATACTTGTGCACTTTCTAACACACCCATATAGCCATTCACACACCCACTGCATTAAATCTGTTGCTGTTTTGAATAAGTGATTTTGGTTACAAACAGATCTGCGGATGCAATGTGGAGCCAAAATGTGTTCCTTTTCTGTACTGAATGTGTGCTTTTAGTTGGTGATCCATGACGGAGTTGTGGATCCGAGTGAGAATTAAATAAAAGGATTTGAAAACAAAATGAACCAGTGTTTGGGAAAGGGTTGGCTCTGAAAAGAGCCTATGTGTTCATGATGTGCAGATGATAATTACACATAGAACAGCATGCAGTCTTCTAAGTTGTTGAGGAAAACCCTGCTGCCTCTGTCTGTGAAATGGACGTCTTTTCCATATATTCCATTCATATCAAAGCATAAGTCATTGTGGTATATGGAGCCCATGATGTGGTCTCGGAGGAATGCAGGAACAGACATATTTCCCTGAATTCTCTATCTGTGGATAACATTCGGTTGACTACTGCCACTTCTATCTTTGGCAAATTTTGTAGAACCCCAAGGCAGTATGTGGGACAAAGTGCCATTAATTTACCAAAGGTATCCTTCAAAAGGATTTTCAGTCCTACCCCAGGAAGTGTGCCTATGTCATTGGCATCACATTGTACAATTGTGAGGTATGGATGTTGGCAATCTGCAATGCTTTCAACCAAAGGCAGCAATTGATGCCACTTTATACCTCTCTGCCCAACCCAAGTAATGTCTACATTGGATAAATCTAGGTCTGTGTTAATGTCACACTTTCTAGCACTCTCTCTGGACCAAAACAGAAGACTATGGCCCACAATCCAGACTCTGACAAGCAGAAGTGGCACGCAGGAAAAAGATGCAGCAGAATGAGGCAGTTTTGAAGATAAAAGGCAGCTAAAATGGAGCACAGCAAGTAAAATATAAAATAACATATTTGGATGTATAGTGGAGGGAGATGTGCAGGGAACTAACATTAGGTAATGATGTTAACTAGAAATAGAAAGTACCTCTGTGATTGGCTTTTGAAAAATTTAAAAAAAGTTATTTTTTTGGGATATGATTGGAATTTCTAAATGTCAACCACACCTGCTACAGTTAATGTGAAGCTAGTATGCAGTTTAGAGAAAGTCTTGTGAAATTTTCACCTGCTGGTAGGCAGAGACTAGTGGAAACATGATTACTATTGAAGCAGAGCTAAAAGAGTGTAGGGGAGGGCAACAAAAGAGACTTTAGTGTGAAACTGAAAAGCAAACTTGTGTACAAAAGTTGCTTAGTAGGTAGTGTATGCCTTGTAATTTACACTATTTCCTAGGGGAAACATAAATTTGGCAGGAGAATGTGGCACAGCGGCCAGTGCTACCGACTTGGGAGCTGGGGTTCCAGGTTTGAGTCTCAGCATCAGCTCAACATCCTGTGATTCTGGGCAAATCACTAGACCTCCCCATGCCCATGGACAGCGCCTGGATACCCTCAGGGGAATAATCTGTGCTGTATAAATCTACAAACTAAACGAGACTAAGCAAAAAGCATTACCAGCAGATTGTGAAAGGCTTTTATGGGCTTCTGTATGGATCCATGGATCCACCGCACAGGAGGGCCATTTTGAGAGCTGTGGTGGATCCACAGATCAGTAAAAAAATTTACCAAATTAGGTTTCTTAACAGGAAACATGGAAAGGATTAAAAATAGTGACCAGTGGAGTGGGTTAACAAAAATAAAAGATGAAAGGAAGTGTGTGATTTGCTAAGTATAGGAGTTGGGGTAAGAGCACATGATGAAGAGTAGGCATTTTAGCTACTTTTCTACTTATAGTCGAGAAGGATTGCCATAGTTCTGAGTTGAGATTTGGAGTGAAAACAGATGTTAACAGATATTATAGTGAAAGTTGGGTAACATCAAAGAGATTTTTTTAGGTATGATAATTAGGTGGTAATGTGAAACAGTAAATTAAAAAAAGTGTGAGTGTATATATGCTGAAGGAAAATGTATAGCTTCTTGACACTACAGTAAAATTCCAAACAGAAGGGACCTTGGATTAGAATACTAACTAAAATATAGTGAGTAACAAAGAAGGAAAAATAATTCCTATACCCAAAATATAGTTATTTTATTAATCCAGTATGAATGAATGTGTTAGAAATCAGATGTGGGGGCTTGCTTATAGTAGGCAATTTAATAGTGTGTAATTTGCACCCACTCACACAGTAAGGCAGGCACTTACATATCCAGTTACACTCCCGCAATAGCACTTATGCACCCACAACTCATATAGCCAGTCAGTGACTGAGACACTCAGTCACACACCCATAAAACTAGTCACACCAATTTACACACCGATGCATCCACTTGCATAGTCATGCACACACCCATAAAGGCACTGTCACACCTACTCACACACCTCTATAACCATTCATGTACGCAGCACCCATACAGTCAGTTATACATGCACTTACACACACATGCATCTAGTTTTACACTCAGTCACCCACACATACAGCCACTAACATACCTATTAACAAAGCTATACAGCCACTCAAACACCCAGTTAGTTTAAGTTTATTTAGACAGTTGCAAGGTTATTTAAAACCATTGAAATAAAAGTTGTTCAAGATAATACATATTTACATAGGAAGACAATTAATAATTCTAATAAAAAAATCTTACAACTCAAATTTTTTAAATATGACAAATATTAAGAAGGCAGATAGTTACATCTTTAAAATTGGAAATGCTATTAAACAAGAACTTTTCAATTCATGTATCTGCCATCAATCAGCAAATCTGCCTCTGTCAAAAACCTTAGGAAACACTATATTATTACTCAAAGAAAATATGACCATTGAATAATGACTTACACATTTACAAAGTAAATCATGATAAGACACTGTTAAATTCCAATTGTAAAATCTTTAGTTTCAATATAAAATATATTAAGTAATGAAAGGCAAGTAAAGATCATAATTTAAGGCTGAAAGTACACTCAAAGGGGAATATTTCAGTTCCTTTGTCTACCTTAGGGGGATTTAAGTTAAAAAGTGAACAAGTCTACCCCTAATAGTTGAAATGTGACGAAACGCCAATTTAACTGAGGGTCCCCTGGGTCAAATCAGGCTAAAATTGCCTGTCCTCTTTTTGGAACTCCTACAGAGGCGACAAGTGGCAGGTAGGTCTCCATGTGACCAAGGTGCCATGTGTTTTTAACTGGTAATAGTCCCAGTCGGTATCTTAAAAACTGCTGCTTGATGATATCTTGGTAACCTGTGGCAAAATAATCTTATAGGGCAATAGACTTGAAATTATTTAATGTCATCCACCCGTGTGCCCTTTGTGTTAATGTGGCTTTATCTTCTATAGCTGATTGAATTTTAAGTGCCTTCTTAACCAAACGCTTAAAGGCGTGTAGATCAATTGGTGTATCCCAAAGCTGTGCAAGACCTGTAAGAGAAAGTGACTCTTGCAAATACTCTTTTCCTGGTGATGTAAGGTGATACTGTAGTTCATTCCACAACATATGATTCAATGAGTTCGATTTGATTTTCCTGATTTTATTCCAGCATATTATGTATGCACTGCATCTAGCTAGTGACTGCTTGACCAATCAAAATCCTAGCCTTATCTAAGCCAGAAAGGTGTAACTTGGAAAGGAGAATATAGTTCTGGAAGCTTGAGAGGCTGCATTATCCAAAGTGCTTGAATCCTGACCTCTAAAAGTCTTGCTTCCATATGAAATTATTGGAAGGAGTTTTGCACTTACATCTTCCAGTAGTAGTGTCAAGGAGGGTCCGGCTACCTTTTTCTTCAGATTTTTGAATGCTTTAGTTAGAACCAAGCCTTTCTTTTGGATCACCAACTTCTGCCTAGAGAAGCTACCTTTATTGTCGATAATTACTCCAAGGTATTTGTATTCGTCTACATTTTTCAGCCACTCTTTACACATAAACCAAGCCTGCGTTTGTGTTTTCTAAATGTTATGACACATGGTTTTTGTTTTGCCAAAATTGATCTGTAGGCCATTGGCTTCTGAATAAGTCATCATTGTGTCAAGGAGTCGATGGAGACCCAATCGGTTACGGCTTACCAATAGCACATCGTCAGCATATAAGAAGCTTGATATAAATGTTGCTCCTAATTTCGGGTCATGAGAATGACATGATTGTAATGATTCCGTCAAGTCTGCCAAGGAAAGATTAAATAGGGTTGGTGCCAAAACACAGCCTTGTTTTAGGACTTGAGTGGTTTGAATCTTCCGAGAAAGATGCATGCCTGCTCCTATTTTGATTTGAACCCATGTGTCGCTAAACATCATTATCAACATATTTAAAAAATTTTGTGGTATATTCCAATTTGCTAACTTCCACCATAAATTCCCTCGGTCTACACAGTAAAAGGCTGATTTAAAATTCATATAGTAGAAGTATAATAATTATTTGGAAGCACGGGCAGCGTCCATAAGTAAGGAAATTGCCAAAATATTTGTGATTGTGCCGGTGGATTTTATAAACCCAGTCTGATTAAATGGAAAAATGTTGTAAATAGAAGACCATGATGATAACTCTTCCAGCACAGTTCCGACAAAATATTTGGCATCGACATCCAATAATCTTAAATGGCAGTAGTTTGCCCGGGACGATCTATTACCTCTTTAAATATCGGATATATAATCGACCCCTTCCAGGATGCGGGAATAATTTGTGTGCTCCTAACTTCTGCAAATACTGGTGCCAGAATTTCGTCCCAAATATCTTGGTTATATTTGACGACAGCAGGGAGTATGCTGCTTGGGCCCGGGGCTCCCTCTTTCTGTATTTGAATCCGACATTTGATCTCTTATGTCTCATATTTGGTGGAATGCCCTGAGAACACCCAGTTAGATTGTGACAGAAGCAGTTGCACATCCAATCACACACCTGCAGAGCACTTATGTATCCACCACTAATAGAGCCACTTCCACACACAGTTACATACCCAAGCACTCACTATCCATACAGCCACACAGACCCATTTAGACACCAATACTCAGACACCTACAGAGCCTGTTACACACAGATATAACCACTCATGTATCTATTCAGTTGTTTATAGTGTGTAATCTAATAGCATGTGATCTGAAATTAAATGTATTCTATATTTGCTTTGCAGATACCTACTTGTGTCTAAAGAGTAATGTAAAACGGAAGGATCAGCTGAAAAAACATAATAAGGATTATGCCTCTTGACAGCATCTATAGAGTGGGCAACAGATGATATAGTTAGTTGGACTGGCAGGACGTTTCACACAATGACTTGCAGTTTTTGGTGCAACAGTGAGAAGGGTAAGTATTTGGTCAAGTTGCAAAATTGTCCAACTAGTGATGGTAATGCATCACCTTCTGCCTTTTGTTATCATCCTCTGGTACGTCCTTGTATGTATGGTTTTCAGATGTTTTGAAACAGATGATATGCTGGGTAAAAACATCTGCAATGTATCTCTTGGCAGTTTCTTGCTGCATATAGTGATTTTGAAATTATTCTGGAAGTGGTAAGTGTTCTTCTTTTTCATCCTACTCTTTACATTTTTTTCTATTTTCAGCAGAAGAGATATTAACATGGATATTCTCTTCTTTTGAAGGAAAATACATTGTACATAGGAGCTCTGCTGCAGAGACTGCCTCCAGAGAGATGTTACACTAAATCACTAAAAACATTAAAAAAAGGTTTGTATTTGTAAATAGTAAAATAAGTTATGTTATGTTTATTTGTTAATTGCTTAGTTTAAATTGCATACTGTGTTAATAAATTGTATTTATAAAGTTATATAATGTAAGTTCTAAATTGAACTTATGGATCAAATTGTAGTACAATTTATATAAAACAAAAGTAGTTAAATTCACTTAAAAATCGAAGGTTACAGGGACATTATAGGTAGGAAGAAGCATTACACTCTTTTTAGAAATCACTATAAAAAAATCTTAAAAGGACGTTATAGTTAGGAAATAGAATTAAAACAACCTTAGAAATCCACTAAAACCCACAGATTGCAGGGACATTATAGTATAACAAAGTTTAGAAATTCGCTGAAAAAATAGAGGTTACAAGGATGTTATAGTTAAGAAATAGTATAAAAAAAAATTAAATTCACTGAAAAAAAAAGGTTACAGGGACATTCTAGTTAGGTAAATGTTTTACACACACAAAACCATTGCAGTTCAGCTGTTATAATTGCCTGAGCTAAAGATAACTTATGCCCCAACAATGTATGGCTTATAAACTCACATATTATTACATCACTCCTGACATGGTCAATGACATCACTGATGACATCTCAAATGACATCACAGATGACATCATCCAGCAAAGTGAACATCAATACACTTAAAAAAATACCATTAACACCTTCTGTGCGGCCCCGATTTCCTCGGTGTGCTGGGCCCCTATGTAAATGGGTGTGGTCGTGACGGAACCATTCCGTCATCAGCACAGCTCAACCGTGACTAATGACGGAATGGTTCCGTCACCAGCATCAAAGGGGTTAAACATAAGAGGAACAACATAGGTGCCAACAAATGCACTGAAATAATCAAAGGTTACAGGGATGTTATAGTTAGGAAATAGGATTTTAAAAAACTTAGAAATTCAATGAAAAAAAGTAAAGTTACAGGGATGTTATAATTAGGCTCAGATTTTACTCATACAAAACCATAGAAATTCAGCAGTTATAGATACCTAAGCTTACTATGACTTACACCTCTGCAGTATACTGCTTATGATCTCAAATATTACATCACTCATGACATGGTCAGTGACATCACTGATGACATCCCCAATGACATCTTTTGAAATAATTTTGAAATATGGGGCAAACCTACTACCTGTGATCCTCAATAAAGATTGAGTAAGCTCCCCGCAAGTGGCATCTTCACTGGGGTAACCCGTGTTTGTTGGATATATATAATATATACATATATATATTACTTACCTTAACCACTTGTGGTATATGCCTTTACAACACATGCCTTTGTGTTGTAATGCATGCGTGCTAAAGGCAGATGTGATGTAAAAGTATGCATTGCAACGGTAGCGTTGTAACAGCACTTGTGTTGTTACATCCATGTCATAATGGCATGCGCTGTGTTGGCATGCAATGTAATGTCATATATTCAGATTTAACAAAAGGTGTTTAACGTAAACCAGGATGCAACGGGTTACATTTGTAAAGTAAAGTAAAAGCACATTGAAGGATGTAAGAAATTACCTCTTTTTGCATGTTCATCCTCATGTTTTTGGACAGATGCTGCTGATTTTGTTTTTAACGCTGCAAACAGTGACACTGTTGTCACTGCTGTCCAAACCCCAGTGGAAGTGCTCTGGACATGGTAGAAATTTCCTAAGTCCTAATTGGCATTTTTAACTTCCAAGAAAGGGCATAGTACATGGTGCAGGAAATACACCAATGGAATAGAAAAGGTCAAAGTCAACTGAGGACTGCAGGACATGTTGTGCCATCCAGTAGGCTGCCAAAGGAAACATAGCTTCAGGTTTCAGGCTATGTAAACTGACTTCTGCTACTTTTAAACTTGCAGGCGAATCTGTCAAAATAACCCTTTTTGACAAGAAAGAACCCACATTTTAAATATTAAATGTCACCCTGAAGTAAACCTTGTATCCCGCAATGTAGGGTGCTTTGTGGCTAGGTAGGGCAAAAGGGGAATTTAATGTTGCAGTGTACCTACAGACATTACAATTAAAAGCTATTTTCACTGTGAAGGTCTGTAGCTGTTCTATGGAGTTCAGACTAAAATCATATATCTGCCAACTTTGGATTGAGATAAGTTGCAGAGGCAATTAAACCACAATTTATTATCATTTATTAAAATCCAATTAATGTTTAATAAATATTTAGGAAAAGTGACTTTACAAAAATATACAAATGAGGGAAACTGGGTTCTTGTTGCAGTACCCACCACTTGGTGCCTCGTTTTTAATGCAACTTTGACTGAGGTTTACTGGGTCCTTGCTAATCAGGTTCCCAGTACCAGTGTTCTTTTCCCTAAAACTGTACCACCATTGGCACAACTTCAGCCCCATTCAAGTCCCAGTAAATGGTATCCTTGGTATCTAGGGCATTGGAGCCACTGGTCCACTAGGGCTGCAGCATGTATTGTGTCACCCTAGGTGTCACCCTAGGTACCCCTCACCAAGAGCATGCACATTGCCAGTGCAGGCTGCATGTCTTGGTGCGAACAAAAAAATTAAGAATCAACATGGCACACAGCCCTTTGTGCAATCCCCCCAGACGCTGCATGAGATATAGGTAAGACACCCCTGCTGCAGGCCTTACAGCCCTAAGGCAGGGTGCACTACATCCCATGTGTCGACATATCTCCAAGTCCATTCTTGGAAACTGTAAGCGCACAGGGAAGCCATAAAGAGAGCATGGACTGGATACTTGTCAGTACGAGTTTCCCAGCTCCATGATGGCTTCACTGTACCAAGAGATGTTTGGTACCAAACATATTGTCTTAGTAAATCCTCACTGATGCCAGTGTTGGATTTATTAATAAATGCACACAGAGGACACCTTAGAGGGGTCCCCTGAAAACCTACAAACTACTAGTGGGGTTACCAAATGGTCTTAGCTAGCCTGTCATCATTAGACAGGTTTCTGGTCTCCTGGGAGGACAGTCTTAGCTCTCAGAGGCCAGGAACAAAGCCTGCTCTGTGCAGGGTGTTTCACAACTCCTCCATGCAGGATCTGCCGTCCAGGGCGGGAAGCTTCAAAGGACAAGCCACCTTTGAAATGCAACCCAGGTCTCTCCTGTTAATGGAGAATGCCAACCTCCCTTTCCAGACTCCCTTTTGAGGGGAGGATAGGAGGAAAAATTAGTAAGAATAGAGGGTGGGTTCACAGTCTGCCAGCATAAGTAGAAACTAACAAGAGCATGACACAAATGTCCATGTGAACTTGGGTATCAAGTATATAACTTGGAACATGATTTCACATGGAACTAATATTTTAGGGACAAAATATGATAGTGCAGGAAATCCAGGATGGGTTCAATCTTCTAAATAACAGTAGTATTTTTTACAGAAAATAAATTCTATGCAGGCATCCTCTGACTTGGAGCTTGCCGTCTCAAGCATTCAATCCTTCAATATAGCGATCAGCACGCAAAACTGAACTGACTATCCTGCGCAGGCTCCCTCCATGGGAGTTCGCCCAACATGGAACTTTCCACCTCATATGAATGGGGTCAGCGCTACAGGTTGACGTCCATGGTCCTGCAGTATGTTTATTTACATTGTCACTTTTCCTATTCTTGATGGTTTTGGTTGATAAGACTTGGGGCTCATACTCACTGCTTACTTGATAGTTAATTTTGTGACTCATGTTTTATGAACGAATAAACTTTTTATTCTGCTGAATCAAATTTAATAATTTTGGAATACTGGCTGGTGTTTCTTTATAATTAAAAGAGAACAGAATTTCTTTTCTGTAAAAACACTACTGTTATCAAGAACATTAAATCTAACCAGGATTTCCTTCAATATCATATTTTGTCCATAATAGATAAGTTCCATGTGAACATTTCTTCTGAGTTATACACAGTCAGCCCTCAGGTGGAGAAGGTGATGTGGTACCAACTTTTCCAATTCCTCCATCTTGTTATGGAAGGAATTACCCTATAAGGGTCAGGGTTGTGCCTCTTCCTACAGGAAGTGGTAATCCTAAAAGTAGATATCCCATTGGCTACTACCTGTCGCTCCCTTGATGCCCCTAAATATAGTGTCTGAATTGCTGTATCAATGAGTGACTGAGTTTGTAAGTGGCTTTATGTGTGAGTGAATGGCTGTTGTTTTAGTGGGATCTGTTTAAGTGAGTTGGTGCACGAGTGGCTGTATTGGAGAGTGAGTGTCTGTGTAAATGGCTGTATGGGTGAGTGACCAGATATGGGAGTACTTGTATGGATGTGGTTGTATGGGTGTGTGTGCTTGTATAGGTGAGTGAGTGGCTGTGTTGAGAGGCTGTGTGGGCAAGTGCGTGGGTGTGTGATTGGCTGTATGGGTGAATATGTAGGTGTGTGACTAGCTGTATGGGGGAGCGTGTGACTTTGTGAGTGACTGTATGGATAAATGACTGGTTGTATGAGTAGCTGTATAAGTGAGTGAGTATTGTGGGAGTCGATTGGGTATGTGAGTGGCTCTATGGATAAGTGAGTGGTTCTGTGAGTTGTTGTATGGGTATGTGAGTGGGTATGTGAGTGGCTGTATGGGCATGTGAGTGGGTGTGTGAGAGGATATACATGAGTGTGTGTGGGTATGTGAGTAGTTCTATGGATGATGTCATCAGTGATGTCATTTGAGATGTCATTGTGGATGACATCAGTGATGTTACTGACCATGTCATGAGTGATGTAATATTTGAGATCTTAAGCAGTATACTACAGAGGTGTAAGTCGTAAGCTTAGGTATCTATAACTGCTGAATTTCTATGGTTTTGTATGAGTGAAATCTGAGCCTAATTATAACATCCCTGTAACTTTAGTTTTTTTCATGGAATTACTAAGTTTTTTTAAATCCTATTTCCTAACTATAACATCCCTGTTACCTTTGTTTATTTCAGTGGATTTGTGGCACCTATGTTGTTCCTCTTATGTTTAACCGGTTCCATGCTGGTGACCGAACCGCTCCATCACCAGCCTCAGACGCGCTGTGCTGGTGACGGAAGGGTTCCATCACGGTATGCCCGGCACGCCTTCGCGGCAGCGATTTCGCGCCTGCGCGGCGTGTTCTATTGAGGGTGTGGGGCCGTGACGGAACCGTTCCGTCACAAGCACAGCGCGCCCGAGGCTCGTGATGGAGCTGTTCTGTCACGAGCATGGGAGCGCCACGCGCCCTCCCCCCTAGCGCTGCGGCGGAATTACCGCCACAGCGAAGGAGTTAATGGTATTTTTTTAAGTGTATTGGTGTTTACTTTGCTGGATGATTTCATCTGTGATGTCATTTGAGATGTCATCAGTGATGTCATTGATCATGTCAGGAGTGATGTAATAATATGTGAGTATATAAGCAAAACATTGTTGGGGCATAAGTTATTGTTAGCTCAGATAATTATAACAGCTGAACTGCAATGGTGACCCAGATGGGCCGCGCTGTTTTAGCAGGAAGTCCACAAATTGAAGGTTTTGATAACACTGGCATTGGATGTTTTTGCCACTTTTCAATATCCACTTGGGACATTTAATTTTACATTACAGTCCAAGGTTTCGATGTCATCAGTCCAGTGTAGGCCGAGAACAAAGAAGGGGGTCATAAAGCATAAAATCTACATGCATTTTCTATAGAATTCTTTAAGACAAGTTTTGGCAAAAACTGCTGAACGGAAATACACCAAACTTGTCAGGAAGCTAGATCTTGGTCCACAGTTTGTGCTTTTTGTGTTTTAGAAGAAATCCATTTTGTAGTTTTTGAGCTATTAAGAGTAAAAAATAATTGTATATTTTGACAGTTGGGCTCGGGAGAGGACCACAATCCTCCTGCAAGAGTGCAAAATCAAAAATGGAGCCCTGTGATTGCGGGAGTGAGAGGCTCCCATGAGTCTCACAAGAGATCTATCATTACAGAGAGATGTGTCAGCAGAGAATCCAGTACCTCCGCACACACTAGTATACATACTTATCATCGCAGAGAAAGGTAAAAAAGGAGAGGCTAGTTCCTTGCCACACCCTACTACGTACAACTGTAATCTGACTGAGAGGTCTGAAACGAGAGGACAGTGCCTCTCCAAACTCTACTACCAACACCCAACATCTGGGAGAGAGGTCTTGAAGGAGAGGCCAGTCAGTCCATACACCCTACTACTCACACCTATCATTACAGAGAGAGGTCTCAGCAGAGATACCAATCCCTCCACATACCCTACTACGCACACTCATCATCTAAAAAAGAGGTCTGAAAGGAGAGGCCAGTCCATCCTCCTATACACGCCCATCATTATTACAGAGAGAGGTCTCAAAATAAAGGCAGTCCCTTCAACCACCCCACTGCGCACACCCGTGATCTGAGAGACAGGTCTGAATGGAGAGCCCAGTCCCACCCAACACTCTACTATGCACACTTTACAGAGAGAGGTCTCAGCAATAGGCCAGTCCTTTTACACACCTTACTACGCACACCCGTTATCTGAGAGAGATCTGAAAGGAGAGCCCAGTCCCTCCCCACACCCTAATACTCGAACCTATTATTACAGAGAGAAGAATTAGCAGAGAGGCCAGTCCCGCCACACAACCAAATATTCACACCTGTCATCTGAGAAAGAGGTCTAAAAGGAGAAGGCAGTCCCTAATCACACCTGACTATGCATATCTGTCATCTGAGAGACAGGTCTGGAAGGAGATGCCAGTCCCTCTCAATACCCTACTGCACACACCCATCATTACAGAGAAAGGCCTCTGCAGAGAGGCCAGTCCCTCTACACAACCTACTATGCAGACCCATCATTGCAAGACATCTCAAAATACGATTGCTGGTGACATGTCTTGATACTAGAGTTACAATAACTGAGCAAAGAAATAATTTCTATTGAATATTTATCTGTATAATACTCACACACATTTTAAAAAGATTTTGCAAACTGTGAAACATGTCCTGTTTTGTCGCAATAAAAAAACCTTATTTTACAAAAAATAATATCAGAACACAACATATATTATAAAGTAATTCTTCCATACATACACTCACAAAACCTAGAAATTCACTGAGAAAACAAAGGTTAAAGAAACCTTATAGTTAGGTGTAATAAAATATTTGAATTAGAGAAAGGAGTTTGGTTCAGCAGTCTCAAATAACAATATGCAAATCCAGAATGTAATGGACAAGTGTAACAAACACAAGTTATGCAATGTAATTACTTTTTCAAAACGTCGTTTTCAATAAACCAATGATATCTGTACAACAAATACAATTAATCACAAAAAATTCATAGTTTCATTACTAGTTGGTTTTATTTTTATTTCTTTCGATGTTCCCAGCATAGAATTTGCCAACACGTGTTTCGTCTAAACACAGACTTTTTCAAGGCTGGAAAAGTAAAAACAAAATATTATGCTTCCAATTTTACAAAAACGATACAGAATTGCTGGTGAAAAATATTGCTAAGTCGTGACACAGTATTGTGGCCAAACTAGGGGCCATAAAAACAGAGTATAAGAAGAAAAATCTCTAAGCATTCTAAGTGCTCAGGAGTCAGTGATTGTCTAGTTAGTACCAGCAGAAAAGTTATAGAGAAGGTCAAGGATAGTGATTAAGCACATATTCACCCCAATAAAAGTGTATATATCAAAGCTGGATTCCTCTAAGCATGTGTTTTAACCTTCACCTAGTGCCTCTCCAGAGATAAAGTGGACTGTAAGAGAAAGTTTTAAAGGGTAGTTGTAGGCAGAGATTGCATTTTAAAAACCCACCAATTCGTAGGTTCGCAGTCAATATGTTTCTATCACGAACAATTGCGTAACCACAATGTAAGGAGATGCCACAAGTACAGTCTCCTAATAGAATCTATTGTAATGAACAAATGATTGATATTAGCAGGATGACTCATTCTCAACAAGACATAGCACATACACCATCTAGATCCAACTGTATTGGTATGTTGTACAGAGAGCATAAATAGATCTTACCCACTGTATCGTTCATATGAGCCTCTCAGTTACCCATTCGTCTCTAAGACAGCTAGGCAGCATCCGATAAGGCCTACCAGAAAAATAGATTGCTCCTTTGCATTACGGTAACTATTGAGAAGAATTTGTATAGTCTACACCGTATGGTCTGACAACTGTCTTTATGGACTGGGCAGGGAATGTAATAAATCTCACCCTATAAGCTGCATGTGCAAAACATATGGATAATCTATATTCAAGCCCATTTAAAGAGTTAATCAAATTCATAACTTGAGTTTGTTACACTTGTCCATTTCATTCTGGATTTGCTTATTGTTATTTGAGAGTGCTGAACCAAACTTCTTTCTCTAATGCTTATGTACACACAGCAACTAGTACTGTGTACTTAGCACCTTAGGTAGTGGGTGCTTGAAGCTATTAGTGCTCCTGATCGAACAGCCAGGTCTTGAGCATCTTCCTGAAGGTCAGCAGGTCTTGGGTCTGTCGTAGGCTCAGTGGGAGGGTGTTCCATGTCTTGGCGGCGAGGTGGGAGAAGGATCTCCCACCAGTGGTAGTTCTTCGGATGCGCGGGACGGTGACGAGTGAGAGGTCGGCGGAGCATAACTGGCGGTTGGGGATGTAGAAGAAGAGCCGTCTGTTGAGGTAGGCTGGGCTGGTCTCGTGGAGTGCCTTGTGTGTGTGGATGAGCTTAAAGGATATCTTCTTGTTGATGGGGAGCCAGTGCAGGTTTCTCCAGTAGGGGGTGATGTGGCAGTGGCGTGGTACGTCGAGGATCAGTCGTGCCGAGGCGTTTTGGATGCGTTGTAGTCGTTTGATGAGCTTGGTCGGGGCTCCCGCATAGAGAGCATTTCAGTAGCCGAGCCTGCTGCTGACGAGGGCCAGGGGACTGTCTTTCTTGTATCTGTTGGGATCCATTTGTAGATCTTGTGGAGCATGCGTAGGGTGTTGAAGCAGGAGGAGGAGACGGCGTTGACTTGCTTGGTCATTGAGAGCGTTGAGTCGAGAATGATTCCCAGGTTGTGTGTGTGGTCAGAGGGTATCAGGGCTGCTCCCAGTGCCGTCGGCACCAGGAGTCATCCCAGACTGAGTGGTTGGAGCCGAGGATGAGGACCACCATCTTGTCTGAATTCAGTTTCAGATGGCTGGTCTTCATCCAGTCGGCGACAGCCTTCATTCCTTCATGGAGGTTGGCTTTGGCCGTGATGGGGTCCTTGGTGAGGGAGAGGATCAGTTGAGTGTGGTCGATGTAGGAGATTATGTTGAGGTTGTGCTGTTAGGCGACGTGTGCAAGCAGGGCCATGTAAATGTTGAACAGTGTCGGGCTGAAGGAGGATCCCTGGGGTACGCCACAAATGTTCTCGGAGGCTTTGGACCGGAATGGGGGGAGGAGGACGCTCTGGGTTCTGCCAGAGAGGAAGGAGGTGGTCCATTTCAGAGCCTTGTCTCGGATCCCTGCGGCATGGAGGCGTGCGTGTAGTGTGTGGTGGTAGACGGTGTTGAAGGCGCCGGAGAGGTCTAGGAGGATGAGTGCTGCGGTCTCACTGTTGTCCAGCAGGATCCTAATGTTGTTGCTGGCGGCAATGAGGGCAGTCTCGGTGCTGTGGTTGCTGCGGAACTCTGACGGGGAAGGGTCCAGGATTCTGTTTTCTTCGAGGTATTGGGTTAGCTGTCATTTTCTCGATGACCTTGGCTGGGAAGGGGAGCAGAGAGATGGGCCGGAAGTTCTAGAGGTCTCTTGGGTCTGCCTTGGGTTTCTTCAGTACGGCGTTGATCTCAGCGTGTTTCCAGCTCTCTGTGAAGGTCACGGTCTCGAGGGAGAGATTGATGACGTAGCGCAGATGGGGTGCAATGGAGCTGCTTGCTTTGTTGAAGACGTGGTGTGGAAATGGGTCTGCCGGAGAGCCGGAGTGGATTGTGCTCATGGTCTTGATGATGTCATTGATGCTCACGCTGGCCCAGGCTAGCAGGGGTTGTGTTCGATGGTGTGCAGAGGGTCTGTTGTGTTGCTGTCTGTTGGGGCTGTCTGGGTGTTGAAGCTGTCGTGGATGTCTGCTATCTTGCGGTGGAAGAAGGTGACGAGGGAGTTGCACAGGGCTTGCAACGATGGGATGTCATTGGTGTTGGAGCTGGGGTTGGAGAGTTCCTTCATGATGTTGAAGAGCTCCTTGCTATTGTGTGCATTGTTGTCGAGGCGGTCTTTGAATGAGGTTCTCTTCGCAGCCCTGATGAGGTGGTGGTGGTTGTGGATGGCGTCCTTGTGTGCTGTGCGGCTGTCCGGAGTTTGTTCGCTGTGCCACTTCTTCTCTAGTTTCCGGCAGGCTTGCTTGGAGGCTAGGAGTTCTGGGGTGAACCAGATGACCCTCTTGCTAGTGTCTCTGTGGGGGGTTTCTGCAGCGGGGCGAGGGTGTTGGCGCAGTCCTCGATCCAGAGTATGAGGCTGTGTGCAGCGTTGTCGGTGTTGGAGGGTTCGGTGGGTGGGCTGAGAGCGAGGTTTGCATGCAGTTGGTCCTCTGTGATTTTGCTCCAGCAGCATTGGGGGATCTGTTGGGTGCGGTGGGTTTCTGGAAGGTGAAGTGGATGCACCAGTGGTTAGTCCAGGGGAGTTTGGTGGTGTGGCTGACGGAGACATGCGGGCTTGAGGAGAAGACAGGGTCGAGCGTGTGGCCGGCGGAGTGGGTGGGCGTTGTGACGAGTTGCTTCAGTCTGAGGTTGGCAAGGTTATCGATCAGGGTTGTGGAGTTGTTGTCGTTGTTGTTCTCAAGGTGAAAGTTCAGGTCTCCGAGGAGGATGTAGTCGGTGGAGGTCAGGGCGTGCGTGCTTATAAACTCGGCGATGGAGTCGATGAACTGGGGGCAGGGTCCAGGGGGTCAGTAGACGAGGGTGCCTCTGAGGGTGGAGTTGTGGTCCGTGTGGATCTGGCAGTGCATGTGTTCGGCGGTGATGAGCGAGTCGTCGGTGCTAGTCAAGACCCCGATGCTGTTCTTGTGGACAATGGCGATTCCTCCTCTGACTCCGTTGGTGCGGTCTCTGCGGGTGATCTTGTAGCACTCTGGGATGGCTATGGCGATGTTGGGTGCGGAGGAGTCATTCAACCAGGTCTCTGTCAGGAATGCGATGTCCAGGGATGTTGTGACAGTGTGTTTGCGCGTGGAGCGGGTGTTCAGTAGTATGCATCGCAGGTGGGTGCGTTCTTTCTTGGCGGGTGGTTCGTCGGCTCTGAAGCTGGTGTAGCTGCAGTTCCAGCAGGTGAAGGGAGCGTGTGTGCGTTTCAGGGTGGCCTTGAAGCAGGTGTGGGTCCGTCTGGGGTTGAGAGCGTGCTGGCATCATAGCGGTGGCGGTCGTCGTGGCGGGTGTGGGGGTCAGGGGTTCTGGCACTGGGTGCAGTCCAGCGGCACGGCCACGCATTGGCCGGCATATATGGGGAGGTGAGGGGGAGGAGCAGCTGGGAGGCGGGGGCAGCGAATGGGCAGTCAGTGCTGCGGGGCCACAGGGGACGCAGCGGCGGGTTAGGTGAGGGACGACTAGGGGAAAGAGGGCAAGGGCACAAAATCGAGGGGCAAGGGGCATTACAAAAGGCAAAGGGCACAGAATACAGGGGGGGGAACGGTTGTCACAGAAGGCAAAAGGGCACAGAATACAGTGGCAGCTAAGAGACAGAAGACAAAAACCAGCAGAGAGGCACGGGGGCAGCGAGGGGAATGGAAGGAAAACCGGGCAGAGAGACACGGGGAGAGCGAGAGGAACAGAGGGAGGAAATGGGCACAGACCACGTGTAGGCAGTGGGGGAAGACAGACAACAGCAGTCACAGACACAACAATGAAAAATACAGGCAATACAATAAAAACAATAAAGCAGAAGAAGAGTAGACCTACGGCCTACCACTGGCCACCAGGGATGAGGTGCCGGTGGTAGCCTGAGGGTGGAGGAGGGCCTCGAACTTCCTCAGCCATTGCAGCTGAGGCAGGAGACACATGTGTGGTGTTGTGCGGAGGGGGGCGACCTACCTGTCGCTATAAGAACTTTTTAATAATAATATTTTAATATTAATAGAATACATCAAATTAAAAATTGACTACAGATATATGAGAAACACTCTTTGACTGCAGGGTTCAATATCTATACAATTGTTGACAGAAAGCCAAAATAGTGAGTGCCAGTTCAAACACAAATGCCTTGCTACGGACAGCTTTATCGGTATAAACCTTTGACACTCACCGAAACTAGGTTGAGAAATTAAGTTGATAGGAGCTGAAAAATAGGTGCTGTAAACACATTGGGGCAGATTTACAAGCCCCTTGCAACACTTTTGTGCCACAATTGCGTCATTATACCTGCGTCAGGTATAATGTATGCAGGTGGGAGTTCCCACATAAGTAAGCCTCATAGAGATGACTCAGGGAAATCGGCAAGATTTCACTGCACCACTTCTCGGACACCACTGCGTCAAAACGTTACACCTGCTTGGAGCCGGCATTAGGATTGAGGCAGTGTATTGAATTTAGGCCTCCCCCAAGCATTGCTAGAGTTTCGTCATTCTTCCGACACAACTCCAGCAATGCGTAGCTTTTGCGCCCACAGATGAGTCAAACTTACTGATGCGTCTGTCAACCCTTGCACCATGGTGCACCGTATTGTAAATATGACGCATCCATATTGGCGAAAGGGTTTCTTTCTCAGCTCTAACACAGAGATGCATCAGTTTCTTGTAAATAAGCCCCATTGTTTTCTATGGAGAGAGTTCACTCTGTATCACACTGTTTTCAGACAGTGACACTCTCATGAGAAATGCACCATGCAGTATTATAAACAAATCTACTAAGAACAGTGTACACTCTATGCAACAATAACCACAATCTAAAGGTGCTAAATTAGATACTGACTGCACCCTTTGCGCTGTGGTGAAAACTTTACTCATCAATTCTAGCAAATCTAGCAAACGTGCATTTATTAGTTCCTGGTACATACAGTCTTCAATGTTCAGTATGAATTATCATGCTGACAAGATTCTCTCTAATAACTAAGGCAGCTTACAAAAGTTAATTTCTACTACATAGAATCTTTCTCCTGCAGGAAGGAATCTTTTTTTAATGGAACAAAAAAACATGTCTGAAGCATAAGGAACACAAGTCAACTGTCACATGCATGCAGAGTTACTCTTAAATAAAAAAATTTATAATGTGTTCAATATCTCTACACAGCTATGGGGCATTAGGAGCGCATGCATTTTTACACACATTAGCTGAATCCAAGCTGTACAAAATTAGGTAGAAAAGTAAGGTGACAGCTACCCGCCACTATTTAAACTATAAAACAAACTAGCACACTCATTGGATTATGTCATCAGTGATGTCATCAGTTAAGTAATTTGAGATGTTATATCATAATCAGTGCATAGCAGGGGCGCAAGTTATATTTAGCGCTGCTAACTATAACTGGTACTTTTCTTTTTTGTTTTTTTTAGTTCAAAACGTGAATGTTCATACTGACAACTTCACCTAACTATAACATTAATTTAACCCTTAGGTTTTTTTCAGTGAATATATATATCTTTATATCTTGATATGACTATATAACTAAATATATATATGTTTGTGTGATTACGTGATTTATGTTTGTGTGTATATATGTGTAAATGGTTGTGTGTGTAGGTAGTAGGTATATATATAAATATATATATATATATATATATGTATATATATATATATATATATATATATATATATATATATATATATATATATATATATTTTTTTTTTTTTTTTTTTTTTTTTTTTTGGTCCACAGCCATTTCAAATCTCAGAATAAAACCATCAAAATATCACAGTCAGTGGGGTTTTTCCCTTGTCTTAAATGTAAGGCATGTAAATTCAGCTGCAAAACAACAGAATACCCAAATCGTACAGGTGACAATAAACCGAACATTAAGATCAAACAGTTGCTGAATTGCAACTCAGAATACACGGTTTATTGTCTCACATGTCCATGTAAGCTGCGTTACATCGGCAGCACAATTAAACCGGTAAAACTCAGAGTTCTCGAACACATGCGGGCTATTACTAACAACGATAGATCCTATCCAGTAGCCCGCCACTTTGCACAAGAGCATCAGAGCAAATGGGAGAAACTGAGTTTTTACTGTATAGATCAGGTCCCCAAACTGGAACGAGGAGGAGACAGAGACAAGTCTCTTAGGATCTTAGAATCCAAACATATCATTGGCCTCAAAACCATCACACCTTGGGGACTTAACAACAACGAGGAACTTTGGGTACATCTGTAGATCGCTGTAATAATGGGGAGACAGAGTGGACTTAGAAACTGAACAAAAGACACCTTGCCACTTTCCCCGTAAACATGCCTTTTCATTCTTTCATTTTTTCATTTTTTCATTCCCTTAGACATGTATCTCACGCACACAGTAGAGTATGCCCATTCAGGGCTGAATAACGAACTCAAAACAAAGAAACTGAAATTGAGCAAATGTAAATGCTTTATTTATGTTTTGAATTTTGTTTTCCACTATGAATGTGTATATGATTAACAAAATGAATGATAACGTTAATGGTTTTTAAATGAGCACTATGCACTTTTACACAATCACCACGTATAAGTATTGGCTAATATGATAAATGCATGCTACAATATGGCGCCCACTATATTCAGAGAAAAATTGTCCTTTCTCTATTACTATTGTTAATGCAAATGGACCAATGACTTTAAAATGGTGGCTTTGATTTTATCACAAACGTTGCACTGACGAAGCCTGCAAAGGCGAAACGCGTCTGCGAGGGGTGAGGGGGTTCTGGTGATTAAAATTCTACAAACGGATACCAGTGTGCCGGCCCCTTCTTTTCTTCTGAAAACCACATGGTACCAGGAGTTGTGTAGCTATATATATATATATATATATATATATATACACTCCAACTTGCCTCCAAATGCGCATGCAGCGCCGACAGGTACGTGGACCACTCAATCAAAACGCCAGAGCCAGTCTGGAAATTTTAGCGTGATTTTTTTCATTCGTGATTAAAGGGTGCAAGCCTATATATATTACCATTGTGGATCTCCTATAAGCCCAAGTTTCACAGTTTACTCTGCCAACAAAGCATGCATTTAGTGACACAGTAGTAGAGGCCTGTCTTTCAGCTGTACTGGGGACTGTGGGTGCACAAAGGCAAGGAGGCCTGAGCCAGCACAGGACTATTAATCATTGAGACCCAAAGTGTAGATGCAGGAGGGGGCCAAAGGGGAAAAATACGGCTGAACATGAATGATTGACTTGGTAGACTGGAATAGGAGAGATCGGTGCCCTGTCAGTAGTGGCAGGCCTTTCAGAAAAGTGCACAGACAGGTTAGCCACCTTGGATTAATACAGCACTGTGGCACTTCCAAAACGCAGGGCTGTACCGTATTTACAAGGATACAGTGCATCCCTGTGTTCCCCCCTGTGCTGGAGCTAATTTTAGCTGCCTAGCGCCAACGCAAACACCCTAGCTTAATAGTGCCAGGGTACCTGCATAGCAGGGGAAAATTGTTTACGTGCAGGAGGTTGTCCCTTCCTTTACATAAACAATCTGATATGGCATTTAGAAACTTCTATGTGTGCTGCTTAATGAATTACAGATAGAAGTTGCAAAACGGAAAATATTTTATTGTTTGTTTATGTGCAGGAAGGGTCACAACGCAGCACACATACAAATAGCCAAAAACTAGAAGTGAAACATTTCTCCCCGTTGCGCCTGTTTAAGACTTAGGGGCACATTAGGATGGCGGGCAGGCTTTGCCCACCCGCCACCCTATCGGGATACGGGACCGCCAGCCTCAAGGGTGGGGGTCCTGAAATGTGCATTAGGATGCGCCCGCCACAGTGGCGGGCGCAATCCTCATGTTAACATTGTGGTGGGCGGTGCTCACTGCACTGCCCGCCATAATCTGAAAAGCAAATGAACGCATTTGCAGACACGAAGCAGCAGGCAGCCCGCAGTGCCTGCTGCTTGGTGTATGCAAATGCGGGGGGGTACCACAGGTACCCCCCCATTGCACAGAACACCTCGGCCATCACCAGGGGGGCCCGCTGGGGGCCCCCAAACCAAAGACCGCCTGTCTTTACGTGGCGGCATTGCCGCCACGGAAAGGCTTGACAGAATGCCCATTGTAATATGGCTGGCGGTGTCTAACAGACACCGCCACCATATTAAACATATTCCGCCCCGGCCGCAAGGCGACCGGGGCGGAAAACAGGTGGCCGGTGTTTTTCACCGCAGCGGTCATCCCTGCCATCCAAATATGGCGGGGGGGATTTGGCAATGGATGTCGGGCGGATAGGTCTTCCCTGGTCTTCATTTTGGCGCTGCCCCATCGTTAGGCTGCCCTTGTAAATATGGGGCAGAGTCAAAAGCAATGGGTGTTGCAGTGGAATGCCCATCGCAACACCCATTGCCCACCGCTAAGTATAGTGTGAAAGGAGGTCTTATTCATAAGGCGGCGTTAAGCCACGTTAAGTGGCTTATCGCTGCCTTGTGAATATGGTGAAGTCCTTATCGCCACCACAACGTCAGAAAAGTGACATTGTGGTGGTGATAGGGACTTGTATGTATGACCCAGGAGTCCATGAAGTGCACGTACCTGTAAAAATACAGTCTTGTTAAATGGATCCTCTAAACGCACTTCACCGGCTCTTACTAAAGTCAAGGTTCAAGTGTTAAACACTCCACATCATGAGCGAGGTCTTCTGGAGGATCGTCTTGGGGTACATGCAAATGTAGCCTTCATCACTACCAATGGTGGCTGCTCCTTAACGGGGGTGGTAGGGCAGGGGGATTAAAAAAAACACTTACCTGCAGGCTGGCCGCTGCCTCTCGGTCCTCTTTGGTCGACTTCAGTTGCAGGAAGTACACAGGCTCCCAGACTCCCCTAGTCTATCACGACGATGCAGGTGTGGGAGGTTCACAGAACATGGCCAATCAATGTATAGCTTTATTGTGAAGCAATGGATTGATTGGCCATGTTCTCCCTCTAACTTTGGACAAAATGGTCTCTTCCCCTTCACCTGCCGCATCAGTGATGGCATTACATGCGAGGGATAGAGAAGTAGTGTGCCCAAAATCACCCTGGCATGTACCTCCACAGGCTTCCATAGTAAGGTGAAAATACTGCTATGGAAAAAGTAAGTAGTTGTCGTAGATTAAGAATTAAGGCGCCACACGGGACAGAAACTTCAAAACTGAATACATGTGTCCTGAAGTTTTTCTTGGTCCGCTGCATGATATTCATTGGATGATGGTGACGTGATCGTTAATCAAGCTTAAAGTAAGCATCCGTGTCTGCTTCTGTGCACATTTGTATGCATGTTTTATAAACACGAGTCCTGCAGGAGAGTCAGAGTTCATTGTTTTGTTTGGTGAATTATGGTGGGTCAGCTGTATTTCTGTTTGTCCTATATGTTTCAAAGGCAAGTTAATTTTCCCTATGGACCTGTAATGATCCTTATGATGAGTGAAATCATTTTTAACTCATTTGCAACCCGATATTTATTACCATTTTGTGATAACGTTTACTATCAATATTAGTAAAAGAGCAATTGTTTTATTAGATTTTTGTAGTTGAACGCTGCAGTTCCTAATGCCTTTGATTTGATTTGAGCAGGATTTATAGAGTGCCTCAAATGCCCCTAGGCGTCAAGGTGCTGTAGTCTCGGTAATACAATTCAACCAGGAAGCAGTTTAGCAGAAATGCAAAAAGAACTGAGAGGTATCCATGTAGGATGAAAAGCCAGGTATTTGAGGCTTTTGTAAGGGGAGAGTGCATTTTGATATAGGTCAGATGATGAGGAAACACATTCCACAGTCTTGCTGCTGCAACTGAGGAAGTTTTACTTATGAAAGCAAAAAATTACAACTATAATTAATTGTCAGCTCATTTCATGTTAAGCAAAAAACAGATGAGAAATTATAATGACTCTGAATGGGGTAAAATTGGGGAAAAGGGTAACTGGTTTGTACAGTACTTTAAGTTGAATGAAAATGGGGAATTCTCTAAGGAGCTAAGCACTGTGAATTAAGTTTTACTAAGGTCTGTGTAATTGAAAATGTCCTTCAAAGTACCTCAGTCATTCCCATTTCTCCATTTCACATCACCTTTCTTTGCATTATCTCTCTGTTGGAAAAGTGTGCCAATTTTCTCCACACATTTTTCTGGAATCTTACATCTGCATATTTCTCAGTTACTCATTTTCCTCTTCTGCACTGTTTTGCCTCTCTCCTGTTTGCACATACTTCCTTTCAGATTCTCTGCTTCTCTATCTCCTATGCTCAGACAACATATCTACTCCACTCAACTGTGACCACAGAATTTCTTTTCATTTCTTTTTTTTGTTAAATAAATTGTATTTAGAATATAGACACAATATCAAAACATTACATAAGTTAAAAGAGATGTAAGGAAAATACTGAATAACATTTAGCGAATATCCTATCATAGAAAAAAATATGTAAGAAGAGATAAATAGTAAAGAATAACAATTACATCAACATAATAAATGAATGTGTTACAGAAGAAAAAAATGTTTTTTTTATATTAAAAGGGAGAAAGGAAAGAGAAGATATAGGGGGAAAGAAAAAGAAAAGAAAGAAAAAGGAAGAAAGAGGGAGTAGAGAAATAGAATGAAATAAGGGTATTTTGAGAAGGATGAGCGTGAGGATAGAAAAGTGGTAAAAGGTTACCATAATAAATCAGATTTAATTTTTTGAACTATAGAGGAATGAGAAACAGAAGCAATTCTATGTTTATCACAAATCAAGTTCCACTAGAGTGAAAGGATAGTTTAGAATTATCTTTCCAACAGGTTAATATAACTTTAAAGGAAAGAGCAATAAAAAGGTCAACTGAAATAGTTTTTGAGGGAAGATGATCAAAGTCAGTAGATAACGTACTCAAAAAGATATTGTGAATAGCAAGTGGAATATTGCATGAAAAAATCAGTAGACATTTTGACCATATAGCTTTCCAAAATGTATATACTTTAAGACAATAAGAAAGAAAATGCATCAAGGAGCCTTCAGCTGAAAGACATGACCAACACAATGGAGAGATAGAATGGTTAATTCTATGCAAAAATTGGGGAGTAATAACAACTTTATTATATATGAAACATAGGGATTGTGTAATATTAGCAGCTTTCGAGGTCTTAAAAATCTTTTACCACACACAACCCCATTGATAGACAGAAAGTGATTGAGATAAATCTTGTTCCCATAATAATTTGATAGAAGATGTATTCCTTATATTAATGGGTGAGGACATAGTTTTATATATGAAGAAGGCCTTAGGAATGGGATCCAAAATAACATTAAATAAAGGTCTAACAGGAGTAATGGAAGTAGGGGCATGGTTGGTGCCATTATTCAGCAAAAAGGTTTGAAGTACAGGAACAATGTATTATGTTGATGAATACAAGAGTCAGGAAGGCTAAATTTCTCTTGTAATTGAAGGAAGGATAGAATTGAATTATTGACTATCAATTGATGCACATAAAAAAATACCCTTCTCCTTCCAGTGTTTGAAACAAAAATATTTGTGGCGAAATGTAATATATTTATTATACCATAAAGAGGAAGCCAAAAAAGATTGATAAAAATCAAATCCTTGGGTAAAAAGAGTATGTAGTAAATACTGATAATACTTTAAGATAGTATATTTGGAAATGAAAGTACAGTTGGTCATGAACACAACATTATTTAACAGTGAATGTTCAACAACAACCCATGTTGGCATAGGGAGATCGCAATACTCCTTAGACATGGCATAGTACCGTCGAATTAAAAAGGCAGTATAATATAATTTAACATCAGGAAAACGGACATCACTAGGAGGCAAGATGGCGCCGGCATGAGCGTCACACCAGTCTCGCTCTGTTAGCCATGAAGTAGTTGGATACAAAGATTGTGCCCGATTTTTCTCCGGATCCGCTGACCCGTCTCTTGGGGCTGCGGACCCCTGTTCCAGCCTGTACTATCGGAGCTGAACCGTCTCTCGGGGGCTGCTGACCCCTGTTCCAGCTTGTACTATCGGAACTTGATTGAGCCTGAGTTGGTGCTTGCTGCACAGGCTCTGACACGCAGGGAGGTGAACGGAGAAAACTGCTGCAGTAATAAGCATGGGTGAATTTTGCGAATCTCGCGTTCGCGAATTTTGCGGATTTGCGAACTCGCAATCCGCAAAATCCGCGAATTCTTGCGAATTTGCGGATTTTTTTTTGTGTGTGTTTGCGCGGGTTTCTGCCAGTTCGCGAGGGTTTTGTACAATGTCGCAAATTGCGAACTTACCTGCCGGGTCGCAAGTTTCGCGAACTTGTTGTTTCTACGTGTCCAGCCTGTTTGGGACACTCTTCTTCATCACTGCCACTCTCTGTCACCACTGCCACTCTCTGACTACTCATGCCACCCTCTGGCCCACCCATGCCACCCTCTGTTTCATCACAGCACCCTCTGGTTGTCCAGTCAGTGTACATTATTGTGGCAACGCAAGCACACCTTCCCTGCCTCAAGTGACCTGAATTAATTTGGGGCTGATTAATGTGTCACAGAATATTTTTTTAGCTGGCACCTGCTTCCTTAGTGCTTCCTGATTAGTGATCTTTTGCACTTGCTAAGTGCTTTCATTGTTGCAAAATTAGTTACAACACCTGCCCTGCCCCAACTGACAATAATGAATTAGGGGCTGATTAATGGATTTGAACTTCCAGCCTGGCTCCTGCTTGTCTCCCTTAGCTGTAATTCAGGACATTTGTGGCATATGTGTAACTATTCTGAGGTTCAGAGCAGGGTCACATAATAGTTTCAACTGGCAACTGAACTCTGGAGGGGCCCCTCAGGAAGCACTACAGGAAATGGCTACTAATGATGAGCCTGAACTTTTGAACCTGGTAAGTAGTTTCAGTTTTGCTAAGATCGTATTTCTGCAATTTTGCACTTATTCGCGGGGCGCGAACTCACGCGAACAGTGCGAACAGTGCGAGCAAAATCCGCTGCTCGCGGATTTGCGGATTTTGCGGGAGATTCGCAAATCTCGCGGACTGCGAATTTACCGAAAATCCGCAAAATCCGCGAGCGAAACGGATTTTCCGCCCATGCTTATGCAGTAGTCACTGCAGCCCCTATCGTCCTCCTGTTGCGTGGCGTTCGACCCCTAGAGGGTGTTGCGGTGCTTGAAGTTGATTGAAGTCATCTACAGCCATCAATAGCTGCCCTGCCTTGCTGTTTTATCGTGCCCTAGAGCCTGTCCGTCATCCCCGTCATCTGATGTACACCGGATAGTACGTGAGTAATAAATGGACCGGGCTGCATCTAGACTTAGATTGCTGAAAATTATGCTTAAAAAAAACCTGACTGATTAGACGGACATCATGACTATATCATTAAAGAGATGTTTATTGGTCAAAAAGGGCTTTTAAAAAACTCGACTGCAAGTTAGTGTCAGCCCGCTATCTTAAACAACCAAACGCTCAGTGAAACGCACAAAAAGTACAAAAACGCACAATAACCCTTTCCTGGTACCTGCTGGTCGGCGCTTGGCCCGGTGTTTCACAGCACATCGCAACCCCCGGCGTTTGCCTCTCTTTACTCATCTCCCTCTGCTGCTTTTCGACCTGCTTGTTGTCTGCTGCCACGTCATCGGGACACCGGGGGGCTGGAGCTGAAGTAGTCTCTCGTGCAGCATCATACCACGCCCCCTCAGGCTTGAGGGAGCGTCTGTAAACTCTGGAAATTTCAGGAGAATAAATGTGGAGCTATGCATCTTGAAGCTATTTTCTACACACCCGAACTCTCTTGTTGCATAGCATTGCATAGCAACTAGGACACTTATATGGATACACAGAAGCTTGCCGGTGAGGGCAGGAATTAAGTGGGATTCAAAATAAAATAAATGAAAAAATCGAATTAAATCTAAAATGTAATTGAACAAAAAACAGGAGCATCATTGTATTTTCAGCGTACTAAACTTGCTATAAGTTTTAGCACCGTTATTCACTGCTAGCCAGAAGGCTTGGAGGCAAGAAAAGAGAGCCAAGCGCAAACAAACACGACTTGGACCCGAGGACTGCATCTCGGACCGCGTGGTTACTAAATACTAAAGACTTCCACGTTCTATCAAGGCCTCTTAGACTTTGAATACCTTGAATACCTTGAATATTTGAATATTTAAATATTTGTCATTTGAAACGCTTGAAGCGGGGGGCTACTACAGAGTCACAGGCAAGGGATACAGGCTGTATCCCCGGGATTTCTATTTAGATATATGTGGCCAAATTAGTCTATTCTCTCCCTACAGTCCGGCAGTGGAAATTGGGAGGGGAGGTCAAGCGTAAAAGAAGCCTCCATAGAGAAAAGTCCAAACTAAATCAGGCAGGGCGGAGGCCAGCTACAAAAGGTACAAAAGATACTTTAAGGACTGCCACAAAGACAGTCCAGGAGGATAATCTGAGACCGTGCGAACTGTGTGAATGGTGTGAACCTATGATGGATTTGGATTCAACTCAGAGTGTGCCCCTCGAGACACATGGTAAGCTAGTAGCCCAAGAAATTCCAGAGGTTATACCAAACGATGAGGCAACATCACCACCTAAAAATACACTAACAGCCCAGGACCATGATACCTGCTCAAAACATTAAACTTTGACTAGTATGCAGAAGACAAATAATACTGGTAGAAGACCTGAAACCAGAGGGTTGAAGGCCCAGGAGGACAAAGAAGATAAGACTGGAAATGAGGGCAACAGGAAATCTAAAAGTAAGGACAAAACTAAAAGCAAAAATGTGAATAGAAACGCTGAAAAGGTGAAAGATAATGAGCAGGGGAAAATAAAGAAACAGGACCAGGTAGTTGAGCATCAGAAGCATCATAATACTGAAGATGAAGTTGATGATAAGGCCGATGAAAAGTCAGAACTCACGGCCAAAAAAGCCAAAAGGCTACAAACTATTAAAAACCTGAAGGCCGCAGCTAAAACAACCGGCCAGTTGGGCGAGACCCAACCAAGGATCTCCAATATATTCGCTCCAATACCCAAAGAAAGCACGAATATTGACATGAAATGTGGGAAGCAACAAGCTACAACATCGGATGCACATAAGAATCAAAATGTGCCTAGAGAACTAACAAACGAAATCGGTACAAGCACTCAAATAAGTGCAGATTCATCCTGTACTGGGACAGAAACATTCGCAGACCTGCCTCAACACCTGGACCCCTCCAAAATAGAAAACCCATGCAAAGAAGTCGACCATATGTCTTCCATGGGACAAACCACTGCTATTGGTAAAAGGCCACAATCGGAGAATGAAGACACCTCGGAGGGTTCCAACTCCGATATCTATGAAACCGGTATGTCTATTTCCAGTGAGACCGCAGGAACGAGCGCAATAAGCGATGAGGAAAAACTAGATGTAATCACGTTGGAGGTGTCTGACAACACCGGCACTAAGGATACCAACGCAACAGGTCAAGATATGATCCTAAGAAAAAGAGTGGAAAAAAAGAGGTCAAAGCATAGAAGACTTCACAAACCAATTGACGATGAAACTACCGATCAGGGGAGCAATCCGGACCAAGCAAGGAAAAAATCCAAGCACATACAGAAAAGTTCAACCCCCAAACCATCAGGAGAGGCAGGCGGTATACTACAGAATAACGGGGGGACCGAAATTGGCACAAATAGATCTTATAGAGATCTTGGTAATTCAGGACTGCCTGTAGAACCCTCATTAGGGGATGTACTAAACTCCATCAAGGATTTTCATACAGACGAGAAAATGGATAGCGAAAGGAATCACGTTGCAAAACAACAACTCCAAGGTGCTATCCAAAAAGTGGGCAATTCTTGCTCAGAGATAGTGGATAGAATGGATGTATGATGTTACAATGAATGCTTTTACCACGCGTGCCTTTACAACACGGTTTTTACATCGCAAACCTTTACAACGCATAGTGCTTTGGGGTGCTGGATAGTGAATAGTTTAATTTACTTCTAACTCCAGTCCCCGTGGACACTAAGGAAGGTGTTGGATAGTAAATTAAACTTATTCCCTATCCTAGAGCGCCCCCCTGTGCAATGCGTTGTAATGGTTTGCGTTGTAAAAGTTGCGTCGTAAAGGCACTGTGTTGTAAAAGTTGTGTTGTAAAGGATGTTTCCCGGACAGAATGGCCTCGGTCGAAAGTCGCACCGAAAACCTGGAGACAGATGTCACCAATCTTCAAACTCGTGGTAAGGCCCAGGCTGGTATCATTGAAGACCTAATGGCAAAAGTAGAAGATCTTGAAAACAGAGGCAGAAGAAACAATCATCGCATTCTTGGAATTCCGGAAGGGGCAGAGGGCAATGACCCAAAGGGTTTCATAATCAATCTCCTAAAAACTGCCCTGCCAGAACTTCAAACGTGGGAACTGGATTGAGAAGTCCAACGAGCCCATCGCTTTCCTTTAACACTTCCCAAGCATTCTCAAAGAGCAAATCAGTACCCAAGGGCCATATTGGTGTGTTTTGGAAACGTTCTCCTACGAGAGGCCATTTACGATATTGCTCGACCAACGAGTAAAAGAGAATACAAGGGATCTATTTTTTTTGCGGGCCCAGATTTTGCGCATGCAATGGGGGAACGCCGCTGGAGGATGCGGCAACTCTTTGCCCCATTTGAGCAGATTGGAGCTACGGTCTACCTGCAAAACCCAGCATGGCTAAGAGTGATGTATAAAGGAGTGACCAAGAATTTTACCAGTGAGATTTAGGCGGAGTCTTATCTACAAGAACTTTCAGACTCTGGAAAACCGGGGGGGGGGAATAAGGATAAACATTAACAGACATCTAAAAATAAATCAATAGTAGATGTGTTACAATCCAAGGGGCACAATATATATAGGTGGAAGGGGAGAATGATGGGGATAAGATAACTCTTTTTTCTTACTTTAGTTGTGTACATAGAAAAATATATTAAGATACTGGGAAAAGACAAATGAGATTAGTCTCATATTAAACCCATCAGTCTTTTTCTATCCACTTCACGTATATTCTCACTTCAGGCGACCTTAGTGAGCAGTGACATATGTATCACTCAGACCCCCACACCTGAGTACCCTATGACCCAGGAAGCCTCAAGGTATGGTGGAGAGAGGGGGGGGCGGGTGGCTTTTAGTGGTGGGGGGGTGTAGATACAGGCAAAGTGTCGGGCAGAAGCTATAGCTCGATCCACCATGAAGAGCGCTGTTCTAGAAGACAATACAGATCCGATTATTACCAATGGCTAAGTTGAAAATCTTGACCATCAACATCTGTGGGCTAAATGATATAAATAAAAGACAAAGAATAGCAATAGGTCTAAAATCAATAGGGGCAGACATTGTTTGTCTGCAAGAAACTCATATTGAGGGGTCCCAAATACATTTACTGAAAACATTGGGATATAGAGTTGTTACAGCTACTACTCAGACAAACAAAACCAGAGGGGTGGCTATTCTGGCACGGGGTTGTGGGGCCCAGTTTCTAAGATCCTCAGCTGATAAATCTGGTTGATCGGCCATATCTGAGTGCCGATATGGTAAGGGAGAAAAACGTACTGTCTGTTCAGTATATGGGTGTGTCACCGAGGATCCCGATCTCCTGAATTTTTTAGCTAACGAATTAGCACACTGGCCTGTCCCTATGATTGTTTGTGGCGACATTAATCTAAATCTCCCGTCTAAGTGGTCCTCTGTGCATAACTTTAGCTATCAGGGAAGGAAACCTAAAACATTTAGAGCCCTTTGGGATCTTTGTAATACTCATACGATCTCTGCCTGCTGGGAGATAAAACTCCCAACTAATCCGGGGTATACTTTTTTCCCACATCCCCATCTTAAATTTGCAAGATTGGATTATTTTTTGTTTCAGATACCATTATATCGAAGTGTTTGGTTGATCGACTACCAAGGGTTTTCTCCGATCATAACCCTCTAACTGTTAGCATAGAAATAGGGAATCAGCAAGTAGACCGCAGTAACTGGACTTTCGAAAGGGCCTTACTGTTCAACGTAAAATATTGTAACCTTATAGAAAACTGGATCCCTGAATTTTTAAAGTACAATCTGGGGAGTGCCCTGTTAGAGCTGGTCTGGGATACACTAAAGGCTAGTGTAAGGGGAGAAACCCTCAGGTTTTCTATCAAAAATAATCAGGAAGCACAACACAAATTAAAAAACTTACAGGATAACTTTGCAAGCAAAGAAGAAGATCTGATGATAGCAGTTCAGGGTGATATTAACATAGAAGGAGCAGTAAGAAATGTCGCAATCGCAAGAAACCTAATAACGGAAATTTTTACTACAAAAGCGATATATAAAGCCACTTTGAATGGGGAGAAAGTTTACGAATTAAGTGAGCAGGTTGGACATCAGTTGGCAGTTTGTACAAGACAGCAGAATAGTGATAATACAATCAAAAAAATTAGAGATCCCATTAATGGCCTTACTTGTGAATCCAAAGAGATTAGGGAAGCGTTTCATAGATATTACCAGGATTTGTATACCGAGTCTAGGAAGATCCAATCCAAAATAGATACATACTTGGATTTATGTATGGGGGCCCAACTACCCCAAACAGATAAAGATACCCTTGCAGAGGCACCACAATAGGTCTAAATTCTCCTATCTATTAATAGCCTCCCAACCGGTAAAGCAACTGGCCTAGATGGAATTCCGGTGGAATTTTATGCTAGATTTAACAAACAACTAAAAGAGATTTTAACTCAGCTGGTGAATCATGTCTTCCAGGGTGGACGACCGCCAGAATCCTAGGATCGGGCAAAGATCATTGTTTTTCCAAAAAAGAATAAAGACCCAACGGAACTAGGGGCCTATCGCCCCATTACATTGATAAATAATGATGCCAAATATATTCTAAATCACTCGCTAGCAGACTCGCCCAGGTAATTCACAAAATTATCTCCGTCAGGCAGCATGGATCCGTCCCAGGCAGATCCACCACCGATCACATCCAGAGGGTGATCACACTCTTTGACATAGCAGACGTTACAGGCGACCCTATGGCATCAATACTTCTAGACGCCGAAAAAGCTTTTGATAGGGTCTCCTGGAAATATGTATGGACTGCTATGTCAAGGAGTGGGATCGGGGATGTATTTATTAATGCGGTCCGCATGATGTATGCCAAGCCAGAAGCAGTGGTCTCGATAAACGGTGAAAATTTGGCCATAATCAAAGTATCTAGAGGAACAAGGCAGGGGTGTCCATGCTCCCCTTTGCTATTTGCTATAATTATTGACCCATTCATCCATAGGTTAGAAATGAATACATCTATAACGCCAATAAAGACTCCTAATGGTGAAACCAAGTCCCTTGCATACGCCGATGACATCGCTATAGTTACAGCCGACCCAAACGTCTCGGTAGATGCAATTGAACAAGAGGCAAAAAAGTTTGACGAAATTTCCAGATATAAACTGAACCAGAACAAAACTCAAATTATTATCAATAGCAAATGCAACTATGCGGATGAAAGGGTGATGGATAAAGCGATGTATCTCGGTGTTAATCTTACCGCTAATCTAAATAATCTGCTAAAACTTAATATAGACCCTTTAATGAAACAAACTGAAAAAAGTTTTTAAAAGTTCCATAATCTACATCTAACAATCATAGGAAGATGTAACTTAATCAAAATGATATTTTTTCCTAAATTCTTATATCTTTTTCGCACAATCTGTTTAAACTTTGAATCACTGTTATTTAAGGAAATTGACGGTATCTTTGCCCGTTTTATATGGGGATATGGAAGAACCCGTAGAGCTAACAAATTTATCACCCTGCCAACAGATAGAGGAGGCCTCGCACTTCCTAACATTAAAGCTTATGGTGGGCGACTGTTCTTAAATACAGTAGACTGTTGCTAACCTCAAATCAGGTTGATGCTCTAGAGAGCTTAGTTCCAACTCCCCAGGAACTTATTCTTGGTAAGCAAGCGGGCGCACATCTGTGGCGATTGACTTATGATTACCACATTTAAGAAAGTGTGCTTCAAAACTCTTAAAGGCATCTACGCTGCCTGGAATTGTGTTCACAAGCATCTGGGGCTAGGTAGGTTCTCGTACTACAAGACCTTTATTAGTAACAAAAACCTCCCAGAGATTTTCTCGGATACCTGTATAACTCAGTGGATCAGACTAGGTCTATTTTAATTTGGCTCTTTGTATGAGCCAGCAGGCTTTATCTCATTTGAATCTTTAAAACAAAAATTTGGCTTAGAGCATCGGGATTTTTTCAAATACTTACAGGTTAGGATTTTTATAATGAAGAAGGGGGGTGGTAGGGTGGGATTCAAGAAAATGTAGTTAATCGAAACAGTTGTTCAGTGTAGTGGCGTTAAAATTGGGGAAATATATAAAAACCTAATCATTGGCTTTCCCGACGACCTGGATAAACATACTTACAACTGGCAGATTAAACTTGGAACCCCAGTTACTTCTATCCAGAAAGCATTTCAATTTTCTCATTTGTTATTAATGTCCTCCAAATTGCAAGCTCAATTCTATAAAACATTTTATCATTTATATCACACCCCCTACAAGCTAGCTAAATGGAGTACAGGCAAAGGGACATCTTGCCCCAGATGTGCGATGCCAGAAGCAGATTTAATTCATATGTTTGCTACATGCGGGCACTCTGTACCATTAGAGGTGAGATTTCTACTTTTCTTTCTGAAATATTTGAGACACAAATGGAGATCACTACATCAGAAATAATATTGGGGGTAGACAGGGACATTAATGTAGACAATAAAAAGGGACTCCTGTTTATTTCTATGGCCGTGCTTAGAATCTGTCTGGCTTCGGCCTGGCTTGACACTGTTCCTCCGTCTTTCCAACAATGGCGGGCACGATTACTATCGACATATAGCCTGGAAAAAGCTATATACAGTAGAAAGAGTATGAAAAAGAAAAAGAAGGGACTAGAAATTCGGTACCCACTTGCTCACTGGATTGAATGTCTAGAACAGTAATGACTTTAATTACTTTGTTGAAAATATCAGTAGTATTATTTTCTTGTAATAATAGTTTATTTTGTCTAGTTTATTTAATGTATGCTGATATGGATTTTTGTATTGTTTAAAATTGCCTATATCGGGGTGGGTGGGGGTGGGGGGGGTTGAACTAAATGTTATAAAAACTCATTCAATAAAGATTGGTTTAAAAAAAAAAAAGGAAAACGGACACCACCCTTTGATGATTTTGGTGGGGTCAAAATAGAAAAAGCAATACAAGCACGTTTGGTATTCCAAAGAAATTTTGTACAAATAGAGATAATCTGAGAAAAATAGTAGTTAGGAATTTTAAAAGATAACATTTAAAGCATATAAAGAGCCTGAGTACAATCATCATTTTAATCATGTCTAGCCTGCCCCACCGGGATAAAAATAACGGGGACCAGGAAGACATTAAATTGGTAAGCTTAATCTTTAAGGCAGTGAAATTATGAGTTAAGGTATCACTTATGCTGGAGGAAAACCATACACCTAAGTATTTAATCTTTTGGGGGCACCAAGTAAAGTTTGTTGTATCAAACATAGAACGAGAACAAGATGAATTTAGCGGTAAGATCTCAGTTTTAGAAAAATGTTGTTTGTACCCAGAAAGAGTGGAATATAAAGTAATTTTGTGTAGAAAAGGGTCTAGGGAGTTGCAGGGATTGGACATGTAAATCAGGATATCATCTGCATATGCAGAGAGCTTAATTTCATGAGAATGGAATTTAAAACCAGTTATATCAGGATTATGTCTGATACGTTCAAGAAAGGGTTCTAAACAAAGGAGAAAAAATAAAGGGGAAAGAGGGCCGCCCTGTCTGGTGCCTCTTTATAACTTAAAATAGGGAGAAACATGGCCATTGAAAAACACACAAGCCCGCGGATTAGTATATGATAATTTGATATAAGAAATAAACCTTGACCAAAACTAAACCAATGAAGAGTATAGAACATATATTGCAAATAATGTGGTCAAAAGCTTTTTCAGCATCAAGTGAAAGGGCAGCTAAAGGAGGGGAGTATTTTTTCAAAAAGTCAAGGATATTAGAATACATTCTAGCATTATCAGATGTGAGTCTGCGTCCAACCAAACCAACTTGATTAGGTTTTGTAAGGCGTGGGATGACATTTTCTAAACGGAAGCTAAGCTCTTTGCAAAGATCTTACAATCATAATAAATTAATGAAATAGGTCAAAAATCTTTACAAAGGGAAGCGTCTTTGTCTGGTTTGGGAATGACGACAAGGAGGGCTTCTAGAAAGAAACCACCTCCCTTAGAATTAGAAAAAAATGAGTTTAAAAGTTACAATAATTTTGGGGCAAAGATGGTGAAGAAGGATGAGAGTCATTCAATGGAGAAACCACCTGGTCGGGGGGCTTTGGCCTTTTTTAGGGATTTGAGAGCATCAGTAATCTCCTGAAGGGAGATATCTCTCTCAAGAGGTAAGAAAGTGTCGGATAGAGAAGGGAATATCTTGGAAAAAGTCGCAAAGTCTTTTTTTGGAAGGAATCGTGTCTTCTGTATAGAGTAATTCATAGTAGGATTGAGAGGTATTTACAATATCAGAATCAGAGGAGAGAATTTTGTTATTCTTTTCGGGGCGGATAGGACCAATAGCTTTACGTTCTGATTTGATTTTTAAGTAGTTGACTAACATTTTCCTCGCCTTATTCTGGCCTGCATGGAATTTAGATTTATTTTTAAAGAGAGTGTTACAAGCATCAACAGTGGCGATTTTATTCAAGGCCGACCTGGCTTTAATCTGTTCTTGCAGACTTGAGGAGGATTTAGAGGAAAAATAGTTGTGTTCTAAAGTCTTAATCTGGTGAAAGGTATCGTGATATTCATTATTGTTTTTCAGTGCAGAGTATGGAATAGTAAAGACTCTAAAAGAGGATTTAAAAGCATTGCAGTTGTTATGAGCCGAGGTATCTGTGGAGTGATTAAATTGAAAAAATGTATTAATAAAAGAGGTCGCTTCTGAAATAAAGGTTTGGTCTGAGAGTAGGAGATCATTAAAATGTTTTGTAATGTTTTGTACGGCGTGGGATGACATTTTCTAAACGGAAGCTAAGCTCTTTGCAAAGATCTTACAATCATAATAAATTAATGAAATAGGTCAAAAATCTTTACAACGGGAAGCGTCTTTGTCTGGTTTGGGAATGACGACAAGGAGGGCTTCTAGAAAGAAACCACCTCCCTTAGAATTAGAAAAAAATGAGTTTAAAAGTTACAATAATTTTGGGGCAAAGATGGTGAAGAAGGATGAGAGTCATTCAATGGAGAAACCACCTGGTCGGGGGGCTTTGGCCTTTTTTAGGGATTTGAGAGCATCAGTAATCTCCTAAAGGGAGATATCTCTCTCAAGAGGTAAGAAAGTGTCGGATAGAGAAGGGAATATCTTGGAAAAAGTCGCAAAGTCTTTTTTGGAAGGAATCGTGTCTTCTGTATAGAGTAATTCATAGTAGGATTGAGAGGTATTTACAATATCAGAATCAGAGGAGAGAATTTTGTTATTCTTTTCGGGGCGGATAGGACCAATAGCTTTACGTTCTGATTTGATTTTTAAGTAGTTGACTAACATTTTCCTCGCCTTATTCTGGCCTGCATGGAATTTAGATTTAATTTTAAAGAGAGTGTTACAAGCATCAACAGTGGCGATTTTATTCAAGGCCGACCTGGCTTTAATCTGTTCTTGCAGACTTGAGGAGGATTTAGAGGAAAAATAGTTGTGTTCTAAAGTCTTAATCTGGTGAAAGGTATCGTGATATTCATTATTGTTTTTGAGTGCAGAGTATGGAATAGTAAAGACTCTAAAAGAGGATTTAAAAGCATTGCAGTTGTTATGAGCCGAGGTATCTGTGGAGTGATTAAATTGAAAAAATGTATTAATAAAAGAGGTCGCTTCTGAAATAAAGGTTTGGTCTGAGAGTAGGAGATCATTAAAATGTTTATGGCCATGTTTGCAAGTGTTGAGGGACATATAAAAAGAGGAAGATACAGGGGCATGGTCAATAATGAAAGTAGAACCAATTTCATAGGAATTTATAGAAGAGAGCAATGATTTAAAAACCAAAATATAATCAATACGGGACATAGTAGGGTGAACATTTGAAAAGAAAGTAGATTCACAAGCTTCAGGATTACATGTTTTCCATATGTCATAACGAGGACGAGAGGCGATGGAAGATTAAAATGCCTTGTGAGTCCTATCAGTGTAAAGTTACATTTAGATTTTCTATCATGAAAAAGGATCTAACCAATTATCAAAATCACCATCAATAATTATATTGGGGTTAGGGATAGAGGATGATTTCAGTTTAATACAATTCCAAAATTCTGGGTCAGATTTAAAAGGGCCATAAATATTGAAAAAGGTTACTTATTTTTAACATATAATGGCATCAACCAAGGCCCATCGCCCATTGGTATCACATTCAGTTGATAATATTTTTGCATTTAAAGACTCTTGAAATAGAATAGCAACACTACTATGAAGATCAACAGCATGAGAGAAAATAACTTGATTAACCCATTGATGCTTGAGCTTAAGTGACTCCACATCATTGCAGTGTGTTTACGGTAAAAAGGCAACTTGTGCATTGAGTTTGCTTAAATGAGACAATACCCTTTGACGATTGACAGGATGACCCAGACCATACACATTCCACGAGACAATGTTAAACATGTTGAAGGGTGGGGGTACACATGGAGACAGGAACAACAAGCTGCTGGACCAATAAAAAGGAAAGAAAAACAACATTTAACAATCATCAAAATATTGGAAGATAGAAATAGTAAAAATGGAAAGAAAATAAAAGTAAGAAAAACACTCATACGTATAAAGAGATATTGATAAGGGAAAACTGTGAAGAGAAATATTGAATAGAAGGAGAGATGGGGAAAGGAAAAAGAGAAAGTAGATGAAAAAAGAAGAGACAGAGCAAGGAAAAAAATACAGATCGTAAATGGAAAGGTCAAGAGATAAGTTGCGAACATGCTGTCACCAAGAGCAAGAACTGCGACAGAAGAAAGTAAGAACTACAAAAGTAGTAAAAAGAAGTAGCCATGGGGTTAAAACTTAAAAATGGGAGAAAAGCAGGACAGAGTAAAAGAAAACTATGATATGAATAGAAATAGTAGAATTCTTTTGAGAGGATATGAAAAAATAGATTAACAGAAAAGTGAAGAAAAAAAGGAGGAATTGAGAAAATATCAGGGAGAAATATCCATGTTACGACTCGTAATGCTTTGCAAAAATGATTTCAATTTTGCTGGATCTTCATATGACCGAGAAGTTCTTTCATAGGTGATCTTGCAATGACAAGGATGGAAAATGCCATACTGAATGTTCAATTGTCGCATCTGAGTTTGGAGAGCTATAAATTCCTTACGGCGAGCATTAGTAGCATTTGAAACATATTGTGAAATGAACAAATTATGGCTAGACTAAATAAGGCGACGCTTGAGTTTAGCTCCCTTTAGAACACGCTTCAAGTCAGTGAATTCCCAAAAAAGCATTATAATCCCACGTGGTTTGGAAGAATGAGGCTGAGGATGTCCTAAACAGTGAGTCGCTGGATGTTCAGGGGTGGAGTAGCAGGACGATCCAGAAGATCTGAGAGGTATCTCTTCAGGAAGACCAAAATATCAGGACCTTCAACATTTTCCGGAAGACCATAAAGACGTAGGTTGTTCCGTCTGTTACGATTTTCAAGATCTTCGGTATGTAACTTTAGTTTCTGAAGTTCTTGTTGTAGCATAGGTATTTTAATATAGACATCATAAAAAAGAGAGAAAAATATATAAATATAAATATATACTGAAATGATGTCTATGCAGATGAGGTCAGAGACTCAAATTACAGTAAACTGGGTCCAGAAGAGCAGGTATGGAGAAAGTCCTTCTATGGAGATGATGGCAGAGACTCACCAAGAGGCAACATGACTGTGTTACATTTTGAAAAATAGCCAAGGTTTAAAAAGTTTCTTAAAACATGTCACCTGTATCATGCTTGGCTTGTGAGGCAAGTTGCAGGAATCAAGCAGCAGATGAATAGGTAGAAGTGGTAAAAACAGGCGTCGCTGATTCAAAATGGCGGCCTCGCCCATCTGAGGGAAAAATTTACCACTGCGGTGAAAAAAGACAAGAAAAAAAGCCTTAATATGGCTCGAAAACTGCAGAAATGCTTACCGCCGCCATTCCCCCAGCAGTGTACGCATTCATATGCAGTAATGCATTAAAAAGGAAGGCTACGGGAGAAGAAGTACTTTGTGCCATCAATGGAGCTTAAATGAAAGGCGCCATCTTGATTTGGCGTCCAAGCAACGCCCCCTTCTTTTTATTACTTGCTGTACATATTTTGACATCTGAGTGACCTCCTTTATGTGCTTTTCCAAAATCGACATGTTACCATTTTCAAAATGCTCTGCAGAGAGGCCAAGGATTGAATGTGTCTTTAGTGTGAACACCTTTGAGACGCATTAAGAGGTGCTCGGCTCCAGAGTTCTCATTAATGTCCTGACATAAACACTCCCAACAACTTCAACTCACCCAGGTAGACATTTTGAAGAGGGAACGGTTTAATACATTTCATGTAATAAGATATGGGGCATTCTTTAATAGTTTGGAATATTTCAAGACCACACATTAAGAATTGATTTATAAACCTTGCTATTCACAAAATTCTTTATTGAAATTAGATTTGAAATATTTATTATTTTATTTATGGATCTTGTAGAGCGCACAGCTACCTCCGTCGGAGGTGTCCCGGCGCTAAAGACTGTCAGCGGAGATAAAGAGGTGCCTATCTAAGATGAGGAAAATAGCCATGTTTTCAGGCGGCTGCGAAACAGTGCTTCAGATGAAGCAAATCTGAGGTCCAAAGGGAGGCCGTTCCAGTGTTTCGCAGCAAGGACAGCGAAAGCTCTGCCACCCATTCATGTGCGGCGGAAGCGTGGCACAACCATAAGACGTAGGCTGTTGGAACGTAGGTCTCTCACTGAATGGGATAATGTCAATCTCTTTCTCAGGTATTCTGGACCGGTACCGTTGAGAGCACGGAAAGCAAGAGTGAGTATTTTAAACTTAATCCGAGAGGCTATAGGAAGCCAATGGAGCTTTTTACGAAACATGGAGATCGAATGTCGGAAAGGGATATTGCCAATCAGTCTTGCTGCCGCGTTTTGAACTGCTTGCAGGCGTTCAATTTGATACAAAGGGGCCCCCGCATAAAGACTGTTGGCATAATCCAAATGGGACGTTATTAACGCCTGGGTAACTGTTCTGCGCGCATCCATTGGCAGGAATGGAAAGATTTTTTTCATCATTTTTAGCTTTCCAAAGCAGGCAGCCGTGACTTTATTAATTTGAGGGCCGCAGGAGAGCGTGTCGTCAAACTGGAATCCCAAATTACGGGCGGTGTGCACCGGAATAGGGGGGGGGGGTTAAGTACCGTAGGCCACCACAGTGAGGGGGGTATTGTCATTTTTTGATTAAAGAACAGGACCTCCGTCTTATCCGTATTGAGACGAAGGTGGTTCGAGGCCATCCAAGAACAGATTTCTCCCAAACAGTGGCGGAAACTAGAGAGGCTGGAGTCAGAGTGATCTCTAAAGGAGAATATCAGCTGTGTATCATCAGCATATGAAATCACTCTGACTCCGCATGCCTCCACAACCTTGGCCAACGGGGCCAGGTAGACATTAAAAAACAGAGGACTCAGTGCCGAGCCCTGAGGGACTCCACAGGCAAGAGGTTTGGACCCTGATTTAAAAGGTCTGAGGAGAACCCTCTGTGATCGGCCCTGGAGAAAAGATGTGATCCAAGACAGTGCAGAACCACCCAGTCCAATCTGCTACAGTCGGTCTAAAAGTATTTGATGAGACACCGTATCGAAAGCGGCGGACAGGTCGAGGAGAACCAACATGGCCTCCTCGCCCTTATCCACACACTCTCGAACAGTCTCTGAAACTTCTAGTAATGCAGTTTCCGTGCTAAAACCCGCACGGAAACCAGACTGGGAGTCATGGAGTAGGGAATTAGTCTGGAGATATTCTGCCAATTGAAGTTGGACGGCCTTCTCCAAAACCTTCGCTGGTTTAGGGAGGAGGGAAATAGGCCGATAATTGCAGAATTGAGTGGGGTCCGCATCTGATTTCTTCAGGATAGGCACAAGCAAGGCTTCTTTCCAAGCAGAGGGGAATTGGCCTAACTGTAAGGAGGCATTCCAAAGGGAGGTTAGTGGCTCTAATAATAGGGTAGCTAAGTCAGTCATGATCTTAGGGGGAACCGGGTCCAAAGGGGAGCCAGATTTGCATTGTATAAGAAGTTTAAGTGCCAAATCAGGAGAGAGGTCCTTGAATGCCAATAGGGTAGGAGCGGTGTCGTGTCTAATTGATGTATGGAGACGAGGGTACTCAGACGCCACAACTGGGTGGAAGGTAGATGATATTTTCTCAATTTTTTCCTGGAAGAAGTCAGATAGTCCATCGCAAAGAGATTGGCTGGCAACATTGTTGGGTGTAATTGCGGGAGGTTTGACAAAATCTTTAACAATTTTAAACAAAGTTTTAGCCGAGTTGTCTGCATCTTTGATTTGCGAGGTGAAAAACTCTTTCATGGCAGTTTTTTTGAGCTTGGAGAATTGCTTCATGGCCGTTTTGTATATAATTTTTGCCTCTGAATCGTATGTCAATCTCCAGCTGCGTTCTAGTTTTTTGCAGCGGCTTTTTTTCTTCCCGTAAGGCAACAGAAAACCAGGGAGCAGAGGGACGAGATCTTGCAGATGAAACCGGTAGGGAAGGAGCAATACCGTCAATCGCAGATAGTAGGGCAGCATTGAGCTTGAAAACACCAGCATCTAAATTGTCTATGTGAGGCTCCAGAGGGCAACTGAATACCGGCTCTAGGGCCGAGCATGTGATTTTATGCCATTTTCTCCTGAAGTCTGTACCCAATACCACTGAAATAGGGGACTGAGGAAGAGGGATATCGAACGAAAGAAGGTAATGGTCAGTCCAGGTAAGGGGCAGGGGGGGATAGGTGCTAATCCCTGGTAGATTAGAAAAAAATTAGGTCCAATATGCCATTTGGCCCTCCTCTTTCCAAATGTTTTTTCAGAGGAGACAACCCCTAACCTCTCATTATGTCAGTCAGGCTTGCTCATTTTGCTTGCTCACTAATTAAAACTCATCCAAAACTTTTATGCCAAACTATTTTGAAATACCGCTAGCCACCATTGGCCGTAACTTCAGTGGATCGGCGCAAAGGCCGATAGATTTTGATGCAAACTCTAATCTACTAAAATTAGAAGACCAGGCTTTGCATTAAAAAATCCTCCTAGAAGCAGGTGCTAACAGCTGTGGCCAGCACTGATTGGAGGTAAGGGGGCGGGGTTGGGAGCGAGGCAGGACGCTGGAGGTAGGGGGTGGGGAAGGGATGGGGATATGGGTGGAAGCGGGAATTTTTCAAATTCGCCCCTGTAGTCATCCCTCGCTCTGCCTTACCTGAATCACACCCAGGTGACCAGTCAGCCAATCACCACGTTGCCTTAGCAGTGCTGTGATTGGTCTGAGCCCGTATTTCGCCACTCAGGAGCTGACTGGCAGCCTGGGCATGCTCTCCATGTAGGATGTAATAAAGTCTACATAGAGAACATGCGAAGTGCGCAAGACTGTTCAGGGCGGGCCCGTGAGGGCTGGCCAAGCAGTCACTGTGCACTTTAGGAGGGTGCTACCACTCCTCCCCTGCACCCGTCCCCTAACACAAAGTGAGCGGAAGTGGGGGAAAATAAAATGATAATAACGCAAGTTATTATCATTTTATTTTCCCTTTGTCTCACAGCAAAAAAGCAGCGGGGCGACGCTCAGCCGCCTTAGCGGAGGAGCCACCATGGGGCACTAACATGGAGACATTTCTCTAAACATTCCACATATTGCACTGTGCAGCACTATGCAGCACACATCCAATGTGTGGAAAGTTTCAGAATCTGTTTAGGCAGAAGGTTTTATGCTGAAAGGGTATGTTTCCACTACAAATTCAATGCTATAGATATCCTGCACATGCATGATATGCATAGCACCATGCAAATGTTATTAATGGTGCTATGCAGCCTGTCAATGCACCAGCATAGGGGATTAGAGCAGTAGCGGGCAATTGTAAGGTCTTGCCTAACAGACAGCTTTTAGTTGTCTGCAGGGGAAAGCTTATTGTGGCCATAACATAAACTACTTTCTTCTTTTTCTTTCAGCACTCCGTGGCAGTGCATGTTATTTCTTGCTCTTGACCTCATGTGCTGCTACCCCTCTCAAACACCTCCCTTACCCACCAAACTCTGTACTGCTCCCTCCTTCGCCACCTTGTCCATGGCTTTATTCCTAAGGGTGCCACCATTGCTCAGGGTCCTCCGTTTCACCTGCATCCATTTACCGTTGCTCTCATTACTTCTCCCCCAGATACCTTCCCACCTACTCCTCGGTAGTTCCCAATTTTTTTAATTTATTATTTCTTAAGGGTTCGGCAGCTGCCCTTTACTGACGGGGTGCTCCATTTTTTAAATACCCTTCCACGTACATTTTAGATCGGTTTTTTTCCACTTGTGGTCCGCCATTTTGCAACAATGAAAAAAATGCATTCTTTTTCTTCTTTTTTTACTTGCAGATTCTCCACAGCATCAGCAAAATAAATTGCCAATGATGTACAGCACCAGAAAATAACATTCACAAAGCCAATAGGTCAACATATTGACTTTGACAAATCTTGTTAATAAATATGCCTCTGTTTTGCTTTTTGCCCCTTGTGCAATGTATAGCGCAAGAATATTAATCTGGTGCAAAATCTTCCACGCTCTCGACCTGTGCCTAAGAGGGAACTCAACAATCTTGATCGAGCCCTTCATACAGAACTGCTCGCTCATTTCCCTGACGTTTCAACCTGAATAACGTCACCCACAGTCCACACAGCCCACGCGTGCAGTGCTTTAGAAATACGTCCGTGAATTGACTGACTTCTAAAGATTGCTATATTTGATTATAAAGCAATTGTTACCTTCTGAGCCAATTCAAAGTCATCGATTTATTAAAACCCCCATCAGCAAGGCATTTTTCTTTAAAAAATAAATAAGGCTATCGATTTTATTTCCCATTTTCCTTTCTTTCTGCCAGCCGTTACAGTAAATAAAATAAAATCCTGCAGAGAAAATAAAACAAACTGATAGTGCCACGGTAGTAGTCTTGGAGAACAGCGCCATCTAGCGTGGTACTTTGCAGAGGACAATTCGAAGGCAAAGAAGAACGCATGGCAGCTCCGGGAGAACAATAATCCCGCGGAGCTGCCTCGGGCGAGTTGAGTGAATGCTTCGGAATAATTGTACTATCAGATTGAACAAAGAGATTAAAAGGAGCAGGAGATGCCGCACGGGATGGTCTGTACGTGCTAGCCGGTTACCCAGGAGACATTTCATCCAGATATATGATACAGCAAGTAACATCATACCTACAACAAGCCAGGACTATTGGCGTTGTCAATGGTTGTTAGTGGCATTAGATAAATAAGTAGCAACTGTGGCTTATATATAGGACTCGAGTTGGGGTACCACGCGGGTGGACGGCGTCCCTCCACTTATTATACCGGGTTTTCACCGGGTGGACGCCGTCCCCCCTGCCTCACTGTTGTTTCCTGGATGAAGAGCTGGATGCCTGAGGCTCTGGAGCTCTTCCGGGACAACCCGTGAGATGGAGAGACGCCAACAAATGCGACCATGCCACAGTTGGTGAGATCGCGGGGCTCTATAACAACCATGTGTAAAGCACACACCAGTCGTTTCTAGGCACTTTACATATCCAGATTTCTGTTTAATACGCCGAAGAATGGGCGGGAAATACGTACTTTGAACATCTTCCGAGGGATAAGAGCTTTCAAACCAACCCCTTGTGCCCCCCTCTCTGCCAATAAGCCGAGCGCTGGCCAAGAACCTCTCAAAGCTAAAAACAGCAACACTTGGCAACAACCTTAAACTCAGCCATAAATCTGAAAATATATGATACACTAAGTCAGCCAGCCAGGCCCTGAGTGCGGAGGGGCGAGAAAGGGTCAAAATGAAGGACTCCCTGTAATGAGAGGGGACTACCTTTCGTGACGTCATGCCCTGTCATGACATCAATTCCGGTGACACCACCTAACTTGGAACGTCCCCCCACTTCTTTTTTTAGGACTTGTGCCCTGCTTATATATAATTGAAAAAGCTTCAACTTAAAGCCCTGATGACACCATGACAATGTTGCTGCTGCTGAGTTTCAAAAAGAGAAGGGAAATCCAGAGAGTAAATAACTCTCTTTAACCCGTTAAGTGCGCCCGTCGGCCAACGGCCGTCGCGAGCACTACCTTGATAGTGCTGCGCACATCCGTTGGCCAACGTGGCCCGCCCCGCGCAATAGACGCCCGCACCGCGGCGGAATTGTCGACACAGTAAACGGGTTAAAGGATTTCCCTTCCCCTCAATGCTCACCTGGCATGATGTCATGCCGTAACTTCTCCACTAGTGAGAAGTGAGCGGTGTGAGCACGTGCACATTGATGTGCCTGCTGTCACTGCAGTCCGGAGAAAAACGAACGGCCTGGGCCAGGACACAAAACAGAGCCCGCTAGAGACCCGTTTCGAGGCCTCCTTTAAAAAACTGCCGATGCTCAGCACCAGTGAGACTCGGCCCACTTAAAGCCCTAGTTCTGCTGATAACCTTGGAGAGATGCGATGTTCACCTGAAGATGCTTCGGTACCCTGTGCGCGCCTCAGTGTCCGCCATGATAGTGCCAAGCCTTATGCATAGCAGTGCAAGCTTCCTGAAGAAGAGCTAGAAGACATTGTGTGCTTTCACGCACAAGTGTCACACACATGCTGCATAGGGGTAAGGTTTCCTGCAGTGCTCTTGTGACGAGGCCACTGCTATGCTGTCAATGATAGTAACAACACAACTACTAGCCTTCACACTCCTACATGAGTGACAATTCGGACTATTTCAGTCCTCCAGAGGTATAAGAATGGGTTGGGTGGCACGTAATGGTCATTTTAAATTAATATTAAATAAATAATTAAATGTTGTGGCCATCTCTAAATTAGCCAGACAGCACCACCTTGTGGCAGACTGTCATAAGTGCTGGTGTTGACCATTTAGTGCGGATGCCGAGCACTAGACACCATGGGTCGAATGTAGCACTGATGTGAGTGGGAACACACATGTCACTGCTACCCTTACTACATCTTCTCTGTATTACTCAAGATTTAAATAATATTTTCTGTAAACAAAGGCCAAAACAACTGGTGTTCTTCATTCAACAGCTACTTGCATCATTCACCCCCTGCAGAGGACACGTCAAGAGGACTGTGCTTTCATAGACTGTCAGAAAGGGTGGGACAGGACCAGCAGATGCTCTATAGCTGCAGCAGCACACAGCTGTTGTTCATACCATTAGCAGGTCATGGGGTTAAAACCAGCAGTAGACCTAAGAGACTCATACACACAGCAGGCCTCTGAGGCTCACGCCAAAAGCAACTCTATGAGGCTAACACCCCGCAGCAAGCCTAAGAGACACCTCAAGTAGCAGCCCTTTAGGTTAGGGTGTAACACAGGCCACTGCTGCTCCTACAGTGCAAGGGACCCCCTAACCCTTCAGAGGGCTCCATTCAGACCAAAGCTTATGACTATTTGTGAGATATTGGAGACTTGGGGTCCCTTTACCACATTTTGAAGGGGGCCCCCAGTACTTTTTCGTTTGGCCACTGCCTTGTGGCTAACACCAGCAGTAAGCATAGGAGCCACATACAAGCAGCCGCCTTGAGGCCCATAGCAAAAGGAGGTGTATGGCGCAAATACTAACAATAAGCCTAAAAGACCCATGCAAGCATCAGCCCTTGAGGCTCACAAAAGGGATGTACGACGTTACAACGCGTACTTTTACAACGCGTGCCGTTACTGCACAACTTTTACAACGCAAGTTGTTACAACGACTTGCATTGAGGGGTGCTGGATAGTAAATATTTTAATTTACTATTCCAACTCCAGTCCCTGTGGATAGTAGGGAAGGAGTTGGATAGTAAATTAAACTATTTAATATCCTAGAGCGCCCCCCAGCGCAAGCCGTTGTAACGACTTGCGTTGTAAAAGTTGCGTGGTAACAGTACCGCGTTGTAAAACCTTTGTTGTAAAGGTTGTTCCCCTCACAAAAGCAGCAGGCATTTGAGAGAAACACCTCCTTTAAAACAAGAAGACAACTACAAGCGGTGGCCCTTGAATCAGGGGCATAACATAGGCCCCACAGCCCCTGTAGTGTTTGGGAGGAGTCCAACGCTTCAGGGGTCCCCAATCCTTTAGGGGTGTCACCTATTCAGCCCAAAGCCTATGTATATGTGTGAGATATTGGGGGCTTAGGGCTCCATGCCACATTCTGCAGGGGGCCCCAGTCAGTTTTCGTTACTCTACTGCCTTGAGGCTCCCACCAACTGAAGGGATATGAGGCAGACACCATCTGTAGGCCCAAGAGGCGAGGCATATGCAAGCAGTAGGCTTCTTATGGCTCATAACAATAGCAGGCTTATGAGGCTAACATCAGCAGTAAGGCTAAGAGACAAATGCAAGAAGCAAGCACCTGAGGCCCATACCAACATCAGGATTATGAGGCTAACACCAGCAGTAAGTCTAAGAGACATAGGCATGCAGCAGGCCCCTGAGGCACATACCAAAAGCAGGCATATGAGATGAACACCAACAGTAAGTTAAAGAGACATATGCAAGCATGAGGCCTTTAAGGCCCATATCAATGGGAGGCTTATGGGGCTAACACCAGCAGTAAGTCTTAGAGGAGACATAGCAGGATGCTCCTGAGGCCCATACCAACAGCAGGCATATGACATTAACACCAGCTGTAAGTGTAAGAGACATATGCAAGCAGCGGGTCCCTGAAGCCATTATCAATGGGAGGCTTATGAGGCCAATGCCAGCCAGCAGTAAGTCTAAGGGACATATGCAAGCAGCAGGAACAGTAAACCTTGGAGACATTTTTACAGCTGCTGAAGTTTGATTCTCATACCAATAGGAGTTCACTGGGTCACATGCCATCACTTTATCTAAGATTTATTATACATGCTGCAGGTGTTCTAGGCTCAATCTAGATGTTAATAATAGCGATTCTTCATGCAAAAGCCAACCTTACAGTCGCTTACTTAAACAGACGATCTTGAAAGAGTCTTGCATTGAAAAAAGAGATCTCGGAGACTCAATCTCATTCTACTGCCATACTTTTGAATCTTTCTGGGGCATATTTACTAATATTTCATGCATCGCAGGTCATCAAACAAAGTTGCTGCGCTCCGTTGTAAGAAACAGAGAGAGTAGATATGCTCCATATTTACAAAGATATGGAGCATTTCTGCTCTATCCTTGCGCTGGCGTACTGTGCGCTGCCTAGCACCAATGCAGACACCCTTGCACTAGTGTGTAAGGGTGGCAAGGGGCCTGAGTTACAGGAGTAATTTTTTTTGTCCGACAAATACAATCCTTAGAGGCATTTTTCTCTTTTTTAGTGTGATACAGAATTCATCACGCACAGAAAACAGGAAATAACAAGAAAAAAGACTTTTCTCCCCATTACACCATCTTCCAGGATGTACACCGATTTGGCACAATCCCAGGAATATAAACTGAGTGCACGGGTGGTTGTACTCCAATGCTCGACCCGCAGCTCTAAAAGTAATATAGTGCAGCGCAAGCCTCTGCTTTGCATTACATTTCTTTACAAAGCCCAGCAAGGTTGTGCCAATCAAACCTTGTGCAGCTTTGTCAATTTTACTGAAGCCTTCTCGCTGTCCTTGCATTGTACTTGCGTGATGCAAGACAACGTATAGGCTTAGTAAATCTGGGTCTTCATGCACTAGACTCTGACTCCGCATTCAGAGGTCAGAGACTCATGCCAGTACCAGTCCTCAGGATCTCTCACTAGTGCAGTATATGACAGAAACTCTGACTCCAGTGTTTGAGCTGGAAGACTCTAACTCCAGCAGGAGAGGAGGCCATACAGAATTTCCAATGTAATACCTCATTGGGACTCACTTATACAGTTAGTCAAGCACCCACTGAATCATCTATAAAGGCACTCATACACCCACTGATACCAAGCCGTATTGGTGAATCAGTTGGTGTATGAGTGCCTTTATGGATGATGCATGGATGCTCTGCAAAAGCACCTCTGATGCTCTACTAGTGGGTGGTTGATGTCCTCTTGGCTCTTGAGGGTCCTTGGGGGGCCAACTAGCCCTCCTGTTACCTCAAGTGAGACACACACAGCTTGACTGCTGAGAGGTTGTCAGAGGCCACACCTCTTTTCTCCACCACTCTGCAAACACGTGTCCTGGTTGGAGTAAGAAGTCCACTTTAGTCCTGAGGCTGTCAGGAGGCAAGGGGACCTCATCCCCCCAACAGCAGTGCATCGAGATGTGCATTTATAGAGTGATGGAAAATGGGGGTGTGTGGCTTCCGATTGCCTAGCAGCAATCCTGCTGTGTGGGCTTACTGGAGGTAACAGAAGGTCTTGTTGGCCCATAAGGATCCTCAGTAGCCAAGGGTACTTAAGCCCCCACCCAGCAGTATGCCAGAAGGTAGTGGAGAAAGGGGGTCGGGCCTCTAGCGAGTTGCCGGATTTTTAGTTTTTTCATTTTTTTTATATTTTAGGAAGGGTGGCCGCGTGACCGCCCCTTCCATGGACTATTTTTGACCCTGGGGAACCCATCCTCAGGACCTGACCCTTTAAAAAAAATTGGAATATACAAAAACGAGAGGGGGGCCGGTGGGGGGGGGCTGGGTGGCTCCTCTCCCCAGCCGATATTGGCCCTGGGGACCCTATCCCCCAGGGTCCAACCTTTATTTTTTATTTTTTACTCAAAGGGAGGGGAGTCTAGCGCCCCCCCCCCCCTTCCTGGTCCATTTTCAGCCACGGGGACCTCATTCCCTGGGGCCTGCCAATTTTTAAAACCTTTTTTTTTTCTTTAAAGGGAGGGGGTCTGCATGGCCCTCCTCCCCAGGCCAAGTTTGGCCCAGTGACCCTATCCCTGGGGCCAGGTATTTTCTTTTCTTTTTGTTAAGAAAGGAGGGCGGCGGAGATGGCCCCTCCCGGGCCATTTTCAGCCCAGGGACCCCATTCCCCTGTGCCCAGCGTCTCTTTTAAGGACTGTAGGGGTAGCCTGAATGCCCCCACAGTCCCGGCTGGGCCCCCGCCTAATGCGGGAAACAGCATTGCTTTTACTCCCAGGGAGCTGCTGATATGCTGCTCCCTGTGTGTAAAAGCAAACGGTGTGCCGCTTTGATCAAGCGAAAGCAAAATGCTCTTGCTTGCTCAAAGCAGAGCACACAGTGTGCTATGGCAGGAGCAGTGCTCACACCGTACCATAGCAAACTGCAATGACCCGGGTTGGGCACCTCAGGACATTGCTGGAGCTGGCCCTGGGGGGTGGTGGTCCCCAGGGTCATCTAGAGCTCCTGGAGGTGGGACGTGCAGCCCCTCTCCCTTCTTTAAATTTGCCCCAGGGAGGTTGTGGGCCCTGGGACCAGGTGTCAGCTACAGACCACCTTCATTAATATACTTGTGCCCTGGGATGTGGCGGTCCCTGGGGCTATGTGAGGGGCTAGGACCCCCATGCATCATTATTTATTTTAGCCCCTGGGCGGTGGCAGTCCCTTGGGATGCGGGGGGCACGTGGCCCCCTTCATTACTGTTATATGTAGCTTCATGGAGGGAGGGGTCCCAGAGGCTAGGGGCGGCCGTGCGAGCATGCATCATTATAAAAAAATGTATTAACCTTGGGGAGGTTGCGGTCCCCAGGGTGCGGGGGTTGCCAGGAGGGCAACCCTGCATACATATTAAAAATGCCACGGGCAGGTGGCGGTCCCTGGGGATTTAGGTATTCTAGGAGGGGGGCCCTGCTTCTTTCTCCTATATTTTCAAATGCCCCCAAGACCTGGCCCCCCTGCAAGCCTAATTAAACAAAGCATGGGACCCGCGCCTTGTTTTGTTTTTTATTTTCGGAGTGAGTCGTGAATCCAACGCAACTCCCGCCCAAATGTTTTTTTTAAAAAAAATGCTTTTTCACCCTGGGAAGGGTCTTTGTGGGACACCCCAAGAGGCCTAGGGAGTCAGGGTGCTTCGACCCTGCCCCCTTTTCTTTTTTATTAATGTTTTTGCTTGTGAATCGGTTCAATCGAGTCAGCTGGCTGCCAACACTTCATAGTTTGAAGTGTTGGCACGCAATCAGATCTCATGCATGAGATCCAGAGGGTTTGCAGATCCTTCGCGTCCCTATATACAACTGGGAATTTCTTTAAATTTCTCAGCAACTACTGAATGGATTTACACCATTTAAAACAAGGTTGCTTTGTGGACCAAGAGCTACCTTTCTGAAAAATGTTGTGTAATTCCGTTCAGCAGTTCGGGCTGTAGCTGTGTCTAAAATTTCCTATGGAAATCGAAATGGGAAAAATGTGTTTTGAGACCACCCCTTTTTCTCAGTCCCTGCTTGATGGATCACCCTGAAATTGCTAAAAAACAGCAGCTGAAGTGATTGCCGTATTAGTTTTCAAAATTTCACGAGGATTTATCAAACGATGGCAAAGTTATTGAAAAATGAAAAAACGCTCTTCCTATGGAAACTAGGTTCTAACTATACCTACCTATTGGCAAGATATATATATATACATATGTCACAACAGGATCCCAGGGATACCACCTTCAAAAAAGGAGCGGCGCAGCACCAGAAAACAGACTCCGCAGGCAAAGCTTTGAAAGTTAATGATGATTTAATGAAGCATCAAATGTCCAAATGACGCGTTTCGGCCGCCAGACATGTGGCCTTGTTCACATAACGCTACAGAAGTGAATGAGTGCTTTATATACATTAGTGAAAGTGGCAGTGTTTCTACCATGTTCATCAACATGACTAAACATTTTTGCAACGTGTGGTAAGGCAAAAACATGACATCACAGATTTTTACTACAGTATGCGAGAGACAGTAAAGAATGACTATAAATGACATGCATTATAGTCAGAGCTGGTGATAGCCCTAGTGAAGTCGCTGGATGCAACTGTGGCGAGCAAAACCAGAGTTTGCCAGATTTCAGCCCCTGCTCATGTGATTACCTGTTTCCACAGTTTGTTATGTGGTGAGCAGGTTAGCTAATGAGTTTCAAGCACGCTGTTTGATTCAGCGGATGAAACCACAGAGTAGGCGGTAAAATTCAAGCCTCCCCTACCAAGTACTCTAAATTGGCAGCATGTAACGCACCCAGCACGGTCAAAGTTGAAAGCTCCTAGACTGTGATACAACGTACGAGTTCAGCCCTAAACTGAGATCACTGCAAAGATGTGAAGTTTGATGTTAAAGTGCACAGCCCCTAGTTAGAGAGTGGGCTAGTTCAAAAGGTCTTCTCCTTTCGAGCGTACTGCCCAGGTGGCGCCTCTTGCCTTTGGCTCCACACACGCGACTCTTCTAGGGTGCGCCGTCAGATCGCCACTGCACTAGGGTGCACTCTAAGCTGCGATGGACAAGCAGAAGGTACGCTTGCACTGTACACAGTGCACTCGGTGCAGCTGCCCGGATGATTTTTGCTGCCCCCCTCATTTTGCCACCCTAGGCGGCCGCCTAGTCCTGCCTAATGGCAGAAACGGCCCTGCCTGGGCCTAGCTCAATCACTGTGACACCGCTGAGTATTTATACCATCAGTGTCGGTGTCCTCATTGGATTTCAAGCATTTTTTGCATTATATGCATTCAGCCCTCGCTGTGATAGTATAGTTAAAAGGTATATAATTTTAAAAAATGTATGTTTTTTACATGCATTATTTTGAATCAGTTGGTTCTTTTTGTTTCAATACGCTTGAAATTTAACCCGTGAATTTTTGATTAGAGTCACTATGTTTAATATTTGGTAGGCATTGTATATCATTTGCGCATCCACATTTATATAATCTTTGTACATATAACATTTTTGAATTTATATATCACGTAAATGCACATGAGGAGGCAACACCACCACATTTACATGCACACTGTATATTCTTGCAATTGGACTTGCAAGCCTTCATCATTCTGTACAAACACGCCCACGTGACTCACACAACCCTCGCTTTCTACTTCTATTAATTGCACTTTTAGTGGCAGGCGGCATTCAAGCAGTTATACTTTATGTTATCTTTGCAGTGATGAAAGTAGTGCTCACAAGTACAACATTGAAAGCATCCCCAGGCGTACTTCTCAGTAATTTCCTGGGTACAACCAGGATTCCTTAAAGTTCAAATAATCGACAACCCAATTGAAAATTCATATACTCCAATGGAATTATTTACTTCATAAATCATCAGAATCAATTTAAATTCATCATATTAATTTCATGTCCATCAACATAATTTCATCGGTCCAATGCATTTCGGGCTGTGCCCTTCATCGGGGACAATAGGCTGACACGAGGTATAATCATGATATAATCAAAATACAAGTGTGTGATACACATGACATATAAAACGTAAGACAAACTATCATAATTCATGCTTATGTGACTCAGTGAAAAAACACCAAAGTGACTGCGTGCCAAGATATGAAAAAAACTGCCTTCTGGCACTCACATGGATCAATGGTGACGATGAATATGTCGTCAAATAATCATCTGACACAATGGTCTGAACTGAAACAATAACAACGTAAATATAATCAATCTGTGTACAAGCATATATATGAGAAAGCTCATCGTTTAGGGATTAGAACACTTTCTCGTGAGACGCGCTGCGTCTCTACGGCAAACTCGTAACGAAAAGCGGAGTCTCTGTGATGGTATCAAGCAGTCGCGCTAGACCGCCAATGGCTGTATTCAAGTTAAAAAGGATGCGGACAAACTCAGTTAACCGTGTGTGGATTGGTCCGGTTCCCGATCATGTGATCGGGAGTCAGCCAATCCTGACTTCGATAGATAGAAATGTCTTCTGTTCGGGGAAAAAATGTGTTTTTTCGTAAAGTTGTGCATTGAAACCACAGGAAAAAGTGTATATAAGAATATAACTAAAAAGTAAAATGGAACAATACAGTAAAATGTGTGAATGGTGATAGACAACCACACAAACTACATTCTAGGTACAAGGCTAAAGTCGAGAAAATAGCAATTAGAGATAACAAGTAAATTCTGTCCGGTCATTGAGACCAAATGGTATGTGAGAATTAAGCAGATACATCCAGTTAGTCTCCCTTTGTAGCAAAAAAGAGTTATTATCTCGCCCTTCCTTCTTTTCAATGGTTTCTAAAATCAGGAATTGTTTCTGAGATACGTTATGATGTGCTTCTTTGAAATGCATAGCTACACATGATTTAACATTACCAGTTCTGATGTTAGATTTGTGTTCATGCAGTCTTGTTTTGATCTTGCGTGTGGTCTTACCAACATATGCCTTACCGCATGGGAATTTTAACATATAGATAGCATTAGTTGTATCACAAGTGGAATTGACATGAAGTTTTATTTTGTAACCTTTCATGGGGTGGGTTATATAGTTTCCTCTGATTATATTATTACAATGACCACATTGTAGACAGAGTCTAGTTCCACGAAATGTTTCTTCTGGCTTGGTTTTGGTTTTCAGTAATTCTCCAAGATTTCTGCCCCTTGCAAAGGCAAAAATGGGTTGTTGATCAAACGTGTTTTTAAAGTCTGGTCCAGATTTCAAAATTTTCCAGTGATTTTTAATTATTTTCTTGAACTTGTAACTCACTGTGGAATATTTCGACACAATAGTCGTTCTCTGTTCTTTGTCTCTGATGCGTGTTTTCAATAGATCTGTTCTCTGCATGTTATTTACTTTTTGCATTGATTGACTTATCACCGTCTCTGGATAGCCTCTGTTTCGAAATCTGTCGCCCATTTCCTTAAGCTTTATGTTCACTTTGTCTGGGTCAGATGTGATTCTCTTCACCCTCATCATTTGTGATGTGGGTAAATGATGTTTTAATGGATCTTGGTGAAAGCTTAGGAAGTGCAAGGTATTATTCCTGTCAGTTTCTTTGCGATACATCTCTGTATCTATCGTCCCTGGGTGTAGATTAATCCGTACATCCAGAAAGGTGATGGTTTTATCTGACATTTCCCAAGTGAGTTGTATCTTGTCATTTTTAGTGTTCAAATCCCTAATATAGGTTGCCATACGTTGTACAGTGGGTTGCATGTACTTATCAATTAATTGACCTGTAGGTTCATGTATGTTGTTTTTCGTGGAATACATACATGAACCTTCAGGTCAATTCATTGATAAGTACATGCAACCCACTGTACAACGTATGGCAACCTATATTAGGGACACCACTGACTTTTTAACAAGACTTAACATGCAACAAATTGAGCCCAACGAACAATTATTACTTTGTACAGCTGATGTTAAGGCTTTATATATTTCAATTCCTCATGGTGCAGGAATCGAGGTGATGGAGGAGGCTATTCTCACTACAGACATCGAACTACCTCTTCAAACTTTTTTAATGGAACTCACCTTTCTGGATGTACAGATTAATCTACACCCAGGGGGGATAGAAACGGAGATGTATCGCAAAGAAACTGACAGGAATAATACCTTGCACTTCCTAAGCTTTCACCAAGATCCATTAAAACATCATTTACCCACATCACAAATGATGAGGGTGAAGAGAATCACATCTGACCCAAACAAAGTGAACATAAAACTTAAGGAAATGGGCGATAGATTTCGAAACAGAGGCTATCCAGAGACGGTGATAAGTCAATCGATGCAAAAAGTAAATAACATGCAGAGAACAGATCTATTGAAAACACGCATCAGAGACAAAGAACAGAGAACGACTATTGTGTCGAAATACTCCACAGTGAGTTGCAAGTTCAAGAAAAGAATTAAAAATCACTGGAAAATTTTGAAATCTTAACCAGACTTTATAAACACGTTTGATCAACAACCCATTTTTGCCTTTACAAGGGGCATAAATCTTGGAGAATTACTGAAGACCAAAACCAAGCCAGAAGAAACATTTCGTGGAACTAAACCCTGTCTACAATGTGGTCATTGTAATAACATAATCAGAGGAAACTATATAACCCACCCCATGAAAGGTTACAAAATAAAACTTTATGTCCATGCCACTTGTGATACAACTAATGCTATTTATATGTTGAAATGCCCATGTGGTAAGGCATATGTTGGTAAGACCACACGCAAGATCAAAACAAGACTGCATGAACACAAATCTAACATCAGAACTGGTAATGTTAAATCATGTGTACCTATGCATTTCAAAGAAGCACATCATAATGTATCTCAGTTACAATTCCTGATTTTAGAAATCATTGAAAAGAAGTAAGGGCGAGATAATAACTCCTTTTTGCTACAAAGGGAGAATAACTGGATGTATCTGCTTAATTCTCACATACCATTTGGTCTCAATGACCGGACAGAATTTACTTGTTATCTATAATTGCTATTTTCTCGACTTTAGCCTTGTACCTAGAATGTAGTTTGTGTGGTTGTCTAACACCATTCAAACATTTTACTGTATTGTTCCATTTTACATTTTAGTTATATTCTTATATACACTTTTTCCTGCTGTTTCAATGCACAAGTTTATGAAACACCACATTTTTTCCCGGAACATCAGACATTTCTATCTATCGAAGTTAGGATTGGCTGACTCCCGATCACATGATCGGGAACCGGACCAATCCACACACGGTTAACTGAGTTTGTCTGCATCCTTTTTAACTTGAATACAGCCATTGGCGGTCTAGCGCGACTGCTTAATACCATCACAGAGACTCCGCTTTTCGTTACGAGTTTGCCGTAGAGACGCTGCGCGTCTCACGAGTAAGTGTTCTAATCCCTAAACGATGAGCTTTCTCATATATATGCTTGTACACAGATTGATTATATTTACGTTGTTATTGTTTCAGTTCAGACCATTGTGTCAGATGATTATTTGACGTCATATTCATCGTCACCATTAATCCATGTGAGTGCCAGAAGGCAGTTTTTTTCATATCTTGGCACACAGTCACTTTGGTGTTTTTTCACTGAGTCACATAAGCATGAATTATGATAGTTTCTATTACGTTTTATATGTCATGTGTAACACACACTTGTATTTTGATTATATCATGATTATACCTTGTTTCAGCCTATTGTCCCCGATGAAGGGCACAGCCCGAAATGCATTGGACGGATGAAATTATGTTGATGGACATGAAATTAATATGATGAATTTAAATTGATTCTGATGATTTATGAAGTAAATAATTCCATTGGAGTATATGAATTTTCGACTGGGTTGTTGATTATTTGAACTTTAAGGAATCCTGGTTGTACCCAGGAAATTACTGAGAAGTACGCCTGGGGATGCTTTCAATGTTGTGCTTGTGAGCACTACTTTCATCACTGCAAAGATAACATAAAAGTATAACTGCTTGAATTAATAGAAGTAGAGAGCGAGGGTTGTGTGAGTCACGTGGGCGTGTTTGTACAGAATGATGAAGGCTTGCAAGTCCAATTGCAAGAATATACAGTGTGCATGTAAATGTGGTGGTGTTGCCTCCTCATGTGCATTTACGTGATATATAAATTCAAAAATGTTATATGTACAAAGATTATATAAATGTGGATGCGCAAATGATATACAATGCCTACCAAATATTAAACATAGTGACTCTAATCAAAAATTCACGGGTTAAATTTCAAGCGTATTGAAACAAAAAGAACCAACTGATTCAAAATAATGCATGTAAAAAACATACATTTTTTAAAATGATATACTTTTTAACTATACTATCACAGCGAGGGCTGAATGCATATAATGCAAAAAATGCTTGAAATCCAATGAGGACACAGACACTGATGGTATAAATACTCAGCGGTGTCACAGTGATTGAGCTAGGCCCAGGCAGGGCCGTTTCTGCCATTAGGCAGGACTAGGAGGCCGCCTAGGGCGGCAAAATGAGGGGGGCAGCAAAAATCATCCGGGCAGCTGCACCGAGTGCACTGTGTACAGTGCAAGCGTACCTTCTGCTTGTCCATCGCAGCTTAGAGTGCACCCTAGTGCAGTGGCGATCTGACGGCGCACCCTAGAAGAGTCGCGTGTGTGGAGCGACGCGTAGAGACACACTAATAGTGTAGTGATGTAAATTGATTAAAATTATTACTAATACTGCTGCTGCCACCTACCACACAGTCTTGTCCCTACTCCCGGCCCTCTTTTTTTACTGCCTCCAGCACAAAGCCTTGGACGTACCACCGCACCTGACTAGTTTCACCCGGAGAGCAGTGCACCAGTGAGTCAGTGAAGGCCGCCGCCACTGCGAACGTGGGTGTAAAAAAATATAAATATTTTGGATGCTGCAATGCATTAATGTGTTCACTGTGACTAAGGCCTGGTATTGTAATTGTAAATGAGGCCTGTGAGTCTCCGAGCTTGTCCCCGAGACTGGCGAACTAGGAAGTGGTGTCATCATGAAAGATAGAAGTTGTCTAATGTACCCGTCAGCATCACTGAAAAAGCCTCTGTTTTGAGAACTTTGCATATACTGCTTTGTAAATGGCAGTTTCTTTTGACTTTGCCAAGTACACCCCAATGTAGCTGATTTTAAAAATAGCGAAGAGCTGCAAATGGCCCTTTCCACTGTGAGTCTGAGCACAGTTACAGACACGAAAACATTTGGGCGAAGCGACCCAAGCGTTCATGGGGCAGTCTCGAATATATGTCCGATACAGGAGGTGTTATTTATTGCTTTGTGTTTTGTTTACATTTTTTTAATCAACAGTTTTTTAATTGACATTTTATAGTGTAACCATAAAGAGCGGCACAAAGTTCACACAGACCAAAGCTTTCGGGTAATACTGCGGTTGACGCTGATATGAGAGGAGGGAATAACTGGTGAGCAGACGGGGCCCCGAGATGTCTCCTCAGGGCACAGGTGGCACCTTCTGCAGTTTCCACTCTTTTGTTTCGAAATGTGGTCAAACAGTCGTAGCATCTGTGTTGGCGCACAGTGGGCGCAGCGCACGTGCCCTGCTTGCAGTTACTGATGCGTGCCTGATGCAAGGGAGGGTGGCAGTTTCTTTTGACTTTGCCAAGTACACCTTCAATGCAGCTGATTTTAAAAATAGCGAAAAGCAGCAAATGGCACTTTCCACTGCGAGTCTGAGCACAGTTACAGACACGAAAATATTTGGGCGAAGCGACCCAAGCGTTCGTGGGACATTCTCAAATATATATGTCCGAACCAGGAGGTGTTATTTATTGCTTTGTGTTTTGTTTACATTTTTTTAATCAACAGTTTTTTTATTGACATTTTAGAAGTTGTCTAATGCCTAAATGAGCTTCGAAGCTTTTGGTAGGCTTCATTTCTAGATAGCCTGATGATAAAGTGAGTTCTCAGCACAGTTAATACTTTGGATGTTTTTTGCCTGTGGCAAGGAAACTCTGCACTCATGCCAGCTGATGTCTTAAAATGTTTATTAGCAAAATAAAAATATATCAGTGAATCACAGAATTGGTGAACAAAGAGGTCTCCTAGCAGTAGCAACCGCAAAACAGTGAGCGCTACTGAACAAACGTGCAGTATTTTACACAGAGGCTTTTTTCCATGGGAAGCACGAGGTCTCAGGGGCCGTGTCAAGTATGCGCTCAGCGGCTCATTTATACAGTAATCTAGGAACAGAGGGACGGTTCCGCAGAGAGTGGTGGGCCTGTGGTCTTCTTAAATTAGTATGTGTGTACTTGACTTGTACATCAGGTATGACCAGATGGGCTGCATTTTATCATGCTCCTCCAAACAATATGTTGTGCAATGTGTTAATTGTGTATCGGCAGCGGTGGCAAAGCACTTTGCATGGGAGTGTGCTGAAGATGAACTGGAGGTGCAGGACGGCCATCGGCAGTGCTGGCAGGGGCAATGTGTATAAAAAAATGTATTAACCTTGGGGAGGTTGCGGTCCCCAGGGTGCGGGGGTTGCCAGGAGGGCAACCCTGCATACATATTAAAAATGCCACGGGCAGGTGGCGGTCCCTGGGGATTTAGGTATTCTAGGAGGGGGGCCCTGCTTCTTTCTCCTATATTTTCAAATGCCCCCAAGACCTGGCCCCCCTGCAAGCCTAATTAAACAAAGCATGGGACCCGCGCCTTGTTTTGTTTTTTATTTTCGGAGTGAGTCGTGAGTCCAACGCAACTCCCGCCCAAATGTTTTTTTTTAAAAAAATGCTTTTTTCACCCTGGGGAGGGTCTTTGTGGGACACCCCAAGAGGCCTAGGGAGTCAGGGTGCTTCGACCCTGCCCCCTTTTCTTTTTTATTAATGTTTTTGCTTGTGAATCGGTTCAATCGAGTCAGCTGGCTGCCAACACTTCATAGTTTGAAGTGTTGGCACGCAATCAGATCTCATGCATGAGATCCAGAGGGTTTGCAGATCCTTCGCGTCCCTATATACAACTGGGAATTTCTTTAAATTTCTCAGCAACTACTGAATGGATTTACACCATTTAAAACAAGGTTGCTTTGTGGACCAAGAGCTACCTTTCTGAAAAATGTTGTGTAATTCCGTTCAGCAGTTCGGGCTGTAGCTGTGTCTAAAATTTCCTATGGAAATCGAAATGGGAAAAATGTGTTTTGAGACCACCCCTTTTTCTCAGTCCCTGCTTGATGGATCACCCTGAAATTGCTAAAAAACAGCAGCTGAAGTGATTGCCGTATTAGTTTTCAAAATTTCACGAGGATTTATCAAACGATGGCAAAGTTATTGAAAAATGAAAAAACGCTCTTCCTATGGAAACTAGGTTCTAACTATACCTACCTATTGGCAAGATATATATATATACATATGTCACAACAGGATCCCAGGGATACCACCTTCAAAAAAGGAGCGACGCAGCACCAGAAAACAGACTCCGCAGGCAAAGCGTTGAAAGTTAATGATGATTTAATGAAGCATCAAATGTCCAAATGACGCGTTTCGGCCGCCAGACATGTGGCCTTGTTCACATAACGCTACAGAAGTGAATGAGTGCTTTATATACATTAGTGAAAGTGGCAGTGTTTCTACCATGTTCATCAACATGACTAAACATTTTTGCAACGTGTGGTAAGGCAAAAACATGACATCACAGATTTTTACTACAGTATGCGAGAGACAGTAAAGAATGACTATAAATGACATGCATTATAGTCAGAGCTGGTGATAGCCCTAGTGAAGTCGCTGGATGCAACTGTGGCGAGCAAAACCAGAGTTTGCCAGATTTCAGCCCCTGCTCATGTGATTACCTGTTTCCACAGTTTGTTATGTGGTGAGCAGGTTAGCTAATGAGTTTCAAGCACGCTGTTTGATTCAGCGGATGAAACCACAGAGTAGGCGGTAAAATTCAAGCCTCCCCTACCAAGTACTCTAAATTGGCGGCATGTAACGCACCCAGCACGGTCAAAGTTGAAAGCTCCTAGACTGTGATACAACGTACGAGTTCAGCCCTAAACTGAGATCACTGCAAAGATGTGAAGTTTGATGTTAAAGTGCACAGCCCCTAGTTAGAGAGTGGGCTAGTTCAAAAGGTCTTCTCCTTTCGAGCGTACTGCCCAGGTGGCGCCTCTTGCCTTTGGCTCCACACACGCGACTCTTCTAGGGTGCGCCGTCAGATCGCCACTGCACTAGGGTGCACTCTAAGCTGCGATGGACAAGCAGAAGGTACGCTTGCACTGTACACAGTGCACTCGGTGCAGCTGCCCGGATGATTTTTGCTGCCCCCCTCATTTTGCCACCCTAGGCGGCCGCCTAGTCCTGCCTAATGGCAGAAACGGCCCTGCCTGGGCCTAGCTCAATCACTGTGACACCGCTGAGTATTTATACCATCAGTGTCGGTGTCCTCATTGGATTTCAAGCATTTTTTGCATTATATGCATTCAGCCCTCGCTGTGATAGTATAGTTAAAAGGTATATAATTTTAAAAAATGTATGTTTTTTACATGCATTATTTTGAATCAGTTGGTTCTTTTTGTTTCAATACGCTTGAAATTTAACCCGTGAATTTTTGATTAGAGTCACTATGTTTAATATTTGGTAGGCATTGTATATCATTTGCGCATCCACATTTATATAATCTTTGTACATATAACATTTTTGAATTTATATATCACGTAAATGCACATGAGGAGGCAACACCACCACATTTACATGCACACTGTATATTCTTGCAATTGGACTTGCAAGCCTTCATCATTCTGTACAAACACGCCCACGTGACTCACACAACCCTCGCTTTCTACTTCTATTAATTGCACTTTTAGTGGCAGGCGGCATTCAAGCAGTTATACTTTTATGTTATCTTTGCAGTGATGAAAGTAGTGCTCACAAGTACAACATTGAAAGCATCCCCAGGCGTACTTCTCAGTAATTTCCTGGGTACAACCAGGATTCCTTAAAGTTCAAATAATCGACAACCCAATTGAAAAATCATATACTCCAATGGAATTATTTACTTCATAAATCATCAGAATCAATTTAAATTCATCATATTAATTTCATGTCCATCAACATAATTTCATCGGTCCAATGCATTTCGGGCTGTGCCCTTCATCGGGGACAATAGGCTGACACGAGGTATAATCATGATATAATCAAAATACAATTGTGTGATACACATGACATATAAAACGTAAGACAAACTATCATAATTCATGCTTATGTGACTCAGTGAAAAAACACCAAAGTGACTGCGTGCCAAGATATGAAAAAAACTGCCTTCTGGCACTCACATGGATCAATGGTGACGATGAATATGTCGTCAAATAATCATCTGACACAATGGTCTGAACTGAAACAATAACAACGTAAATATAATCAATCTCTGTACAAGCATATATATGAGAAAGCTCATCGTTTAGGGATTAGAACACTTTCTCGTGAGACGCGCTGCGTCTCTACGGCAAACTCGTAACGAAAAGCGGAGTCTCTGTGATGGTATCAAGCAGTCGCGCTAGACCGCCAATGGCTGTATTCAAGTTAAAAAGGATGCGGACAAACTCAGTTAACCGTGTGTGGATTGGTCCGGTTCCCGATCATGTGATCGGGAGTCAGCCAATCCTGACTTCGATAGATAGAAATGTCTTATGTTCGGGGAAAAAATGTGTTTTTTCGTAAAGTTGTGCATTGAAACCACAGGAAAAAGTGTATATAAGAATATAACTAAAAAGTAAAATGGAACAATACAGTAAAATGTGTGAATGGTGATAGACAACCACACAAACTACATTCTAGGTACAAGGCTAAAGTCGAGAAAATAGCAATTAGAGATAACAAGTAAATTCTGTCCGGTCATTGAGACCAAATGGTATGTGAGAATTAAGCAGATACATCCAGTTAGTCTCCCTTTGTAGCAAAAAAGAGTTATTATCTCGCCCTTCCTTCTTTTCAATGGTTTCTAAAATCAGGAATTGTTTCTGAGATACGTTATGATGTGCTTCTTTGAAATGCATAGCTACACATGATTTAACATTATCAGTTCTGATGTTAGATTTGTGTTCATGCAGTCTTGTTTTGATCTTGCGTGTGGTCTTACCAACATATGTCTTACCGCATGGGAATTTTAACATATAGATAGCATTAGTTGTATCACAAGTGGAATTGACATGAAGTTTTATTTTGTAACCTTTCATGGGGTGGGTTATATAGTTTCCTCTGATTATATTATTACAATGACCACATTGTAGACAGAGTCTAGTTCCACGAAATGTTTCTTCTGGCTTGGTTTTGGTTTTCAGTAATTCTCCAAGATTTCTGCCCCTTGCAAAGGCAAAAATGGGTTGTTGATCAAACGTGTTTTTAAAGTCTGGTCCAGATTTCAAAATTTTCCAGTGATTTTTAATTATTTTCTTGAACTTGTAACTCACTGTGGAATATTTCGACACAATAGTCGTTCTCTGTTCTTTGTCTCTGATGCGTGTTTTCAATAGATCTGTTCTCTGCATGTTATTTACTTTTTGCATCGATTGACTTATCACCGTCTCTGGATAGCCTCTGTTTCGAAATCTGTCGCCCATTTCCTTAAGCTTTATGTTCACTTTGTCTGGGTCAGATGTGATTCTCTTCACCCTCATCATTTGTGATGTGGGTAAATGATGTTTTAATGGATCTTGGTGAAAGCTTAGGAAGTGCAAGGTATTATTCCTGTCAGTTTCTTTGCGATACATCTCTGTATCTATCGTCCCTGGGTGTAGATTAATCCGTACATCCAGAAAGGTGATGGTTTTATCTGACATTTCCCAAGTGAGTTGTATCTTGTCATTTTTAGTGTTCAAATCCCTAATATAGGTTGCCATACGTTGTACAGTGGGTTGCATGTACTTATCAATTAATTGACCTGTAGGTTCATGTATGTTGTTTTTCGTGGAATACATACATGAACCTTCAGGTCAATTCATTGATAAGTACATGCAAACCACTGTACAACGTATGGCAACCTATATTAGGGACACCACTGACTTTTTAACAAGACTTAACATGCAACAAATTGAGCCCAACGAACAATTATTACTTTGTACAGCTGATGTTAAGGCTTTATATATTTCAATTCCTCATGGTGCAGGAATCGAGGTGATGGAGGAGGCTATTCTCACTACAGACATCGAACTACCTCTTCAAACTTTTTTAATGGAACTCACCTTTCTGGATGTACAGATTAATCTACACCCAGGGGGGATAGAAACGGAGATGTATCGCAAAGAAACTGACAGGAATAATACCTTGCACTTCCTAAGCTTTCACCAAGATCCATTAAAACATCATTTACCCACATCACAAATGATGAGGGTGAAGAGAATCACATCTGACCCAAACAAAGTGAACATAAAACTTAAGGAAATGGGCGATAGATTTCGAAACAGAGGCTATCCAGAGACGGTGATAAGTCAATCGATGCAAAAAGTAAATAACATGCAGAGAACAGATCTATTGAAAACACGCATCAGAGACAAAGAACAGAGAACGACTATTGTGTCGAAATACTCCACAGTGAGTTGCAAGTTCAAGAAAAGAATTAAAAATCACTGGAAAATTTTGAAATCTTAACCAGACTTTATAAACACGTTTGATCAACAACCCATTTTTGCCTTTACAAGGGGCATAAATCTTGGAGAATTACTGAAGACCAAAACCAAGCCAGAAGAAACATTTCGTGGAACTAAACCCTGTCTACAATGTGGTCATTGTAATAACATAATCAGAGGAAACTATATAACCCACCCCATGAAAGGTTACAAAATAAAACTTTATGTCCATGCCACTTGTGATACAACTAATGCTATTTATATGTTGAAATGCCCATGTGGTAAGGCATATGTTGGTAAGACCACACGCAAGATCAAAACAAGACTGCATGAACACAAATCTAACATCAGAACTGGTAATGTTAAATCATGTGTACCTATGCATTTCAAAGAAGCACATCATAATGTATCTCAGTTACAATTCCTGATTTTAGAAATCATTGAAAAGAAGTAAGGGCGAGATAATAACTCCTTTTTGCTACAAAGGGAGAATAACTGGATGTATCTGCTTAATTCTCACATACCATTTGGTCTCAATGACCGGACAGAATTTACTTGTTATCTATAATTGCTATTTTCTCGACTTTAGCCTTGTACCTAGAATGTAGTTTGTGTGGTTGTCTAACACCATTCAAACATTTTACTGTATTGTTCCATTTTACATTTTAGTTATATTCTTATATACACTTTTTCCTGCTGTTTCAATGCACAAGTTTATGAAACACCACATTTTTTCCCGGAACATCAGACATTTCTATCTATCGAAGTTAGGATTGGCTGACTCCCGATCACATGATCGGGAACCGGACCAATCCACACACGGTTAACTGAGTTTGTCTGCATCCTTTTTAACTTGAATACAGCCATTGGCGGTCTAGCGCGACTGCTTAATACCATCACAGAGACTCCGCTTTTCGTTACGAGTTTGCCGTAGAGACGCTGCGCGTCTCACGAGTAAGTGTTCTAATCCCTAAACGATGAGCTTTCTCATATATATGCTTGTACACAGATTGATTATATTTACGTTGTTATTGTTTCAGTTCAGACCATTGTGTCAGATGATTATTTGACGTCATATTCATCGTCACCATTAATCCATGTGAGTGCCAGAAGGCAGTTTTTTTCATATCTTGGCACACAGTCACTTTGGTGTTTTTTCACTGAGTCACATAAGCATGAATTATGATAGTTTCTATTACGTTTTATATGTCATGTGTAACACACACTTGTATTTTGATTATATCATGATTATACCTTGTTTCAGCCTATTGTCCCCGATGAAGGGCACAGCCCGAAATGCATTGGACGGATGAAATTATGTTGATGGACATGAAATTAATATGATGAATTTAAATTGATTCTGATGATTTATGAAGTAAATAATTCCATTGGAGTATATGAATTTTCGACTGGGTTGTTGATTATTTGAACTTTAAGGAATCCTGGTTGTACCCAGGAAATTACTGAGAAGTACGCCTGGGGATGCTTTCAATGTTGTACTTGTGAGCACTACTTTCATCACTGCAAAGATAACATAAAAGTATAACTGCTTGAATGCCGCCTGCCACTAAAAGTGCAATTAATAGAAGTAGAGAGCGAGGGTTGTGTGAGTCACGTGGGCGTGTTTGTACAGAATGATGAAGGCTTGCAAGTCCAATTGCAAGAATATACAGTGTGCATGTAAATGTGGTGGTGTTGCCTCCTCATGTGCATTTACGTGATATATAAATTCAAAAATGTTATATGTACAAAGATTATATAAATGTGGATGCGCAAATGATATACAATGCCTACCAAATATTAAACATAGTGACTCTAATCAAAAATTCACGGGTTAAATTTCAAGCGTATTGAAACAAAAAGAACCAACTGATTCAAAATAATGCATGTAAAAAACATACATTTTTTAAAATGATATACTTTTTAACTATACTATCACAGCGAGGGCTGAATGCATATAATGCAAAAAATGCTTGAAATCCAATGAGGACACAGACACTGATGGTATAAATACTCAGCGGTGTCACAGTGATTGAGCTAGGCCCAGGCAGGGCCGTTTCTGCCATTAGGCAGGACTAGGAGGCCGCCTAGGGCGGCAAAATGAGGGGGGCAGCAAAAATCATCCGGGCAGCTGCACCGAGTGCACTGTGTACAGTGCAAGCGTACCTTCTGCTTGTCCATCGCAGCTTAGAGTGCACCCTAGTGCAGTGGCGATCTGACGGCGCACCCTAGAAGAGTCGCGTGTGTGAAGCGACGCGTAGAGACACACTAATAGTGTAGTGATGTAAATTGATTAAAATTATTACTAATACTGCTGCTGCCACCTACCACACAGTCTTGTCCCTACTCCCGGCCCTCTTTTTTTACTGCCTCCAGCACAAAGCCTTGGACGTACCACCGCACCTGACTAGTTTCACCCGGAGAGCAGTGCACCAGTGAGTCAGTGAAGGCCGCCGCCACTGCGAACGTGGGTGTAAAAAAATATAAATATTTTGGATGCTGCAATGCATTAATGTGTTCACTGTGACTAAGGCCTGGTATTGTAATTGTAAATGAGGCCTGTGAGTCTCCGAGCTTGTCCCCGAGACTGGCGAACTAGGAAGTGGTGTCATCATGAAAGATAGAAGTTGTCTAATGTACCCGTCAGCATCACTGAAAAAGCCTCTGTTTTGAGAACTTTGCATATACTGCTTTGTAAATGGCAGTTTCTTTTGACTTTGCCAAGTACACCCCAATGTAGCTGATTTTAAAAATAGCGAAGAGCTGCAAATGGCCCTTTCCACTGTGAGTCTGAGCACAGTTACAGACACGAAAACATTTGGGCGAAGCGACCCAAGCGTTCATGGGGCAGTCTCGAATATATGTCCGATACAGGAGGTGTTATTTATTGCTTTGTGTTTTGTTTACATTTTTTTAATCAACAGTTTTTTAATTGACATTTTATAGTGTAACCATAAAGAGCGGCACAAAGTTCACACAGACCAAAGCTTTCGGGTAATACTGCGGTTGACGCTGATATGAGAGGAGGGAATAACTGGTGAGCAGACGGGGCCCCGAGATGTCTCCTCAGGGCACAGGTGGCACCTTCTGCAGTTTCCACTCTTTTGTTTCGAAATGTGGTCAAACAGTCGTAGCATCTGTGTTGGCGCACAGTGGGCGCAGCGCACGTGCCCTGCTTGCAGTTACTGATGCGTGCCTGATGCAAGGGAGGGTGGCAGTTTCTTTTGACTTTGCCAAGTACACCTTCAATGCAGCTGATTTTAAAAATAGCGAAAAGCAGCAAATGGCACTTTCCACTGCGAGTCTGAGCACAGTTACAGACACGAAAATATTTGGGCGAAGCGACCCAAGCGTTCGTGGGACATTCTCAAATATATATGTCCGAACCAGGAGGTGTTATTTATTGCTTTGTGTTTTGTTTACATTTTTTTAATCAACAGTTTTTTTATTGACATTTTAGAAGTTGTCTAATGCCTAAATGAGCTTCGCAGCTTTTGGTAGGCTTCATTTCTAGATAGCCTGATGATAAAGTGAGTTCTCAGCACAGTTAATACTTTGGATGTTTTTTGCCTGTGGCAAGGAAACTCTGCACTCATGCCAGCTGATGTCTTAAAATGTTTATTAGCAAAATAAAAATATATCAGTGAATCACAGAATTGGTGAACAAAGAGGTCTCCTAGCAGTAGCAACCGCAAAACAGTGAGCGCTACTGAACAAACGTGCAGTATTTTACACAGAGGCTTTTTTCCATGGGAAGCACGAGGTCTCAGGGGCCGTGTCAAGTATGCGCTCAGCGGCTCATTTATACAGTAATCTAGGAACAGAGGGACGGTTCCGCAGAGAGTGGTGGGCCTGTGGTCTTCTTAAATTAGTATGTGTGTACTTGACTTATACATCAGGTATGACCAGATGGGCTGCATTTTATCATGCTCCTCCAAACAATATGTTGTGCAATGTGTTAATTGTGTATCGGCAGCGGTGGCAAAGCACTTTGCATGGGAGTGTGCTGAAGATGAACTGGAGGTGCAGGACGGCCATCGGCAGTGCTGGCAGGGGCAATGTGTATAAAAAAATGTATTAACCTTGGGGAGGTTGCGGTCCCCAGGGTGCGGGGGTTGCCAGGAGGGCAACCCTGCATACATATTAAAAATGCCACGGGCAGGTGGCGGTCTCTGGGGATTTAGGTATTCTAGGAGGGGGGCCCTGCTTCTTTCTCCTATATTTTCAAATGCCCCCAAGACCTGGCCCCCCTGCAAGCCTAATTAAACAAAGCATGGGACCCGCGCCTTGTTTTGTTTTTTATTTTCGGAGTGAGTCGTGAGTCCAACGCAACTCCTGCCCAAATGTTTTTTTTAAAAAAAATGCTTTTTTCACCCTGGGGAGGGTCTTTGTGGGACACCCCAAGAGGCCTAGGGAGTCAGGGTGCTTCGACCCTGCCCCCTTTTCTTTTTTATTAATGTTTTTGCTTGTGAATCGGTTCAATCGAGTCAGCTGGCTGCCAACACTTCATAGTTTGAAGTGTTGGCACGCAATCAGATCTCATGCATGAGATCCAGAGGGTTTGCAGATCCTTCGCGTCCCTATATACAACTGGGAATTTCTTTAAATTTCTCAGCAACTACTGAATGGATTTACACCATTTAAAACAAGGTTGCTTTGTGGACCAAGAGCTACCTTTCTGAAAAATGTTGTGTAATTCCGTTCAGCAGTTCGGGCTGTAGCTGTGCATAAAATTTCCTATGGAAATCGAAATGGGAAAAATGTGTTTTGAGACCACCCCTTTTTCTCAGTCCCTGCTTGATGGATCACCCTGAAATTGCTAAAAAACAGCAGCTGAAGTGATTGCCGTATTAGTTTTCAAAATTTCACGAGGATTTATCAAACGATGGCAAAGTTATTGAAAAATGAAAAAACGCTCTTCCTATGGAAACTAGGTTCTAACTATACCTACCTATTGGCAAGATATATATATATACATATGTCACAACAGGATCCCAGGGATACCACCTTCAAAAAAGGAGCGACGCAGCACCAGAAAACAGACTCCGCAGGCAAAGCGTTGAAAGTTAATGATGATTTAATGAAGCATCAAATGTCCAAATGACGCGTTTCGGCCGCCAGACATGTGGCCTTGTTCACATAACGCTACAGAAGTGAATGAGTGCTTTATATACATTAGTGAAAGTGGCAGTGTTTCTACCATGTTCATCAACATGACTAAACATTTTTGCAACGTGTGGTAAGGCAAAAACATGACATCACAGATTTTTACTACAGTATGCGAGAGACAGTAAAGAATGACTATAAATGACATGCATTATAGTCAGAGCTGGTGATAGCCCTAGTGAAGTCGCTGGATGCAACTGTGGCGAGCAAAACCAGAGTTTGCCAGATTTCAGCCCCTGCTCATGTGATTACCTGTTTCCACAGTTTGTTATGTGGTGAGCAGGTTAGCTAATGAGTTTCAAGCACGCTGTTTGATTCAGCGGATGAAACCACAGAGTAGGCGGTAAAATTCAAGCCTCCCCTACCAAGTACTCTAAATTGGCGGCATGTAACGCACCCAGCACGGTCAAAGTTGAAAGCTCCTAGACTGTGATACAACGTACGAGTTCAGCCCTAAACTGAGATCACTGCAAAGATGTGCAGTTTGATGTTAAAGTGCACAGCCCCTAGTTAGAGAGTCGGCTAGTTCAAAAGGACTTCTCCTTTCGAGCGTACTGCCCAGGTGGCGCCTCTTGCCTTTGGCTCCACACACGCGACTCTTCTAGGGTGCGCCGTCAGATCGCCACTGCACTAGGGTGCACTCTAAGCTGCGATGGACAAGCAGAAGGTACGCTTGCACTGTACACAGTGCACTCTGTGCAGCTGCCCGGATGATTTTTGCTGCCCCCCTCATTTTGCCGCCCTAGGCGGCCGCCTAGTCCTGCCTAATGGCAGAAACGGCCCTGCCTGGGCCTAGCTCAATCACTGTGACACCGCTGAGTATTTATACCATCAGTGTCTGTGTCCTCATTGGATTTCAAGCATTTTTTGCATTATATGCATTCAACCCTCGCTGTGATAGTATAGTTAAAAAGTATATCATTTTAAAAAATGTATGTTTTTTACATGCATTATTTTGAATCAGTTGGTTCTTTTTGTTTCAATACGCTTGAAATTTAACCCGTGAATTTTTGATTAGAGTCACTATGTTTAATATTTGGTAGGCATTGTATATCATTTGCGCATCCACATTTATATAATCTTTGTACATATAACATTTTTGAATTTATATATCACGTAAATGCACATGAGGAGGCAACACCACCACATTTACATGCACACTGTATATTCTTGCAATTGGACTTGCAAGCCTTCATCATTCTGTACAAACACGCCCACGTGACTCACACAACCCTCGCTCTCTACTTCTATTAATTGCACTTTTAGTGGCAGGCGGCATTCAAGCAGTTATACTTTTATGTTATCTTTGCAGTGATGAAAGTAGTGCTCACAAGTACAACATTAAAAGCATCCCCAGGCGTACTTCTCAGTAATTTCCAGGGTACAACCAGGATTCCTTAAAGTTCAAATAATCGACAACCCAATTGAAAATTCATATACTCCAATGGAATTATTTACTTCATAAATCATCAGAATCAATTTAAATTCATCATATTAATTTCATGTCCATCAACATAATTTCATCCGTCCAATGCATTTCGGGCTGTGCCCTTCATCGGGGACAATAGGCTGACACGAGGTATAATCATGATATAATCAAAATACAAGTGTGTGATACACATGACATATAAAACGTAAGACAAACTATCATAATTCATGCTTATGTGACTCAGTGAAAAAACACCAAAGTGACTGCGTGCCAAGATATGAAAAAAACTGCCTTCTGGCACTCACATGGATCAATGGTGACGATGAATATGTCGTCAAATAATCATCTGACACAATGGTCTGAACTGAAACAATAACAACGTAAATATAATCAATCTGTGTACAAGCATATATATGAGAAAGCTCATCGTTTAGGGATTAGAACACTTTCTCGTGAGACGCGCTGCGTCTCTACGGCAAACTCGTAACGAAAAGCGGAGTCTCTGTGATAGTATCAAGCAGTCGCGCTAGACCGCCAATGGCTGTATTCAAGTGAAAAAGGATGCGGACAAACTCAGTTAACCGTGTGTGGATTGGTCCGGTTCCCGATCATGTGATCGGGAGTCAGCCAATCCTGACTTCGATAGATAGAAATGTCTTATGTTCGGGGAAAAAATGTGGTTTTTCGTAAAGTTGTGCATTGAAACCACAGGAAAAAGTGTATATAAGAATATAACTAAAAAGTAAAATGGAACAATACAGTAAAATGTGTGAATGGTGATAGAGAACCACACAAACTACATTCTAGGTACAAGGCTAAAGTCGAGAAAATAGCAATTAGAGATAACAAGTAAATTCTGTCCGGTCATTGAGACCAAATGGTATGTGAGAATTAAGCAGATACATCCAGTTATTCTCCCTTTGTAGCAAAAAAGAGTTATTATCTCGCCCTTCCTTCTTTTCAATGATTTCTAAAATCAGGAATTGTTTCTGAGATACGTTATGATGTGCTTCTTTGAAATGCATAGCTACACATGATTTAACATTACCAGTTCTGATGTTAGATTTGTGTTCATGCAGTCTTGTTTTGATCTTGCGTGTGGTCTTACCAACATATGCCTTACCGCATGGGAATTTTAACATATAGATAGCATTAGTTGTATCACAAGTGGAATTGACATGACGTTTTATTTTGTAACCTTTCATGGGGTGGTTTATTTAGTTTCCTCAGATTATATTATTACAATGACCACTTTGTAGACAGAGTCTAGTTCCACGAAATGTTTCTTCTGGCTTGGTTTTGGTTTTCAGTAATTCTCCAAGATTTCTGCCCCTTGCAAAGGCAAAAATGGGTTGTTGATCAAACGTGTTTTTAAAGTCTGGTCCAGATTTTAAAATTTTCCAGTGATTTTTAATTATTTTCTTGAACTTGTAACTCACTGTGGAATATTTCGACACAATAGTCGTTCTCTGTTCTTTGTCTCTGATGCGTGTTTTCAATAGATCTGTTCTCTGCATGTTATTTACTTTTTGCATCGATTGACTTATCACCGTCTCTGGATAGCCTCTGTTTCGAAATCTGTCGCCCATTTCCTTAAGCTTTATGTTCACTTTGTCTGGGTCAGATGTGATTCTCTTCACCCTCATCATTTGTGATGTGGGTAAATGATGTTTTAATGGATCTTGGTGAAAGCTTAGGAAGTGCAAGGTATTATTCCTGTCAGTTTCTTTGCGATACATCTCTGTATCTATCGTCCCTGGGTGTACATTAATCCGTACATCCAGAAAGGTGATGGTTTTATCTGACATTTCCCAAGTGAGTTGTATCTTGTCATTTTTAGTGTTCAAATCCCTAATATAGGTTGCCATACGTTGTACAGTGGGTTGCATGTACTTATCAATTAATTGACCTGTAGGTTCATGTATGTTGTTTTTCGTGGAATACATACATGAACCTTCAGGTCAATTCATTGATAAGTACATGCAACCCACTGTACAACGTATGGCAACCTATATTAGGGACACCACTGACTTTTTAACAAGACTTAACATGCAACAAATTTAGCCCAACGAACAATTATTACTTTGTACAGCTGATGTTAAGGCTTTATATACTTCAATTCCTCATGGTGCAGGAATCGAGGTGATGGAGGAGGCTATTCTCACTACAGACATCGAACTACCTCTTCAAACTTTTTTAATGGAACTCACCTTTCTGGATGTACAGATTAATCTACACCCAGGGGGGATAGAAACGGAGATGTATTGCAAAGAAACTGACAGGAATAATACCTTGCACTTCCTAAGCTTTCACCAAGATCCATTAAAACATCATTTACCCATATCACAAATGATGAGGGTGAAGAGAATCACATCTGACCCAAACAAAGTGAACATAAAACTTAAAGAAATGGGCGATAGATTTCGAAACAGAGGCTATCCAGAGACGGTGATAAGTCAATCGATGCAAAAAGTAAATAACATGCAGAGAACAGATCTATTGAAAACACGCATCAGAGACAAAGAACAGAGAACGACTATTGTGTCGAAATACTCCACAGTGAGTTGCAAGTTCAAGAAAAGAATTAAAAATCACTGGAAAATTTTGAAATCTTAACCAGACTTTATAAACACGTTTGATCAACAACCCATTTTTGCCTTTACAAGGGGCATAAATCTTGGAGAATTACTGAAGACCAAAACCAAGCCAGAAGAAACATTTCGTGGAACTAGACCCTGTCTACAATGTGGTCATTGTAATAACATAATAAGAGGAAACTATATAACCCACCCCATGAAAGGTTACAAAATAAAACTTTATGTCCATGCCACTTGTGATACAACTAATGCTATTTATATGTTGAAATGCCCATGTGGTAAGGCATATGTTGGTAAGACCACACGCAAGATCAAAACAAGACTGCATGAACACAAATCTAACATCAGAACTGGTAATGTTAAATCATGTGTACCTATGCATTTCAAAGAAGCACATCATAATGTATCTCAGTTACAATTCCTGATTTTAGAAATCATTGAAAAGAAGTAAGGGCGAGATAATAACTCCTTTTTGCTACAAAGGGAGAATAACTGGATGTATCTGCTTAATTCTCACATACCATTTGGTCTCAATGACCGGACAGAATTTACTTGTTATCTATAATTGCTATTTTCTCGACTTTAGCCTTGTACCTAGAATGTAGTTTGTGTGGTTGTCTATCACCATTCAAACATTTTACTGTATTGTTCCATTTTACTTTTTAGTTATATTCTTATATACACTTTTTCCTGCTGTTTCAAAGCACAACTTTATGAAACACCACATTTTTTCCCCGAACATCAGACATTTCTATCTATCGAAGTTAGGATTGGCTGACTCCCGATCACATGATCGGGAACCGGACCAATCCACACACGGTTAACTGAGTTTGTCCGCATCCTTTTTAACTTGAATACAGCCATTGGCGGTCTAGCGCGACTGCTTAATACCATCACAGAGACTCCGCTTTTCGTTACGAGTTTGCCGTAGAGACGCTGCGCGTCTCACGAGTAAGTGTTCTAATCCCTAAACGATGAGCTTTCTCATATATATGCTTGTACACAGATTGATTATATTTACCTTGTTATTGTTTCAGTTCAGTCCATTGTGTCAGATGATTATTTGACGTCATATTCATCGTCACCATTAATCCATGTGAGTGCCAGAAGGCAGTTTTTTTCATATCTTGGCACACAGTCACTTTGGTGTTTTTTCACTGAGTCACATAGGCATGAATTATGATAGTTTCTATTATGTTTTATATGTCATGTGTAACACACACTTGTATTTTGATTATATCATGATTATACCTTGTTTCAGCCTATTGTCCCCGATGAAGGGCACAGCCCGAAATGCATTGGACGGATGAAATTATGTTGATGGACATGAAATTAATATGATGAATTTAAATTGATTCTGATGATTTATGAAGTAAATAATTCCATTGGAGTATATGAATTTTCGACTGGGTTGTTGATTATTTGAACTTTAAGGAATCCTGGTTGTACCCAGGAAATTACTGAGAAGTACGCCTGGGGATGCTTTCAATGTTGTACTTGTGAGCACTACTTTCATCACTGCAAAGATAACATAAAAGTAAAACTGCTTGAATGCCGCCTGCCACTAAAAGTGCAATTAATAGAAGTAGAGAGCGAGGGTTGTGTGAGTCACGTGGGCGTGTTTGTACAGAATGATGAAGGCTTGCAAGTCCAATTGCAAGAATATACAGTGTGCATGTAAATGTGGTGGTGTTGCCTCCTCATGTGCATTTACGTGATATATAAATTCAAAAATGTTATATGTACAAAGATTATATAAATGTGGATGCGCAAATGATATACAATGCCTACCAAATATTAAACATAGTGACTCTAATCAAAAATTCATGGGTTAAATTTCAAGCGTATTGAAACAAAAAGAACCAACTGATTCAAAATAATGCATGTAAAAAACATACATTTTTTAAAATGATATACTTTTTAACTATACTATCACAGCGAGGGCTGAATGCATATAATGCAAAAAATGCTTGAAATCCAATGAGGACACAGACACTGATGGTATAAATACTCAGCAATGTCACAGTGATTGAGCTAGGCCCAGGCAGGGCCGTTTCTGCCATTAGGCAGGACTAGGCGGCCGCCTACGGCGGCAAAATGAGGGGGGCAGCAAAAATCATCCGGGCAGCTGCACCGAGTGCACTGTGTACAGTGCAAGCGTACCTTCTGCTTGTCCATCGCAGCTTAGAGTGCACCCTAGTGCAGTGGCGATCTGACGGCGCACCCTAGAAGAGTCGCGTGTGTGGAGCGGGCGCGTAGAGACACACTATTAGTTTAGTGATGTAAATTAATTAAAATTATTACTAATACTGCTGCTGCCACCTACCACACAGTCTTGTCCCGACTCCCGGGCCTCTTTTTTTACTGCCTCCAGCACAAAGCCTTGGACGTACCACCGCACCTGACTAGTTTCACCCGGAGAGCAGTGCACCAGTGAGTCAGTGAAGGCCGCCGCCACTGCGAACGTGGGTGTAAAAAAATATAAATATTTTGGATGCTGCAATGCATTAATGTGTTCACTGTGACTAAGGCCTGGTATTGTAATTGTAAATGAGGCCTGTGAGTCTCCGAGCTTGTCCCCGAGACTGGCGAACTAGGAAGTGGTGTCATCATGAAAGATAGAAGTTGTCTAATGTACCCGTCAGCATCACTGAAAAAGCCTCTGTTTTGAGAACTTTGCATATACTGCTTTGTAAATGGCAGTTTCTTTTGACTTTGCCAAGTACACCCCAATGTAGCTGATTTTAAAAATAGCGAAGAGCTGCAAATGGCCCTTTCCACTGTGAGTCTGAGCACAGTTACAGACACGAAAACATTTGGGCGAAGCGACCCAAGCGTTCATGGGGCAGTCTCGAATATATGTCCGATACAGGAGGTGTTATTTGTTGCTTTGTGTTTTGTTTACATTTTTTTAATCAACAGTTTTTTAATTGACATTTTATAGTGTAACCATAAAGAGCGGCACAAAGTTCACACAGACCAAAGCTTTCGGGTAATACTGCGGTTGACGCTGATATGAGAGGAGGGAATAACTGGTGAGCAGACGGGGCCCCGAGATGTCTCCTCAGGGCACAGGTGGCACCTTCTGCAGTTTCCACTCTTTTGTTTCGAAATGTGGTCAAACAGTCGAAGCATCTGTGTTGGCGCACAGTGGGCGCAGCGCACGTGCCCTGCGTGCAGTTACTGATGCGTGCCTGATGCAAGGGAGGGTGGCAGTTTCTTTTGACTTTTCCAAGTACACCTTCAATGCAGCTGATTTTAAAAATAGCGAAAAGCAGCAAATGGCACTTTCCACTGCGAGTCTGAGCACAGTTACAGACACGAAAATATTTGGGCGAAGCGACCCAAGCATTCGTGGGACATTCTCAAATATATATGTCCGAACCAGGAGGTGTTATTTATTGCTTTGTGTTTTGTTTACATTTTTTTAATCAACAGTTTTTTTATTGACATTTTAGAAGTTGTCTAATGCCTAAATGAGCTTCGCAGCTATTGGTAGGCTTCATTTCTAGATAGCCTGATGATAAAGTGAGTTCTCAGCACAGTTAATACTTTGGATGTTTTTTGCCTGTGGCAAGGAAACTCTGCACTCATGCCAGCTGATGTCTTAAAATGTTTATTAGCAAAATAAAAATATATCAGTGAATCACAGAATTGGTGAACAAAGAGGTCTCCTAGCAGTAGCAACCGCAAAACAGTGAGCGCTACTGAACAAACGTGCAGTATTTTACACAGAGGCTTTTTTCCATGGGAAGCACGAGGTCTCAGGGGCCGTGTCAAGTATGCGCTCAGCGGCTCATTTATACAGTAATCTAGGAACAGAGGGACGGTTCCGCAGAGAGTGGTGGGCCTGTGGTCTTCTTAAATTAGTATGTGTGTACTTGACTTGTACATCAGGTATGACCAGATGGGCTGCATTTTATCATGCTCCTCCAAACAATATGTTGTGCAATGTGTTAATTGTGTATCGGCAGCGGTGGCAAAGCACTTTGCATGGGAGTGTGCTGAAGATGAACTGGAGGTGCAGGACGGCCATCGGCAGTGCTGGCAGGGGCAATGTGTGGTGCAAGCTGCAGTGGCCTCTTGGTGATGGCCCTGGCACTTATTTTGTGTACAAATTAAGCACTGGTAGAGTGTATACTTTTGTGAAATTAGACTCAACTGCTCTGCCCTCGCCTTGGTTCCAAACTATTGTCAAGTTTGGGGTAGAGGCCCGAGGTGGAGGAAGAACCGTGGCCTTAGTTTCTGCACTCCTAGTGAGACTTGTGAACATGTGTGTGATGATGCTGGGAGAGTGTTAATGTATTTATTCTTCTAGCCTGGATGAAGAGGGAAGAGAGTGATGGTAGAAAAAGGGAGGGGGCGGCATTTTTCAATTCTCGCCTAGGGCGGCAAAATACCTGCTCTCCAACTGCCTCAAAAGCTTCTCCCTGTTACCACCCCGTCTCAGAGGTAGCACACAATCAATGACTGAATACTGGAGGTGCTCTAGATTGTTATTATGCACCTCCTTAAAGTGCTTGCAGGGTAGGCTGGGTCACTGTTTACTATAGCTCTGAGGTGCTAGAGTATGCATAGGTGTACCTGTAGTTTGGTGCTCCCAATGTAACGGAGCCCACAATTACATTCAAACATGTACACCGCATATTCTGTTCTGCAGGTTAATCTGTGTTTGATGGTGAGTGGCATATGTCTGAACACGAAGTCTACCTTAGTGATGTTCTCACCGAATTTGCAAGCTCTACAACTTTGGCATTTAACAAAACCCTTTAAGTCAGCTAGCCAATTCTGCATGGTGACGATTTCAGGACTATTTCTGACCAAAGCATCCATCATAGAGAAAGCTCTCCTGTATGTAATGTCAGGTTTCCTTGCCACCGCCAAACCCAATGTGGGATCAGATCTGATAATCCCCAATGCTTGCTGATGACTGATCTGATGGTTCTTTCTCCAGTGTTATGTGTTATGATCAGTCTGGGGTGATCATGGTGTTGGACTCAGCTAGTATGGTGGTAGCACTGATGACCTCAACAGAATTCGGGACCATAAGCAATTCCTCCCTGGGGATGGCATTGGCTCTCTCTCTAGCTTTGCGTATGACAGATGTGGAATAGCCGTGTGCTTTGAATCTTGTGGTAGCTTCAGCCTGGCACACTACGAGATCTTCATGTGTACTACAAATTCTGGCCAGACGCAGCATCTTCCCATAGAGAATACTGGTGATGAGGTGTCTAGGGTGAATATATATATATACGGGGGTTGACAAATAAACTCATTTGTCTGGTACATGGTCTCGCCAGCGTGTGGTTTTTCTACTCGTTCTGTGGAAATGTTAAAAAGACCCGGCATCGGAGGTCTTTGATTCAGGCGAGACACCCGTTGGTCTGGAGGCGGTGACAAATTTCCGAGGCAAAGAGGAGAGAAGATATATATATATATATATATATATATATATATATATATATATATATATATATATATATATATATATATATATATATATATATATATATATATATATTCCACTCGACCACTTGCAAACGAAGTAATCCTAGGACACAACGGGGTAAGTTTCAGGAGCCCTTTATTCACTGCAGTATACAGCATATATATATATATAATTTCCAAAGTCCGCTCAAGAACGCTGACAGCGGCCCCTCGGGAAGTGGCACCAATGCCGGCCGAGCAAGCCGGTAATGTAATTACTTCAAAGTTCCAGAATAACAGGTGCTCTCAGTCCGCAAAATAACACAACACCGCTGTAGTCTTCAAGGGTGTTTATTTAAACTAACAACATGTTTCGGCTGCGGACAGCCTTGATTACGTTAGTTTGAAAAGAGCAGTTTCCGGTAAATAAAGTGACAAGGTGCATGACCATAGAAACAGGACTCAATAGCACAATTGATGAAATGTAAAGTAACTCAATTATAACAGACATATTTACATTGATAATATAATTACTATGTCGAGCGTTGCCCAAAACAGATTTAGTACGATATAAAATAAATTCTTGCATATCGTAAAAAACTTGTTGCAAAATTAGAAATACATACTTTATCGTTTTTTTTGCCCCCTCCTGTTAACTGCACAGAAGATGAGCACACTATTAGTCACATTCGCCCCAATACTGACACATGTGACCGGAGCATCCACCGCCATGATTGTAGTCAAACAACAACTGAGAACTACCCATTACTGCGGCAACCAGGCGTGAGAAAATACACATCGTGAAGGCTGAATGGCAGCCCAGCAACTGTTTGAGATGCGGCGGAGCCTGGAGAGGGGATGTGAAATACTGCGAGGATGTACAAAATCACAGTATACGTGTGTACAAATTATACGCAAATGTTAGCCAACATGCAGCAAGAAAGGAAAATATACAAACTTGTTGTGTGCAGTTAGTACAAACTGACCTCAGGTCTGTGTCGGTAACCACGGTATATCTATCTATCTATCTATCTATCTATCTATCTATCTATCTATCTATCTATCTATCTATCTACCTATCTATCTATCTATCTATCTTATATATATATATATATATATATAAGATAGATAAATAGATATCTATCTTATATATATATATATATATATATATATATATATATATATATATATATATATATATATATATATATATATATATATATATATATATATATATATATATATATATAAGATAGATAGATAGATAGATAGATAGATAGATAGATAGATAGATAGATAGATGGATAGATAGATAGATAGATATAGATATAGATAGATAGATATATACATATATTTATATTTCCTTTCAAACTTCTTGCAAACCGCCCTCCAATTCTCCACGCTTCTTAAGGGTGAGCAGAAGAACAGCACAGACAAATCCTTCGTAATGAGGTAACTCATTTATTTTTTCAAAGTTAAATCAGCCCCCATTCATCATGGGGCCATAACCAGCAAAGTGCAGGGGGTGCATACAAGCATAAGTGACCCACGCATATTTTGGCTTGCACCTTCTACTGGGTCGATACATATATGTAAGCTAAGAAAAAGGGGGCTCCCAAAAAGCATTTTCCCCATGGAAATTCACTAGGAATTTTAAGAAGTGATACAGAAAAAAAGACTGAGCAGAATTATACCAAATTTGGCAGAAATATAGATCTTTAGTTAGGAAGTAGCGTGTTTTTTTGCTTAGGTATAAATTTACTCAGTTGTTTAAAAAAATGAAGCTTCAAAGTATAGTGATAGTAGAATGGTTGTTCCAGTGGGAGAACAGTACTGCACATTTGAGAATAAAGTATTCTGAATAGCTGATAGGGCTTTTTTCCATTACCCCCTTGGGACTGGAGAACCAGTACTAAATAATCTGGCTAGCTGCAACATCAACAAAGAAGTTGCGGACACTATTTTAAGACCCTGGTACTCGGTACCCTTGTTCTGCGTTTTGCAAAAAAAGAAAGTAAAAGAGGGTAGGGTGGTGTAGGGGTACCCTTACTCTCTAGCCTTTGTGGGGGATCAGAGAGGAACCACCTCCAATGCAAGTCCGAAATAAATAATGTTGCTGAAAATTCTGTGGCACTCTTGCAGGACACAGCCCTCCTGTGAAAATCTCTGGAAATAAGCAGAGTACTGCGGGACCTTGCTAACATTAAAAAGTGAACCTCTTTACTTACAATTGTGGGTTATATGAAGTATTTAACACCTTGGCTGCTAGGGAGTTTTCCCCTTCTGTGCTGCAGAATCACAATCCCCATTGTTCATGACAAGGTCAACTCGTCATAAGCACAGCTCAACCGTGTCTCATGACGAGTTGACCTTGTCATGAACAATGGGGATCATGGATGCTTGTCTCCAGTCCAGGGAAGACCTGGATTGGCGGTTCGGGCTGGACTGTTCCCATGATGAACAGGGTCAAGACTTATTTGCAAAAGACTGGGTCTGAATTGGGGTGGCGAAGTGAGCAAAAAGAGCGATGACATCTAAAATGACATCCCTGATGATATAATTCACAGAACCACTCACACACCCACTCAAACCCACACAACCACTCACACGCCCACATACTCATCCATAGAGTCACTCACATACCCATTCACTCACTCACACATACAGTCACTCACACATCCACTCACTTACCCATACACCTACTCACGAAGCCACTTAAACCATACAGTCACTTACATAGCCCCTCACTCACTCATACAGCTACATAAACACCTACTTATTCACCGATTGTCCAAGTTCAAGCAGATGCTCAAGGTCGTACCGATGCTCAGAGGGTTCCACCTCTCGACCGCCTCAAGTCTGGAATATATATATATATATATATATATATATATATATATATATATATATATATATATATATATATATATATATATATATATATATGCACAGACTTTAGGATGGTCAAGTGGGAAAGGAAGGAAAGGATTGGGACTGCAGGGAGGTAGACCTGTGAAAATAGGAAGAGAATATTTATAATACACTCCTGTAAAAATGAGATACCTATGCTAAATAGCAATAGAAGTGATAAACTGTCATGTAGCTACCTGTAAAAGAAAAAAGATGTCACTCCTAACAGAGGAGGTGAACAGGTGATCTTTAATCCTCAACACCAATGCTGTAAAGGATAGAACAGGGAAGAATATAAATACCTCCTTTTCTATGCAAGCTCAACACTCCCCAGAGATAACAGCACCTAGCACACCTACCATCTGTATCAGGTTGAGATGACCCAAATAAGAGTAGGAGCCTCTGGGAATCATTCACCTTCTCCTGACCACCCCTGTTAAGTGAAACACAAAGCTTTACCAAATCCTGATTATCAATGTTTTGAGAGATTCTAAGAATTTAAGCAAACATCTAAGTTTCATCAAAGTGAATGCACGGAATATACTCCCTTGATTGTCTTTCAATGTTCAAACAATATGAGACAATGCTATAGCAGCCCCACTTCCAAGCGGAATTGCTCAAGAATAACATAGTTGAATTATCACACAAGTAGTTGATGCAACGTACTTTGAGAGTTGCCATCACTCTCCGTGCCCCTCCAGATTTAATTGTTAAATTATGCCATTTAATTCTCTTCCCTGCATGAGCCTTGGAACTGACTCTCCAACAGGGAAGACCAGGAAAGGTTAATTTTGCCAAAAGAAAATATGTAATAGCATGTGAAGAAAAAAACCGCTTTATTGCATTGTCATGCACAAACTCTAACTCCCTCGCATGAGCACCTTCAGTACTGGGACTAGCCAACGAAGAGAGATATAAATTAGGGCAGGGCGTAGTTCCCGAAGTAGCACTACGCGTAGCTACGCGAAGTGCACTTTGCACTACGCGTAGCACTATGCGAACTGCGTAGTACCCTGTTCGCACTGTGCAAGATGCCGTTTTCAATGATTGCAAAGTGCGGACAAGCATCCTGCACTGTGCAATCATTGAAAACGGCATCTTGCACAGTGCGAGCTGTAGTTTTCTGCCACTCGAGTAGATTTTTACTTGAGATGCAGCTTTCTCAACGCGGACTGGTAGTTTCTCATCGCGTGCGGTCGCGAGCATACGCGATCACTCGCAAAGAGAAACCTAACCTCCCCGCAGTGAGATTCTCGACGGAAGGTTTATTTTCCACGCTCGCGATCAGCAACTTGATGTTGCTGATCTCGAACGAGGAAAAAGTCTTGCCCGGAAGTCACTTGTCTTGCTCGAGGTCGCTAACTTGATGTTGAGGACCGCGAGCAAGCAGAAAATGACCACTGCACTACGCTACGCGTGTTTGCACTGTGCTACGTGCAGTTCGCGTAGTGCGAAGTAGCGCAAACTACGCAAACTACGCGAGCGTAGTGTAGTGCTTTGCCCAGGGTTAATAAGTATAAAACAGGGTAGATAAGCCAATTTGCAGCGTAAATCCTCTGTAGTAAAGAACTTTGGGAATAAATGATACAATGCTTCCAGCACCCTTACCGGAACCGGAACAGGCCTTCACACACCAAAGATACAAATTATCAGCAGCTCCGTCTGCCCTTTTCCTGCCTATGCCTGGGTTTTCTGACATCACGCACTGCAGTGCGTCTGATGTCACAAGCCCAAGTACTGCTGGGAATTGTAGTTACTGTTTTGTGCATGTGAGCTCCTTCAAACGGAGCCTGTCAGTGTATGCCTCCAGTGTGTTCTGACACCCATACAGCCACTCAGCCCAACACTCACTAAGCATTATGGCCTCTCAATAGAGCTACTACTCACTCACCCGTACAACCACTCATACAACCATTCATTCATCTACACAACCACTTACATACCCATTCACAGATCTATACAAGCACTCAGACAACCACTCACTCACCCATACAGCCACTCAGACACCCACTCAGTTAATGAAACACCCAAACAGTCATTTACTCACCTATAAAGTCACTTACACATCCAGTCACACACCCTTTACAGCCACTCACACAGCCACTCAATCCCCTTTACAGCCACTCACAGGCTCACTCACCCTTACAACCACTCACAGTGCCACTCACTCACTCATACAGCCACTGATATACCCACTCACTCACCAATAAAGTCACTCATTCACTCATACAGCTACTCACACGCCCACCTATTCACCCGTATAGCTCTTCACACCACTTATCACCCATACAGACTCTAACACACTAACTCGCTCACTCATACATACACTCACACAGCCACTCAGTCACCGATACAGCCACTCACACATAGTCACCCACCACTACAGCCACTCACACAGCCACTAACTCACCCATACAGCTACTCTCACCCTCTGTATTCACCAATACAGCTACATACATACCCACTCACACATGGATACAGACAGTGACGCAGCCATTCAGATGACATATACTAAAAATGCTATCACTCATTAGTAGTACAAAAAGAATAGTAATTTAACTTATGGAGTAACTTAGTATATATCTTTAAGTCTCTGAAACTTTTACAAAACAGTTGCACTCACTGGATGATGTCATCAGTAATGTAATTTGAGATGTTATCAGTGATGTCCCTGATCATGTCATGAGTGATGTGATATGTGAGGTCACAAACAGTGCATTGAGAGGGCGTACGTTATAGTTAGCTCAGGCAACTATAACTGCTGAATTTCACTAGTTGTGTACGAGTGACATTTGAGTCTAACTATAACGTCCCTATAACTTTAGGTTTTTTCAGTTAATTTCCAAGGTTTTTTTCCTGCTATTTCCTAACTATAGTATCACTGTAACCTTCATTTTCTTAGTGAATTTTAATGTTTTATTTACATTTTATTTCCTAACTGTAACATCTAACCTTTGTGAGTGGGTGTGTGATTTGCTGTATGGGTCTGTGAGTGGGTGTGTGAGTGGCTGTATCGATCTGTACGTGGGTGTATGAGTAGCTGTATGGGTGTGTGAGTAGCTGTATGGGTGTGTGAGTAGTTTTCTGGGTGTGTGAGTGGCTGTATGGGTCTGTGAGTAGCTGCTTGAGCACCTATATGGGTGTCTGAGTGGGCGGGTGAGTGACTCTATGGGTGAGGGAGTGTGTATGTGAGTGGCTCTATACTTTTGTACATAGGAATGTGAGTTGCAGTATGGGTGGGAGACTGGATGTATAACTGGGCATACTAGTCTGTAACTGTGCATGCATGCAACTCACTAAAACTTCAAAGTGCATGTCTTACATTTTAGGAACATACCACCCTCCCTATCATCTACCTACAGCCTACTTTACAGATGACTTATATGTGGTAGAAGCGGGGTTTAGGGCTTGGTAAGGGGGTTTAAATGCCAAGTCGACTTGCCAGTAAAGCTGCACACACACGCTCTGCAGTAGAAGTCCCGAGACATATTTAAAGTGCTACTTGCCTGGATAGATGACTTGATTATGTTAGTACTTGATTACATTTATGAATGAGAGTGTCAGTCTCTCTGTGGGTGTGTGACTGGAGATCCAAGTAACTATATTGGTATATGAGTGGCTCACTTAGTAATTCTATGCATCTGTAAAACTGTATGCAAGTGACTGTATGATTAGCTTATTGACTGTGTGAATGAGTGTTGGAGTATGTAACTATTTGTGGAACTGGCTCTGCTACTGCTGGATATATAATTGGTGTGTCTGTGAATATTTAAGCACCTTGGTTGCTGTCTGACTGGGTGTGTGAGTGGCTCTATGCTTTTGTAAATAGGTATGTGAGTTGTAGCAGACTGGATGTTTAAGTGGGCATATGGGTCTGGAAGTGCACGTGACTCACTAAAACTTCAAAGTACATGCCCACCTTCTGAGCACATAGCACCCTGCCCTATGAGCTACATACACCCTACTTTAGGGATGACTTATATGTAGTAGAAGGGAAGTTTAAAGCTTGGCAAGGAGTTTAAAATGACAACTTGACCACATTAAGTAATCTAAAATATTAAAGCAGGTGCTGCAACATTTTCTGGCGAGATTTGAAACCATATAAGAGTAAAAAAAGAGAAAAGGGGAATTCCGAATATGTCTGGTGCGCTTAATGCACATTTCAGTTATCAGACAGTACCCATGAAGTGCCATACAGAAACAACTCAAACACCTTTTATTTTAAACCTTATTCGTCGGATGTTTGACAACAAAAAGTTGTCTATGGGAAGAAATACATTAGTGATATTAATCCTGTACCACTACTAAATTATCACATAAAGTATTTGCACTGTATTCTGCCCACGGCTGTTATGGTTTGCAGATATTGAAATGAAAAATAGTTTAATTGAGCGTGGCAGAAAACCTCTACTAAAGAAGGCACAGGTTGTACACAGCAGGTAGGAAAATCAAACAGCTTGATTAGATGCACAATTATTATTCGAAATGTTACTTGCTGTCTACCCTGGTTAAGCTTGTCGAGCAATACGTCCAGGCCATTAGGAAGAAAGGGATGGAGACAGCATGTAAGACTCGCTCATTGAATGGGCCTTTTCCACTGTGAGTGTCGTTTACATTAAGGCATGTGACTGGAGAGTACTCTCGGCTGCCATACGGGCTAAACGATGATGCGAGTTAAAGCTGAAATTAGCTTTACTCGATAATATTAACACACAGGTGAACCCTCAAGGCAGGAAATCATAAACAATACAATTATAAATAAGTAGAAACAAGTAAAATAGCTAAACAGCAAGCTTGGGTATGAGGAGCCTCTTCAGCATTATTTATATTTATTGTTGGCATCTATCCCCTATTGGGGCTGGGGTTGGGCATTTAATTTCGGGCCTGGGAAGGGGTGCATCAGCCAGCTGCCTATTTTCATGGGTAAAATGGAGGCTTCCCTCTAATAATGATGCAACAACACGGCTCACACAGTGGCCAGCTCACAATAAACTCATTTACTTGTACAGTATTCAGACAGAATATTGAGTGTGAAATGTCGACTTACACAAATATCTTATTGAAAATTTAGTGACACAGAAATATCGACAGCCAGAATACTGTGGTCAAGAATATTGAATTTAAGGTAAGAAATATCGACAGCCAGAATATTGTGGTCAAGAATATTGAATTTAAGGTAAGAAATATTGTTTTCAAAAATATAGAAGTCATTAATATTGTTTGCAAAAATATAGTTGTTTAAAACATCGATTTTTTATTTAGTATTATGTATTTTTGTTTATATTTTAAATGTATATGATGTTTGTTTTTTGTATAAGCATTGTTTATGTTTCTTAATATAATTGTTAAATTGTTAGTAATCAATTTGACTTTAAGTAAATTTTGCGTTCCGTAGCACGTTGTGGGTTTATAGGGGAATAGTGTGGGAAGTAATTTAATTATAATAAAGTAATGATTATTTTTTATTTATTAATTTGAATTTAATTGAGATTTTATACTGTTATTTGTGGGAAGTAATTTATGTGTACCTAATTATTAATTAGTTTTTAAATATTATTAATTATTTGGTAATTAATTACGGCAATTGTGTACTTTTTTTAGGTGTGGGGTCTGTAGGGATGAAGAGTGGGAAATAATATATTTGTAATTAATTATTAATTCATTGGTAATTAATGATAATTAATTAATTGGTAATTAATTATGGCAATTGCGTAATTGTGTTAGGTGTGGATTGTGGGTTTATGAGGTAAAGGGTGGGAAGTAATTTTTGATTAATAATTAGTTGGTAAATTATATTAATTAATTGATTGAAAGTTAATGATAGAAATTGTGTAATTCATTTTAGGTGCAGGTGGTGGGGTTTATAGGGGTGAAGGGTGGGAAGTAATTTATGTTAAATGTATTAATTATCCGGTGATCATTACTATTGATTAATTAATTGAAAATTAAATATGGAAATTGTGTCATTATTTTAGGTGTGGGTTATAGGGTTTATTGGGGTAAAGGATGGGAATTAAGTTATGTTTAATTAGTTAATAATTGGTTAATCATTAATAATAATTGATTAATTGATATTTATTTAGGGTGTTTGTTTATATTTTTCGCGTGTGGGTTTTACTTTTATAGGGGTACAGTGTGGGGAGTAAATTAACTTTACTTACTTTATAATTAGTTGTTAAATACTATTAGATTTTTAAGTGAAAATAAGTTTTAATTGAGTAATTAGTATTTACAGTTTAATTTTAGTTGTGGGTTGTGGGGATTATAGGGGTAAAGTGTGTGAAGTTCATTAATTTTTATGAGATTTAATTTGTTTTTTAATTAATAATATTTATTTTATTGGTAATTAATTATGTTAATTAAGGAAGTACATTTTTTTTAATTTAGATGTGGGTTGTGAATTGTGTGGTGTTATAGGGAAGGAAATGCAAAAAGTAAATGTATGTCATATTTAATGTTTATGTTTCAAAATAATTTCCAGTAAAAAATATTTATTTGTTTGAAAAGTATTTTTCATTTTATTTACTATAATAATTTAAGGTATTTTTCATAGGTTATATTTTTTTAAACATTTTAATATTAAATATACTTTTATTTACATTTTTTACATATTTATACATTTTTTGATTTATTTTGTTTTTTAAATAGTTTTGTTGTTAATATTTTGTTTGTTTTTAATTTTAATCTGACTGGCATGAGAATATTAATTGTTACCCCTCTGTAGACCAATACATTCCATACTGTTACACTCACTGGAGTGGAAATAGTACTTTTTAGCCTTCCGCTATCCAACACTTTCCCTACTGTTGCACTCATTGGAGTGGGTATAGTAGTTTTTACCCCTCTGCTATCCAACACTTTCCCTACTGTTACAAATATTGGAGTGGTAATAGTAATTTTACCCCTCAGCTATTCAACAATTTCCCTACTGTCGCACTGACTGGTGTGGGTTATAGTAATTCTTACCCCTCCGCTATCCAACACTTTCCCTACTGTTACGCTGATTGGAGTGGACATAGTCAGTTTTATCTCCCCACTATATAAAAAACTTTCCCTACTGTTGCACTCACTGGAGAGGACTCCTAAAATGTGAAAAATCCTAACTTTAAGACTTTCAGTATTCACAGAAGGCATTTAGGAGTCCTAAAGTTAGAAGTCCTAACTTTACTACTCCTAAACTGAGACAAAATCCTAACTTTAAGACTTTTGGCATTCACAGCAAGCATTTAGGAATCCTAAAGTTAGGACTTCTAACTTCTGTGAATACCAAAATGAGTGAGTGCCTTCTATGAATACCAAAATGGTAGTAAGTTTAGGATTTTGTCTTAAGTTAGTTCTGTAAATCAGGCCCATGGTTATGTAAGGTTCCAAGACTTTAATATTAAAAACTAAAAAACACTGAAATACAACCATGATAGTTTTGTCAAATTACTACAACTTGTGCTCCCAACATACTCTGCTTGTGACCTGCAGCAGATATCAGAAACTATCAGCAGATCTCAAAATATTCACACTAGCATCAGACCTGGCAGACTGTCAAGCAAGTAGTAGGCATCGGAGACTTTAGCTAGTTGATGGCCTCAGAGACTCTTGGGCCAGCACTAGGCCTCGGAGACACCAATGCCAGCAGCAGGCTCAGACACTCTCATGCCAGCAGCACACCATAGAAAAAATCAAACAGCAGGCCCAACCGACTCACAGATCAGAAGCAGGCTCCACATACACTGATATTAGCACGAGGCCTCAGTGTTTCCCATGATCACAACTGGCCTCAAACACTTCTGCTAGCAGCAAGCCTGGTACTCTCAGGGCAGAAGTAAGACTCAAAGTTGTCCACTCCAGCAACAGGCCTCAGACACACTCATGCCAGTAGCAAGCCACACAGACATATTATAGAGACCCTAATTCTAGCAGCAGGCCTCAGGGACTCTGAAGGAGTCCTAAAGTTAGACGTCCTAGCTTTACTACTCCTAAACTGAGAAAAATCCTAACTTTAAGACTTTCGGCATTCACAGAAGGCATCTAGGAATCCTAAAGTTAGGACTTCTAACTTCTGTGAGTACCGAATTGAGTAAGTGCCTTCTGTGAATACCAACATGAGTGAGTACCTTCTGTGAATACCAAAATGGCAGTAAGTTTAGGATTTTGTCTTAAGTGAGTTCTGTGAATCAGGCCCATAGTTATGTAAGGTTCCAAGACCTTAATATTAAAAACCAAAAAACACTGAAATACAACAATGATAGTTTTGTCAAATTACTACAACTCGTGCTCCCAACATACTCTGCTTGTGACCTGCCGCAGATTTCATAAACTATCAGCAGATCTCAAAATATTCACACTAGCATCAGACCTGGCAGATTGTCAAGCCAGTAGTAGGTATCAGAGACTTTAGATAGTTGATGGCCTCAGAGACTCTTGGGCCAGCACCAGGCCTCGGAGACACCAATGCCAGCAGCAGGCTCAGACACTCTCATGCCAGCAGCACTCCACAGAAAAAATCAAACAGCAGGCCCAACCGACTCACAGATCAGAAGCAGGCTCCACATACACTGATATTAGCACAAGGCCTCAGTGTTTCCCATGATTACAACTGGCCTCAAACACTCCTGCTAGCAGCAAGCCTGGTACTCTTATTTTATTTATGTTATCTATTTATTTCAGAGGTTTTATATAGCGCTAGCTGGACCCAGAGGTATCAGAGCGCTTTACAATTGTAACAGAAAGGTGTTTAAATACAGGTACAGTGTGTATAAGTACAGAAAGTTGATTCATAAATGAGCAGTCCACATAGGATAAAGGTTAAACTAGATGAAAAAGTAAAAAACAATTGCTAAACACAATGAGATATACAATATAGAGGTCCCAGTTTGGTGGGAAGGTTCGCTATAGTATACCTAGGAGCAGAAAGGACAAAAACGGGAAAGAAAACTGAAGGTAATAAAGTGTAGTAAGGAACGGGAGGTAAAGGAGAGGCAAGGAGGGGAGATAAGGTGATCAGATTGAAGGGGAAGGGAAGGGGAGGGGGGCAGGAGGGTGGTCACTAGCCGTAGGCGGAGCAGCTGAGTCGGGGATGCTGAGAGGGCGAGGCCACTCGGGAGGGATTAGAATCCCCCGTATTTATTAAGGAGAAGAAGTTTGAGTTATTTTTTGAAGCTGGGGTATTGCCTGAAAAGGAGCGTGACTGAGTGTAATTCTTTTTCTGAAGGGGGGGGGTAAGTAGGAGGGTGTTAGAGCTTCTCAGGGATCGCGTGCAGCCTGCTGTGGTCAATTTGTTAGCAAGGTATGTCAGTGTGTTTTGGTGGAGGATTTTGTGCGTAATGCAGCCAGTTTTATAAGTGGATCTGCCTTCAATGGGCAGCCATTTGAGGGTTTTGAGGGCGGGAGAGATGTGGTCAAATAGTTTGCAATCTGTGATAAGCCTGGCCGCGAGGTTGAGCACTGATTTTAGAGGTGCCAGGTGGGTTTTGGGAATTCCGGTGAGGATGGCATTGCCGTAATCAATGCGCGATAGAACAAGAGATTGAACTACCAGTTTAAAATCATCAATTGGGATGAAGGGCTTAATTCTCCTAAGGTTATGGAGGGTAAATAGGGCTCCTTTGGCAGAGTTTTTGATGTGTACGTTGAGAGTTAGGCGGTTGTCAAGGGAGATGCCGAAGGATTTGGACTGAGGTGGCTAGGGACAAGGGATAGTTGAGGGCATTAAGGTCTGTGATCCAATTTTGAATGGGGAGCTGGCTGTTTTTTGGGGAGAAAAGAATAATTTCAGTTGTTTAGGGTTAAGTTTGAGGTGGTTCGATTGGAACCAGGCTTGAAATTTGATGAGGGTGTTGTTGAGGTGGAGGATGTCAGCATGGGTTTTTATCTTATGGTAGAGTTGTGTATCGTCAGCGTAAAGATGGTAGTTGATCCCGGCTTGCTTGAGAATGAGGGTGAGGGGTTCCATGAAGAGGTTAAAGAGAGAGGGAGAGAGTATGGATCGTTGCGGAACTGCTAGAGAAATGGGGGAGGGGTTAGATAAGCAGTTGTGGATTTGAATTTGTTGAGCACGGTGTTGCAGGTATGAGACAAACCAATTATGGGTCATACCATTAAGGCCAAATCGTTCTCTAAGGACTTTGAGTAGAACTCTCAGGGCAGCAGTAAGACTCAAAGTTGGGCACTCCAGCAGCAGGCCTCAGACACACTCATGCCAGTAGCAAGCCACAGAGACATATTCTAGAGACCCTAATTCTAGCATCAGGCCTCAGGGACTCTGACACCGGCATTTAGGAGTCCTAAAGTTAGAAGTCCTAACTTTACTACTCCTAAACTAAGAACAATCCTAACTTTAAGACTTTCGGTATTCACAGAAGGCATTTAGGAATCCTAAAGTTAGAACTCCTAACTTCTGTGAATACCGAATTGAGTAAGTGCCTTCTGTAAATACCAAAATGAGTGAGTGCCTTCTGTGAATACCAAAAGGGTAGTAAGTTTAGGATTTTGTCTTGTTAGTTCTGTGAATCAGGCCCATAGTTATGTAAGGTTCCAAGACCTTAATATTAAAAACTAAAAAAACGAAATACAACAATGATAGTTTTGTCAAATTACTACAACTCCTGCTCCCAACATACAATGCTTGTGACCTGCAGCAGATATCAGAAACTATCAGCAGATCTCAAAATATTCACACTAGCATCAGACCTGGCAGACTGTCAAGCAAGTAGTAGGCATCAGAGACTTTAGCTAGTTGATCGCCTCAGAGACTCTTGGGCCAGCACTAGGCCTCGGAGACACCAATGCCAGCAGCAGGCTCAGACACTCTCATGCCAGCAGCACACCACAGAAAAAATCAAACAGCAGGCCCAACCGACTCACAGATCAGAAGCAGGCTCCACATACACTAATATTAGCACGAGGCCTCAGTGTTTCCCATGATCACAACTGGCCTCAAACACTTCTGCAAGCAGCAAGCCTGATACTCTCAGGGCAGCAGTAAGACTCAAAGTTGTCCACTCCAGCAACAGGCCTCGAAACACTCATGCCAGTAGCAAGCCACACAGACATATTCTAGAGACCCTAATTCTAGCATCAGGCCTCGGGGACTCTGACACCGGCATTTAGGAGTCCTAAAGTTAGAAGTCCTAACTTTACTACTCCTAAACTGAGAACAATCCTAACTTTAAGACTATTAGCATTCACTGAAGGCATTTAGGAATCCTAAAGTTAGAACTCCTAATTTCTGTGAATACCGAATTGAGTAAGTGCCTTCTGTGAATACCAAAATGAGTGAGTGCCTTCTGTCAATACCAAAAGGGTAGTAAGTTTTAATGTTGTCTTGTTAGTTCTGTGAATCAGGCCCATAGTTATGTAAGGTTCCAAGACCTTAATAATAGAAAATAACAACCGAAATACAACAATGATAGGTTTGTCAGATTACTACAACTCATGCTTCCAACATACTCTGCTTGTGACCTGCAGCAGATATCAGAAACTATCAGCAGATCTCAAAATATTCACACTAGCATCAGACCTGGCAGACTGTCAAGCAAGTAGTAGGCATCAGAGACGTTAGCTAGTTGATCGCCTCAGAGACTCTTGGGCCAGCACAAGGCCTCAGAGACACCAATGCCAGCAGCAGGCTCAGACACTCTCATGCCAGCAGCACACCACAGACAAAATCAAACAGCAGGCCCAACCGACTCACAGATCAGAAGCAGGCTCCACATACACTAATATTAGCACGAGGCCTCAGTGTTTCCCATGATCACAACTGGCCTCAAACACTTCTGCTAGCAGCAAGCCTGGTACTCTCAGGGCAGTAGTAAGACTCAAACATTTACACTCCAACAACAGGCCTCAGACACACTCATGCCAGTAGCAATCCACAGAGACATATTCTAAAGACCCTAATTCTAGCAGCAGGCCTCAGGGACTCTGACACCGGCATTTATGAGTCTTAAAGTTAGAAGTCCTAACTTTACTACTCCTAAACTGAAAAAAATCCTAACTTTAAGACTTTCGACATTCACAGAAGGCATTTAGGAATCCTAAAGTTAGGACTCCTAACTTCTGTTAACACCGAATTGAGTAAGTGCCTTCTGTGAATACCAAAATGAGTGAGTGCCCTCTGTGAATACCAAAAGGGTAGTAAGTTTAGGATTTGGTCTTAAGTTAGGTCTGTGAATCAGGCCCATAGTTATGTAAGGTTCCAATACCTTAATATTAAAAACTAAAAAACACTGAAATACAAAAATGATAGGTTTGTCAGATTACTACAACTCGTGCTCCCAACATACTCTGCTTGTGACCGGCAGCAGATTTCATAAACTATCAGCAGATCTCAAAATATTCACACTAGCATCAGACCTGGCAGACTGTCAAGCCAGTAGTAGGCATCAGAGACTTTAGCTAGTTGATGGCCTCAGAGACTCTTGGGCCAGCACCAGGCCTCGGAGACACCAATGCCAGCAGCAGGCTCAGACACTCTCATGCCAGCAGTACCAACCGACTCACAGATCAGAAGCAGGCTCCACATACACTAATATTAGCACGAGGCCTCAGTTTTTCCCATGATCACAACTGGCCTCAAACACTTCTGCTAGCAGCAAGCCTGATACTCTCATGGCAGCAGGAAGGCTCAAAGTTGTCCACTCTAGCAACAGGCCTCAGAAACACTCATGCCAGTAGCAAGCCACAGAGACATATTCTAGAGACCCTAATTCTAGCAGCAGGCCTCAGGGACTCTGACACCTGCAGCAGGCGTTGCCTTTAGAGACACTCATTTTAGTAGCAGGCCTCAGAAACATTCACAGCAGCAGCTGGCCTCCTAGTCTCTTAGTACAGCAGCAGTTCTCAGTCTCCCGTGGTAATAGCAAGCCTCAAAGGCTCTACTGCTATCAGCAAGCCTGAGACTATCAGTTCAGCAGTGGGTTTTAGAGTTACCCAGTCTAGCAACAGGCCTCATAACACACTCAAAGCAGATCTAAGGAATTATCTGGCAAGCAGCAGGCCTCAAAGACCCTCACTATAGCATACTGCTTCAGAGACATTTGTAGTACCACCAGGCCTAATTGACTCTCAATGTAGCAGCATGCCTCAGAGGACCTTGTGCAAGCAAGTGGCCTTAGAAACTCCCGGGCTAGTAGCAGGCCTTAGAGACACATATCAGCAGCAAACCTCAGAAACATTCTCGCTAGCATCAGGCTAAAGAGGCTGTCAGGCCAGCAGCAGGCCTCAGAGACACTCTTGCCTTGGAGACATTCACACTGGTAGATGGCCTCATAGACTCTCAGTACAGCATCAGTCCTTAGAAATACTCATGTTAGCATCATGCTCAGAGGCTGTCCAGCCAGCAGGAGGCCCCAAAGGTACTCACTCTAGTACAAGACATCACAGTCTCTCTTACTAGCAGCAGGTCTGAGACTCTCAGGCCAGCAGTAGGACACACAGCTGCCCACCCTAGCAGCAAGCCTCAGCTACACTCAGGTCAGTAGCAGGCCTCAGCTGCATTTATTCTAGCATACGAGTGGTCTCTGGACCCTCAGGCCAGCAGATGGTCTTAGAGAATTTCACTCCAGCAACTTACTGTAAATCTTGCATCTCCATCCGTCTTTATAGATTGGTTGTAGTATTAGCCTTTCAATAGACCAGCAAAAGTCCTCAAAACTCTTATAGTATTCCTATTACCCAGAGACTCTCACACAATCCTTATAATGAGGAGTTATTTCTGTTTCCTGCACCCCCAGTACTCCAATACCTAGAGATAAATAGGCAGGTCCTAAAGAGGTGACAAATGCAGTTTCTTTGCATTCCTAGAACCTTTCCACTTATGGCCTTCCCTTGTTTCTCATCCTCTCTCCCGCATCTGCCCCCATCGCCACAGTTGTCCATATCAGCTCTAATGTATGTCATTATTTGAAAGTGAAAGCAGGGCCGGACTGGCTACCCGGCGTTTTGGAATGCTGCTGAGCTGGGGGTTGATTTCTTTGATGGGGACCTGCGTGTGCTGAACAAAATTTGTTTTGCTTTGTTTATTTCAAAGCACACGCTGGTCTCCATCAACAAAATCAGCCCCCACCGCAGTGAAATCAGCCCCCAGCTCGGCAGCATTCTAAAACGCCCGGTAGTCAGTCCAACTCTGAGTGAAAGACACATAATTGATGGATGAAGGCAGAACAAATCAAAATATTCACCCCCAGTCAAGAGATCTGGGTTAAATCCATCATTCTTTTGCTCTCCATGCCACCCCACTTTAAACCTGGTCATATGCAAATCCGTCTTGACCCTGTGCCTCATGGGAACAGTCCAACACGAACTGACAAGCCACGTCCTCCCTGGACTGGATGCCAGCATCCTAGGACCGGTTTTGGTGTTTCACCCCTAATCAGCCAGGATAACTTGCATCCAGTGGCACAGTGTGCCCGGGACCCAGGTCTGGGCATACCCAGCGCACTTAGGGCAAGAAAGCAAAAGACAAACAATTGATGGATGGAATGCAGAACAAATCGAAACATTCACCCCCAGTTAAGAGATCTGGGTTAAATCCGTCATTATTTTGCTCACCATGCCACCTCAGTTTATACCTGGCCGTATGCAAATCAGTCTTCACCCGGTGCCTCATGGAAACAGTCCAGCCCGAATTGCCAAGCCAGGTCCTCCCTGGACCGGATACAAGCATCCTAGGACCGGTTTTGGGGTTTCACCTCTCATCAGCCAGGATAGCTTGAATCCAGTGGCACAGTGAGCCTGGGACCCACGTCTGGGCATACCCGGCACACTTAGGGCGAGAAAGTAAAAGACACACAATTGATACAAGCTGCTTTGCATATTGAGGTCCAGAACCTAGACATGTTGTTTTCTAATAAACATTTGCTTCCATGTCAAAGGAGCTGGCAATAATCAGCCCCATGTAAATGTACTTAGCGACAATCTCTGGGCATTCGTCATTCAATTTAAATCCCTTGAACATTTTCTAAATTGCATGATCTTGTATTTGGGTGAGTTTACTACAAGATCCCTAGCATTGCAAGAACCCTCCACCCTATTATGTTAACAAAGCAGTCAAAATGGGTATAATTTAGCAATAACATGTCATCTGCATTGAACAATTTATCTCTCATGGTCGAGAGCAGTTTTGCATCTGGCGAATCACTGACAGAATATAGACCGACAGAATATCGACCGACAGAAACATCGACGCTGGAATATTGAAGGCAAGTATATCGACATCCTATCTACAACATGGTAAGTACAAAAATATTGAAACCAAAATATCGATGTTAAAAATATCGTAATTGAAAATATAGTTTTTTCTGTTTTAAAAAAAAGTAAAATAAATAAATAATACTAATAAATTAAATAAACATAGTTAAAAATATTTACTAATGTTTAAAATTAATGAATAATACATATATAATAATAAAATATAATATTAAACATATACATTAAATATATAATATATACTTACTTAATAATACCTTTTAATAATTATTTTATTTACTTATAAAATATTTATACATTCTATAAATTACAAATACATCTACACACATAAAATAATAACATAAATAAAAAGTAAATAATTATGTTTAATACATTTGAAAAAATTATTCTACTTTTAATATTTTTACAATTAATTACAAACTACATTATCAAAAACAATACAAAAATATGAAATAGATAAATAAATAAAACTACTATTTAAAGTCCCCAAAAAATTACAGTAATGAAAACATTGGCTAGCGTAGGATGTGAAATTGCTATTTACACTCCAGAAAATGCAACAGTAGGGAAAGCGATGAATAGCGTAGGGGTAAAATTGACTATTCCCACTCCAGAGAGTGCAACAGTAGGGAAAACGATGGATAGCATAAGGGTAAAAATTACTATTCCTACTCCAGAGAATACAACAGTAGGGAAAGCGTTGGATAGCATAGGGGTAAAAATTACTATTCTCACTCCTAAGTGTGCGACGGTAGGGAAAGCGTTGAATAGCGTAGGGGTAAAAATTACTATTCCCACTCCAGAGAGTGCAACAGTAGGGAAAACGTTGGATAGCGTAGGGGTAAAAATTACTTTTCCAACTCCGGAGAGTGAAACAGTAGGGAAAGCGTTGGATAGCGTAGGGCTAAAAATTACTATTCCCAATCCAGAGAGTGCAACAGTAGGGAAAACGTTGGATAGTATAGGGGTAAAAAATATTATTCCCACTCCAGAGAATGCAACAGTAGGGAAAGTGTTAGATAGCGTAGGGGTAAAAATTACTATTCCCACTCCAAAGAGTGCAACAGTAGGGAAAGTGTTGGATAGCGTAGGGGTAAAAATTACTATTCCCACTACAGAGAGTGCAACAGTAGGATAAGCCTTGGATAGCGTAGGGGTAAAAATTACTATTCCCACTCCAGAGAGTGCAAAAATAGGGAAAGCGTTGGATAGCGGGAGGGTAAAAATTACTATTCCCACTCCAAAGAGTGCAACAGTAGGGAAAGCGTTGGATAGCGGGTGGGTAAAAATTACTATTCCAACTCCAGAGAGGGAAACCGTAGGGAAAGCTTTGGATAGCTTAGGGGTAAAAATTACTATTCCCATTCCAAAGAGTGCAACAGTAGGGAAAATATTGGATAGCGTAGGGGTAAAAATTACTATCCCACACCAGTGAGTGCAACAGTAGGGTAAGCGTTGGATAGCGTAGGGGTAGAATTAAATGACTATTCCCACTCCACAGAGTGCACCAGTAGGGAAAGCATTGAATAGCGTAGGGGTAAAAATTACTATTCCCACTCCAGAGAGTGAAACAGTAGGGAAAGCGTTGAATAGCATTGAAATTAAATATAACATACTTATAAATGTTTGTATTTAAAATAGTTAATAATTTAAATTTTAAATACCTCAACATCATTTACAAATACCCATTAATAATTATTAAAAACACAATCACAATTGAATAATTATTTAACAATAAATTATGAATAAATACCAATAAATATTCATAAATAAATATTAGTTACCATATAATAAATATTGAACAATAAAATATTTTTCAAAACAACAAACATATTAATTCTTACAAATTGATTAGCAATTAAAAAACTTTAAACAATTAAATTATTTGTTATACCAAAAAATACTTTCTATAAAATATTAATTACCAATGATTAGGATATAGTTTCAAATTAAAAAAAAAATACTTACCAATTAAAAAAATTATTACCAATTAAACAAATTAATTATCAATTACAAACATTGATTACCAATTACAAACATTAATTACCAATCAAAAAAAATTACTAATTACAAACATTAATTACCAATATTATTTTTTTATTAATAATTAAAATAATGAATTGCCAATTAATAATTAATAAAAAATACATTCATTATCAATACCAATAAATAGAAATAAATAATTATAATCAAAATAATTTCAAAACAAACAAACATTTCAAAACAACAAACATATTAATTCTTACAAATTGATTAGCAATTAAAAAACTTTAAACAATTAAATTATTTGTTATACCAAAAAATACTTTCTATAAAATATTAATTACCAATGATTAGGATATAGTTTCAAATTAAAAAAAAATACTTACCAATTAAAAAAATTAATTACCAATTAAACAAATTAATTATCAATTACAAACATTGATTACCAATTACAAACATTAATTACCAATCAAAAAAATTACTAATTACGAACATTAATTACCAATATTATTTTTTTATTAATAATTAAAATAATGAATTGCCAATTAATAATTAATAAAAAATACATTCATTATCAATACCAATAAATAGAAATAAATAATTATAATCAAAATACTTCCCACCCAATTCCCCTATAAACCCACTACCTGCTACAGAACTTAAACGCAAAAATTATTTAAAATTAATATATAATTCCTAAAAATTCATAATTAATGTAGTATAATTAAATGACTTCCCACCCTATTCCCCCATAAACCCACATCCCGCTCCCGTACTAAAACATAAAATTGACTTAAAAATAACATTATTAATATATAGAAATAGTACACATATAATTTAAAACAAGTAAAATAATTAACAAAAAACATGTAACACATACATATTAAATACATAATAAAATACATAACACTAATACAAATATCGATATTAGTAACATTGAGATTAGTAACATCGATATATTTGATATCGATATCACTGACTTCCATATTACTTACATCGATATACATTTTTTCGATATTACTTACCTCAGTGTCGATATTCTGTCCAACTATATTCTTGACCTCACTATTCTGTACCTTCGATATTTCCAACTCGATATTTCTGCAGGTCGATATTAAAAATTCAATATTTAGACTGTGTACCGCATCTGGCACAATTCAGTTTAAATCAGAAATAAACAGAGTAAACAATAGTAGATCTAGTACAAGCTTTATGTAACCCATTGGGAGGGAGGAAAGGGGGGCAAGCAACACCGACAACCATTTGTGTGTGTAAACGGCCGCTTTTTTTGAAACAGGTGCACATCACACTTTATTAAAACTGGCAATTCGCCTTACAAAACTAAAACCTCTCTAAACATTGAATTACCTAACCCCCTTTGACATTTCCTCCCACCACCCCTACGATCCCCACATGATTAAAAAAAACACCCTGCATCATACAATACATAATTCGCAATAAATTAAATAATACACAATCTTCTCACCTAACATTAAAACTCCTACTCTCCCAAGACCTACAATCCTATTTGCCTTCTTGCAACTGTAACTAACTACCATCTAATGTAAACTTCCCAACTGCTTAACGTTTCCCCGCTCCGGCTCACCAACTCCCCAACTTAACGATAAACTGCCAAACTCCAGCCAAACTTGGCCAACTTCAACAACAACTCCGCCACCCAGGAAAAGGCGGATGGGTAGGTGATTACACCGCCTCTGCTTTTTCCTGCCCGCCCCCACCCCCAAAGAACCTGTGCCCTGATGCCTTCCCCCTCGGCCCTTCACTCCGGACGCACACCCAACATTCTCGACAAAACTTCCCGCAAGAGATACAAGTCCATGCCCAAACTTGAGAGGTGGACCCCTTCGCCTCTAAACAATTCCGGTGCGTCTTATCGCAGGTCCCGGTGCCAGACCCTCGCAAACCCTAAGTGCCTACAGAAGTGAACCATCTCTACATTGATCTTCCGTCTGGCTTTATCCACTGCCTGGGGCTTCAATGCCCCTTTCCAAACCCGCCGCGGAGCAAACTCGGTCCAAACGACCGAACAACCCGACCACTTCCACCTGATTTCATCCAAATCCCTCTTCATAGCCCTCATTAAAACCAAACCCGTGTCCTGCACCATATCATTTTCTCCCAAATGGAGAACCAACACATCAGGGCACCTGCCCCCCACCAACAGCCCATTCAGTGTCCCAATCAACTTCTTCCAACGCATCCCCCCTCTACCAAACCAATGAACCTTAAAAACCGCAGGATTAAATCCCAGATTTTCACAAAAATAACTATCCTGTGCCTGTAACTGAGCTCGCTTGACAAAAGAATGGCCCACTATCCAAATAGTCATGTCACGGGCGAGGGGACCAGCCGCAGAGCCTGAAATAAGAAACAGAAGTCAAGCTTGGTCCAACAAACACCGCGCTAGCATTGATGCTCATCGCTGCGCACATAGCGCTTGTAACAATCAGATGCCCACTGCCCCAGGTGCATGATGTCTTCTCGCACCCATCCCCTTCTATGCGCTTCCGACCCCGCGCCAATGCGAAATGAGTGCGTCCCAAATTGACTCCCATCCATCCCCAGCCGCTCCAATGTCTTCCGCAACATGGCCAACAACTGCAATCCCGTCGCCCCTCTCCCGTCTGCGTGACAAAAAACCAACCCTTCCTCCAAACCAACCGCCCGCCATCTCCACCCCCATCGAACCAGGCACACTGCCTCCACTTCACCTCTACCCAACGGTACCCACCTGCCAACACTCCTCTGGTCTGTCTTGGACTTCCACAGCCACAAGCGTATGACTCCCCCCCAAGAGACACCTCCGACCACCGCAAACCAGTACCCGACCGCACCCCCAGTAATTCAGACACCTGAAACGCACCTGCGAACATCCATGTCATCAAAGTAGCGAACAAGCAAGCCTCTCTCCCATCCCGGCCCACCACCGACAAGGCCTCCATGATTCTCCCCAACAACACCCCCGATAAAGGGAGCCGAACCCGACCGGAACTCCCACACTCCCGGGCCCAACCCTCCAACATCTGTGACACGAGCTCACCTGCCGACGGGGCGTACCCCCACAATAGTTTGCCCATAAAGGTAATCCCGGCTAACTTGCCCGCTACAGTGACCCGCGTGAGGCCCTTGGCGATCATTGACAGTATAAACTGTACCACAGCCTCTATTCTTTCCTGCCCCGGAGCCCGCCAACACGCCCCAGACGCCACAAACTCCCCCCATGCAGACACATATGTGGTCCTTATCGATTTTGCCAAAGACCCTAGAACCAGCTGCAATATCCTGTGTTGCCGACGTCCCACAGCTGCAGGGTCATGCCTGTCGGGTCTCGATCCACATCCTTGGCTAACCCACGGAATCCCTCCCACTGTGAACAAGATAAAGCATCCGCAATGTCATTATTAAGCCCCGGAACGTGCACCGCGTGAAAAGCAATGTCATGGCGCAGGCAACCCAATACAAACACCCTCAACAACTTCAGCACCTGCTCATCTCTGGTGGATTGGCGATTTACCACCTGCACCACCGCCATGTTGTCCACATTGAAAGTCACACGCCTGTGGGCTAACACCTCCCCCCACAGCGCGATCGCCACCACCAACGGGAAGAGTGCCCGAAGCCGTCACTCCCAGCCGCGTCTGAAAAGATCTGGACATCCCAGACCATGTCCTCCCCTCTCTGCATAGGGACTCCGTTAAAATGTTGCAGAAAAAAATGCCACATCCGCAAATCCTCACGAACCCCCGCGGAAAGCCGCACATGGTGATGCGGAGGCCTCCTCCCCGCCAAGGCCCTGCCCATCCTCCGGCAGAACGTCCGACCTACCCGCACCAATCTGCAAGCAAAATTAAGGTACCCCAACAGCCCCTGAATCTCCAAAACCATGACTTTTGTCCTTGCCAACGTGACCTCCACCAGCCCCAACATCTGCTGCTTCTTTTCCACTGGTAATCAGGCCTCCATGGTCCCCAAGTCCAGCTCAATACCTAAGAATGACAGCACCGTGCCTGAGTCCACTGTCTTCTCCGGTGCCAATGGCACGCCCAGGTACCCCATGAGCTCCTGAAACCTGTCCAGCGCAACCTGGCAGTCCGCGGAGTCTGGGGCCCCCACCAAAAAGAAGTCATATAGGTAGTGCATAACTCCTTGGTGACCCGTCCATAAAAATCCACTGCAGGAACGTACTAAAACACTCAAAAAGTGCCCATGACACTATACAGCCCATCAGCAAGGCCTTGTCCACATACCAGCAGCCTCGAAACTGGATCCCCAATAGGCCCCAATTATCTGGGTGAACCGGCAGCAGCCGGAAAGCCGATTTGAAGTCGCACTTTGCCACTTCCGCCGTTGCGCCCGCAGCCACCACCAGGGACACTGCAGCGTCAACGGACGATTATGATACCGTAGCCTCCTGCTCATCAATATAGTCATTGACCGAAATGCCTTCAGGCCACTACAAGTGTTGAATGAGGCGAACCTGCCCAGCCTCCTTCTTGGGCACCACCCCAATAGGGGACACAATCAATTCTTCCAACAGCCAGTCTTCAAAGGGCCTTTACTGACTTCTTTATCCAACTTCTGCTGCACCACCTCCGGGTGCTCCCTGGCCGACCTCAAATTGTCAGCCCATCTCCTCCGCCGTGGCCCCTCATAGCCTAACCTAAAGCCTCCCAAAAACCCGGTCCGTAACCGCTCCGCGGCCCCCATGTCCAGGTAAACCTGCAGGGCCGTTCCTAAATGGTCCACCTTAACTGGAGTACGAGCCGTTCGGCCCAGACACTTTACCTCCTCTGCCACCTCCAGGTTGCTGGGTGCTCCCCGATCGCACTCCCCCAGCCTGTCCTTGTTGTGACCCATGCGGCAGCCCTGACGCCCCCCAGCAGCGGACCACGGGGTGACCGAACTTCCCGCAACTGGAATACTCATGCTTAAACCAGCAGTGCTCCCTAGCACACGCCCCCTTATTGTAATCCCAGCAGGCCCCAGACCCCAACTGAGAAATTGATCCTGCCCCCACCACTCCATGGGTGGGGCGGCCCTAAAAGGGCTGATATATAAATATATGTAAATATAGTTTTCTCCGACCAAGCCAGCCCCATCGTGTGCTGCCAGAGATCGGAGTCCAACTCGCACCACTTGGCATCCGGGTCCCACGCCATCTGAACCCTGAACTCCTCATCATACTGAGCCCACTCATACCCACCTCCCGTGATCTGGACCTTCCGTACTACGTACATGTACTTAAACAAGGACACCGACCGCTCCGGAAATTTCTCACAATAGACACTGGCAAAAATTAAAAAGGCTGCTGTCCAATTTTTAATTGTGAGAGGCACTTTAGGCCTCTTCTGTAGTTCGTATTCTTGCTCTTTGGACCCTTCCTTTGCCCGTACCTCACGATGTAACAGCTTCAGTAGCTCAACGTACTCCCCCTTCCATATGCGCTCTTTAGTCAACAACATCAAGTGTGTGCCCAACGATTTTGTGACCCCCATGTATGGCAGCCTCTTAATCTTCAGCTCCTTACTCTCTGGGTTTGCCACCCCCTCTGCAGCCGCCCCCTCACTCTCCATGCCAGCCTCGCTCGCTGCGCCACCAGCAGCCGTGCCAGCTCCACTCGCTGCGCCACTAGCCGCTGTGCGGCCCGCGCTCCCCGGCCCCGTCACCTTCTTGCTACCTTCTTGCCACTTTCTTCCAACCTCCCGTCATCTGGCCCCACTCCTATATCCACCACATATTACCCCCTCCGCAGGTGTCCCCCCCTGTCCTCCCCTCTCCCCAACCCCCACTGACACCATGCGCGCCGCTCGATTACCTGCTGCCAATGACGCCGCACTCCGCTCCTCAACCCTCCGATCCAGCAATGCCGTCCTCTCCCGATCGGATATCCGGGCTGTCCATTTCCGTGGGCCCTGTGACACCTGCAAAACACCAACACCATTAGCGGACCCCCCGCCGCCCACGCCATCCCTCAACTCTCCTTCCTCTAAACTCTCATCATCCACAATGACTTGCACCCCTCTCCTGGCCGGCGGCGCCGACTGCACCCTACCAGGAACACTCCACCTATCCCTTGCCCCAGCTATATCAATAAAAACATGTGAACCGGTGCTCCTCTTCCTTCCGTGATCCCCAAGCCATAGCGGCCCTGTGGGCGGAGGGGTCAGGGAGCCCGTGTTGGGCCTTCTTGTGCCGGCCGCGACAGGATCCCCCACCCTCCCTTCGCCTTGGCGTTGAGGGACCGTCCCCAGCCCTGCCAAGTCAAGAACCTCTCGGCGAGCGTCCTCCTGTAAAAGAAAAGGTAGGTCCGGTGTGCTGGGTCCCTCAAACTGCGCCGCGCCACCATCAACATTATACCCCCCACTCCCCGGCTACCCGCCGTCCCATCATCGTCACCCCGCCCCCCTCCTCACTCCCACTTACCTCATCGTCACTCCAAACTAACCCCCAGCCCCCGCTCCCCCGTCATCTGAGAAAAGCTCCCCCATGTCCACCCTGTCAAAACCCGAACTACCCCCACCAAGACGGGCCTGCCACTTCCTCGCCATGAAGTGCCAATCGTCGCAGAACGTGCCCCCTCCTCCCGGGTGCCGCCCCTCCAACCCCTCCCCTTCCCGCTCGCTATCCCCGTAGTCCAGCAGCAAAGGAGACATTTCCCCACCCGCCACCTGACTCCCCCCGACCCCCAGACCTCTACCCCACTAAACTCCTCTCCTGAGCACCCACAAAATCCCCCACAAACTCCTCCATTCCCCCCATCCACCTATGCCCCTCCATTGCCAGATCGTGCGCTCCCTTAGCAGGTCCCCCCTCGGCTCCCCGACTCCCCCGGGCCCCTTCCTGTACCTTAGCCCTCTTGGGGGGTATGGGCTCTCTCGACAGCTCCTGTGCCCGCCTGTCATGGCCCCTTCTAGCTTACCCCCCCGCCACTCCTCCGGTCACGCAGCTTGGCCACCCACCCGCCTCAAGGGGGTCCTGGGACACCGGCGCTGCCGCCCCCATACTACCGGGGCATCCAAGCTCTGAGCAATCTCGCTGCGGGGTAGGGCCCCTCCCCCCGCCCCACCGCACTCTTCTGACTCTTGCCCGGGCCTCCTGCCCCTCGCTCGAAGGCCCGGGCTGCCCAGTTGTCTCCTCCGCGGCCCGCTCCTACGCTCGACTGCACGCGCAGTACCGGGGCGGGCGGCAGGCATATCTCCGGGCGGCGGTGAGATACGCCGCTCCCCTGCCTCCTTCACTGCGCGGCCACGGGCCTCTTCCGCCGCCACGCTACGGTGAGTAGACGGCGGAGAGCCACGGGCAGTGCTCTCCCGCTGCTTCAGATTGCCGCCCCTACCTCCCCCACTCATAACCCCTAGATAAACACGCAGGGCTGCGCCCCCGGCCTCATCGCGGTGCTGCGATCTCACCTGACTACGCGCCGCATTCCGCGACGGGGAACATGCCATAACGGCTATCGCCACCCCGGCGGATGCACGCCTCACAGGGCGCGCTCCTCCCTGGGGGCCAACCAGCAAGTCCATCCGCCCTGCCTCGCTAAGCAGGCGGATGGCTTCCAATACTCAGAAATCTTACTGAGCCATTAGCAATCCTCAGCGCCTCAAAAAACTACCACAAAACCTGCCACAGGCCAAAAAACAGAAACCAGACTACTGCGCTCTCAGCCACCAGGTCACCCAAACCTAAAATGGTGGCTGGGCAAGCGCAAAACCCCTTATTATAGCTGTTGGACTATACTTTTGAACTTGGGCTACCTTTGGGCTATACCTCAGGCAGCCCAAAGCAGCAAAATGGCTGCTCCTTGCTCGCCCCCCTCCCCCTCCCAAATCTGCCCGGGGGGCAGACCTTGCGGTGCTCGGCTGCCCCCCCAAACCCGCCTTGTCCTCATTGTTACCCATTTCCTTTGAAACCCATTTTTCTCCATATGAAAGTGACAGCCAAATTATCTTCATATAATACATGGGAGACGGCAACCTTTGTATAAAAGCATCTCTAATTTCCATGTTAGTGACAACTTGCGATGTCTCTAGTAACCTGTATTAGTACAATGAAAATGCTACTCAACTGTTATGAATGATTACTGTTGACTTATAAGGTCACAATGCCTGCTGCCGGCAGGGTGTGTTTTTGGTGGGTGAAAGAGGCATTTGGTGGAATCAAGGCTACTCAGCCTTAACATTCTGTATTTCGACATTCAACAGCGTTGGCCGTGGGCTTTTCAGCAAAACCTTGGACCCCAGCACTTATTTTTTTACAAATTAAGCACTGTGCTGAGTCTCCCGGCTACTCCATGCAAACATACCTCGGTTCCAAACCAGGCTCAACAATTTCCCCATAGCCTCTTCCGTGTGTGCTCTTTGGCAAATTGTTACTGTTCTTTCCTTTGTCTATCGAAATAGAATTAACCTGTATCTTTTTCGCTCTCTTTTTGCTACGAGTCTTTAGGTAGTGCATTTGGTCTGGTGCGGGCTGGGTTCTTTACATTGTCACTGCTCAGATATTCTTGCCACCATTTCCTTTGCGTTTGTGGCTCAGCATGCTTGCTTTGTGGCGACATACGAGTCTCCAGGCCTCCAAGACATCAATATGAGCAAATGTAATTGCAAAGAGAAGCAAGCCTGTGCGCCCAGCAGGAGGCGCTAGTAAGACATCGCAACAAGACACAATTTCCATGAAGCTTTCCCTCAGTCGCCATCCACTATAGCTGTCTTCTGATCGCTCGGCACATAAGGAACGCATGCCTCATTGAGGAAAGCCAACACGTCTATTCCTGTCAGAGTCCCCGCCCAAATACAGGGGCGCAATTAAACCAACTGACCTTTCGGCGCATAAAGAGCAATAAGAACGTGCAAAAAGGCGACCCCATCCATTTTTCGAAATATTAACATTGACACCAGGAATTTCGATTTTGCTTTTACCAATAAGACATCGATGACAAACAGGAAGAAATTAAAAACTAAAATGATGTCTGCCTTCGATAAGAATCAGAAGTATTGCACTGCATGCATGCTGACAAATAAGCCAGATAGCATTAAGAGCAGTCAACATGAATAAAAAATATTGCAAAGGATTTTTTTTATCAGGGTCTTTAAGTGGGCCGGGTCCTGCCGATGGTCAGCATCTGCAGTTTTTAAAAACAGGTGCGGAGACGGGTCCCTGTCGGGCTCTCCATTCTTATCCTCAGGCGGACAATAAAAACCTTGGGCCTTATTTATGAAGGACTTGCGCCGCCGATGCGTCACTTTTTCCCATGTTAAAAGTGACTCACCAGCGGCGCAAGTCCTTCATAAATAAGGCCCCTTAACTTTGCAATAGTACAATTAATGTAACTTCAAAGAACCTCCTTTATCAGTTTTATATATGGCAAACTTGGAGCGCTTTACATGTGCACCAGTTACATTACACAAAGGAAAATTCATTTTTTTGAATCACAGGACGTGAGACTCAAACCTGTTTTCTCAGCCGAAGGTCCGCTGCACTAGCCTTACCCCACAATCTCTCACACAAGAGTAAATAGTATTTTATATATTATATACAACGAAGTGATAGTTGTTGCCAGTCATGGCTGGCATGGCTCACGGGTGGGGGGCGGACTCGGGCTGGGGGGGAATGGGTGATTGGTCGCGGGGGAAGTGGGGGTCGCGCGGGGGAGGTGTTTTAATAATATATATATTTTTTAAAAACCTAACTTTCCCGGATCCCGCGTTTTCACTGCTCGGTCTGCTCCTGCTTTGCTGTTTCCGGCACGAACAAGAAGCAGGCAGCCTCCTTCCCCCTCCTCTAAGCCAATTACAGCGCTGCAATGGCAGCGTTGTGATTTGTCGGGACGGCACCCAGCCAGGCACCTATAGGGAGGCCATTTTTTCCATCTAGGCTGCATGCACCCTACAAAGAGAAGGGAAAGGCGGGGCCGACATTGGCCTGCCGTGGCTATGGCAGGGCGCACCGGCCCCCACCCGTTACCCCGGGTCCCCTGGTGACCCGGAAGTGATTGAGTCACTTCCGGGTGACGATGGGAACAAAGGCGAGGCCGCTAAGATCCCGCCTGGCAGATGAGGGGTTAAAAGGCCGTGGAGCGCGAGAGTCGGCCTCTTCGACTCCTACGTGCCACGGCCTGCCCTTCCAGCCTCTAGGAGGCTGTAATTCTTTTTCCCCACCCACCATCTCCTGAAGCAGATGATTATTATTTTGTGTTATGAGGTTTTCACAATTTTGTAGCAAATGTTTATGGATGACGAGAGTGTCTGTCTAATACGTTTTGTTCCTTCAAACTTTCTCCCGTTTTCAGGTCATCAATCGTCATATTTATTGTTATTCCTTGGTCAGGCGGTAAGGTCATGATTGGTGAGCAGGTAATTTAAGGTCCTTAGGGGGCGGCGCCATTTTCGAATGGGGTCGCCCAAAGGGAGGGACAAGTGGTTTCTCCTAGAACTCCAGGGGCAGTTACAGCCTGTTGGCTACATGGGTGAGGGGGAGGGGAGAGTCACACTTTCTCTAGGCTGGTTGGCCACCCTGCACATGCACAATGACGCCAGTAAACGGCACAGAGATGCAAGGGCCCCCTTTAATGGAGTTAATAGAGCGTACTGGGGTAACCGGGGGGAGGGCAGAAGTACCCTCACGGTAAGCGGGCCCTCTGCGCAAGCGCACTTCTACGGAAGGGCGTGATTAATAGGGCGTACGGGGGTAACAGGGGAGGGGGTGTACCCCCATGGTAAATGGCCCCTCTGCGCAGGCGCACTTCGAATGGAGGGCGTGGTTCTTTGGGCGTACGGGGATAGCCAGGGAGGGGGTGTACCCACACGGTAAACGGGCCCTCTGCGCATGCGCACTCCGACTGGAGGGCGTGGTTTAAGTGATAAGGATCTGACACCAGTTAGTGACCTTGCCGTAGGCCCAAATAGGATACGCAGAAAACAATTATTGTATAATGTGACTGTTACGTTAGATTCGAATAGGAAATACCTTGTACTAGAAGTATGTTAAGGTTAGCCATCTGATATCTGTCTATATCAAATGTAATAGAATGTCATGGAATGTTTTCTGCAGAATTGTGTAAATATTGTTTATTTCAATTTTTGATTTTATTTGTATGTTTTAATAAATACGGCCGGGGGGTCGACGACCCCCGTCTCCAAAGAAATCCCTCTCATGTCCTGTTTAATGATGTTGGTTAACAGAAGGGCGGGGGTCCTCCAGCAGTCCCTGGCCATAAAGGCAGAGTGCGCATGAATGTTTGGTCAGCCCTGGGGCCGACCAAACAGTCAGCACCCCCAGCAGTGGGCAAGCCACTCCTTCCCTGCCCTAGAGCAGACCTGCTCACCTGCCCCCCCAACCAAACCCTTCTGGTTTTTTTAAGTGCAAGAAGCAGAAACATAAAATGGCAGTTTTACCATTGTATGTTTTCTGCTTATCGCACTTCGAGAAAGCTATTGGGCGACGCTCCTCTGCCCTAATGGAGAAGCTGCCTCTGGTTGTTGCTTATTTATCTTATGCAACTTACAACCATTGACAAAGCCAAAAGTCCTAGCTTGTTGCAGGTGTGGTTTTACTTTTTGTGTTATGTATCTGAATGAATGAACAGAAGCAGCAAAATACCAGCGGGCAGCACACAATGCTAAGCACAGATTCTCAGTTTAAGGGACATATTTACAAGCCCCATGAGCACCACCAATACCACTACCACCACCACCAATACGAACACCACCACCAATACTACCACCACCAATACCAACACCACCAATACCACCACCACCAATACCAACACCACCATCAATAACACCATCACCACCAATACCACCACCAATACCACCTCCACCGCCAATGCCTCCACCACTAATACCACCACCAATACCAATACCACACCACCAATACCACCACCACCATCAATACCACCACCACCAATACCATTAACAATACCACTGCCAATGCCAATACCACCACCACCAATACCACCACCACCAATACCACCAATACAGCCACCACTAATTCCATCACCACCAATACCACCAGCACCAATACCACCAACACCAATAGCACCACCACCACCATTACCACCACCACCAATACCAATAAAGCCATCACAATACCACAGTTAATACCATCACCACCAATACCACTACCACCACAAATACCACCACCAATACCATCAATACCACCACCACCAATACCACCACCAATACCACCACTACCAATACCATCACCCCAATACCACTACCAATAACACCACTACAACCACCACCAATACCACAACCAATACTACCACCACCAGTACCACCACCACCAGTACCAATATCAATACCACCACCAATACCACCACTAAGACTATCACGCACACCAATACCTCTTCCACCAATACACCACCAATACCACCAACAAATGCCCACTTTCAATACCAATACCACCACCACCAATACTATCACCACCAATAACACCACCACCAATACCACCACCAATACCAGTACCACCACCAGTACCACCACCACCAATACCACCAATACCAACACTAATACCAACACCACCAATACCACCAACAATACTACAACCACCAATACCAGTACCACTGCCACCAATACCAGTACCACCACCAATACCAATACCACCAATACCACCACCACCAATACCAATACCACCACCACCAATATCACCAATACCAGTGCCATCACCAATACCACCACCACCACCACCACCAATACAACCAATGCCACCACCACCAATTCCACCACCAATACCAGCACCACCACCAATACTACCAATACAAATATCACCACCACTAATACCTATACCACCACCTCAGCGACTCTGGCTCACTAGTAATAGCAGGGGCACTGTACAAGGCCACCAATACCACCATCAATATCAGTTCCACTGTCACCAATACCAGTACCACCACCAATACCAATTCCCCCACCACCAATACCTATACCACCAATACTGATACCAATTCCGCCACCTTCAATACCACCACCACCAATACCAGTGCCGCCACCAATACTAGTACCCCCACTACCAATATCAATACTACCAACACCAATGCTAATACCACCACCTTAATACCACCACCACCAATACCACCACCTCCACCAATACCACCACCACCACCAATACCACTAATGCCACCACCACCAATTGCACCACCACCACCAATACCACCCATACCAGCACCACCAATACCACCACCACCAATACTACCAATAAAAATACCACCACCACCAATACCTATACCACCACCTCAGCAACTCTTGTTCACTAGTAATAGCAGAGCACTGTATGAGGCCGGAGCTGAACCTGTGACGATCCCTCCCTCCCTCCATGCCTGCCATAAAGCACAGTCCGCCCTGCACCAGGAGGTGAAGCCAGGCCCTACTACAGCTGGAGTGTGGTTTTTTAGGCCAAAGATAGCAATGACATTACGCGATGCCACACTGCACACTCAAATCTCGGGGAGGGCAGGAAATAGCCTCCCACCCGCTCTTCCTCTTGAGCAGCAACAGTGTAATCACAGAGCGAAAGGTGTTGGAGCGCTTTGCTAGTGTTTATGGCTCGGATCATATGTAACTCCCACTTCACACTTTCTGTCTGTGTAATTTACAACACTTACACATCTTCTACACTGCACTATTATCACTACTTTGAAGACGTCGCAAGTCGGTCTCTTCCTCTGATATTTAAAATCTAACAAGGGGTCGAGAAGGCCCTTTATGCAATAGGTCTCGCTTTTGCAAGAGTTTAAGCTCTTACTATTGTAAATGACAATGTCTTCTAACCCTCGGTGCATTGGCCGACGGCAGCACTACCTCCCCAGTGCTGCGCACGACCATTGGACGTCCATTCAGCACTAGTTCCAATGGACAGCGCAGCACTGGGGAGGAATGTTTAATAGCATCTATGAGGTTATTTATGTTTTAAAACCCAAAACATAAATAAAAGGTATTGTCATTTACAACACCAATAGCTCAAACTTGCGTGAATGCGAGACCTATTGTATTGCAAATGCTTGTTTTTAATGCACTTTGACAGCTGGCTGTGAAAGATGAATATTGGATGGAATGGACAATGGATTGGGATGGACTGTGATCCCAATTTTTGACTCTGAGTCCTATGGACTGTGCCCTGGACTGTGATAGATGAATATACACAAATATTGTGAGTACAACAAACGACTTAACTGAAGAAAGTGTTGGAAAAAAAACCATGAGGAACTTGAACCTAATTGATCTTACGTTCCTCTGCATCAACATCCTACCCCCCAAATAGACAGGGTAGGTGTCCATGCCCTTACAGATGTGTTTTGCACCCCACGCTGCTAGCCACACACTTCCCCCAGCTGCTCCATGCCCCTTTTGCGCACACTCTGGCACTGGTGTTCCATGCTCCTTCTGCTTACACATTAGCGCATTTACTCACAAACTACCCCACCCGATCCTTGCCCACTTCCCTAATATCATACTCACAGACACTGATCACATATCTTTTTTTAAACTGAAGGGAATCAGATTTCAGGCCTTTCTTCAAGGGCAGCAGAATCGCTCGGACCTTGTCCGAGCAAACATGAAGTCTCTAGCTTGAAAATATTGCTGGGGCCTGTGCTTGTGTACGATAAAGACCACCGTCCGTGCACCACATTGTAGGGCCTCACATACCTGCATAATACCGTGAGCACAAAAAATGTCATGTTGGACAAACATGGGAGCCAGATTCACAAAATGATTCTAGGGACCCGGGTCACGTGACCCAGTTTGGAATATAAATTGGAGAGACTCGCAGGTAGGACATGAGTGTGACAAGTTTATCTACCTGTGAAATCATTTTAAGACTGGCCAATGCAGTTATTTTAGTGCCAAATCGTTCCTCCTGTCCCGACTGCGCAAACACACTGTACCCTCCGCACACCCACTGCTGCTTCTTCTGTCCCTTCTACTCTCCAGCAGTGACTGGCGGTCTTTGCAAATATGGGACGTAATCTGTCACTAGAATTACATCGAAAGAGTGAGAAAGTAAATAAAGCTGGAGGCGTGCCTTAAGTCTTACAAACATACTAGGGAAATACAAATGCCCATAGGTACCTGCACATGTGCTGTTAAATTTTATTAATACATTTTTAGTCTGTTTTTATTCCTGCTTGAAGCACACTTAGGCTTTAGCTTTATTGCACGCTTACACAGCTTTTAAATGAGTTCTCGTTTTGCTATTCGATGTTGTTCACCACCCATACTAGCTGAATCCTTCTGATCAGTAGTGGAGTGGTGTGGCTCACTGGTTAGAGGCGGCAGACCAGGGAGCAGAAGTGACCAGGGTTCAATTCCCGGCGCGGCAGGGTCGTGGACCAGGGTCAGGGTCAGCGGACTTGGCAATTCTCGTCTCGGTGCCTACTCTAACCTGGGGTCCCACTCGGCAACTCTGGGCATTGGCTTGCCTAATCTCCACAACGGCCCCATCAACGCCGGGGATGCCTGACTCCACCTTGGGGATTCCCAGTAGGGACCATCCCACAGGGAAAGCCAGGATGGGTTCCCCAGCGGTATACAGCGCCGGGACGCCCCTTGGCTGTGCGCTTTACAAGTATACGACATTTAACATAAGCGTAACTTCATTCTGAAGCTGGCTCATGGAAGAGAGGATTTGGATAAGCAGTAGAATTAGCTCTTGCTGGGAATGTATACATCTGTCAAGTCCATCCCATTTCAATTATATTATTACATGTTCTTCCGTCTATTCACTTGCATTAAGAAATAGTGTATACCTGTAGTACCACAATATATGGATTTTAGCATTATATGCTCCAGCTGATCAAGGGTGAAGCTCTGGTCTGTTGAATAGGCCAGTGCCTTACATATTTTGAATTTTCACATACATTTTTTATAAAGCCATACGTTTCAAGGGGCCTTCAAGAAATATTCAAGCACTTTCATGATGAGCCAAGGAAGGCCTAACACAATTTTTTTAGAATTTGCTATTGGCTCAAGAATTACTTCCAGAATGTCTGGGCCAGAATATTGATATGACCCCCCCCCCCCCCCCCCCCGCCCCCTAATATCTCAAGAATTACCCCCAGTATGCAGGGGAAGCATGTTGTTATGTGTGCACACCTTACTCCAGGAATTACATACAATGGCAGTGTCAGAAATGTTGGTGCAACCATATACTATGGATGCCTCCATCTGTCAAAAAGTGCCTGCTCACTTTGCAATGAATGCCATAGTTCGGTCTAATATGTCAGCATCAGCATTTTGCAGTGGAGGCCCCCATATGCCAGGAATTCCCCACAGTATCACATGGACTGCATTTTGCCATGGGAACACCCCTACCCATATGCCACGGATGCCCTGCAGTATCCTATGGTGAACAGCATAAGCATCACTGATGCCCATTCTGTCCCACACCATACAAACTAATCCGCTTTTGTTGTGTGAGAATAGCTTTCACTACTGGTGTCCTTGCGATTCCTGCCTTGCCCGTTTGTGAAGCTTGGTAAAAATGTATTGTCTAAACAATATTCAAAAGTAAAAATAAAATGCATTTACAATGCTTATTTTGCACATGATGTGAATAAAAAGTCCACTTCCTTAAAAATAGGTGAACAGGGTGCAGACCCGAAATTACCAGGTGGAATTCCGCAGGGATAAGACGTGAGATGCCACACAGAAACATAGCTTAATTTGGATTAGAACAGTGGAATGTTGGGAGCTCCATTGCAGACAATGGAATGCTCCCTGCTTCTACGGGCCGGTAAAGGCACGCAGAGCAACATTCCAATGTTCTACAAAGGCTTCTCGAAGCTCGAGGGGATTTATATCCCCTCGAGCTTCGAGAACAATTTGTTTAATTTGTTAGAATATTCTGCCCTGTAGTGGCAGAATGTTCTAATAGACTTATAGCCCTTCGTAGCAGGGCTATACCGGCAATTAAAGTCCCACTGTCTCGTTAAAGTCCCTCGCCTTCGGCTCGGGCCTTTAAAGATTCAGCGGGCCTTTAATAGCCGGTATAGCCCGCTACGGCGGGCTATAAGGCTATATTATGTCAGGAATCCAATAATCACACTAAACATGAGGCAGGTGGAGAATACTGGATTCTGTGGGGCTAAAAACGTTGCTGCCTGAGGGGGACAGAAAAACATTATATTCTGAGAGAACAGACACAAGGGCAATTTGAAGGGATTGTGAAAAATCTAATTCCAAGAGGGCAAACGATCTCAGGAGCAGAAATAGTGACACAATTTACGGGAGAGAAAAATGGCAAAGGTGGGAATCTCTATTGTCGAATTTAACACTGCAAAAGAAGTCTTTAATTTAATAGTCCTGACTAATCCTGGCCATATCAGAGCACAAAAAACAAAACAATCATGGTTTGCTAAAGTTCTCGAAAGATAACTCCCAACCCAATAACTTCAGAACCAATTGTGTAAAGACATACACTGCGCTTACATGATATTTGTCATCCCTAAGATCGCAACATATGCTAGGGAAGTAAGTGGTTTACACTTATTTTTCATTCCTCAATCCTTCTTGTCAAGTCAAGTCAAGTCAAGTCAAAGAATTTATATAGCGCACTACATACCCAGAGGGTCTCAAGGCGCTTAGGGAGGGGAGGAGGATTGCTTGTCAAATATCCACGTTTGTGACATGGAAAGCTGGGTAACATTTTAGCTTGTCTCCCGCGAGCAAGTATGCCAGCCTGCAAAATGTTAATATTGTGTCAAAATATCGCCTGACTCAAATATTGGGAAAAAATATTTGTGATATGTGGAATACCATGGGACTGGATATTGTTGGTAGAAATATCGAATTTTCAAGTGTTTACTATCATTTTTAAAATATATTGTTTTATATAATACAGATGTTGTTTTATTTTGTAATGTTTAATCAATTTGTGTGTTTCAAGTTATTAATATATCATTGTTACTTGTCTGTATTTTTTGCAGTAGTTTTATTGTTTTGGAAGTTTACAGGGGAGTTCAGTGGGATGATAATTTAATAGCTATTTTAATTTTCTAATACATATTTTAAAATTTGTTAAATATAATTGGATAATTAGAGTAGTAATCATGTACATTATTTGTGACATTATTTGAATAGCAGTTTTAAAATTTGCATTTCAATTATTTATATTATTAGTTATTTACATTATTTATTTGATAAATGTTGTAATGATGTATTCATTTTTTTAATTGGATAATTATGTGATGAATAAATGATTTAATTGTTTGAAGTAGTTGATTTGCTTTATTTTAACGGGCTGTGTTTTTGTTTTCTTACATGGTTTAATTTTTATGATTCATTTAATTGTTTAGTATTGCAGGTTGTTGGGAATGTATAGGAGAAGGCTGGAAAGTGTTTTTACAATAAGTGTTTTTTTTTTTAATTTGTAAATAATATTTACACTTCCTATTGATATTTTACTCAAAAGTTTATTTTTACTTTGGGTAAGTATATTGTAAGAGTATTTGGTTGTTTATAGGTATTGATGCATTTGTTTTGTAACAATTTGTAATTGATTTTTGTAACATTAATTCTTAATGTTGTGATTTTTAGAACAGATCTTTCCCTACCTTTGCTTAGTTTGCTGGGACTATCCAATCTGACCCATCCAAAGTCCAGCGCTTTCCCTGCTGTTGCTTCGGTTGGAGTGACAATAGTAAATGTAGCCCCTCCAAAGTCCAGCACTTTCTCTACTGTTGCTTAGGCTGTAGTCGGAATAGTAAATAATATTGTTGATTAGGTCGGAGGTCGGAGTGACAATAGGCAATATGCCCCCCACATCCATAGTACAATGCTTTCCGTATTGTTGCGTATATTGGCATAGGAAGAGTAAATCTGACCCGTTCAAAGTGCAACATTTTCCCTACTTTTGCTTAACTGGGAGTGAGAATAGTAAACTTAAAGCTCCCAACGTCCCACGCCAGTGTTGCTTAGGTTGGACTGTGAACAGTTAAACTGCCCCCTATTACCAGTCCCCGAAAGTCCTACGCCTTCCCTACTGTTGCTTAGGTTGGAGTGGCATTTGTAAATCTCACCCCGCCAAAGTGCAACAGTTTCCATTCTGTTGCTTAGGTTGGAGTTGGACTCATCAACTTCACCCATCCAAAATCCAGTACTTTCCATATTGTTGCTTAGGTTGAAGTGGGAATAGGTGATCTGATCCCTCTAAAGTCCAATACATTCACGAATGTTGCTTTAATAGGAGTGGAAATAGTAAATCGCCTCCCCACAAATCCCAGCGCCATCCTTAGTGTTGTTAGAATAGGTTGGAATAATAAAATTGATATCTCCAAGACCAACACTTTCCCTTCCATTGGTTAGGCTGGGGTGGCAACTGCAAATCTGACTCCTTCAAAGTCCAGCACATTTGTACTGTTGTTTAGGTTGACAGGGGCAAAGTAATTGTCATCCTTCAAAACTGTAAAACTTGCCCTACTGTTGCTTCAGTAGGAGTGGAAGTAGTAAATTATATTCTTCTCAATTTTGACATTTTGGACCCCATTAGGATGGCGGGCGGACTTTGCCCGCCCGCCATCCCCGTGCAAAACGGGACCGCCCGCCATAGGAGCGGCGGTCCCACCTTGGCAATTAGGATGCACCCGCCACACTGGCGGGCACATCCTGTATTTTTACCATTGGTGCGGGTGGTGCTGAAAGCGCCGCCCGCCGCAATGGTAAAAATGCACGTTGTGTATTTCAAAGCAGAACAAGACAGGCACTGCGCGGTGCCTGCCATGTTGTACTTTGAAATGCGGTGGGTACCATAGCTACCCCCCTCTTGTGCACCCCCAACCCCCCCAGAGTCCCTAGGGCCCGCAACGGGCCCCTGCAGGGATTCTCCGCATGCTTTTCCGTGGCGGCATTGCCGCCACGGAAAGGCATTCAAATTTGCCCATCATAATATGGCTGGCGGTGTCTTATAGACACCGCCACCATATTATACCTTTTCCGCCCCATTCGCCTTGCGACCGGGGCAGAAAAGCGGCGGACGGTCTTACCGTCCGCCGCGGTCCCCCCGCCATCCTAATATGGCAGGGGGTCTTTAGAGAAGGAATGGCGGGCGGATCGCCCCCGCCAGGCCAGCGGTGGCTACCGCCAGCCTGGCGGGGGCGATCCTCCCGCCATCCTAATGGGCCCCTTTGTTTGTCTTTTTTTGCTGAATTTCAATTGTTAATTTTATTTGAAAGGGTTTAGTTGATTGATTGATAGTCCACAATGTTTTTTTGTCTTTTTCATGGGTACTCACAAACATTGGCCCAGGGGCCATAAAGTACCGTCTGTAGTGTGACTGAGGGCCGCACTGATGCCAGCAGGGTGGCTTTAGGGGGTCTGGGTGGGTCACTGATTGTGTAAGGAGGTCTAATCACATTTTTAATAAATGGGCAAGCATTTATTTGCAGGTTAATAAATGCTTTCCTGGTTATTTAAAAAAAATCCTAAATATTAGTGCTCAGCAACTAAATAGCCTGTGCTGCTGTTCACTGGGGGGGGGGGGGCAGCATGTAAAGCTCAAGAGGGCCGCAGGCGGCCCCTGGGCCGTACTTTGAGTATCACTTTGAGTATCGATGTTGCCTTAGACAGGTGTGCATAGGTGGTAATATCTAACACAATATACTCTTTTAGATATCAGCAATCATGAATAAAAGTAATGTAGAAATAACAGGAAAGAGACACTCTGAATGAAGCTATAATACAATTGAATTGACAGGAGCAATAATTCATAAAATTGCAGCAATGGCAAAAAAGCGCAGATAATCTGGTAAAAATACCCAATCGTTACCAATACAGAGCAGATGATATTGATAAGATGGTGAATAACAAGAAATAAACTAGGAGGTCTTAACAAATGAAGGAAAGTGACCACAATAAATTGACCGACACTTCTATCACAACTAACGGTGAGGGTCCATCAGTAATGAAAGAGTCCTATCAGCCCACCCAATTGGCGGAACCTCGTCATCTAGGACCTTATCACCAGGTGTTCATCTGGCCAAGCTCAGTAGTGTTCGCTCGGTGCCAACAGTTCCCATGCTGAAAGAAGATGAGTCCTCACTGCGAGTGGTACTGATAGGGTGCAGTGCTCAAGAAAAAAGTGCATAATTAAAATGGCGGTCTCAATGGCGTTAGTTGTGATAGAAGTGTCGGTCAATTTATTGTGGTCACTTTCCTTCATTTGTTAAGACCTCCTAGTTTATTTCTTGTTATTCACGTTCTTAGTAGGGGTTCTGACTAGAGAGGTCGGTAAATATTGTCCCCTTGACCCTCATAATACAGTCAATTTTTCCGATATTGATAAGATATCTTATGTCCCTTTTAAAAATGCTGGAGACGCCTGGCTGGCTTCCATGGATAGTACCGCAGCAGAAGGATGAACAGTTTTCGAGCGCACTGCAGTATGCACAACCTTGTGTCAAAGTCTCTCTGGTGTCAGTTTTGACAGTATTTTATGACTACCAAGTTGGCAGTCATTCTCATGGATCCAATGGGTAGACATTGATGAAATCCTGCTGGCTGGCTTAATTTCTAGTAATGTCGCTGTTTGTTTATGTACAGCAGATGTTTATCTCCTTCGCTTGTCCCTCTGAACCCATTCAATCTTGCAAACATCCCATTAGAAGCTTTCGTCCTTATCAATGGTGTGTAAGCTTGTAACATGGCAGGATATATTATTCCCCAGGAAATGCTCTCAAACATGATCGGCTAACTAGGAAAACACTGACAGCATTTTTTTAGCTTGCATTTAAAATTCCTTGGCAACAAATGTCAGCAAAAGCTACACGTTTTAAACTGTTCTGGTATGTTATGTTATGTTATATGCATTTGTGTAGCGCAATATCACCAGTGAGGGTATCCTGGAGGTTTGCAGATTTGTGAGGCTAGCTCCAGGGAAGGGGGAATTACTCTAAGAGCCAAGTCTTCAGCTTCTTGCAGAATTCAAGAAGAGAGGAGGAGGCTCTGATCTTAAGTGGGAGGTCGCTCCAAACTTTAGGAGCGATGTATGAGAAGGATCGCTCTCCATACCTGCTTTTGTGAATGCATGGAATGCATACTAGTAAGTGTACAGTGGATCCGTGGTGCCTGGAGGGTTGGTGGAAGTCTATGCGGCTATTCTGGTATGCTGCCTGTGTCGTGCATTGCTTTTTAATGTGGGTGGGGAATTTGAACTGTGTGAGCTTGAGAATTGGGAGCCAGTGGAGCTCCCTCGGGTGTAGTGCAATGTGAGACCAGTGTAGGAGGTTTAGGGGGAGGCTGGCAGATGCATTTTGAATGGTGTGCAGTCTCTCTGTGAGTTGCTTGGGGTTGCGTTGAGGTCCGAGGTCTATCTACCAGTGGAGTCATATAGATGTTGCAGAGGGTGAGGTTGAGAGAGGATCCTAGAGGTACTCCAGAGATGGGTTACCAGCGACATGTTGACAGTTTGGGTTCTTCTGGTTAAAAATGTGCATATCAATTGGAGGGCTTGTGCTTGAATACCAGTCTAATGTAGTTGTCAGATCAGGATAGGGAGAAGGACTGTGTTGAAGGACACTGAGAGGTCCAGTATCATGAAGGCTGTGGTTTCTCCTCTGTCTAGGATCATCCAGCCGCTGTCTGTTCCTGCAATGAGGGCAGACTCTGTGTTGTGGTTGAGTTTGAATCCTGATTGCATGGTGTTGATGAGTGGTTGGTGAGGTGGTCTGTTGGTGGGCTATTCTAGGACATTAGCCGTTTCTGGATATGGTATTAGGGAGATGGGTTGGTACTTCACAACTTTGGCTGTGTCCGCTAAGGGTTTCTTCAGGAGAGTGTTGACCGATCTGTGCTTCCAGGAAGGTGGCTCTGTTGATGTAGTTGTTGAGGATGAGGGTGGGGTTTAGCTGATGGGGGCAAGTCTTTTGTTGAAGGCTTGGCGGGGCTCCGGAGTGGATGTTCTTCATGGCTGTGACAGTTTCACATGTAGTAGTGGCACTCCACGTAGTTAGGGTGTGTTCTTCATCCGAGGTCAGCAGGCTAGCTGCAAGGATGGTGGGGTCAGGTTGAGGTTCGAAGTTGTCATACATGGCTGTGATTTTGCTGCTGAAAAAAATCTGTGCGGTCGGTCGTTGCACAGTTCTTGAAATGGGGTGATGTTGCTGGCATTGACTGTTGGTGTGGTGAGTGATCATGTGTCACAATAATCATAATGTGGTTGGTAATCGAGAAGATTTCTTTGCTGCTGTTGGAGCTTGTGTCAATGCGAACTGCAAAGGATTTCTGTTTGGTTTCCTGGCTTTGCTGGCAGCAGCGACTCAGGGCAGATTTGAAGTCATCTTTGTGTTTTCCTTGCTTGCTCTCCCCCTCTGTTCAAGTTGCTTGCAGTGTCTGAGTTCTTCGGCTCACCAAATGGCTTACGTTTGTGTTCTTGCTGTTCGGTTTTTGCTGTTCGGTTTTTGCTTGCGAGGGGCCCTGGTGTCGGGTTGGTGATCCATTCATTAAAGTTCTTAATGTTGTTTGGTAAATTGCAAGTATGCTGTGGGTGGTTCTTGGAGAGGGCGGAAGTATGTGGTTTTGTCTGCATGCTGCCGTTCTTAAAAGGCTATAGTTTGATTTCAATGACATACCATAAAATAAATTAATACTACATAACATAACATAGTGCTCTAACCAGAAGTCAATTTCTTTTTTCTACTCTCTCTCTCCTTATTGCTGCGGGTATGTAGACCTCTGTTTAATGTGCTGTAAGAAATAGTTGTAGGATGTCATGATGACATATCCGGAAATTTATTTTCCTGACTTCTTAATGGTTAATACAAAGAATTCCTTGCAAACATATCACACTTCGTGAAGGCTAATTTTCAAGACTGCAGTTAGAAGACGAGTTCTTCTGCGTCTGGGGAATGAACAGTCGGCACACTAGTTGTGCATTCACAGAACAGTCTCCATAAGGCAGGAACACACTGCCTTCCAACCGGAGCCAAGAGACAGAAGATTCTCTGTGCCTGCAGAGTGTATCAACGCAGACAGCGTGGGTTTATGGACTCTCTCCTTTCAGGCAGATGAATGGCATCACTGCTTTATTGCAAAGTGCAGAGTTATAGCACCGCTGTTTGTCGGGTATGGCCTCTACTTCCTTTTCACCGCCACACCTGCATGAAGGTCAAGGGGACACGGGGCTGGACTGATGGTCAGAGTGTAGACAACAGAGCAGTAGAGGTGGTGAGCCACTGAAAGCTTCAGCCAGAAGCCTGGCTCTGGTCTAGATAGAGGTCCTCGTGGAACCTCGAGGCCAAAATCACTGGAGGCGATGCGGCCCAGTGGCTACAGATGCTGACCATGCTACATGGAAACCAGGTACAAATCTTCCTTTGCTAAAAACAAAAAAGTTTGTGTCTCTTGTAAAGCACTCTTATGACCTTGGGCAATGTGAGCGCTATGCAAAAATAAAATGCGGATTCTGCCTGTCTCAGATGCACCAATCTCTTTTTCCAAGAATTAAGAACTAAGAGGCCCATTAGGATCTCGGGCGGATCGCCACTGCCATGCGGGCGGTGGTGATCCACCCAAGATCCTTCTCCGCCCGCCGCCCATTTTCCCCCACCATATTACTATGGCGGGGGAACCGTGGCAGAGGAAAGACCGTCTGCTGCTTTTCCGCCCGGTCAACGAGTTGACCGGGTGGAAAGGTTTAATATGGTGGCGGTGTCTGTTAGAAACTGCCAGCCATATTACCATGGATACCTATGGTACCTATGGTACCCCCCAGCAGTTCCATGCACAACATGGCATGCACCGTGCGGTGCCTGCCATGTTGTGCATGGAAGTGCACAACATGCCTTCCTGGCATTGTGGCGGGCAGTGCTGAGTGCACCAACCGCCACAAAGTTAGGAAAGCAGGATGCGCCTGCCTAATGGCAGCCACAGGACCCCCGCCCTTATGGCAGGCAGTCCCTTTGTATGACGGGATGGCGGGCGGACAAAGTCAGCCCACCATCCTAATGGGGCACAAAGTATCAGCCTTCGTTGTTAGAGATATCAATCAAGTGTCTGAATTTCACAGCGTGAACCTTAAAACATTGGGGCCAATATCAGCTTCCATGCTAGAGCACATTCAGTGGTTACTACTGTGTAGTAGTGAATCTTTATTGTCAATGAAAAAAAATCATTACACTCGAAGAATATGTCAAATACATTAAATTAGTTAAAAGAATAAAATTAAAAGTACATAGAGGAGCAGTGGTAATTTCATCAACCAACAAATTCAGAACAATATATTACCGTTACCGTAAGGGTGATTTAGGGATAACGTGTAGTACCGGATCATTGATATCACAAAAATCTATCACTAGAATTGCATTCCATTCTACTATTTACATTTCACATCATATTTCACATTTCTTTCATTATTAAGACATCGCTTCTCTATATACTAGTAAAAACTTTCCGGAAAAACTATCATTACCAAGGAACTTTGTAAATTTCCTATCTTAAAGTGCCATCGTGATTTTCAATCAGACTGTGCTATTTTTTACTGGTGTCGCATTTCAATAAAGTGTCAACGTGCTTCTTTTCAGTATTAATATATAAAACTGAAAGGAATCAACATTACTTATTCCAAATCAAATACATCAAGTAAATCAAATAAGTATTAGTAATAGTTTTTATAGGTGACTGGGAGGTAATAAAACAATATGGTGATTCCATGCCTGAGACCTTTTAACATCTTCATCATCGATTTGTAAGGGATTTCGATAAACAATCTCACCATGCTCAGGTCTCACGACACCGTTGGGAAAATAAAATACAGTGCAGACAGATTGCTGGTCATTACAGCCTACCATTTATGTCTGGAGGCACTCATGATGTAACTTTTTTTCTACTACGAGAATTAACTTTACAAATTGGGTTGATAAGCGAGTGGAGTTCCCGGAAAGGCAAGTTATAATTGCTTGCCGACATGTTCTCATGCCATTTTTCTTTAAGATGGATTTTAACAGTGCTTGCCTCTCCTGAAGCAATCGGGTACAAATGCATACAGTATGCAATAGCAATTTATTATAAATACCAAATAATCTACTATTATATGTTCGCCAATTTTGTAACCATATAGGTTTTCGGCCCTTTGTCGGATATCGACTGAATCTCAACATAAGACATGTATCCCTTAAATACGGTTTTAAATAGGAAATAAAATATGGTTCTGGATCCATTTTATTAAATGAATTAATGACTGACCACGCATGATTTTTTTTGCATACTCCTCCTAATCCAATAGGGTCGATAAGAATTTTGACGATTGATTGAAATAAAACTGTGTTTAGACAGATATTAAATCTATATGTTCAAATGGTTGGGACTTAAAAGTGTTTAGGCTCAACACATTCAAAGATATGAGTTCAGGCTGTTCCAGTACAAAAACATCTCTTGTGCTTCAAGTAATAGCCTACAATATTGCTCCATCTTTAGTAATATTCTATGCCATATATAGGGTACACAAGACAACTGACTTGCCTCTTAGTTCAGCAATAGCATTGTTATCAAGATGTGACAGGAATGTTTCTCAGAGCATGTTTAAAAACTCTCACTTTTATTCAATGCTTCTCATTGCCGAGGTATACTCTGATGTATTTATTCTTTTAATTTTAAAGACACGTAATAATGGAAAGGGGCGACCAATCGGTCCCCCCGAACGTATGGTGGAGTACCACGATCCCCCCGGGAAGCCATCTTGGGCGGGAGGCGAGTCTCGGCTGGTATGCCCGAAGCGGCGTAGCCGGGGCGCGCCTTTTTCCCGCCCTAGAGTGGGCTGGCCTAGACACCAACGCGGCCGGCCACGCCCTCGGAGGCAGGCGGGGGCGGGTTCACGCCCACCCTGAAGACGGATAAAAGGAGCGGAAGCCAAGAAAGCATCCTCTTGTTCCTGTGCTCTGAAGCTGCACCTCCCCGCTGCACGTGAGCTCGAGACGGAACGAAGAGCAATTTTGAGCGTTGTAATCTCTCTTTTTGTCTTACAGATACCCCGTCTAAGAATGCCCAAGAAGGTCGGAAAGCGGGTCGGTACCGAGGAGATGCTCCGCATACTCATGAAGGAGATAGCCGATCTGAAGAGAAAGGTTGAGGCTAAGGATGGGGAGGGAGGATCGAAACGGCCTTTACAGGGAACAATTCCCGGTGGAAAAAAAGCAAGAGGCCCAGAAGGGGAGCACTTGGGGGGGAGACCCCGGTTCCCGAGGCCCCGCGAGAGGAGTCAACCCCGGCGCCGAAGGAGGGGATTCCAATCCCTGTGGTGGTCACCCCTGCGAACAGGGAGGATATGCCCCCCGAGTTAGCGGCACAATTGGCAGCGTGGTTGGGAAACGATAGCGAGGGCGCCACGGCTGACGACGCCCGGACAGTGATGAGGCAACTGCGGGAATCTAGGGAGGCTGCGAAGACGCCATCTTCTGTTCCCCCACAGGTCCCGGCGGTTGGAAGTACAGCAGGCCCAAGTTCGGCGACAAGCGGGGGGTCTACTTCAGGTAAGCGCCCATTGCCGATTGCGGGGGGGGAGTCTGCACCTTCTCGAAAGGAGAAGATTGCCCAGCACGTCCCACTAGAAGTCAAGGAATTGATTTGGGCGGATAAATATGTAAACATGTTTTCATTGCTTACCGACCATTACGAGATCGAGCATGTAAAGAGTCAAAAGGAGCTCATGCATCCGAGTGTTTGACGCGCAAAAAAGGCCGCCTTTAAGGTCGACGAGACCATTGGTACTTGGGGCAGAGCGTGGGGAGTTTTTACTTCTATCATGGGTGAGCGCAGGCCTGAGTTGTTGACCGAGTTACCCATTTATCAGTCACGTATTATGGAGTATTCTGTGGCTTATGGGGGCAATCAGTGGTTCTGCTATGATAATCTGTTTAGAAAAGCTAAAGAACACAACCCGTTGTTGTCTTGGGACTGTTACGACTCTGTGTCTTGGCAAAAAATGGAGAGTACAGGGATGTTGAAGGTGCCATTAGTAGGGAGTAACGGGGGGTAATCCTCCCGCCAAAACTCTGGGACGCCCTTTCGGACGGGTGCTGGTAACGAGTTCCACACGAAGCCGAGTGGCAACACAGGTAAAAGGGGGATCTGTTGGAATTTTAACAGAGGCAAATGTACCAGGCCCCAGGGGTCATGCAAATTCAGACATGAGTGTGGGGGGTGCGGGCAGCCATCCCATCCTGAGTCCATGTGCAGAGCCAAAACGGGTGATAACGGTGGTAAGGGAGGCGCCAAACAGGTCTAATATAGTCCGAGGGGCGCCTTTACCGACCCCGATTGATACCATGGCAATGATTCCTTGGCTCAGCGAATACCCGGATCATGCTTCCGCTGGGGTGTTACGGAACGGGTTTTCATATGGTTTCCGCATCCCAGTGGGGGATTTTCAGGGGGTACCGGACTGTAAGAATCAAATGTCGGTTTTGCAGCACACAGCAGTGGTGCAGGTAAAGATTGGGAAAGAGGTGACTCAAGGTCGTGTCGCCGGTCCATTCGATTTGCCACCAGTTGCTAATTTTGTGTGTTCTCCTCTAGGGGTGGTTCCCAAGAAGGACCCGGGTGAGTTTCGGCTGATACATAACTTGTCAGCCCCACGTGGTCTTTCCGTGAATGACGCGATAGACCCGGAAGTATGTTCGGTGCGGTACGCATCTTTCGATGAGGCCGTTGCCATGTTAAATCGCCTGGGGCCCGGGACGCTGATGGCCAAATCGGACATCGAGTCAGCGTTCCGGTTGCTCCCGGTACACCCAGACGATCAGCGTCTCCTTGGTTTTCAGTTTCAGGGTCGCTATTACATGGATAAATGTATGCCAATGGGATGCTCGATTTCATGTGCTTATTTCGAGAAATTCAGTTGTTTTCTGCAGTGGGTATTCACGAGGAAGACAGGTTTTCAACATGTTATGCATTATCTCGATGACTTTCTCTTTCTGGGGGCAGCCGGGGATTCTGAGTGTGGACAGGCCTTACATGAATTTTGTGTCCTAATGAATCAATTCGGTGTGCCATTGGCGCCAGGTAAGACTGTGGGTCCCTCGACCTTGATCGAGTTTCTGGGGATCGAGCTCGACTCGGTGGAAGGTTGCTTTCGATTACCGAAAGAAAAAGTGTTAAAATTCAGGTTATCCCTTGAGACATGTATTCGTGCAGCGAAAGTGAACCTGCATCAATTACAACAGGTGGTGGGTCAGTTGAATTTTGCCCTAAGAGTAATGCCGATGGCGCGCCCCTTTTCCCGCTCGATTGCACAGTCCATGGTTGGCTTGAAGGAGGGACATCATCGTACGAGACTCTCGGCAGAGGTTCGCCAGGACATGCGCATTTGGATTGCATTCCTGGCAGATTTCAATGGTCGAATTGTCTGGAATAAACCAGCAGTGTCTTCCGAGGAGTTGGGGCTATGGACAGACTCGGCGGGGAGTATGGGTTTTGGCGCCATATTGGGTACACAATGGTCGGCTCAAAAATGGCCGTCATGGTGGCATGAGTGCGGGTTGACGAGTAACATTGCTTTTCTCGAACTGTTCCCTATTCTGGTGGCCTTGAAAACATGGCCAGAAGGGTTTAGGGATCACTCTGTGGTGTTCTGGTCTGATAACATGACCGTGGTTGAGTGTATCAATAGTCAGGCAGCTCGTTGCAAATTGATTTTGAGACTGCTCAAGGAAATTGTGTTGTTGTGCATGCAACTAAATGTACTGTTTAGGGCGCGACACGTGCCGGGGGTGATGAACCAAACGGCTGATGCGCTCTCTCGTTTCCGTATGCAGGCCTTCTGGGGTTTTCTGCCCACAGCGGACCCGGTGGCGGCACCATTTCCCGAAGCTCTCTGGTCTCTCGGTGCCCCGAACTACAAGACCTCGTGGGAGAGAGTTTAGCACCCAGGACGAGGAAGGCATATGAAGGGGCGTTCCGTTCCTATTGGGCCTTTTTGGGTACTGCCGGGAGGGAGCTTTGGGGTCTGGAAGAGTGTGTAGTGAGATTCCTGCTCTCTTTACGTCACGCAGGCAAGTCAGTAGCTACGGCCCAGAGGCATCGGGCCGCCATTTCCTTCATGGCAAGGGCTCATGGGATCCAGGACCCGACAGCGTCTTTCGTTGTGCAGAAAGCGCTACGTGGGTGGCAACGCCTTGAGGGTCGCAAAGTAGACGATAGGCACCCGATAGGTCTGGATAGGTTGGCCCTGTTATTCTCCGTGCTACCGGTAACATGTTCATCCCAGTACGAAGCAGTGTTGTTCCGAGCCGCATTTGCATTAGCATTCCATGGGGCTATGCGGGTAAGCGAATTAGTGGCAAAGAACAAGCAGGATACGATGGGGGGACTGTGCCGGGAACACATTCAGGTCAGGGAGTAGACGATGACGGTCTCGTTTGTCAGGTCCAAATCCGATCAGGATGCAATCGGGGACTGCGTAATCATCCAGAGGATCCCTGGGTCTGCCATGTGCCCTGTTGGGTGCGTAGAGGAATATTTAGCGCAAAGGGTGGCAGCATGGGGGGGGACCTTGTTAAGACACGCTGACGCCACCCCACTGACGAGGTTTCAGTTTCAGCGGGTGCTTGCGATGTCGATCTCTGCCGCGGGCTTGAACCCCGGCGACTTTGGGACCCATTCCTTTCGGATAGGGGCTGCTACGGAAGCTACAGCCAGGGGTCTGAATGTTGAACAAGTAAAACGTGTGGGGCGTTGGTCCTCGAACTGTTATAAGAGGTATGTGCGGTTGCACATGTTGTGAAGCTGTAATGATGTACTCACGCTTCTTGTTTTTGTTTGGTTTTCAGTTGCGCAAGCCTACGAGGCGGGGCGGACTGTCCAGTCGACCCGACACCGGGGGGCCAGCGGTCAGACATTGCCGGCTGTGAAAAAGGAGGTTAGGGTCGTGGGCCACTCATACGTGAGGCGTGCCGCGGACGTATTCAAAGCAGGTGACATGATTCACGTGGCTGGGGAATACGGGTACAGTGTGTCCTTCTACGGAAAGGGCGGGCTCTGTATTGACCAGTTTCAATCATTTTTCGAGGGTTTGTTAGGGCGGACAAGGTCACCGCCGTCTGTAGTCATAGTACATCTTGGGGGCAATGATTTGGTGACCACTGGTAGACGACTTCTTCTTGAGGCGATGCTTTCCACGGTAAGTTGGTTGGCGAGAAGAGTTCCAGGGTGCACCATTGCATGGTCCCATATGATCCCACAGAAAGTGTGGCGGGGGGCTATTTCTGTTTCTGCACTGAATCATTCAGTAAGGAAAATTAATAATAAAATGAGTAGATTGTTTCGTTCAAGTACACTGCATTCTGTTTCGCATGGTTGCATTAAAGGGGACAGTATGTATCTGGGGACGGTGTTCATTTGTCCCGGGTGGGGAACGAATTACTCATAGGAGACTTCATAGCATGGTTAAGGAGTTTACAGCATGACCTTTAGGTAGGAGTCTTTTGTGGGGGGTCCGGATAGCCGGTCAACTATCCGGCCTGTGGCGGTAAGGTCATGATCGGTGAGCAGTAATTGGAAGATCCCTATGAGGGGGCGTCACCCATTACGGATGGGAGCGCGCGGGGGAGGTGGCCAATTGGCCCCTCAACGGGGAGGCGGTCCTGTCTAAGGAGAGGCCGCCGGAAGGAAAGGAAAGGTGGTCAAGGCCCCTTCCTGGATAGGAGGGGCTACGGCCCCTCCTGGGGAATTTCCCGGGGCCAGGACATCTGCGACGGCAGATGGGTAAGTTGTGTGGGGTGCGGGAGGGGGTTTACGCTACCTTTTAGACACCTCACACGAGTCCTCGAACGACCGTTAAATGGCGTCGAGTTTATTGGGGCCCCCGTCAAGTACAAAGGGAAATTGGTAGATGCACTTGAGGTACGCTTCTGTGCGGTCGCTCCTCTCACAAGTGAGGGGGGTATTTCTGGTTTAGGGATCTGACACCGGTTACGACCTTGCCGTTGGCCCTTAACGTTAGGATGTACAATTTCAAGTCAAATGTTTTGTAGGATGTTAGTTCGGCTAGGAGAACCTTTGTATTAGAGATCTGTTAAGGTTAGCCAACATCGTAATGTGGAAATGAAATTGTACATTATATGAAACTGTTATTTTAATGTTTTCTTTTGTTTCATATTTTAATAAATACGGCCGGGAAGGGTGACTCCCTTCCCGCCTTCCAAAAGTTCAAGAACTGTTTCCGGTTTCCCAATTCTTGGGGATTGTGTTGAGAGGGGGTGGCGGGTATCTCGGCCATATGGAAAGGGGCGACCAATCGGTCCCCCCGAACGTATGGTGGAGTACCACGATCCCCCCGGGAAGCCATCTTGGGCGGGAGGCGAGTCTCGGCTGGTATGCCCGAAGCGGCGTAGCCGGGGCGCGCCTTTTTCCCGCCCTAGAGTGGGCTGGCCTAGACACCAACGCGGCCGGCCACGCCCTCGGAGGCAGGCGGGGGCGGGTTCACGCCCACCCTGAAGACGGATAAAAGGAGCGGAAGCCAAGAAAGCATCCTCTTGTTCCTGTGCTCTGAAGCTGCACCTCCCCGCTGCACGTGAGCTCGAGACGGAACGAAGAGCAATTTTGACCCACCCACCAGCCCCTGAGGACAGCGATTCGTTGATATAGTATCTGTTGTTTTCTCTGTTTTCTTACAGGTTGTGATGATTGTCGTGAAATTTCTTAACGATGCAATAAAGATTGGTTATTTTCAGTATGTTTTGCAAATAAAGTAATTTTGAACAAGGATTGATCAGTATTTACGCTTGATAATAAATATTGTTTTGCTTTGTAAATCTTAGTAACTTAGGTAGAACTGTCGTATTTATTTTGGTCGGGCGGTAAGGTCATGATCGGTGAGCAGTAATTGGAAGATCCCTATGAGGGGGCGTCACCCATTACGGATGGGAGCGCGCGGGGGAGGTGGCCAATTGGCCCCTCAACGGGGAGGCGGTCCTGTCTAAGGAGAGGCCGCCGGAAGGAAAGGAAAGGTGGTCAAGGCCCTTCCTGGATAGGAGGGGCTACGGCCCCTCCTGGGGAATTTCCCGGGGCCAGGACATCTGCGACGGCAGATGGGTAAGTTGTGTGGGGTGCGGGAGGGGGTTTACGCTACCTTTTAGACACCTCACACGAGTCCTCGAACGACCGTTAAATGGCGTCGAGTTTATTGGGGCCCCCGTCAAGTACAAAGGGAAATTGGTAGATGCACTTGAGGTACGCCTCTGTGCGGTCGCTCCTCTCACAAGTGAGGGGGGTATTTCTGGTTTAGGGATCTGACACCGGTTACGACCTTGCCGTTAGGATGTACAATTTCAAGTCAAATGTTTTGTAGGATGTTAGTTCGGCTAGGAGAACCTTTGTATTAGAGATCTGTTAAGGTTAGCCAACATCGTAATGTGGAAATGAAATTGTACATTATATGAAACTGTTATTTTAATGTTTTCTTTTGTTTCATATTTTAATAAATACGGCCGGGAAGGGTGACTCCCTTCCCGCCTTCCAAAAGTTCAAGAACTGTTTCCGGTTTCCCAATTCTTGGGTATTGTGTTGAGAGGGGGTGGCGGGTATCTCGGCCATATAGTCAAACCTGATGTTTGATGCATGATTTACAGGCCAAATAGTTTCAAGGCTTGGCTCGTGCACACGTTCTCAAGCCAGACCCCGCCCTAGGCCCGGCTCTGCTCTCCCTATTAATTTTTTTGGCTCGTACATCTCTACAGAGCAAGCCAGCAGCTCTGCACCAAATGCTGAGACCACCTTTTGAATGCAGTGCAAAGCAGACAGCTAACTATCCAGGTGCAGAACCAACCATGGCTTGTCCTGCCCGGCTGAGCTGTCCAGTTTTCCCCTTATACATAACCCTGTCACCGTGCCACCAGGAATGCCTGGGCCTGGTGTAGATGTAGCCCCAGGATCAGATGTGTAACATAGTCCCCGGCAGCCCCGGTGGGGCAGTGAAAGCCCCAACACTTCTGCGAGCCTCTAAACCTTGACGAGGTAACTAATAAGTCCAAAGCCAAATTCTTTATTATACTTTTCAGTGATCAAATCTCTGCTGAGTGTCAATTTGTGTTTGTGAATTGTGCATTTGGGGGTGGATCCTACAGGGAGAGAGGACCTTCACAGAACAGTGGGCCTCATTTATGAGGCTGTGGGTCACTTTTACGCCGCTGGTGCGTCACTTTTTGTGACGTACCAGTGGCGTAAAAAATGCGCCTTGTTGCGCCATATTTACAAAGTGACGCATCGAGGTAGATGCGTCACTTTGTAAACCCCTGCGCCACATTATACATGTGCCAGGTATAATGTATGCAAGGGGGGAGTATTGACGCAAGGAAGGGTCGTAGAAGTGACGCAGTGAAATCTATGAGTTTTCACTGCGTCACGTTTAGGACGCCATTGCGTCAAAATCTTGCGCCTGCCTCACAGCAGGGGTAAGACTGACGCAGGCCCTTTTTTTACATGGGGCTTGCCCCATGTGAAAGGATGCATTGCTGGAGTTGCGTCACTTTTGTGACACACTCCAGCAATGCGTCACTTTTGCACTTACAGATACATCAGAAATACGGACGTATCTGTAACTCCTTGCGACATGATGCGTCATACATTAAATATGACGCATCAGGAATGTCGCATCGAGTGCGCACTGAGAAGTGACGCATCGCTGCTTTCACACAGCGATGCGCCAATTCTCATAAATGAGGCCCAGTATGTCTTGCTTCACTTGGTACACCAATGTCTGTTTACGCTACTCGTTCGATGTTTGGCCTCTCTGCTGAGCTAGGCAACAAGTAAGTCATTTGGCGACAACTATGAGTTTGTTTTTTTCCTTTTGCAGACGTTTACCAATTGGAAACTGTACTGTTGCATTCACTGTAACAGCTGTAGCATGGATCACACATCTCCTCATTTAGCATGGTCCTATCACCACATGTGCCTTTTGGGTTAAGTCCACTTAAAGTTTTATTTTTTTGCATACTTTTATCACTCGTTTGCTAACTCTTGGATAAATGTTTGAAAATACTCTCGTAGGCCACGAGTCACATGCTCGGTCTGTCTCCAACATTAATACATGGCAACAAACATATTTTTTATTTGAGACTTGCCTGACAAATTTTTAGCGTGGCTGTTAATCTTTGAAAGTGGTGAGGCATAATAATTGCCACCAGTTCACCTCAGTGTTTTCAAAGTTTTCCATGGGTGTCCTCACATATAAATATACCCATGTACTCACACTAGCTATTTCTCACTCCCAAATGCACTTGAACGCACTCACACTTGCACAATCACTGACCCTCACTCACAACTACTGGTGTAACGGGGCTCCGATTTGATCTCCTGGGGTACAGGTGTTTAACTCTAATAATGCAACAGTTGCAGTTGCACCAGGGCCTCTCTGCCCTGATGCAAATGTACCTGTTGCACTATTGATAGAGACACCACTGACTCACTCCCACTCTCTCACAATCTCACTCTCCCTCACTCATTCTACTCACTCACACTGCTTCACTGCTTTGCGGAGAAGTGTGGCTCACTGGTTAGAGGAGGCAGACCTGGAAGCAGAGGTCAGCCTGGGAACAGGGTTCAATTCCCAGCTTGGTGGGGTCTTGAGTCCTAAATTGTCCATGGACTCGACAATTCTCGCTCCGGTGCCTACTCGATTCACGGGTTCACACTCTGCGACTCTGGGCAATAGCTTGCTTAATCTCCACAACGGCCCCTCGCGGCAGGATGCCTGGCTTTCACCTTGAGGATACCCTGCCGGGGTTATCTCACAGGGGAATACCAGGACGGGTTCCCTAAGCAAGCGCTTAGAGACCAGTTGGTGAATTGTGCTATATAAATTCCTGTACAATTACATTTACTCAATCCTTCCCTCTCCCTTATTCATACTCACTCTCAATCACTCATTGATTCTCAAGCTTTCATTCTCATTGACTCTCTCAAACACTTTGAACTAACACTCAATCTCATTCTCTTTAAATGTAGGGCTAGATATCAGAGGAAGTCTCACCTCAAACCCTCTCCCAGCTTCTTGACTTGAAGCAGGTCCTATCAGAAGCTGGGACATAGCTGGGGGTCATGACCCTGCTTCGCTCTGTGACTCCTCATTGGTCTCAGATGTGCGCCCTGACAGCCCCATTTGAGCAAATATACTGTACTGCTGAGGCATGCGCAGTATTACTGATAAATAAAATGGATTGTGCGTGTGTGAAAGGGTTTGTAGTTAAACTGTAACCCTCAGACATGCACAATCCAGGCATCCGCCTACAGAGTGCTGTGTTTTTACCAACATTTTGTAGCTGGATCATCACTCAGCTCCCTGAGCCCCTCCTCCTCCTGCCATAAGGAGAAGCCAAGAGGGCTGACATGCTCACTGCAGAGTTCATGTAAACACAAAAGTGTGTTTGTAGGAACACTGCTAACGTGTAATAATTTAATTTGGCACTGGCTCCTAGGGCTCACTAATAGGAAACATCCTTTACAACGCAACTTTTACCACGCAGTGCCTTTACGACGCAACTTTTACAACGCAAACCATTACAATGCATTGCGCTGGGGGCGCTCTCGGATAGGGAATAGGTTTAATTTACTATCCAACACCTTCACTACTATCCACGGGGACTGGAGTTGGAATAGTAAATTAAACTATTCACTACCCAGCGCCCCAAAGCACTATGCGTTGTAAAGGCATGCAATGTAAAAACCGCGTTGTAAAGGCATGCGTGGTAAAAGCATGCGTTGTAACGTCACACATCCCTCACTGATGGAATGGCTATGCCCCGGTGCCCCTGAAAAGGAGCCAATCCTTCCAAAGAAACATAGCACAGTGTTGAAAAAAATCATAGCCCACTGCCCATGAGATCAGTGCTCAAAAGACTGATGATGGGGCTGTGAGCGAATGTGGCCCAATATCCCCTGCACAACAAATATGTGCACCAGACCGTGGTTTGCCTTTGCACCAGATTCACATCCATATGTATGCAAAAGTGGATGACACGCACAAATGGTAATTGCGTCTATTTTACATGTACTGATACATATACTCTCAGTTTTAAACAGGCAATCACGACCAGGCAGAAACTAATAGTAAGTGCCCTGCAGTGCCTTTCAGACGTACGAAAACTAAATGTTGTGCTCATCTCCAAATGGCATTGCATAGAACTTGAAGGAAAATGCATTTGCACCAGGTTCTTACTCTAGTGGAGGGGTCTAAATAACCCTAAGAATGATAGAAAGGTCACCAAGAAGCTGACATAAATAAGGTGAAACGTTTACACAATATTTTAAGTCCAATTTCAAACCCAGGCAATCCCTGGCTGATAATGAAAAATGTCTCAAGGGTTCCACAGAAACACTTTTATCAAAACACCTCCATGTATGACGGGATCCTCTGTAAACTGCTAAGAAATTATGTTTTCGTCTTTTCCTATTGGGCAGTGAAGAACATGTCAGAATGATCGCAATACAATTCAAGAGAATAATAAAACAACAGTAAATATTTCGAATTTGATTTTGTAAACCAAAAAAGTTACAGATTAGCTTAAAAATCTTGCAAAATGTTTCTACAAGTGGCTGAAAGAATAAATAAGTATACAGTTAAAATGATTAGGGCCAGATGTAGGAACCCTAATACCGATCGGTAACGGCCGAAATTACCGAATTTCGGCCGTTACCGACCGATATTAGGCATTTGGGATGTAGGTGGCTACATTTCAGGGGGCTCATTTATGAAAAGTGACGCATCGCTGCGTGAAAACAGTGATGCGTCACTTTTCACTGCGCACTCCTTACGACATTCCTGATGCGTCATATTTAATGTATGACGCATCATGTCGCAAGGAGTTACAGATACGTCAGTATTTCTGACGTATCTGTAAGCGCAAAAGTGACGCATTGCTGGAGTGTGTCACAAAAGTGACGCAACTCCAGCAATGCGTCCTTTCACATGGGGAAAGCCCCATGTGAAAGGGCTTGCGTCAGTCTTACGCCTGCTGTGAGGCAGGCGCAAGATTTTGACGCAACAGCGTCCTAAAAGTGACGCAGTGAAATCTCATAGATTTCACTGCGTCACTATTACGAGGCTTTTTGCGGCGGAACGCCCCCTCTGCATACATTATACCTGACGCAGGTATAATGTGGCGCAGGTGTTTAAAAAGTAACGCATCTACCTAGATGCGTCACTTTTTAAATATGGTGCAACGAGGCGCATTTTTTACACCGCTGGTGCGTCACAAAAAGTGACGCACCGGCGGCGCAAAACTGACGCAAGGCCTTCATAAATAAGGCCCCTGATTCGGTAATTCACCGAATCGGTATTTAAGAGTTCGGTAAATTACTGAATTCTTAAATACCGATTCGGTAAATTACCGAATCTGAAATGTAGGAAGCACTCAAGTGAGTGCTTTTCACCTGTAAGGTTTCATTATTTACCACCAACTACAAGTTGGTGGTAAATAACGAAAACCGTTAAAAAAGCAATTTTCTGCTTTTTATTCAGTGCCATGTGGCAGACACACATGCCCTTAGGGCATGTATGTGTGCCACATGTGCACCCATGCATTATTCAGGGGTGCAACAGGGTGTCAAAGTGACACCCTGCCACCCTTGAAAGGGTTTCCCCTATTGAATCGGTAATTCCCATTTATTCCTATGGGCCTCTAGGCCCACAGTAAATACCGAATCGGTAAATACTGATTCTTAATTACCGAATCTTACCGATTTGGTAATTTTTATCGAAAAATTATCTACATCCCATTTACCTATTCTTAAATACCGAATCGGTAAAATTTGGTATTTAGGAATAGGCAAATTGAGATTACCTACATCTGGCCCTAAATGTGCAAAAATAATAAAAATTGGAAAGCAGCACTTAGCGAAGCAGACACAGTGAAGAACAAGCATTTGCAAAAACCAATATATCTTGACTCTGGAACCTATTGTTGTAATATTGTGCGCCGTTGTCTAGTGGTCGGGGGTGGAGCCACGCGTGGAGTTAAGGGAGGAAAAGGAACGGGAGGAGCCAGGTACAGTCCGGAGGAGCAGTTAGAGTAGGGACTAGGAGAAGACAAGGTGTATGAAATAAAAGCTCTGACCACGATCACCATAGTGTCGGCCTCTTCATTGCGGGACGATGCTATAGCTGGCGACGAGGATGGGATGCTAGCGCTGTGCAAGTGCGCTATCCCATGTGCGGTGATCCGGTTTCAGCGTGGGAGTACAGTTGGATGAAGTCGCCGTCGCGACGCGTGTGCCTCACCCACACCGTGTTTCTGTTTTCTCCTGTGAGCGCGGGCCATGAGCGAGAGGAGCTCCCGTAGCGCGTCCCTGGCAAAGGCTCCGCGACCTGGAGAGTCGCGGTGAGCGTGGCCCTGTGAGCGCGGTGTGGGCGCTGAAGCCTGGGTGCCTCGAAGCGTCTGAGGGCTCGCCAGCATAGAGGTGCAGTGGTCCTGGCCTCCGCGAGCGTCCTGCCGACTGTCAGCCGGTATGGTGAGTGAGCACCGGCATGAAACTACACTGAAAGCAATAGAGAGTCAAATCTCGTCGAAAACGAGATTTCCACAGCGGCGGCCATCTTGGGGTCAGGCAGTTTGCTCCTATCCCCTATTAAAGGTGCTAAGCAGCCATTTTAAAGTCAGGCAAGTTGCAAAATTTCAGCAAGCATAAGGAAATACAGGATACAAGGTCAACAAGCACAAGCAAATGCAAGAACTGAATCCAATAAGCATAAGCAAATGCAAAGTTTCAATACAACAAACATAAGCAAATGCAAGTTCCGAATGCAATAATCACAGGCGAATGCAAAGTTTAAATACAACAAGCATTAGGAAATGCAAATCCTGAACGCAACAAGCACGAGCAAATGTAAATCGTGAAAGCAATAAGCACGAGTAAAGACAAGACCTGAAGGCAACAAGCACAAGCAAATGCAAGTCTCAAATCAATAAGCACAAGCAAATGCAAGTTTTGAGTGCAATAAGCACAAGCAGATGCCAGTTCTAAATACAACACGCATGTGCAAATGTAAAATCTGAATTCAATAAACCCAAGCAAATGCAAGTCCTGAATACAACAAGCACGAATAAATACAAGTCTCGAATGCAATAAGCACAAGTAAATGCAAGCCGTGAACACAACAAGCACAGGCAAATGCAAGTGGCAAACGCAACAAGCCCAAGCAAATGCAAGTCCTGAATGCAACAAGCATGAGTAAATACCAGTCTCGCATGCAACAAGCACAGGCAGGTTTCGAGTGCAATAAGCACAAACAGATGCAAGTCCTGGCTACAACAAGCACCAACAAGTACGAGCCCCGAATATAACAAGCACAAGCAAATGATAATCTCGAATGCAACAAGCGCAAGCAAATGTAAATCCTGAGCGTAACAAGCACGAGCAAGTACAAGTCCCAAAATAAATTTTCAGCATCAAGTGAAGACAACTGAAACTAAAGGAAGAAAGAAAATAAATGGTCTAGGAACGCAAGCCAACAAATGTCAGGGAGGTTTTCTCTCTATAAGGAAAAGGTGAAGCTAGCAGACAAAATACAGTGATCACCCTCAAATAAGCTTTCCTAAAATCAAAGGAAACAACTATACACAAGATCTCGATCGAAGAGGGCCAGCAAACAACACGGGAAGCATAGTGAGCAGTCCTGTGACGCTATCATACCAGAACTCTCTCTTCCATCATGTCGGTGAGAAGGGAAACACAAAAATCCATTCCCTGCATTGAAGTGCCACCCCCGGTGACACAAACTGGCATCCAGAATTTGGGTCCCAAATCGAACCGGTGGCTGGAGTCACTAGATAAATTTCTTGCAACAACCGGTGAGCGAAGAGATGGGATTCGTCTGCTATTACTACTTCAGCTGGTGGGTCATGAAGGCCGACGCCTAATCAGAACATTTTCAGCAAAGGACACAGAAACATATGGAAAACTCAAAGAGACGCTACGCACTCATTTCAACACAGAGAAAGACATAGATCATGAACGCATCGTCTTCAATGCAGCACGGCAGAAATCAGGAGAATCATTACCAAATTTCATTAATAAGTTGCAAAGTCCGGTACAATGCTGCCATTTCAACACATTCACAAATGAGGAAGCAATTCGATTCTGGGTAATCGAGGGCTGTTCAAGTCCTAAAACAAAGCGCAAGATCCTTCGAGGGCAGTTCTCGCTAAAGGAAATCATCAGGCAGGCCGAAGTTGGAGAGTGGGTCAAAGCAAGAGAAGTATCAAAAGAATTGCACCCGAATGCAAGAAACAAAGATAAAAGAAAGGAGATATCTCTCATGTCTGTGACTAAAGCCCAAGAGACAAACAAGACCAGAAAGAGGGAGGGCGAAGGCAGACTAGAAATAAGACAGCAGGAGAGACAAAGTGACATGAAATACTCTGAGTCAACAATACAAAAGACAGTGGAGAATGGCAAGCGAAAGACCGGGATGATCCAGGATTATGACAGCCTCACTGATATAACCACAGAGAGTTATTCAACCTCAAGGAGTCATTCAATAAATGTTACAAACTATTCTGAAGGAGTGTCAAGTAGGACAGACCACACACATGGAACAGATGAAAGCCTGCTCAACAAGTATGAAGGAAAGACAAACTACAGAAGACCGGACCAGTCATGTCAACCCTAGAAACCGGTACACAAACACACCCGAGCAACCCACGGTTCATTAATCTTCATAGACGAGGCCGAAGAAACATCAAGCAGTGGGATACATCACACCCATGGCACAGACACTAGTGCATCCAACATGCAAGAAGAAGAAACAAACCACACAAGATGGGGCGATTCACTCAAACACCGGAAAGGGGTAGGCAAACGCATTCAAGACACCCGTGACAACGAGGAAACCGAGAGGAGACAATTAACATCACATGAGAGAGGCAGAGACAAAATGACCTGGGATCAAGCAAAAGAAATAAACGTGTGGTTATCAAACAATTTCTCCATTGCAATGACACAGAAGACACTCCGAGAGATGTATCTCACAGAATGTCTCAAAGATAGCAAAGACCGTTCTCAAAGGAAATCAGCAAAAGACTCCTCCGATTCAGAAGGCAGGTCTCTACAATCACTCAGGTCAACAGGACCAAGGTCACGAAAACGCCCATGGCATCATTCACCCGACTGCACAAAAGAATCAGAGAACGGTCCCTCTGTTCAAAACAACATATCTCATGTTGATGACTCAGAACATTTGATCACCCCATCAGGCAACATGTCATGTCAGTTACAGTTATATCCAGACCTGAGTAGTATACAGTCACCTCTGGTGGGGTCTGCGAGGTTGACTCAAAGGGCTTGCAGAAGGAAAACAAACATATGGGACATTATCCACTGGTTTGGGAAAGGATTATCTCATCACTCTGTCAGAAAGACAAGGTGTCTTGATAAAGTTAGATCATCATCAAGAAGACAAAAGGAGAAAAGAGCAGAATTTGCACATGCCCGTTTGATAAAAGAGTTCAACAGTCCCAAACGCGAGTGGGAGCGGATAAGACAAGCAGAGCCAGCAAATGAGTCCCAGAACCGAACCAGGACACTTAGTTCAGACAATGCCTTACTGTCTGATACACAGGATTGTGAACACAAGGACATTACTGCTCCTGACCGAAAAGACAAAAGAAGTGAAACTACAAGCGGATGCTCGGAAAACAAGTGTCACACAGGAAGACAGATTACCACTACCAAGCTGAGACATTAGCAGTCACGCAGCAAGAAGGAACCATGATAACGGCGGAATCTGAGAATAAGAGGTTCACACGCAATGTCTCGCATTTTCAAAAGTGCACTCCCGCGGTCAAGGATACCCTTGTTAAGACAACAGAAAGGTCAACCAAAAGACATGCCCACCACTGATTTGACACAACTGATGTTTGAAGAACAGACTGAATCTGAGTTCATACATAGAGACGTATCCCTGCGGCTCAAACAGACTGTCCGCAGACCTGTGCGGCTGATTGAGGAACTATAAACATGCTCGAAGTTAATCTTATTTTGTTAAGAAAGGGGGAGATGTAATATTGTGCGCCGTAGTCTATGGGTCAGGGGGTGGAGCCGCGGGTGGAGTTAAGGGAGGAACAGGAACGGGAGGAACCAGGGACAGTCCGGAGGAGCAGTTAGAGTAGGCACTAGGAGAAGACAAGGTGCATGAAATAAAGCTCTGACCACGATCACCATAGTGTCGGCCTCTTCATTGCAAGGACGATGCTACAATTGGCTTTGCCAATGGTTTTAGCCATGCTCCACAGTATCCTTGATGCTGAGCAGCCTGGTTAATAAACAGGGGGAAAAATCCTATGTGGCTTGCTGCATCACTTTATAGGTGAATGCACCAAGCTTGAGCATATCTACAAAGTGACACAAGCTTTTCCTTTTTGTGCATCGACTCAAGTTGAATCGGTTAAAAAAAACAAGCATTGGCATAGGCAAAAGGTCTCGCCTTTGGGACCTTGTAAGTAAAAAATACAAAAATGAAGTGTAAGACTTCACGTTTACATTTACTGCATCCTAAATGCAAAATAAATGTAAACGTGAAGTGTTATACTTACTTACAAGGTCCCAAAAGCAAAACCTATTGGCTATGCCAATACTTGTTACTAAAAGCAGCTTCCTAACATGTGGTTTAGATACTTATACATCTAGGGTCTCTGGGGAGACCATCCTTCCTTTGGGGGCTTAGAATGCCTGTCAAGACAGAAGTAGCACTTGACCCCGTGCTACTACTTTTCATTGTTAAGAAAAGGTAGATTGTGCCATGAAATAAGAGCTTTATATTTAGTAGAGAAGTTGCCCATTAGTGTGGAACCACAATGTTGTAAGCATTGTGGGTTGAGCAGTTAATGTGGGTGAAGCACTCAGCATCACTCCTCTGCTCAGATCCCCTGGCTCACTGCTCCCGCTACACTTGCTTTAGACAGTTATATTACGGTGTTTAATACCACACAGGTATTCAGGAAAGCAGCGCGAAGCCCTCAAAATCAAAAATATTTCATACCATTTCTTTTCACTACGATGATCTCATCTGTCAGGAACAGGGTCTGCAGGCTCGCGCACCGCCAACAGAATCTGACGCAAGATGGCGGGGGCGGAAGCACTATTCTGATGGAAAGGAACATTCATCGCCAAGGGACAGAGGAAGCAGGGCATATTATCAGACCTTCCCCACAAAGTACTTGCACATTATTAGGCAGGCCGCCGTGACCCTATGGGATAAGACGTTTAAAATGGATGGATGCCATTACAGATTAACTTTCATTTTCACTAATGATGAGCGAGCCAACAAATACACTGGAAGATTCCCAGTCAGACCTGAACCAAAGGTCTGGCTTGGCTCTAAGAGGCCTTGAAATTGATAATGAAACAATATAATTTTATGTTTCCTTGACTGATTCTGACATATGGGGCCGGACCATGACAGGCAGGTGGGGTCCCTTTGAAGTGCACATGCATGTTTGACCGGCCGTCCTAGGCTGGCAAAACATACCATGCGCACTTTCATTTCTCCAGCCAAGCTGCGTTCACAGCTGGGTTGGAGCAATGCCGCAGGCTCACAGGCAGTGTTTGAGCAGTAGAGCAGGCTGCTCAGACAAATCCTGGCACTTCTCTCATAGAGCAGCAGCGGCGGCCTTATGCATGTGCAAGCTGTGCACATGCACAGGGCCACCAAACCCCAGGGGCCACCACGCCAATATATTTCCTTAATATAATAATCCTCTGAGGATGGGTACATATTTGCGTGGCGGCCCCTGGCAGGGATTTGGCGGCCTCCGGCTCTGTTCCAATTTCAAACACCCTGAGGCCCCCCCCCTTCGCTGGCCTCCGCGCTCCGCCCGGCCGGACCCCCTCTTCCGGGGCCCCCTACCTATGCTCCCTGCCCAGGGCGGCCATGAGCCTAGAGCCGCCCCTGAGAGCAGCTCCAGGATTGGCTGACCAGCCTCTGACTTCCCAGAGACTGCTGGGAGAGCTCTGAGTCTGCGGCGGCCATCGGCATTGGAGACTGCGGGTAAAAGGTACCTTTTTAAAAAATTATTAATTTTCTTTCCTCCCTCAGCCCCTCCCCAGCTCCCTCTCCTTCGTGTAGTGGCGGCCATCTCTGAGTGCACATGTCGAGCCCAGCAACTGTTAGGCAACTTTAAATCATGCAACAAACATTGTGGAAAAATATAAGAGCTCTTCAAAATGTAAAGAAGTGTATTTATTTAGGACACTGAAGCTTTTCACCTTAGTACGTCAGATTATATCACTGCATTGAGAAGGGTTTATTCAAAATGGTTGTTTTTAAACATCAATGTGGAAATATTCAAACCCATCCCTCCCTGTCTCCTGGATATACTGGGATTAGTCAACTAAGCGGCAGGTCAACTGCCTTGTATAAACCTAAAAGTGGCCCATATTCCTATTATAAATGAATCAGCATTATAGTCTATTAAATCAAACACAAACTGTTTTTTGAATAGCTCTCACCCTGAAATTGCGTATGCTCTCATACGTGGTGATAAAGAAAAAGTAGGATCAGAAAAATAAAATATTTTCCTGGGGTCACGCAATTTGAGGGCATGACAGCTGAGATTCACAAGTTTTCTTATTGCACATTGTGCTGTGGTAGATAACCTTTTCTGTCTCCAATTTTATATCACCAATTATTGCTTTGTCTTCAATTCTCAGAGCATGAATTTAGAGCACTGTGGTAGACAGAAGCCACACCAAAGCTTGGCTCGTGGTGGGATCCTTGGCCAAAGAAGACCTTGAGCTGAGCCAGAGCCATGCAGCTGGCTGGAGCCAGGTAAAAGCTTTCATGGCTAGTCCACCTCCAAATTTCGCCACATGAGGCAGAGGGCGCCGCCCTTCCAGTTTACCACTACCCTTTTAGATATTTTGTATTGTGTTAGTGTCTCAGCCTAGCACCTGAAAATGTCAAATGCAACCCTGTTTGTTCAAGATTAGTGCTTAATATGAGGCGGTAGTTTCCGGTCTGGGTACCAGAACTTAATTGCTCCTGTTCTATTGGCAGGTCTACCACATGGGCAGCGCTGACTGTCAAATTTTGAGATCAGCACAACAACAGAGTTTAATACGTCAGTCTACAGTAAAAATTATTAACGCATACTTTTTTTTTGTTACAAATTAAGCACTGGCTGTATTATTCCATGAGGCTGGATTACCTGGGGTGCTGTGTTGTGCAGCATGATTCTGTGCATCAAGTGAATACTGTGCTATGACGAGGAGTTGCTGCGCCTGGAGGGAGAGCTGTGCTGTGCTCAAGGGATGCTGTGATTGGGGTGATGTGTTGAGTCCTGGACATGCTGTGCCAGGGGTGAGTGTTGAGGTTTGCCCAGGTTGTGCCGGGCCAGGAGTGCTGTATTGTGCCAAGAGGTGCTGTGCTCGGGATTGGGGTGTGCAGTGCTTAGGCTAGTGCTGCGTCGTACCCATGGGTTCTGTGCCTTCAGCCGACATTGTTTTATGCTGAAGGAGTGCTGTATCTATGCGAGAGCTGATTCTGAGTGTGGGGTGCTGTGTAGAGCCCAGGAAGTGCCATGGCTAGGGTGACAGCTGTGCTGCGCCCACTCTGTGATGCGACTGAGGTGCTGTGTTGTGTCCTTAAGATCGTTTGCCTGCGGTAGGTTATTTGTTGTGTCCAGTGCGTGAGCTCTTGATCCTAGAGGCTAGTCTGTGCCGGGAGAGAAGCTGTGCTGTGTCCAAGCAGTGCTGTGTCTGGAGCGGGTGCTGTGTTGTGCCTTAAGCGAATTGCGACTGTGCTGCTGTTTTGTGCGGCGGTCGCTGTGCCCTGGGTACTATGTTTTGCCTGTTTGATGCTGGGCCTGGATTGAGTGCCGTGTTGTGCCCGACCGTGCTGAGCTTGGAATCAATTGGTGTTTGGATGTGCTCAGGAGGATATATTCACGGGGGCGCTAAGCCTGGGAGGGTGCGATGTTTTCTCGAAGGTGCAGTGTCAAGGTTGAGTCCCGTGTTTTGCCCAGGGGGTGTTGTGTTGTGTTCTGAAGGTGCTGTGCTTAGGGTAGGTGCTTTATAGTGCCCATCTGGGATTGTGCTTAAGGAGGTGCTGCACGGTGCTATGGGGTGTTGTGACTGTGATACATGGGTGCCCACGTGGTGCTGTTATTGGTGTGCATGGGTCTCCATGTGGTGCTGTGCCTAGGGTACATGGGAGCACATGTGATGCTGTGGCTGGGGTACAAGGGAGCACATGTGGTGCTGTGGCTGGGGTACATGGGTACCCAGACGGTGCTGTGACTGGGGTCAATGGGTGCACATGTGGTGGTGCTGTGGCTTGGGTACATAGATGCCCATAGGGTGCTGTGCCTAGTATGCATGGGTGCACGTGTGGTGCTGTGGCTGGGGACCGGGTACATGGGTGCCCATGTGGTGCTGTGACTGGTGTGCATGGTTGCCCTTGTGCCATGTGTTACATGGTAGCCCATGCAGTATTGTGACTGGTGTGCATGGGTGCCCATGGGGTATTGTGCCCGAAGACTGATTGTGCATGGCTCTAAATGCAGATGCCCTCACCCTCCTCCAGCCCCCTCAGCAGTCCCCCGGGGAAGGGGGCATTAATGTGCACAGCTTGTTCCTCGTCGCTCCGCGTTCAGTCATGCGGGGAGCGGCACAGATTCACAGCACTTTTGAACAGGGGCTCGGGTCTGCTCCTCAGGAGGTCGCACATATGACGAAATAATAAAAGGAACCGAGGCGGCGACGGAAATACAAACAAGGGCAGCAGTGAAGAGAGACTCAACGCCCCAAAGAGCAGAGCGTGGAGGAGGGGAGGCGGGAGTGAATGCCAAGAGAGACTCTGAGAATGATACCATGCAAGGAGATGTCTGAGAGGCGGGAGGGGAAGAAAGAGCAAGGGAGGGAGCCAGGTATGGAGCGGGAGTGTGTAGAGGGAGGGGGGATGACGGATAGCGCCGGGAGGGGGGATGACGGATAGCGCCAAGAGGAGGGACTGGAGAGGAAGGAAGGGGCACAGTGTCAACTTGTTTGTGCAGAGTGAAAAAACAGAAAAAGACAGATGGCGGCTGCCGCGTGCACGCTCGCGTGAAAGCAAGCGATAGGCCAGCCAGTAGCACTTTGAAAACTCACCTACTAAACGTCTCACAGAGCAGTGCATGCGCAAACCCAGAGAGACCTTAAAAGTAACATAAGCAGGTCGGAGAAAGAACACGTAAGGTGGTGAGACGAGGCGAGAGCTTGGTAGGATGGACGGGGAGAAGTCGACAGACGACACAATAGGTAAACGCTGCACATATGGAGGAAAGAATGGAGGTGCGGGAAGCAGACCGGGGGACAGAATCAGAATCATGGAAGGCAGAGAAGCAACATGTGGCCAATTGGAGCAGCACAGAGGGCGTACAGAAGCACTACAGAGGGCGCGAGAAGGAAAGCAAATGGAGATCCGAATCTGGAGGGGCAGCAGCAAACAAACAAGAGAGAGCGGATTGTGGATTTATAGAGCATGACAGCAGCTCGAAGAGCAAAGCAGTATAAAAATAAAAGTGTAGGTAAGAGCCGCTCAAAAGACAAAGTTGTGGAACGTGAACATTTTATAATTTTATGAAACAAAATGTGGCTAGAGAAGCTGGCAAACAGGCTGAAAGGTAAAAGGAATCTTATGCCTTTGAAAATAAATGTGCTGGTAGAAGTGGGAAAACACAGGGAAAAGGTGAAACATATGCATTCTCATGAAGTCATGAACTTCTTCTCTAAAAGAAAAGAGTTCCAGAAAAGAAGATCAAGGACAAACAGGCTATGCTCCACAAGAGGGAAAAAAACTAGATGGACGGGCTAAAACAAATGAAATCATTGAATAGAAAACAAGAATATAAGAGTGACAAAACAAAAAAGTCGATGGGAAGCAATGGGCGTACTTCCTTTACACATCAGCAAATGACGGGTCCCCAAAAACTCTTCTGCAACCAGACTGCTGTGCTGTATAGCAGGCTTCAACCTTAACAAATTAGAAAACAAGGTGAGAGTGCGGGAAATACCCGAAAAATCCATTCAGGGATACCCAGCATGGCTGCATGGGTTTTCAACTCAACTTCAGCCCAGGCTGAGGTTTCTAGGTCATTGACAAGCAGGCAGTCAGCTGGTAACTTCTCAGAGACTGCTACCTGTTTAATGCCAGTAAATCCCCACCCCCCACCAGCCTAGTGTCACCCTAGTCATAGGATGCATGGCGGTGACACAGTCAGCGTTGGTGACTGGAAACGTTTTTCCAACTAGGTATTTCTCAGGGGAAACCAGTGTATCTCTCACCATAGAGGCACTGGCACCTGTATCCCTCAGAGCTTCTATTCTGTTCCCATTCACCCAGGGGTACTGTAAATACTTCTTTAGGTTGGGTGGCCATACAGCTGCATTGGCAAACTCAACCTCCCCCATGGAAACTAGACTTGCTTGAGTGTACGTCCAGATTTGCTCTGGGCACTCCTCTGATCCCAATTGTAGACTTACTGCCCCACGTGTAGCTGTACTGGGTGCCTTAGGGGCTTTGCTATGGGGGCAATTTGTGTCTACATTTAAATGTCCCAACTTCTTACAGTTGTTACAATAGGTCTTGGATTGATCAAAGTTCTTCCCCCTATAGGGCTGAGGCACATAGGGAGTAGTTTGGGACCCACCCACCTGTACATGTTTTTGGGGCCCTTTGGAAGACTCAGACCTTTTATCTTGGGGATTTTCACCACCTTTCCCCTGGGGAGGTTTTGTGACCACTTTCTTGTGGTCACCCCCCAGTGGTTGTCCTTGTCACCCTTTTCTTGACCCAATGATCTGCCTTCTTTCCCAATTCTTGAGGAGAAATTAGACCTAGGTCTATCAAATGCTGATGCAACTTTTCATTTGTGCAATTACTCAATATGTGTTCCTTCATAAACAAATTATAAAGTCCAGTAAATTAATGCACATCATCTCCAGCTAACCAACCATCCAGTGTCTTCACTGAGTAGTCCACAAAGTCAATCCAGCACTAGGTCTGGGTTTTGTGAGCCCCCATTAATCTAATTCTATATTCCTCAGTGGTGAGACCAAATCCCTCAATCAGAGTGCTCTTCATGAGATCATAGGACCCTGCCTCTGGTTCAGAGACGGTCAGAAGCATGTCTCTGCAGTTACCAGAGAACAGTTTCCACAGGAGTGCCCCCCAGAGAGATTTCTTTACTCTTCTAATTTCACAAGCCCTCTCAAATGCTGTGAACCACTTGGTGATGTCATCACCTTCCTCAAATTTAGGGACAATCCCTTTGTGGATTTTAGGATCAGAAGTTTCCTCCCTATTCTGATTTTTATTATTGCTGCCACCATTGATGGGTTCTAAACCCATCTCTTTCCTTTCTTTTTCTAGAGCCAGGAGTCTGGACTCTAGGGGCCTTATTTATGAAGGCCTTGCGCCACCGGTGCGTGTCTTTTTCCCATTTTAAAAGTCACGTAAAAGTGGCGCAAGACCTTCATAAATAAGGCCCTAGGTCTAATCTTTTGGCCAGCTTTGCTAGAAAGCTGTCCTCTTCACTTGGACTACTCCCAATGTTTTCCCTGGGGAAGGGTCCACCTGTGTGAGGACTAGGATCCCACAGATTGACTCTTGGAGTTAAGGGTATGTGGGCCCTCTCCTCCCTAGAGATGACTGGGGAGGGGGGATTATCCTCCTCCTCTAACACATCTCCCTCTTCTGTCTGGTCATCACCATGTTCAGATGGGTGGCTTTTAGCATACTCAGCCTGGAGCTCCTGGAGCCCTAGTTTGGTTAGATGCAGGCCCATAGGTATATGTTTTAGTTTGCATAAGGACCTCAATTCCTTGAAATTCATGTATAAGTATGGTGTGAGGTCGAGCTCCTCAACCAGGTCCATGGTGTTATCTTCGCTAATAGCTGGGTTCTGTTGTGATATTCTAACCTGACAGTTCTAACCCTCTACCCTTGACTATAGTGACTTTTCTTTTTCTAAAATGCTAATGGGACTTAAGCAAGGCCCTGACAAGACTTTTAGTATTTTGGAAAACCCAATTTCAGAATTCTAAAGGCAATTTTAAGAGTACTGTCGTGTGATCAGATGGTAACCAAGTAGTCCAACAAATACAAGTTTGTATCCCACGGCTGATCCACCAATGTAGGAAAGTGACTCTATATATACTGGACCAAAGTAAGGTACAGTGTGCATGGAGTCCCCAGAGGTTTGGCAGAGGCTAAAGTTAGATATAACCTTACTCTCTAAAGTGGTAGCTTGATTGAGCAGTAAGGCAGTATCAGAGGACAGTGTAAAGCATTATTTGTACACACTCAGTAAGCAAATGGTCTCACACACTCAAGAACTGAACTCTAGGCCAATTGTTTTGAGCACAATGGGAATTATCAGTTAAATGCCATTAATTACTTTGTAGATTACTTTTCTAACCCAAAGACTGGATCCTAGATTCAGTCCTAGGACAGGTCCTGTAAACAGTTAAGGAAAAGCGTTTTGGTTACAGTAGTGATTTTTAAGGAATATTATTGTATTTTAAAAGTTGAAACTTTTTCAGCTGAAATTAACCAATGTTATCCTACGGAAGGAAATTCAATTTGCAGGTAAAGTATGTTCACGTTACTTTTGTAATCCAGTACTGGACTCCTAGGTTCAGCACTGGGACCTCTATCTAATACAGGTAAGTAATTACGTTTTGGTAGTTGGTACGATTTTTAAAGAATATTTGTAGTTTGCAAAAATCAACACTTAGAAGAAATTTCACAGAAAAACAGTCAATGGTTTCCTATGGAAGAAAATTCAGATTACTGGTAAGTACAGTAATAATTACTTTTCAGGGTTTGTGCTCCGCTAAAAGGTGCAGCACTGAGGTCTCTCCTGATAGCAGGTGAGTAAATCGAAATTCGTAGTTTGGCTGATTTTAGGTGAATATTTTAAAGTACCAAAACTCCGCACAGAAGAATTTCCAAATGAAACCAGTCAATGTTAGCCTAAGGAAGAAAAGTGAGTTATCTGCTTTTAGGTAAGTACTCGACTGGCAGAGTTAAGGTTCCGGGCATAGACTCGGGGGTCTCCCAGGGTCAGGTAGGTACAGTTAGTACCCGCTCAGTGGCACAGGGGCAGCCGGGTGCAGAGGTAGCTAGGCCCAATGTTATACAACGAGATGCAGGGGGCCTTTGGTTGGTTGCTGCTGGCTAGCAGGCCACGCGGCTGTGGGAGCTGGGCTCCTGGTCACTTGCTCGGGGGAAATGGGGAAGTAGGATAGGACATAGGTTACACGGCAACCTCGGGCGGCTGGGTGCAGGGTGCTTTTGAGCCGTCGGGCGCTCAATGTTAGTCAATGGAGATCTTGAAAAGGGAACAAAGGCTGCAAGTCCGGGGATGGTGGATCTTCTGGAGCGACCAACACTTCGAGGGGTAAGTTGGGATCTTGGAGGGTAAGTAGGCACCCCGGAGTTGGGCGCAGGAGGCCGGGGGGCGCCGGGTGCCGGGGTGTCTTTGGATGTGCTGGTCGCGGTAGGAGGGGTCCCTGGTTCTGAGTCTGCAGACGTCATCTGGGTCGTCGAGGAGGGTCCTTGGGCACTGGAATCCAGGTCAGAATCGCCGGGGGGATGTCTTCAGGGTCTTTGTCCACTTGGGCGCAGGCCGGGCTCGGTGGGTTCAGATTGGGCTGTATTCGCGGTTCCTGGCTGGAACCAGGGGTATTGCTGTTGGAGCAGAGCCACTGCTTGTGGGAGTCCCAGTCTCTAAGAGGGTGAAGGCAGGCAGGTCCTCCGGGGTTCTTGAGGTTTCTGTCCGCAGGAGACGCCGGGATTTAGCAGGAGTAGGTTCAAGGAGCAACAGGCCTGTGGGGCTGGGACCTAGTCAGTTGGTGTTGTCCTCTTGTTAGCAACTGCACAGCAGGTCTTCTTCTTCTTGGTCTTTTTTCTTGTTTTGAAATCGGGATCTGAGGAAGGAAGGTTCAGGATGCCCCAAAATACTATATTTAGGGGCATTACAGGTAGGGGAAGGGCAGGGACCAATAGGTCCCTGTCCTGGGGTGAGTACACCTCCTATCCTGATCCTCTCCTGTGGGAGGGGGGCAGGAGCCTATCTCTGATTGGGCAGGGCTCCCCATCCTCAAGATGGCCGGAGCCCGGAGTTGTGCTTCACCTCGCCTCTCCCACCTCAGTTAGGGTTTCCCGCCAGTCTTTCCGCCAGAGTGGGGGTCAGAACTGGTGGGGGCCAGTTGCTGAATACAGCAAGTGGTCTGGGGAAGCTCACAAAGGTGGTATGCCTTTGAAGCTTCTTCCTGCCCATCCTGGGAGAGGAGGTCTGGCACCTCGCCCAGGATGTGCATTGTTGCAGGCCCAGGAGAGTGGGGGCTCTCCACCCTGGAGACCAGCAACATGTCTGCTGTGTGGCAGCCTAGGCAGCCTCTCAGACCAGACGTGGATTGTAGGTTAGGGTTCAGGGGGCTTCTCTAAGATACCCTCTGTAGTGCATTTTACATTAAATCCCACACTGACATCAGTGTGGGTTTAATGTGCTGAGAAGTTTGATATCAAACTTGTCAGTCTTCAGTGTAGCCATTATGGTGCTGTGGAGTTCGTAATGACAACCTCCCAGCACCATATACTCTTAATGGCATCACTGCACTTACAATGCCCAGGAATGGCCCTGGGTACTGTAGGGGCACAGGGCTCATGCACCTGTGCCCACACCACTGGAATAGGGCACCCAGCTAGCGGGGTGACTGATGCATGCCAGGGCAGTGGGTTTGTGGGCATGGCACACAGGGATGTGTGCCATGTGGACTCTTTGTTTAGGTCTGCACCAGGACACTCAGTCTGCCAGGGTGCAGGGTGCAGGGTGCAGGGCTCCTAAGGGTGGCACAATAGGTGCTGCAGCCCTTAGGGGTCTCCTCTGGTCATAATGCCCTGGGTACCTAGGGTACCATTTACCAGGGGCTGACATGTGGCCAGAGATGCCAATTGGGTTTCAGCTTCAATACAGTTTTAGGGAAGGAACACAGGCCCTGGCCACCTGTTTAGCAGGAGCCCAGGGCACACTCAGTCAAAGAACATCAGCAATTCAGCAAAAAGTATGGGCATACAATGCAAGAAAGATGGCACTTTCTCACAGAGCAGTACTCTTCTTTGTTCTCCCACATCCCTAGAATTACCGACCTGTGTACCCATGATGTGGACACAGGGTACAGATCCCCTGTCAAGACCAAGTCTTATAGGCTGTCGGATAAGGTGAAGGCCAGCATTCAGAGTGAGGTCAATAAGATGCTGGAGCTGGGAGTGATCAAGCCTTTCAGCGGCCCCTGGGCCAGTCCAGTGGTTTTGGTACCTAAAGCGGCCCCACCGGGCACCACACCTGAACTTCGGTTCTGTGTGAACTACCGATGACTTAACTCCGTGACCAAGATGGATGCTCATCCCATCCCTAGGGTGGATGAGCTCATTGACTGGCTGGGGGCCGCCCGATACTTAAGTACCTTTGACCTCACATCAGGATACTGGCAGATCACCCTGACGGACGGAGCCCCACAGGGCCACTTCCAGTTTAGAGTGATGCCCTTTGTATTATAAAACGCTCCTGCCACCTTTCAGCGGTTGGTAAACCAGTTGCTCTCTGAACTAGAGACCTTCCCCGCTCCCTACCTGGATGACCATCTGGAGCACCTCCAGGAGGTGCTTCAGGCCCTGCAGTGGGCCGGCCTGACCATCAAGGCAAGCAAATGCCAGATCGGACCAGGATCTGTACTCTACCTGGGACAGCTGGTGGGCAGGGGTAAGGTGCAGCCCCTCCAGGCCAAGATCGAGACCATCCTAGCCTGGGAGCCCCCCAAAACCCAGACGGAGCTCAGGGCTTTTCTGGACCTCACGGGTTACAACCACTGATTTGTCAAGTACTATGGCACCATTGTGGCCTCCTTGAGTGAACTAACCACCAAGAAGCAACCAAAGAAAGTGATTTGGACCAAAGCTTGCCGGAGAGCCTTTGATTCCCTCAAGCAGGCCATGTGCACTGCTCCTGTGCTGAGGGCCCCTAACTTCAGTAAGGAATTTATTGTTCAAAAGGACGCTTCTGAACATGGCATTGGGGCAGTACTCTCGCAACTCAACGAGGAGGGCCTAGACCAGCCCGTGGCCTTCATATTCAGGAGGCTACTCCCCCGGGAACAACGGTGGAGTACTATCAAAAGAGAAGCTTTTGCTGTGGTCTGGGCCTTGAAGAAGCTGTGGCCGTACCTCTTTGGCTCTCACTTCCTGATTCAGACCGACCACCGGCTCCTTTGTTGGCTCATGCAAATGAGGAGCGAAAATCCTAAATTGTTGAAGCGGGTCCATTTCCCCCCAGAGTATGGACTTCAGGGCGGAACACCGACGCGGAGTAGACCACGCCAACGGTTTTTCTACCTTGGTGACGAGACCTCCCTAGAGGTTGGGTAGCTCTTCCCACTTTCGGCTGGGGGGACGCATGTTAGACCTGTCAGCCCTAGGGTGGTATTCCCCTATATTTTTTTCCCTTTTTGCCTCGTTATTGACTGCCATTTTTGTTGGATATAGGAATCTGGGCACCGTACCGCTGCTAAACAGTGCTGAGGTGCAGGTGTTCTCTCCTAAAACATGGTTGCCACAGGCCCCTGCTACTGCGGTGAGGCCATTATCCTGTCTGCACACTAGTAGTTGGAATAAGGCGTGGACTTAATGCTACTGTAACCTTGACCGTCCCGCCTCTTGTCACCATAGACACACACCATAGAGTCCCTAGATTCTTCCAAAACCTTCCAAACCCCTACCTTTTTTTTTTTTTTTTTTTTTTTTTTTAAAAAACCTTTATTAGTGTTCTGAATCTGTACACCGCTATTTAGCCAACAACCCGGGGGCAGGCAGCATATGTCCAATTTTCATATAGCAAGGTTGCAATACGTGCACAGTTCGCATACAGTCAATATAGTATAAACCTATAACATTAAACATAAACATATGTGAGAGATTGTCACAGGTCTACCCAATCAGTGTCCATCAAGTGATCACAAGGCACGCCGACAGAAGGTCCTGACTATCAGCATGGAGCCATTCCCCCACCTCTCCTACCCCCGCTCTACATGATTCTCTGTACCACCCTCAGTCACTGTCCGCCCCCTCCGAGTGGGCCAGCCAGTCCACCAATGGCTGCCAAATGTCCACAGGCCTAGAGCGGAGTGGCATCAGTTCCCAATACGCCGTCAACTGGTTTTTGCAGTACAAGGCAGATGTCAGCCAGCCTGATATCGTTGGTGGGGATTTCTGTTTCCATTTGAGCGCTATCTGCCGCTTGGCAAGCAGGAGTAACATTGCCACCAGCTTTCTGGACGCACTCGGTACCGGCAATACAAAGCCCAGGAGGCCTAGCAATGGGTCGGGACCTAAGGGTATATGCATCATCCGACTCATGGTGCGGAACACATTCTCCCAGTACGCCCCTATCGGGCCACACGTCCAAGACAAATGATAAAAGGTGGCCTCTCTCTCACCACATCTCCAGCAGGAGGCATCAGTCGACAGACCCATTCTCACCAGTTGCAAAGGCGTACGGTACGTTCTGTGTAAGTAATTGAAGTGAATGAGCCTGAGCCTGTAGTTTGGGGATAAGTGTTCTAGTTGCGTGCAACAAAACGTCCATTGTTTTTCTGATATCTGTATATCCGCCTCCCTCACCCAGGCCATCCTCGAGTCAGTGTGTGGGACTGGTGTCGCGTTCTGTGTGGCCCTGTAGATCCTTGTTATCAATCTATGGGAGGACGCATTTGAGAGAACGTCCTCCAGTGCCGCCAGCGTCGGCGGTGCCTCCGGGAAGCCCGGGTATCTACGTTTGCACGCAGACCGTAGTTGATAATACAACAAAAGTTCCGTGGCCGTCGGGGTCGTAGAGTCAGTTATGGCCTGTATCTCTATAAAGTGGTCATCTGGGTACAGGTCTGCTGCCACCCTCAGGCCCCTCTCGCTCGCTCTACGGACCACTGCTGCATCCGTGAGTGGTTCCAGCAGGGGGTTGCCATCTAGTGGCATGCTGGGGGCGTACATGTCGCTCACGCCAGCTCGTTTTGCTATGCCTGCCCACGCCCATCGCACCATCTCCACCGTGTCTATGTCCTCATGCGGCCTCTTAAAGTTCTTGTATACCGCCGTCTTAATGGGGCATGGAGACGCAACGTCTATCTCGATAGCTACGTGAGGTTGGTACGGGATCGGATGATGCCAGTAGTACAGGAACTGAGCTTGTGCACTGTACGCATACAGCTCAAAATCTGGCGCAGCTAAACCACCCTGCCGGAACGGGAGAGTTAGGAGGTTCCAGGCCACCCTGGGTTGCCGACCCGCCCATACCAACTCAATGACCGCAGACCGGAGCCTGGCAAAAAATGCCATTGTTAACGGCAGGGGTATGTTTATAAATAGATACAAGAATTTGGGGACTACCACCATTTTGGCAAGAGCTATGCGACCCATCAATGAAAGCGGAAGAGACTTCCACTTCTTTACTTTGCCTTCCAGCCAGTCCATTGCCACTCCAAAGTTCGAGAGCCAGATGTCATGAACAGTGCGGCTCACTTTAATGCCCAAGTATTTTACTTCCCCTCGGCCCAGTCAATCTGAAATTCGGTGTGGCACCTTACCGTGCTATCTGTTAGTGGCAGCATGGTTGACTTCGACCAATTTATATTGATCCCAGTGAGGCCACTATATCTAATCACCTCTCTCATCAGCGGATCAAAATTCGCCTCAGGGTCCATCATGTAGATGGTGATGTCGTCTGCATATAGGGAGATAAGCAGACCGCGCGATGTGAAGCCTATGCTCCTCTGGGTGTGGTGTTGCCGCATCCGTGCCGCCAGCGGCTCCGTAGCTACGGCAAAAAGTAGGGGAGAGAGCGGGCACCCCTGTCTCGTCCCTCTCGTGATCTGAATAGAGTCAGAGGTTTGCCCATTCACTCGCACCCTTGCAGTCGGGTGATTGTATAGCACGCCGATACGTCTGGCAAACAGCGGGCTGAACCCCATTCTAGTAAAGAGTGCGTACAGGAACTTCCACTCCAGGGAGTCGAACGCCTTTGTCGCATCAAGTAGCGCAGCGGCGGCCTTCGATTTGGGGTCCAAATAGTGGAGCAACCCGAACAGAACTCTCAGGTTGTGTGAAGTGGATCTCTCCAAGACGAAACCCGACTGATCTGATAGCGCAATCTGCGGTAGCATATATTTTAGCCGGTCAGCCAGTAGTTTCGCATAAATCTTGGCGTCCACATTGATGAGCGAGAGGGGACGGTACGAGTCCGGCTCAAGAGGGTCCTTGCCGGGCTTGAGTAGGGTGATGAGCAGTGCTTCGCGCATGGATTGCGGGAGTATCCCTGATTCGACCGCTTCCTCAAAGGCCCTGTGTAGTTTGGGTACCAGAATATCGACATACTCCTTGTAAAACTCTGACGTTAAGCCGTCTGGGCCAGGTGCTTTACCAGGTGGCATGCTCATTATTATAGCCCGTATGTCCTCTTGCGAGAACGGTAGGTCCATATACTGTCTGGCCCCGTCGTTAAACCAGGCCAGGGCTATGGTGTCTAGATAGTCTGTGATAGTTTGGTCGTCAGGCGCAATTTTCGATGTGTAGAGTGTGCTGTAGTATTTCTTCATGACTCCGAGGATGGCCTTTGGCTCCCTCACTATGTCTCCTCCCTCATCTCTAATCTCTAGCACATAGTCCGCACCCCTGGGAGCCCGGATCATATTAGCCAGCGTCCTGCCTGCCCTATCGCCCTCCCCGTATCGTCGTGCCTGCGCATCTTTCGTTAGAAAGGAGACCTCTCTGTCTGCCTCTTCCTGGTATTGCGTGAGCTTCGTACGAAACTCAGCCCTCGCTCTGTCTGTAGGTGTGTCTTGAAGTCTAGCCTCGATCTCTGCCAGTTCAGTTTCCAATGTTTGCAAGGTGTTTCTGATTGAGCGGAGTACACCTGTCTTCAGTGACATGCAGCACCCCCTTATCACCACCTTACAGGCCTCCCATAGCGTGCCCGGGGAGTCTACCGACCCCTCGTTCAGTTCGAAGTATTCCTCCAGTTTTACCCTCAGCTCTTGGCTAAATACCTGGTCTCTAAGTGCCCTGGAAGGGAACCTCCAGCTAAAAGGTTGGATGTAGGGTGTTGGGGTGGCTAGGGCAAGACATACTGGTGCATGATCGGACAGTGAGCGTGGTAGGTGTGCTGCATCTGTCACAAGTGTATGGACTTCTCCAGAGAGCAGCCAGTAGTCGAGTCTGGACCACGTGGCTCTGTGCATTGTTAGACAAGTACCTTCCCGGGCTCCCGGGTGAAGTGCCCTCCAGGAGTCTATCAGGCGGGCCTCCGAGATGATATCCCACAGTGTAGCCGCCGCCTTGGGGTGGTGTTCTCTCGCAGTACCCTGTCTATCCATCGTGTCTGAGAGCACCACGTTGTAATCTCCTCCCCACAGAATCGCTGCCTGCCCTTTAGTCTGCACTTTGTACCAAAGATCGTTGTAGAACTCAGGGTTGTCATCATTAGGGCCATACACATTTACCAAAACCATCCTCATACCACACAGAGTTCCTACCACTATGATGTACCTCCCCTCTGTGTCCAACTGTACCTCTGATGTTGTCCATTGAAGACCCCGCCTAATGAGTATCGCTACCCCCCGGGAGTAGTTGGAGTAGGGTGCATGCAGTGTTACCCCCCATCTAGTACTACGGAGCATCGCAGCGGCATTGGTAGTTAGGTGGGTCTCCTGCAAAAAACATATGTCAATATTCCTTCGCAGCAAGTAGGCTTGAACCAACCGGGCCTTACGCCTATCATTCAAGCCGCGCACATTCCAGGTTAACAATTTAATGTGAGCCATAGTCAGATTTGTGAGAATGCAGCGTCATTCCCTTCCGCAGTATATGCACTAGGGTACAACACAATCGACCACGCTCAGCCATCACGCAATATCTGGCGTCCAAAGTGCTCTGGGGCCTACCACGTGCATCTGTATAGGTATTCGTTTCCTGTGACATCTGCCTCTCAACAAAACAATTAGCAACAGTGCTCTTCAATCCCAAACCCCCCCAACCCCCACCCGCTCCAACCCCCCAATCAGGTCGTGCAATGCTATCCCTCCCCCCCCACCCAAACATCAAACACCCTGTAATGCAATTCAATAGTTCAGTTACAATGGGAGTCATCCCTCGGGGAACGCGGGTCTTTCGCACACTAACCCTGTACTCATGCCAGGGCGACCGAGCGCCAGTCTGACAGCGCTCCCGCGTGGACCTCCCCCCTCCACCACACGTGTATCAGTAATGGCACACTTATCTGAATATGAAGGATCTGCAGTGTCCGAGGCCCTCAGCAAGCCTTTCCGACCCTTGCATCGCATAGCGTCCGCAAGGATGGTTCAGTGTTCATCCCTCCGTCACTCTATGTCACTGAGAACAGCTCTTTCTTCAGGTTCCTCAGATGCCGGCTGATTCTTTTGATCTCGCGAAAGTTGCTTTGCATATTTCAATGCTGCCTTGGCGTCCACAAAAAAGGAAGGTTTGCCTGGGCCTTGCACCCTCAGCTTGGCGGGGTATATCAGCGAGTATTTGGTCCCAATCTGCTGGAAGATCTTCTTGGCCGGGACGAATTCCCTCCTAGCCGCCTGAACCTGCATGGTGAAATCCGGGAAGATCGAGATGTGGTTTCCCTGATATTGGAGGTCTTGTACATCCCTGGCCATGCGCAAAATGGTGTCACGGTCCCTGTAGTTCAGTATGCGCGCTATAATTGCTCTCGGCGGAGCCCCCGGTTGAGGCTGGGGCCCCAGTGTCCTGTGCGCCCTTTCAACCAGGAACATTTGGGAGAGGCCTGACCCGAATAGTTCTGACATCATGGTCTCCACGTACACCTCCATTTTCGCAATGTTGGTCGTTTCGGCCACACCCGTTATGCGGACGTTGTTGCGTCTTGAGCGGGCTTCCAAGTCTTCATTCTTCTGTTGGATTAGCGTCAAGACCTTGTCCATGCCTCGTATTTTCCGGTCTATAGCAGTATGACTCTCCTCCGTTTCCGTCACACGCGTTTCCATCACGTCCATCCTGCCATCCTGCTTGTCCATGCGTCTGGTCAGGCCATCCATACGCGCCGCCAAGTCGTCCATCTTTTTATCTATCCCTTGGAGACTCGTTTTGAGGTCCTGAAACATGGATTTAATTTCAGAAGTGTGCGCGCCCCCATTAACATTTTGGGCCGCCCCTTCCTCGCATGGCTCCTGGCCTGTCGTCTTCTGCTTGGTCTTATCAAAGGTGATCTTCGGCTGTCGCGTATCTGGTTTCCCCATCCTGCCCGGCGAATTCAACGGAGGGAGCGCAGAGAACCTAGTCGTGCGCTGGCTCCGTCTAGCAAGTTCTGCAGCTTGAGGTGTCTCACGTGGCCGAGGCTTCTCCAGCGCCCTCGCAGGCAGTTGGAGCTGTGCACGCTTGTTTAGCAGGCAGTTCGTAGCCAGGATGCCCTCCGCTTGTCAGTTTCAGCAGCCGAGCAGCCCTCTCAGGCGGTTCAAAATGGCGTCTCGCGCCAAAAGTTCAGGGTTCCAGCAGCCGTGCCCAGCTCCTGGAGTTCAAAAGCAGCGTGCCACCACAAGCGTTAATCGACCCCAGGGGGGGGGGGGGGTGCCACCAAAGTAATGTTCTCAGCAGGCGCCTCTGCCTGCCCCTCTACACAGATTGGCCTCGCGGGGGGCCTGCAGGCCAATTATTGCACCCTCGCACCCCACTTGTTCTTGGTCCGTCGGCAGCCTCCCCTGCTATTCTCCTTACCGGGTCAGCCCCAAAGCAGGACGGTAGCACAGTCTTCAGAGCTCGCCGCCTCACAGCGCGCCCCCGATTCGGGCCAAACCAGTCCGTTACGTTACTCCGGAGCTGAGGAGGAGGCGATCGGTCTTGTCAGGTACCTCTGCAGCTCAGCGCGGAGTTGTTGGGTGCCCCTTCCGGCCCCCGGTGTGCAGGCCACGCAGCGCCGGGCTCCCCACTGCCCTCCTCCGGATCGCGACTCACGCAAGGTCCCGGCTTTTAATTGGTCCCAGGCCGCCACTCCACTCGCGGGCCGCCCGCGGCAGTTCCGAGCGGTCGATCTTCCCGCTTCTATATTCGGACCTCCAGCGAGCAACCCCCGACACTACACAGGGCTTCTGAGCGGGAGAGGTCCGGGATTGCCGTCCGTTTAAAAGGATATATGCCGGATTTATTAGCTCGGTCGGCGGAGCTGCGGGTCTAAGCAGCCATTCCGCCTCGCGTCCAAGCCACGCCCCCCTCCAAACCCCTACCTTGCCGCCTTTTTGAAGGGTCACCTGACCAAGGGGTATAAAAGAAAAGGAGGGAACCTCCATATCCCTGTTACACCACAGGACCTCCCGTAGGAGTAGAGACTGCACCGCTAGGAGGACTACTACACTACGGAGTCTGCCTGCTCCCAGGAACTGCTGCCCAAAGATAGCTGAGCCGTTCTACCTGCCTGCTGATCTCGCCCTTCCAAGGGGAAGGAGGTAACCTCTCCAGGGTGCCTTCCCAGCGACTGCCCTAATCTTTTCCCCTGCAACCAGAATCTGCAAGTGATCCCAAGCGCTGTGTCAGCGAAGCACTGTGTAAACAGAATCTGCAATTGATCCCAATCACTGTGCCAGCGAAGAGCTGTGTAACCAGAATCTGCAATTGATCCCAAGCGCAGTGTCAGTGAAGCGCTCTGTAACCAGAATCTGCAATTGGACCCAAGCGCCGTTGTGCACAAGGTCACCACCGCAGCCCCTCAGGTGAGACAGGAGGAGCGTCAGTTACCGTGAACTCCTGGCCGCTGTCCGGGACTGGAACTGACCAGAGATTCCCTGCGAGTGCTGTAGCTGTGTAGCCCGGAGTCGGAGAGCGCTGGGAGGAGGAGTGCCATTGTGCCCCTGATCACCGCGGCTAGCCGGGAGCTCGGGTGTGTTGCACCCTGCTAACTTGGCCGGGGGAACGGGCGGTGCTAGGGAGAGATGCGCTGCCTGGTCCTCTACACCACCGCTGCTCCTGTGACCTGAGGAGAGTTGCCTCGCAACGGCTGGCCGCGTCATTGCCAGCACTCCCGGGAAGCCGCGCCACGATTGACCCCCCCGGCGAGGAGTCGACAAGGAAACCCAGGGCCCACCCAGGCACACAAGAGAGGGGCTCCCAGGAGCTTGAGAGACCCCGAAACCTCTGAATTGATTCCCCTGCTGTGGGGAGGGCCCCGGACTGCAGAGACGTCATTCCTCTCCAGGTAATAGCCCCGCAAAGCGTGTGGAGTGGGCTGACTGGGGAAGGGGCTGATTCAAGGAGAACCGTGGCCTACGCGAACTCAGGGACTCAGTCCTATTGCAGCAGGCATAGCCCCAGGAGCTCCTGGGGCCTGAATACCTAGTGAAGTTGGCCAAGCACGGTTAACGGCTGTCTTTTAAGATGCCCCCTGCTGTAGTGCCCTTCCTGAAGGAGTATTGAATCTCTGCATGATAGTTATTGCCTGTATTGAATCTCTACTTGAGAGTTATGGCCTTTATTAAATCTCTACATGAGAGTTATTGCCTGTGTTGAATCTCTCAATGAAAATTATTACTTGTACAGAGTTGATGGTAGGCTAACCCCTCACCTTGCATACCGAGAGAACTGTACTGTTTTCAAATCTGACAAGAAGTTAGTTAAAGATACTTGTTTTCCTACATAAAATTGGAGTGGTGTCCTCTTGATTGTGTGTGCTTTACTGTGTCAGTGTGGATGTGTGTTGCACAACTACTTTACACATTGCCTCAGGTGTGCCTACCTGCCTTGTGCCAAGCTACCACGTCGGAATTGGTGGTCCGCACTTGGACTGGGGTGCAGACTCTGGCCAACTGGAGATCCCGGTTCTAACACATCCTGTCTATAAATTCCTGTGCTCTCCAAGTATCACACCATGCTCGCAACAAGAAATCCAACTCCATTGCTAACCTCGCTACCTTCAACAGTGGTCCGACCATACAAATCCACCCTGAAATTGTTCCACGGGTGCCTTACCTGATTACCTTAGGTGTAAATATCAAGACAGGCCTGTATAGTGTTGATAAAATGAAGTATTTAAAATGTCTGTCTTTTTTTCCAAAAATGATGCAAAAGACAGGTGCATATTTGGAATGTGAATTTTTGCTATTTGCACCCATTACTCCTTTCACCTTTATGCAAAAACGTTAAATACATCTTTTATTCATGAGCACATAGGTGTAGAGTTTGTGTAATAAATCACGGAAATTCACCCATGTTGGGCTTAACGTGCATTGATTTGGGAAATAAGCACACAATTACTTATGCTAAACTCCTCAAAATCCGAAGTCCTGTATTTCTCCTCTCCAACTGCATTCATCTCTCATGTCAACTCTATCCATTTCCCCTCTCTCAGTGAAATGTACGTGCCCAGATAGAAACTCTCAGGTACTCTTAAACACAGCTACTGCAGCATCAGTGCTTAATTTGAGCCAGTCGTTTCTGGTGCTCATCACCTACACTTAAGTGTCGATCTCGGGATTTATGACGGTCTGCCACGTGTTGGTGCTATCTAATTTAGAGATTGGGACCACAACAGTCGTTTATTCATTCAATATACATTAAAAATGGATAATACCTGTCGCCCAAGCAATTTTATAAGCAGAAACACATCAGTGCCACCACCAAAGTAGTGAATCACCAAATGAACATTCTTAGGAAATTAAAACCCATTCTCCCCTCAACGACTTCAAGCATTTGGTGCAAGCTCTAGTGATTCCCAGGCTAGACTATGGAAGTGTAACCCTCTCTGGACTCCCCGATCAACACTGGCTCCCCTGAGAGCCTAGCTCAACTCTGCTGCTAGGCTCATCACTGGATCAAAAATAAATAACCACATCACCCCTGATTTGAAATCTCCCAACTGGCTCCCTTATGAAGCAAGAATCCAGCAAAAAATTGCCTGCATGACACACAAAGCCTTCCACTTCAATACCCCTAAATATCTTGCCCATAAACTAGACTCTCTGGTGGCTCCAGATCACCCAGAAGCTCCAAATTCTTATTTCTGAAGCCTCAGAGATTCAGAAAAAAGAAAACCGACAACTGATCTTTCTCTGGGATTGCTCCAAGAATTTGGAACTCCTTGCCCCCTAAAATCAGACTGAATCCCTCAACAGTATCCTTCAAGAAAAAACCAAAGCACTCCTTCTGAACAGATATTTTCCTTGAGCCTATGATACCTATCTCAATTCTTCTATTTTCTGTATGAATATGGCATACCGACAAACTAGTTTTTTTGACTTCTCATTCCTGACATTACCCCCACTTTTCTTGACACTAAATGAGTCTGCAGTTTTCTTGACTATGTGAATTCTGCTCTTATTAGTTTGTCTCAGCTGTTCTCTGAACAGTGTAAAGCTTACCCTTCCTCTCTGGTCACTGTATTTTTCCAGAATCAAAATAAAATTGTTGTGTTCTATCTAGGACCCCGATCAATATTGTGACCTTATGCCCCTATACGGCTATAATCAATACATATCCCTATGATGACATAAACGATCAGAGCCATATTTCAGTAACTCGTCTCTGCAGCTCATTACAGTACATGACACAGCAGAAGCCACTTCCTTAAATTCCTAGATAACACTCCGAGTTCTTTCAACAGATAAAACCCCCAGCAACCTGGGAAAGCCTCGCTTGCTTTGTTTTGATTAGTAATAGAACTCTTGCAAGCACTGTAAGAACGACCAGTTCTTAGTGACATCTTTATTGACGTCTTATGTCCAAAAACTTACGTCAGACTCGGCCCCTTTCAGGTATAAATAATACCAACGTTGCGTTAAGCAAACGCGATGGTGGTGGTGAATACAGGAGCAGAACAGCTGTCCCTTGCAGAGCCCAGCAGATGCGAGAAGCCCAAAGACACTGCCCCTCCTCCTCCTTGACGCGCTGAGAAAGACGCTGTCTTTTCTCCTGCCGAGAAAATCCAGCTCTGGCGTTTCCAGCCTACCCTCGCGGGTAACTGGAATATCGAGTCCTGAGAGGAGATACCAGACCTCCAACATTCTATTCCAGAGGTTCGGTGTTGACTAAACCCTTAGAGAGAATTCTTGAAGCAAACCCTTGGCAACACCAACTTAACTTAAACTGCTACTCACTTACTCCATCCCAGGTATTAGGCTTAGGTCAGGTACACCGGGGTAGGCGTAGTTAGAAGCACCAGTTGAGGACGTTAGCCAAATGTATATATGAATGTATATATTTTATTCATTTTAACTATCGTATGGCTAAGAAACCATATCAATGCTTTTACAGTATTATTTCGCAATACTCCTTTTACTGTACGCACTTTTTATAATAACAAGTCTTGCAATTGTGGCAATTCATTTCTCTTGCATGAGAAGAAAGACTGTTCAATAAATAATACCTTTTATTGAAAATGCCCGTCTCTCTATTCTCTGCATACTGGTGAAAGTAATTCTGCACAACTGACTGAGTGAAATAGCTGTCTATTGTTTCACACGACTCTAGAGATTGACTCTTATTCTGAGGAGCAAAGTTGTCATGTTAATGCGGTTGTTGGAAAACTGAATCCCTTCTTGTCTGAGCCAGTGAAGCTGATCACTTCCTATTCAGTCAAGAAAGTTTCCAGTGACCTCTGAGCTAGCTGGTACAAACCCAATTAAGTCTAACATAGTCAGTAGAGACCTAGAAGACCGCACTCCTACGTCTACACTGCTGTTTATGTTATTCCAATGTGCAGGGCCTATAGGGAAAATAGGAACTACACTACATGGCGCCCAACGTTTGGTAAGGCGATAAAACTAACGCAAGACGTTAGAGTAACTCAGTCGTGCTTTTTCACACAGACCCTTTCTCCCGTAAATACTCCAATAGACGTCTGGAGTGGGTGAAAGGTTAAAATCCGCCCGAACTTAGTAGGAAGAGATTCCTATGTAAAGCTCTGGTTTATTCAACGTTGAAGGATGCAGTGTTCCAAAATAATGTGCACCTAATCTTTGTCTCCTTGGAGACCTGCTCTGCAAAACTTTCATTTATACAATGTCAGTAGAAGACAACGGAACCGCTGAAGCCGCAGTAAATGAGACTCAGCAGGGTCCCGATGTTACAGGAATTAATGAACCGGGTGCGATTATCATTCCGGTCAACATAAGAAAAACTATAATGTTAAAACTTATAGAAAACGGACTGACCACACAAGGTGGCACAGTCGTCTTCGTGATAGAGGCACACGAATATCGGCAGACAGAGGTATTCTATTCTTAGATAAAAATTCCAGCGGCAAATGCTACAACACACAAATTCCACTATTACAAAATAGAGGATCCACCGGATGAGTACACTCCTTTCGAGGAGATTGAAATCCCATTAAAATACCAAGAGCTCCTGCTCTGGTTTAAAGGCGCCCTAAAACACAATGATCACATCACCAGGCTCGGTCCACTAGGTAGACCAGGAGCAAAGTGGCCGGTTCTAGCCAGCTACACACCACATCCGGACATTGCAATAATGTCTCGCAGAGAACTTTTAGCACAGCTAAAAACATTAATTAAAATACATAGATAATTAGTCCAATATGTAATGCGGACTGCAACAGTCCAAACAGCTGTTAATGTTCCACAGCTGACCCCTCATCAGGGGAACACAAATAAAATTACACCACAGAACATACAATCATGTCTTGGTAAAACACCCATAAAACGGGAACAAATTCCATTCTGGTTAGCGCAGAAAACTACTCAAATAGAGGCAGTATTTCCAAATACTACCCCTATTGAGAAACACAGAATTCTGACCATCTGCCTTGCAATGGGGAGGACTGTGACACTTGGGGTACAGTTTTTGCTTCCATTTACACAAAAACACATGGTGTTCCGTCCATGGCGGTAATACCAGATGTGCTAAAACAGATTCAGAATGAATACAGTCCAGAACCTGCTTTAACTCTTGGTATGAAATTACTGAAAGACTTCAAGCAGGTCTCAGCTATATAACTAGCCAATATAAAAGGAGAAGCAGCATCTGTGGCGATCCGCCAGAAATTGAAGGAAACAGATATAACAGATCAACCAATTGAGCTTGGCAGAATTATAGAAAAATGCTATGAAGAATTAGGTAGAGATAGTTTGGGTGGGAAACCAGTAAAACCCCAACTACTCGAAAATCCTGAAAAATTATTTATTAAAAATAATCTAAACACTCCTAAAAAGAGCTGGGATGGAAATAAACAATCCACTCCCAAAGAAAAAGTTTCCAGTCCAGAGGAAGGTCTCCTCGATGGAGGGAAAGAACTCCGACTCGAAGAACACCAGTCTCCCCAGAGGGAGCACTCTGAGAAAAGATATAACCTTAGAAATAGGGATAACTTGAAAAAGCCTGATAGATATCAAATTATTGATACACGTCCCTCTCGATCTTTTTCGCAGAAATCGGAAAGAAGAGGACGGTCAGACCCAGGAGAGCACTCCAAGTCCAAAGACAAGGAACCTGCTCAAAGTAAAAAATCACAATTTCCAAGAAAGAAGGTAGCCAGTATTAGAGTAATCGAACATGCCGAAAATACTGAGGACACAGCTGAAAAACGGGGAGTGGGCACAGACAATGCTAGACAGTGCAGCAGAAATCACCGTAGCTCGCAAGATCCTGATGAGTCATCTGGAGACAGTGGACACGAATGAATACATTCAAGTAGAAACTGCCGACACCTGAGTTAGCGAACCTCATAAGATATACGAAATAACACTGCGTATAGAGGGTGATAAGACTAGGAAAATAAGGGGTCTAACCTCTCAAAAGGCTATGATATCCTGTTAGCTGAGAAAGATTGGCCCCCGGAGTTTGTCAGGGAGTGCCCTCATGGCGAAGAAATGATTATGCCTGCCTTCTCAAATCACATTCCAATTCACACTAAATATATATATGCAAGGAAATGGGCAGTAGCCCAGGCACCAGCATTATATAAGAATCATGTAGGATGGGATGAGGACTCTCCTACTCACAAAATCCAGTTAAAATGTCAACGAACTGCACAAAAGCAGTACCCAATTAAGCAAGAAGCTAAAAAACAGGTCAGGGAGATTTTAGATCAACTTGAATACCAGGGGGTGATTGAAATATGCAACTCTCAAATGAACAATCCTTTGTTTCCTGTCTCCAAACCGGACGATTCGTATCGTCTAGTTTTGGACTACAGACACCTTAACTCATGTTGCAAAACATTTGCAGTACAAAATTCGCATAGTGCTGCACTAATGAATAACATAGTTCGCAAAAAATACAAAACGACATTAGACATATCTAATGGTTTCTTTTGTCAGAATATTGCACCAGAAAGCAGGTACTTGACTGCTTTCTCAATAATGGGGTCACAGAAATTTCTGTAGGCTCCCACAGGGATTCAAGAACAGCCCAGGACTATTCTCAGCCAGAGTAACAGAGTTACTACAAATATATGATGATGAGGCATTATCTTATATCGATGACATCTATCTAAAAGACGACGACTTGGATACTCACTTGAAAAGGGTGAACACCATAATACTTGGGTTCGCTGCAGAGGGTTACAAATTCAACTTTAAAAAGTCAAGAATTGCCCATCTTATTTTTAGGATACAAATTATCAAATGAAGGAAAAAGCCTAGCGGACAACTTCTTAGAGAAGTGCGCTGTACTCCAAGCACCAAAAACGCTGAAGAACTTACAATCGATACTAGGCTTTCTGAATTTCGGAAGAACTTACATTCTAAATTATGCAGAGAGGGTTAAACCTCTCTACGAATTAATTAAACCTGATTTTAAACCAATCAACTGGACTCAAAAACACACAGAAATTATGAGATCATTGCAAACAGACATACACGAAACCTTGTAATCCGAGTCATCCCAGGAAGATGCGGATTCACGTACCTGACCTCTAATGAGGGAGAAACGGTACCAATAGCTTACAAATCTCACTTGTACACACAAGCAGAAAAAACATTCAGTCTCATAGAAAATACTGTGAAAGCAGTGCAAACTGCTATTGCGAATGAACGAGAACTAGCACACGGCAAAAGGATCAATGTTCTCACAGCAGAATCCGCCTACGAGCCACTATTCAGCCCAGTAAACCTGCCTACAGTGTCACTGGATCCGAAATGGATACAGTGGGAAAATTCTCTTGCTGCAGAAGACGTGAAATACTATTTCGCCCCGCACATGAAAAAACTGAATGATTTAACTTATGAAAAAGAATATCCTCTGCCAATCGAAATTCTTCCTCTACAACAGTACTCCTGTATAATATATACAGATAGATTTGTACAGCACTACAATGTAGAAAACAAATCCTGCGATGCAGCCTGTGCGATTGTTAAAGGTCGCAGGCTCTGCGGTAAATTCAGACCGAAAATAACAAAAACTGAATCACTTAGAAAATGTTCGGCTCAGCGAGCTGAAATCAGATCTTTAAAGATGGCGCTTGAAAATGCCGAACGTGAATTCCCGACACTAATCGTGTGCGATTCGCATTTTTGCGTCAATTCTTACAATAATGATTTGCAGAGCTGGGTTCAAAATGATTACAAAGATGACACAGGTGCCACAATCAAGCATAAAATGCTTTGGAAACAGGTAGCTCTTTTACAGAAAGAACTACAAAAGACTCATGTGATACACACTCTGAGTCATCAACGTGATGGCGTTCACGTTGCAGGGAATTCATTGGCTAATACAGCCATAGTGGAAGCAACTAAACCGGCTTCCGTAGCCACAAAAAAGCATTCAGAAAAATATATAGACGGGGAAACTATGCTGGCAGTAAAAACGTCTTCAAAAGGCAGCTGTGCAGCGCTACCTGTGAACTATCCACTCAATTATGCATACGTAATTGATGCAAACTCCGTTCCGTTTGTTCGAATCCCTGGAGTGGGGGATAGGGTAATTCCAAACACGAACCGGAGAATATTTTTAATAGCAGACGCACACATGGGATTGGGTCCAAGGCACAAACAGATGAAGGAATCTCTGACCGAATTACAATCAGTATACTGGTGGCCGGGGATGAGCGTGCAACATCAAATATTTGCAAAAAACTGCCAAGACTGCGGCAGAGGTCGCAGTTGTGAACCGGTCCAGCCTGTAGCCCAGAAACCCTTTATAGACAGGGTAATGCTGTCTATATGCAATCAAGAGTCCTATTATTCGTTTAAGACTACATTCACTATAAGAATGTGGCCCCAGCGCTCGGCTGACGCCAAAACTGTTATAAAAGATTTGCGAGTCTTTATCGGCACATACGCAATTGCCATGTTTCATTCTGACCAGGGTCCTGCTTTCAGCTCTCGAGCTTATAAGTAGGCCATGACCAGCATAGGCATTGGGTTGCGATTCTCTTGTCCATTTCACCCTGAGGGAAACAGTGTAGTGGAAAGAAAAAACCGAGACATAAAGCAATCTATAACAGCGAAGGTATTAGGTTCGGGTGATGGGTGGGTCAAACATTTAATAAGTGTCCAACGTAGTCTTAATAATTTGCCAAGAAATTCTCTAAAAGGTTTCAGCCCGTACGAACTATTGTTCGGAACTAGAATGCATGTTCAGGATCTTGATAGTCAGGCTTCAGTGGTAAAAGATAAGAATAAAGACTTTGACATCAAAGATCGTTTGGCTGTTTTACAGGATTTCAATGAAACAAGAAAATCCTTAAGCAACATAAAAATAAAGCAACAGCCAACTACCACTGAAGACACACCACCAGTCCCAGCAAGATCTGTCTGGATTCCTGAAATTGGGGATCTGGTCAGAGAGAAAATAGCGGTGAAGAAGGAATTTGGGCCTTCTTACAGAAAAGCAGTACCTGTCTTAGCAATCAACGGAACAAGATCAGTAGTACTACCGCCCCATGCTGGTAAAAAGGAGAACCGAGTTGTATCAATCGACCTGGTAAAACCACAATCATGTGGCCTATAATCAACAGTAGGCCAAGTGGACTCCCGAGAAATACCAGAATACCCAAATTTGCAACAATCCAAGAGGTTCAAACTGAAAGACTAATCACATTTGATAAACCTGCAGTGCACAGAGAAGGACTATGCAATAATGCCATGGAACTCGTGCCTCTTGAAACACAGATTGAAACAGTTCGTCATGAAACACCAGTCTACAATGATGTGGCATCAGAATGTGCTAATGAAAAACAAATTGAGAAAACAATGCCAACAATTGACAGAACTGCCTCTGGCTACTTCATCAACTTCGACAACTTTTCTGAAGATCAAATCGACCGTGAAGTGACGCCAGAAACAAAGACTTTTAAAGAAAAGGCAACAGAACTCTTTTATCAACTAAAGGAAACATTTCTGAATGCACCTTTGTTTGAGCATTGGATTGTATCAGGGGTACTTATTCTCCTACTATGCCTAATTTTGGTTTTAATTTTAAGTTTATTTCAGTTCAATGGACACAGCAAGTCAGAACATCAACTTAGTTCTGAAACCTCACAAATCATCTCACGTCAAGAAAAGAGGACTATCATCAGTAAATGTCACAGCCATTCCAATACCCGGCGGGGTAGTGTGGGACAAGACTGACTATGAAGTATATGGCCCGGTCGAGATCTTGAAATATCCTCCCCAGTTCAAGGTTTCATTAAGTGACTTTGTAAAACCAAGTACATTCTCTGATGATTGGGATTTTGAAAGTAAAAATAATATGATGTCGGATTTAGTTTTGTCAGCAAAATTTCAAGAACATGATTATTTACAAGGTTCATCTAATTATGAACAGATGTACTGTTTTTCACATTACGCAGACCACTACTTACATAAATCTGCTCAGCCTAGAAATGTTTTTAAATATAACCAATGGGAACATTGTGCTACTCCACCTAAAAGTAGTTCAAAAACATTCTATGAGAAATTCCAATACTTCTCAGGGTTTAACACAAGTGATGCAGAAACGTTTTATTATAAACTGTTGGATAAAACAGGGACGAAAACAATGCTGACAAATACTAAATTGATATATTCAGAAGCATTTTATGAAAAAATGATGACATTTGGTTTTGATTCCTGGAAAAACAACATTGAAACAAAAACCATCTGGGGTACAAAAGAATGGCAGGTACAAGGTCTAGAAGCATTATTTCGAGCCTGCATGATCCCAGAACAAATAATGTTCTTAAATGACACGATTCACCAAACAACCTGTCTTGGCCTAGCTAAGATTAAAGACCTTAACAAACCGTCTATTCCAAAGCCAATACCTGATAATGTAACCACAGATATTGAAATAGACGTATCAAAAAAACAAACCGTCTATTCCAAAGCCAATACCTGATAATGTAACCACAGATATTGAAATAGACGTATCAAAACTTTTACATCTAAACAGAACACATCCTGATTGGAAAAAGTGGTTAATCTGACCTACTGACACGAATAACTGTTAAGATAGATTCCTGAACAAAACACAGGGGTTAAAAATGTCCAGACCAGACCCTAGATACTCCCATAGACAACATCCAGGGATAGTAACAACATACAGTGTAGGGAAACTGTGCCTTGAATTGCTAGAATCATCCATACTGGCAGAAATTAAGCAACATTTATCTTTACTTAAAGATGGTGCTGATTTGCGCGATTTCATTATGGGACCACGCAAACAGCGTCAAAAACATTTCATAACGGCAAGTATATATGCAGCATACAACGAGGCATGGAAAGATACGAGAAATTGATCGTATTAATTTGGAAAAATCACTTTCTGTTGTGGACAATGGGTTAATGACTCTGTCCTCCAGAATATATTCACTGGACAGTATTGTATCATCTGCCATCGATATAATAGATAAAGACTTGCTAATGTTACAACATGGCCAATCGCAATTGCGTTCTATTGTACAGCTAGACTGGACTCTGCAAAATCTTCGTTCAGGCTATGTGCCATGGCGTTTAATCAACACAACGTAATTGTTTTCCATCTTTAACCTTACTGATAAACAAATCAGTTTGGCACAGAAAGGAGCAGACTATACAATCCTGAGCATCGAAAAACTTGAGAGATTACCATTGACAATGTCAGAAAGACCTGTTATTGAATGGATAATGCACGGAATTATCACAATTCCGATAACAACTTTCCGATTTAAAAATTGCCTTGAGTATATACCGACAGGCCAGTATGAACAATTGGGTAAAGGGTACATTAAGTCATCATGGAAATTACCATATACACACACATGCTATAGTGACAACAACAAAAATGTATTTCTTAGTGGTGAAAATTGTAAACATTCACTAAGCGGTATACTTTTGTGCCAGGGTATTAATTTACATGGGGCCTGTGAAAGGACTTCAAACAACCTTTCATGCCACCAGCACGTCACACCTGCAACGTAGATAGAGCCCTTCTTTAGGCAGCTTTCCTTCAGGAGTTACATTCTAATAACGGATCACAGCTGTTGTGGCTTGGTGCCAGGGAAAGCATATCTCGTAAGCAAGCATTGTTTACAAACGGCCCTGGAGATTCCGAGACGCCGATTTGGCCTCCTTTGAATGTCTCTTCTATACTAATTGATACTTTAAGCAGAATGAAGTCTGTGCGTTTACAGACAACAGTGCCCATCACCTCATCAAAAGAGACGTATGATCTACAAGTTGCAAGGACAGCATCGGAGATACATGAACTTTTATCAACAAATTGCCCCGTGCATTTCACAGAAATGCTATGCCAAATCCTAAATATGTTGGATGCCATTGGTATCTCAAACGTATTTAAGACAATTTTTTCGGGACTGTTAACACCATTCAAAGCAATTCTGGGCATTATTCCCAATTTTGTCCATTCAGTCTTTGGCGGCATATCACTAATTTTGGGACTTGTAGCAGGCATTTTATTTTTGACCCTCCTGCTCCGATATGGCAAGCCAAAAAACAGACATGACTCCGGCAAGGATGGAAGAAACGATCCTAGCAATACGCTACTGGGACAGCATAACTAGAATCCTTGGATTGGCCCGGCTGAGAGATCTGAACATGACCTGGTTTCTTTCATTCAGACCTATATGGCAGACCTGCATCTTACCTGTGCTTCGATGTATGCTATGCGGAGAAGAATACGTGTTAGACACCTGTCTTGCACTACCATCAGCAGTACCAATGGATATCGATACTTTGCTAAGTCCTGTAACCGCTCATGCATCGTGTTGTCCCCAGCGGCTACCAATCCTGATGACGGCATTAGTTGAGACTCCTGCGCTACGACTAGGTGGCGGCAGTGAAGCAGTAAGTGAAAGCAACATCACCCAGGTACGGCCTTCTGTGAGCATTGCTGATCCAGACATCGATGATAGCAATCATTCTCTCCCATGAACTCTGAATTCGGGCTTCGGTTTTGAAGACAAAAACTACTGCAAAGCGTTTGGAACTCTATTCCCCCGTTCACCAAATATTTTTGAATCGGACATTTTTTTCAAAATATTTACTTTTTTTTGGTACAAATACTTTTGCTTAAAGTAGAACTATTCATAAAGAACATAACTTCTATTTTTAGTAGATCTAGAGATAAAAACTTTACCTGGGCCTCTAGCACATTTTCACGGAAATTGTATTTATATGTGATGAAATAGTCTCGCCCTTCTTTTCTGTATTAAGAGACATTTCATGTGTAATTTTTTGCAAATCGTTCAAGTGATTACATATGCAATAATTTTTAAATGATTTCTATGCTTAAAAACGTACAGTACCTATACTCTCATGTATTTCATATACGCCATTTCAAATGCAATATGTATTTTGGGGTGGGAAGGAATACACGCGCATCTTATTGCTTTAGTTTTTAGTAATTTGATGGACAGAAATTCATGGAGTGGGTGTTGTGTTCTATCTAGGACCCGGATCAATATTGTGACCTTATGCCCCTATACGGCTATAATCAATACATATCCCTATGATGGCATAAACGATCAGAGCCATATTTCAGTAACTCGTCTCTGCAGCTCATTACAGTACATGACACAGCAGAAGCCACTTCCTTAGATTCCTAGATAACACTCTGAGTTCTTTCAACGGATAAAACTCCCAGCAACCTGGGAAAGCCCCGCTTGCTTTGTTTTGATTAGTAATAGAACTCTTGCAAGCACTGTAAGAACGACCAGTTCTTAGTGACATCTTTATTGACGTCTTATGTCCAAAAACTTACGTCAAACTCGGCACCTTTCAGGTATAAATAATACCAACGTTGCCTTAAGCAAACGCGATGGTGGTAGTGAATACAGGAGCAGAACAGCTGTCCCTTGCAGAGCCCAGCAGATGCGAGAAGCCCACGAACGCTGCCCCTCCTCCTCCTTGACGCGCTGAGAAAGACGCTGTCTTTTCTCCTGCTGAGAAAATCCAGGTCTTGCATTTCCAGCCTACCCTCGCAGGTAACTGGAATATCGAGTCCTGAGAGGAGATACCAGACCTCCAACATTCTATTCCAGAGGTCCGGTGTTGACTAAACCCTTAGACAGAATTCTTGAAGCAAACCCTTGGCAACACCAATTTAACTTAAACTGCTAATCACTTAGTCCCTCCCAGGTATTAGGCTTAGGTCAGGTACACCGGGGTAGGCGTAGTTGGAAGCACCAGTTGAGGAGGTTAGCCAAATGTATATATGAATGTATATATTTTATTCATTTTAACTATCGTATGGCTAAGAAACCATATCAATGCTTTTACAGTATTATTTCGCAATACTCCTTTTACTGTACGCACTGTTTATAATAACAAGTCTTGCAATTGTGGCAATTCATTTCTCTTGCATGAGAAGAAAGACTGTTCAATAAATAATACCTTTTATTGAAAATGCCCGTCTCTCTATTCTCTGCATACTGGTGAAAGTAATTCTGCACAACTGACTGAGTGAAATAGCTGTCTATTGTTTCACACGACTCTAGAGATTGACTCTTATTCTGAGGAGCAAAGTTGTCATGTTAATGCGGTTGTTGGAAAACTGAATCCCTTCTTGTCTGAGCCAGTGAAGCTGATCACTTCCTATTCAGTCAAAAAAAGTTTCCAGTGACCTCTGAGCTAGCTGGTACAAACCCAATTAAGTCTAACATAGTCAGTAGAGACCTAGAAGACCGCACTCCTACGTCTACACTGCTGTTTATGTTTTTCCAATGCGCAGAGCCTATAGGGAAAATAGGAACTATACTACAAAATAAAATCATGTCTTAAAATCAATGTTTTCAGATCCCAGTTTACCTATCTGATACCTTATGTGATGCACTCAAACGCAGAAACTGTAAACCGCCAACCTCAACTTTCTAGCTACACGAAGAACAAAGTCCTCAACCACCCATGTGTCCACCTCCTCGCCCTCTGCACTTGAACTCACTGCCACCACTCATGAAAGTCTTACCCTTTCTAAAGGACCTAAAACACTCCTGAAAAGTCACTTGTTTCAATCTGAGAGGAAAGGGTGATTAAACCTCACTTTGATGTGTAAATATATAGCTTCATAACAGTACTTAGCTCCTCCTCTCATCACTGTAATCGTTCGGGTCGGCCCAGTAGGGTTCTCAAGCTAAATGTATATTTTAGCATTTGTCAATAATTTTTGATTGAATTGTTGCTACTGACAACTTCACAAATAACAAATTACAAACAGGTTAGAGGGGACTGAAAGTTGGAAAAAAAAGATCAACTGGTCCTCCATGTGAGGGAAACATGTAAGGATGATTTGGCTGTGCTTGGAATTGTGCAGTACTCTGATCCTGAGGATATGGTGTAGTCTGTGCTCTGTCAACAACAAAACAATAAATGAACCCTTGAAGTGGAGAGCCTCAGAGCCTTCGACAAGGGCAGTACTCAACTTAATTGACTTACAAAACTAAATCGTCATCTCAAGCTAATGAGAGCTCCAACATATTTGTCCTTTTACCTTCTGTGTTTGGGTTGGTTTTAAATCTTTCACTGTTAACCTAAAAGCCATGCCTTTTAGGCATAGACTGTGGTACTTCCTGTACCACTACAGGGCTTTCTCAAGGCATCCACGTCAAAGGACAATTCTACGAATTTATCAACTATATTCTACAAAGTATTTCTTCAGGATTGTTGGAATTTGACAGTATGTTGCAGTCTCATATTTCCAAGTCATTGAACTAACAAAGAGCTCTAGTTTATGGATTGCAGTACATCAACTTCAAGTCTGCTGGATGTTTCACCACCGGTGGATTGTGATAGGAACCACAAAATTGAATGGGTCAACAAAATACAAGAACAATGACACACATTCTCTCTTGATTTATGCGGTCATAATGTGACATGAGATCTCATATACATAAGGCATGGGGCATCCCTCCTAAAGTTCACAAACAAGCTTTGACAAAACCAATTGGTAGTGGCATCAAAAAATGGTACAATTTTATTGGTGGGAGAGCCTCTGGTCCCGCCCCAATATAAAAAAACAAACATTGGCCAAAGAAAAAATCTAGTATCAAAACACGTACATTGTCATTATAGTCCCTGGCACTGAAGGCAAATACTTTGTGCGTGGAAGTACTCCTTGTGAAAGAGCATGATGGGATCCCTCATAGTGAAGTTAGCTAATGACTGAAGTGGGCTGACCCACTGCTCCATGTAGTAGTTGACAGAAATATGAGAATAACACTACAACAGGCCAATAGACTATCAGGGTTGACTGAAAGCCATTATGTACATTATGTCTGTATTTATTTAGTAAAATCAAAAGATATTGGGTAAAACCAGACCTAATGTTAGGGGTATTTGTAAAGCACACTATCACCCAGGACAGTATCCAGGCGCTGTTTAGAATCCTGATCTCGTCAAGAAGCAAATCATCAAACATCAAATATTGATAGGAAACTCTCAGTTCTCAAACCCCATGGAGGATGAGGCAGAAGAAAGACTTTTTGTTTGTGCGGGAACTGGAACCAACACTACTCTCTAGTTCTTTTACAGTGCTGTGTTGCATGAGAGCTAAGTCAGGGCTCTATAAGTACCACATATATACCTACAGATTTAGCAGAGATTTGGGCTTTATTAATGTCTCCTTGTTCACAATTCACAGTCACAGATGGCAGGTGAATTGTAGTCAACCACACAAATAATAAAATGGAAACTCTTGTAAAATACCTTTATTTGACATTGAGTACAAACTCACTGAGATGCCTTGCATACATGCAACCAAAAGGATTTTCCTGGTTGCACAACTGGTGCTTTTGCTTCCAGTATGAACCCTCCAGTGCCACACCGGGACTATTTGCCATTCCATGCTGTGGTCAGCCTATATCTGCCTACTTCCGTGGCGGAATGGAGGCCTCCACAGCCACCACAATACAGAGGGCACCAAAAGTTCCTTGTTTTGGAGGGGGGTGGCCCTCACCTCCCAAAGCCATGCCTTGCGGAAAGCATGCAATAACATGAACAACGAAATAGGTAAACCGCTTGGGCAAGTCACTTAGCTTCCTCGAGCATACCAGCTGACACATGGAGGTGGAAGGGAAGGGGGCAACCCTATAGGACCGTGATACTCAAAGTACCGCCTGGGGGCAACATGTGGCCCTCCTGATCTTTACATGCTGCACCATGTCCAACAGCAGCACTGTGCTGCTGTTTACTCGAGCAAGCTGGGCTGAAGACGGCTGGAATGCCAGAAACCGGTCCTCCGAAGCTTGTTTCCGATCCAAGGAAGGCATGGCTTGGCAGTTCGGGCTGGACTGTTCCCATGAGGCACAGGGTCAGACTGATTTGCATATGGCCATGTCTGAACTGGGGTGGTGTGGAGTGCAAAAATACGATGGATTTAGTCCCAGATCTCTGTACTGGGGTGAATGTATGACATTGTTCTGCATTCTGTCCATCACCTGTGGTTTTTGCATTTGTCGACCCGAGTGGGATGGGTATGCTCAGACGTGAGTCCCATGCACTCCACACCACTGGATTCAAGCAAGCCGGGCTGAAGACGGCTGGAATGCCAGAAACCGGTCCTCGGAAGCTTGTTTCTGATCAAGGGAAGGCATGGCTTGTTAGTTCGGCTGGACTGTTCCCTTGAGGCACAGGGTCAGACTGATTTGCATATGGCCATGTCTGAACTGGGGTGGTGTGGAGTGCAAAAAAACAATGGATTTAGGCCCAGATCTCTGTACTGGGGTGAATGTATGACATTGTTCTGCATTCTGTCCATCACCTGTGGTTTTTGCATTTGTCGCCCCGAGTGGGATGGGTATGCTCAGACGTGAGTCCCATGCACTCCACATCACTGGATTCAAGCAAGCCGGGCTGAAAATGGCTGGAATGCCCAAAACCGGTCCTTGGAAGCTTGTTTCCGATCCAGGGAAGGCATGGCTTGGCAGTTCGGGCTGGACTGTTCCCATGAAGCCCAGGGTCAGACTGATTTGCATATGGCCATGTCTGAACTGGGGTGGTGTGGAGTGCAAAAAAACGATGGATTTAGGCCCAGATCTCTGTACTGGGGTGAATGTATGACATTGTTCTGCATTCTGTGCATCACCTGTGGTTTTTGCATTTGTCGCCCGAGTGGGATGGGTATGCTCAGACGTGAGTCCCATGCACTCCACACCACTGGATTCAAGCAAGCCGGGCTGAAGACTGCTGGAATGCCAGAAACCGGTCCTCGGAAGCTTGTTTCCGATCCAGGGAAGGCATGGCTTGGCAGTTCGGGCTGGACTGTTCCCTTGAGGCACAGGGTCAGACTGATTTGGATATGGCCATGTCTGAACTGGGGTGGTGTGGAGTGCAAAAAAACGATGGATTTAGGCCCAGATCTCTGTACTGGGGTGAATGTATGACATTGTTCTGCATTCTGTCCATCTCCTGTGGTTTTTGCATTTGTCGCCCCGAGTGGGATGGGTATGCTCAGATGTGAGTCCCATGCACTCCACACCACTGGATTCAAGCAAGCCGGGCTGAAGACGGCTGGAATGCCAGAAACCGGTCCTCGGAAGCTTGTTTCCGATCCAGGGAAGGCATGGCTTGGCAGTTCGGGCTGGACTGTTCCCAAGAGGCACAGGGTCAGACTGATTTGCATATGGCCATGTCTGAACTGGGGTGGTGTGGAGTGCAAAAAAACGATGGATTAAGGCCCAGATCTCTGTACTGGGGACCTGGGGTGAATGTATGACATTGTTCTGCATTCTGTCCATCACCTGTGGTTTTTGCGTTTACTCGACTCAGCACTAAGATTACACAGATGTTAAATAAACAGGTAAGCATGTATTTAAAAGTTAATAGAAGATAAAGAAAGGAAATAGCTTAGGAGTCCTGAATCACTCAGCTTTAGAAACACCTTCATTTTTAAAGACATCTTGCTGCAAAAGTGTAAAAGTATAACGTCTAAACAAAATTCAAAAAGTATATTTTATTAACACGTAGAACCTTTTCACCTTACTATGTCAGATTATATTATTTCAGCGCATTCAGAAGTATTTTTTTAATACTGATAGTTGTTAATTATGAATTCAGAAACATTCCTTCTTCCCTTCAACATCACAACAATGCCAATAGTGAACTAAGAGGTAAGTCAGTTGTTATAGGCACTCTGTGTGTGACTGGGGTTCCTTTTATACATGAACATTATAGTTTGTTAACTGAAACACAGAAGACGTTTTTGTATAACACACATTCTGAAGTCAGGAATTTCAAGGTCCTGATAGGAAGAAACAGGACGGAAAGTAAAATAAAACAACTGCCTAGGATCACACAGTTTGGGTAAGTGGAGAAGCCAGGATTAATCCCAGGTTTTTGTTTTCACATTGTGCAATTCATACACTAAGTGGCAAAATATGACGTAAAAAGGGGCCGCCCGCCATAAGGGCGGGGGTCCCATGTGTGCCATTAGGATGCCCCCGCCACAGTGGTGGGCGTATCCTGCATCCCTAACATTGTGGTGAGCGGTGCACTCAGCACTGCCCGCCACAATGCCAGGGAGGCATGTTTTGCACTTTCATGCACAACATGGCAGGCACAGCGTGGTTCCTGCCATGTTGTGAATGAAACTTCAGGGGAGTACCATAGGTAACCCCCATGTACACCCCCATCCCCCGGGAGTACCTGGGGGCCCGCAACGGGCCCCCCAAGCAGACTCCACAAGCCTTTCTGCGGCGGCAATGCCGCCCCGGAAAGCCATCTATAAACCCACATTCTAATATGGCTGGCGGTGTCTTTCAGACACTGCCACCATATAGAACCCTTTTCCGCCAGGTCGACATGTCCACCGGCAGAAAGACCAACCGCCGTGGACCTCCCAGCCATTGTAATATGGCGGGGGTCATTTCTGCACGAATGGCGAGCGGATCGCCCCTGCCGGGCCGGCTGTGGCTACCGCCGGTCCCGGCGGGGGGGGATCCGCCAGCCATCCTAACGGGGCCCAAAATGTACATGATTTGATTCTCACACACCCAACTTACCACAGCCCCCACTGTGCCCCCTCCTCCCCCCAGCCAACCTGTTGGCATCAATACGACCCTCAGTCATATTACAAACCAAACTTTGTGGCCCCTGGGAGAATGTTTGCGAGTACCCATGCCTCAGGGGGACTCCATTGAGCCCAGGACCAATGAATATATTTACGGTCTGGGAGACAACGGGCCCACATCAAATTTCGCAAGGGGTGGTGCATCATTTTGTGTTAGGCCACAGGCTTACCTATTAGGCCATTCCTGTCTTAATGCAGTGCACAAACACTGTGATGGAGATTTTTTGTTTTTATTACTATGAACGTCAATTAGAATAAATTATACCATACTCTGAGGGGAAATCTATAATCCTCATGGGGTAGGAGAAGCTTCCAAGTGCAGCTTCTAAAACAAATGAAGCTCGTCGTGTGATTAATAATGCCTTTTCTTCCGAGACGGTCTTTGGCCAATCAGGGACCCTCCCCGAGAATGTTGCGGTGTGTGAATCATGCCACAGTAAACGCCTTAAAATTATGCATATTTCATTCGCTCATGCAGTTGACGTCCTGCTGTTCGGAAATCGCTCTTAATCATGTATAACAAATGTTTCCTACAGTTTACTCTGAGCAGAGATATATTACAGAGTGTTTTATAAATTGGTGTGCCATGAGTACAACTACATGGCTTCCCACTAAATTTTGAACAACTCTGTCTGTATTCCATGTATGGCATCGTCTAAAGAGACAAAAATCTCTCTGCAGAATAAATCAGTGCGGTATTACAGTTGCAAATTAAGAGGATTATTTACAAGCCCCTTGCACCTCTGCTAGGTTACTTTTCCCATATTAAAAGTGACGCACCGGCGGAGCAAGGGGCTTGTAAATAAGCCCCTTAAGAGTTCAGGCAGTAAGTAAAACTCTGCAGTGGACATATTCTAGCTTTAAGCAGGGAAACGGTTAAAGTCTGGCTACAAACAGCCTTAGCTATAGCTAAGATCAATAACACTATAAAACAAACGTAGAGATGAGCTTAGGCCAGGAGCGGCCAGCGTAGGTAAGAGCGGTGAGGCTGGATTTGGGGGGATTTGAAAGACGACCACTAGGGGAAAATAAATAAATAAATAATTTTCCCTCGTCGTACTCTATCAAAATACCTCCCACCCGTCCCCACCGCCGCACTGCTTTTACCTGCGCGGGCCACTCCTGGCTTTGGGTCAGCTCCCTCTGTCATTGGTCATCTTTGGTCAACCCATATCTGCCACCGCTTCTTAAAGTTTCTTTCACGTTTGGGTGAGCCCACAGGAGTATTGGCAGCATTACATTTACTTTTGCAGTGATGAATGGCAAAGGAGTAGTCCGCCTCTGTGATAGCACTGTCAACAACTCGGTTTTCACTACCCACCCTCCTAAAAGTGGTGGCCACTGCTGGTATTTGACTACTTACAATAGACCCTGCATGCCAGCAGTGTAGTGTGGGACTTTACTTTGAAACCTGCTATCTAACCCTGTTGCTAACATATTTAATTCAAACAAGAGTGCCTCCCACTAATGAATAACAGCCAAAAATCAAGGCAGGTTGAAGACGCTATTTGTCGTTTTCAACAAGGTACTTTTATTTATACCAGTTACTTTTTTAGTTTATACTATGTTTGTCGAACACAACATATGATGAGCAGAAAAGACCTGTACATAACATAAATTTTAAACAAAGTTTAAGTTATTCAATGCAACATAATGTCAAAATTAAATGTGGACCTGAATGTGGTCAACAGACAGAAACATTAGACATATATAACAAATACATGGTGCAACACATTTTTACGTAAGTAAAAAGTTTGATTAAAGCAAAGAAAATGGAATGCAAGGAAAGGAAGGATTAGGAAAAGGAGCGCGAAAGTGAATTCGAGACTCTTTTTTATCGCCAGCAATAGCTTGAATTTGAATTGTCCTTTTCTAATTCGCCGACGCGTTTCGAATCCAGAAATTAACTGTCAGGATTCTCATCAGGGCATAGTTAATCTGTCGCTTTTAAGAGAACCTAATTCAGCGGGAGGATTAATCAGTGCAGACTTGAGAATGGGTCCAGAAGTGGAACGCCGTCATTGGTTTCAAGGTTGGTGAAAACGGCTGTCTATTGCGGAATGAGGGCTCTGCAGCGTGCTCGCAATTGAAGGAGGGCCAGTGGCGCTTTTAAGTTTTTCACTGGAATGATCCAAGGGGATCCTGATGCCTGGAGGGACTTCTTGTCGAAGCCGGCGTGTTTGAAGTTTTTAAACGGGCTCCATCTCCGCTCGATGTGGCTCGGGTGACCGCTCACAGCCTTCTGCCTGGTTTCCCAAGATCTTGCAATAGACAGCCGTTTTCACCAACCTTGAAACCAATGACGGCGTTCCACTTCTGGACCCATTCTCAAGTCTGCACTGATTAATCCTCCCGCTGAATTAGGTTCTCTTAAAAGCGACAGATTAACTATGCCCTGATGAGAATCCTGACAGTTAATTTCTGGATTCGAAACGCGTCGGCGAATTAGAAAAGGACAATTCAAATTCAAGCTATTGCTGGCGATAAAAAAGAGTCTCGAATTCACTTTCGCGCTCCTTTTCCTAATCCTTCCTTTCCTTGCATTCCATTTTCTTTGCTTTAATCAAACTTTTTACTTACGTAAAAATGTGTTGCACCATGTATTTGTTATATATGTCTAATGTTTCTGTCTGTTGACCACATTCAGGTCCACATTTAATTTTGACATTATGTTGCATTGAATAACTTAAACTTTGTTTAAAATTTATGTTATGTACAGGTCTTTTCTGCTCATCATATGTTGTGTTCGACAAACATAGTATAAACTAAAAAAGTAACTGGTATAAATAAAAGTACCTTGTTGAAAACGACAAATAGCGTCTTCAACCTGCCTTGATTTTTGGCTGTTATTCATTAGTGGGAGGCACTCTTGTTTGATTACATATATATTTAGGCCCAGCCTCCTCACTTGTCCTCTAAGGGCCAAGCTCCCCTTGTTCTACTACAACATATTTAATTCAGCTGCCCATCTGCAACCAGTTGCTACCAATTTGCACACTGTGGTAGTTAGTGTACACATTGTTAATAACTAAGAACACACCTGATGCATCACAGCTGTCAAGCAGTCTTAACCCTGTAGCCTCTCGCCCCCCCCCTCAGAGGACCAGAGATAATTCTGTGTAGAAGTAACTTTACATCTACGAAGGTGAGCAGGTAGCCTGGGACACAGACCCACCCGACTAGCAGACCATCATGCAGGGACCCACTCAGAGATCTCCCTTAGGGGTGACATCCTCCAACTCTACTGTGGCCATGAAGGGGAGCAGAGAGGAAAACGACCAATCCATTAAAAACCTCCTCAAACAACCAAAAACCCAAGACTCCAATATGGATGAGGGCGAAAGGGCAGGAGCAAGAGCAGAGAGCCAGTGCATATACACCAGCTCACCGCCCTCAATATCAACAAGGACTTCATCCTTCAAGATTTTGTTAAAAAAAAGATTGAAATACAGGCCCTCAAGAATGATCTCAGGAGTGATCTACAGGAAATGCAACATGACGGTACTGCACATGGAACTAGAGTTGATGAGTTAGAAAGGGAGATTCACAAAAAGGTTACTGATTGTGACTGTGTTCGACAGCGTATGTTGACCTTTGCAAAACAGAACACCATTCTTCCAGAAAAATGCATGGATCCAGAGAATAGATCACACCAAAATGACATCTGTATCTGGAGTATTCTTGAAGACACTATGTTCCAAACCTTTTCAAAGCCATCATGGAGACCACAGACCAACCATTGATCAGAATATACCGCACACTCAGGGCCTATCAGCAGTGAACACCTAAAGGCGCCCCCCCAGATGTCCTCACCAGGGTGCACACCTTCAACTAGAACTTGTTATGGTGTGTGCCCGAGAAGGAGGTTCTATATTCTACAATGGCACCACAGATCAACTCTATCAAGATCTTCAAGCTATCATCCTAGTGTAGTACAGATCTTTTAGACTAGTCACAGACTTGCTAAGATCGAAAGGGATTAAATATTGATGGTGCCACCCCTTTACATATGTGTTCCTTGACATCGTTGTAAGAAACATGCAACCTCCTGGGACTGAGTGAGATGGAGACAGGAACATCCTCATCAACTACCACTGGGTGATGCAGGGGAGAAGATACATGAACTGCAGTAATGCACAAGCGATGCCACCCAAAACCAAGGAGAACAAAGTGAGCAAGGAAAGTGTCCTCACATACCTATACCAAGTGTCAGGCTGTCACACAGTAATAGTAATAGTTTCGTAACTGCCTCCAAGGCAGGACACGGGGTAACAACCAACATGCGCTTTCCCTGTGACAGAGCACGTTCCTTAAGAATCGCCATCTTACAGCCGTCAAAACTTTCTCCACAGTGGAAAATCGCATTTCAGCCGAAGTGTACAAGTGTGACTTGTAAGCAATAGGTACTGTATCTCCCTCATTAAAAGTAAGGTACGTGAAACCCACCGTCCCAGGGATGATTCTTATCACCAGGTTGGTGTGGTTGTCACGAGTCAGTAAAAATTTAGAAGCAAGCAGATCAGTCTGCAAAGACTGCAGAATAGCCGAGTGCTCAGGCAGCCAGCATGATTTGGTAAAAGTTGGTTGTATCAATGCATACAAAGGCTTGATACGCTGGGCATATTCCGGAATGTATGTCCTCCCGAAATTGAGAAAACCCAGTAAAGACAGTAATTTTTTCAGAGTTGACGGAGCGTGCAGTTGTGCGCATTTCTCCAGGAAGTGAGGAGCCAAACCTCTACCTTGATCATTGAGCTCGTAGCCCAAAAACAACACTGTATATTCTGCAATATGCGATTTTGCTAAATTAAATTTGTAACCCATAGGGTTGGCTAGTGTGGCACAGAAGTGCAGATTTACTCAGGTTAGGCCCGATCCTCGTTTTGAAACTTTAGGCGCATTTTATATTGCTTTGCTAAGAACACACAAACACAGTTGATGGTGCTTCGCATGCAGAAAGCTGGTGGAAGATGATGTGATCCTCTGCCACTGAAAGATTGAGGTATGGGGTCGCCCTGCTAAAGCCCAAAGAGACCTTCTTAGATATAATATAATATGCTAGTTAGGGAAGGTGAGAATTAGGTGTTGTTAACTCCTAATCATTTCAACATTTTAGCATGTTGTCACCTTTTGCCTTTTATGGACTGATAACTGTGCTGATAACTTTGCTCTTTATAATATGTTTGCTTGTGTTATCTAAGATACTGCGTTTGAGAACCCTGCATTAGTAAATAAACATTTAAAAAATGCACGAGTCCTCATTTACTCCATGTTCTGGTTTGAAATCATTATATAACGAAAGAGTGTATATGTGTTCCACGTGACCTGAGGTATTCAAAGATCATGTTCTGGTTTGTCTAAACATTGGTAGTTTGTTATGACCAATGAGACACTGTAGCTAGCTCGGTAAGGGGATTTTGGGTACTGAGGTGAGTTTTGGACCATCCTAATTCACTGAGGTTCCAAATCTCTATGCACAGTTCTATAGGAGAATGCAATCCCTGCTACAAGGCTGTTGTTGAGCTCCCAAAAATCAAGAGACACTTTCATCACATACTGTTGAGTCATGATGCCTCTCCCTTCTTCCATGATACAGAAGACTATGGTTGGCTGAGGTGAAGGGGCACCCATGGAAAATGAGCGTTCATGGCCCATACACCCCTCCAGAGCAATGTACTTCAATGGACCTACAAAAGTCACATATGTGGTGGAGCAAAAACACCTAGTATATATCCCTGGTGCTTGTCCCTCAACACCTAACATCAGATACGTTTCCAGTTGTGTTACATTGGTTGTCACAATCATTCTGTGATACGTTTAGGGGTTAGGGACTGGAAGGGGACTCCTCCACTCAACATACATCATAAACTTCCCATCACATTCCCGGGCGCTAACCACTTTAATGAGATGTTCACTATTATTCCTTAAAGACACCCACCATGATTACTCCTACCAACGCAACGCTATCACCAATATCTTATGAGGGCTAAAAAAATCCAGGGCAGGATTGAGCAGATTGCAGAATTTAAAAGATCTAGGGCCAGATGTAGGTAATTTGTATTTTCCGATTCTTAAATACCGACTCATACCGAATCAGTATTTCAGAATTGGGAAATGGCAGGTAGGTAAAAAAATAGGTAAAATTTACCGATTCGGAATGACTCGGTATCTGAATTCGGTATTTTCCGAATCTGTAAATTCCAAATCGGTAAATTCTGAATCAGTAAATCCCATTCATACAAGGCCAGGAGGCCCATAGGAATGAATGGGTTTTACAGAATTGGAATTTACCGATTCGGAATTTACAGATTCGGAAAATACCGAATCGGAAAAAACTGAAACGGCAGTTTGAAATTTGACATGTGAGCCTGCCAACCAATAAGGAACACCCTACACACCCCACAACCAAGGCCCAGAGAATCCAACCAATCAGAATGAAGCACCCCTCCCCAGTACCTGGGAGTGGCCGCACCCATGCAGGTGCACAGCAACTGAACAAACAATTGAGCTGAGGTGAGAGGAGCTGAGCATCCAGAGCCAAGCAGTGCTACAGAATGGAGTGTCAGGAAGGGCAAAAGGATGCTGGGGAGCGCAAAAGAAAGATAAAGTTCAGCCCAGCAGAACTGCAGGTGGCTGTAGAAGAAATTGTAAGTCACTACAACCAAATATTTGGAAGAAAGTCTCTACATGTTGCAGAGTCTGTGAAGAGGAACATATGGCTTGGCATACAGGGCAACGTCAATGCCATTGGTGTGACGCACCGGGAGATCGAGGACATTAAAAAGCGATGGTATGACTTGCGCATCATAACCAAAAAGAAGATTGCTGCCCAAAAAAAAGGATGCTGGTGTGACAGGAGGTGGCAGGAGCAAAGCACCAAAACTGTCTGAGATGGAGGAGCTTGTTGAAACAACCCTGGAGCCAGAATGCATCCATGGGATTGGAGACCTGGACAGTACAGCCAGAGCATCAAAATTGACCCTATGTCAATTTCAATGTCCTCGTGATGTGTCGCCTCCATCTCTGTGCCTTCTTTGGTGGCAAGATTGTGCAACATGTCACAGGTCACTATAATCTTGCAACACATGATGGGGGTGTACTGTCGTGCTCCTCCACTCTTGTGGAGGCAGCAGGACCTGCTCTTGAGAAATCCAAATGTGCGCTCCACTACGTTGTGAGTTGACCTGTGTGCCACATTGTAACGCCTTTCGCCTCTGTTAGTTGGATTGAGGTATGGTGTGAGCACAAAGGAATGCAGGGCATATGCACTATCGCCTAGGAAAGAATGAGAGGTCCAAGAGTTACATCCACATGACACATACATCTGCCATTCATATCAGGGTGTGTTACACTTATTTACCTAGCAGATATCCATCAACAAAATCTCCAGCAACAAGCCGTGTGTATATTCCGCTGTTCTGGAATATGTAGGAGTCGTGCGTGCTCCCTGGAAATTTGGCCACTATGTCAGTGATGATGTTGGCAGCATTGCATATCACCTGCACAACAATGGATTTAGGCCCAGATCTGTGTACTAGGGTGAATGTCTGACATTGTTCTACATTCTGTCCATCAACTGTTGGTTTTGCATTTGTCACCCCGAGTGGGATGTTCCATGTTCTCCACACCACTGGAGTCAAGCTATCCTGGCTGAAAACGGCTGATAGCCAGAAACCAGTCCTAGGATGCTTGATTCCGGTCCAGGAAAGACATAACTTGGCAGTTCAGGCTGGACTGTTCCCTTGAGGCACAGGTTCAAGGCTGATTTGCATATGGCCATGTCTGAACTGGGGTGGTGTGGAGTGCAAAACAAACGATGGATTTAGGCCCAGATCTCTGTACTGGGGTGAATGTATGACATTGTTCTGCATTCTGTCCATCAACTGTGGTTTTTGCATTTGTCACCCCGAGTGGGATGGGTATGCAAAGACGTGAGTCCCATGCTCTCCACACCACTGGAGTCAAGCTATCCTGGGTGAAGGCGGCTGATAGCCAGAAACCGGTCCTAGGATGTTTGATTCCGGTCCAGGAAAGACATGGCTTGTCAGTTCGGGCTGGACTGTTCCCATGAGGCACAGGGTCAAGGCTGATTTGCATATGGCCATGTCTGAACTGGGGTGGTGTGTGGAGTGCAAAAAAACGATGGATTTAGGCCCAGATCACTGTACTGGGGTGAATGTATGACATTCTTCTGCATTCTGTCCATCAACTGTGGTTTTTGCGTTTGTCACCCCAAGTGGGATGGGTATGCTCAGACGTGAGTCCCATGCTCTCCACACCACTTGAGTCAAGCTATCCTGGCTGAAGATGGCTGATAGCAGAAACCAGTCCTAGGATGCTTGATTCCGGTCCAGGAAAGACATGGCTTGGCAGTTCGGGCTGGACTGTTCCCATGAGGTACAGGGTCAAGGCTGATTTGCATATGGCCATGTCTAAATTGGGGTGGTGTGGAGTCTAAAAAAACGATGGATTTAGGCCCAGATCTCCGTACTGGGGTGAATGTATGACATTTTTCTGCATTCTGTCCATCAACTGCGGTTTTTGCATTTGTCACCCCGAGTGGGATGGGTATGCTCAGACGTGAGTCCCATGCTCTCGACACCACTGGAGTCAAGCTATCCTGGCTGAAGACGGCTGATAGCCAGAAACCGGTCCTGGATGCTTGATTCCGGTCCAGGAAAGACATGGCTTGGCAGTTCGGGCTGGACTGTTCCCATGAGACACAGAGTCAAGGCTGATTTGCATATGGCCATGTCTGAACTGGGGTGGTGTGCAAAAAAACGATGGATTTAGGTCCAGATCTCTGTACTGGGGTGAATGTATGACATTGTTCTGCATTCTGTTTGTTGGTAACAAGGACCCCCTGGTATGGATCGGTATCCTGGGACAGGGTAAACAATATATGAAAAATAACACTCCCAGGCGTACACTGCAGAGATTACACAATAGATTTAACAAACAGACTAGTTCGGTTTACGGAAAAATACATTTTTTAATTTGATTAAAAGAAGATATTAAAATTCAGTGCATTGGTCAAAATTGATAAAATAACAATACAGTGATACATATGTATTCATAAAGCAGATTAAAAAGAGGTTAGATGGCATCCGGTCGACGCGTTTCGACATACAAAATATGCCTTCATCAGGACTTTTACCATCAAAATTCTGTAAAAAAGATCATAACATGATGTTAATGTTATTGAATTCCTATTGTGACAGTTTACAACCGAACTAGTTACATGTTTGTTCTACCATTCTATTGGTAAGAATCAAGTATTCTTTTTACATTCTTGATATACCGATTTAATAAAACATCTCAAAAACCTATGCGTCTACATTGATCTAAACAACAAGAAATGATGTAATTTATGTTCATGAGTCTAGCAAGGACATCCTGACACAAAAGTGTTATCATAATCATAGAGTGTAGCAAACTTGTTTCTACTAAAGATATTTTAGAAACATTAGTACCATTGTGAACAGTCATTTTTTGTATATAATAAAATCTAAAGAAATAAATCCAATGATGTTATTGATGGTCATCCTACATTATGACATATGCCAATCTTATGATTAATTGGTACATTTTACATACAACATATTTCACTGTTGTGATAGGTTTGCTTACATATGACTATTGCTAGACCAAGAACAGGGCCTACTCACTCGTGATTTACTAAAGTAGTGGGGAAAAGAAAAGGATGGGAGAGAGAGAGAAAAAGAGAAAAGGCATTTATACATTTCTTTATTTAATGCTATTTAATATGTCTGTTGGTGTTCTTTTAAACAAGGCTAGATTTATTAAAAAGGGCTTTGGACAGTGCTTTTAGTAAATACCACGTATAAAGGTGACTACTACTTAAAATTATAAACCTAAGCCATATTCTCATACTACTTGTTCTCTTAGCTAATGTAATTCCTACTTAGATTGCTAACCTAAAGCCAATTCTCATAATTATTGCTCTCTTACCTAAAGTAGTATTTGTAGTTCGCAGACACTACTGTAACAGTGATATAATGGTAAAGAAGGGTGATGTGGGTCAAAGGTGTAGTCGCGTCTCTACAAGGAAATATTATAGTTATATTAATGACACCCTGTTCCTATTTCTTTTTTATGGAGACAGGACAGGACACATATTATGGATAATCTTACCCTCAAAAACGACTTTGGTATGTAGTTCGTCTGGGGTCTAGTAAATCAGTTGAGCGACACCATAGAACAGTATTGTATTAGAACATTCCTACCAGGAAATATAGAATATGCATTTAATTAGGTGACCCGAAGTAATAAGGCCATTTCACACTTGTTCAATGTAATTATGAAATAGTACCTGCTTACTTAAAATAGAAGCATTGTTTGCCGGTTGTTTTGGTCCTTTCTCGCGATTGGTTGAAATATGAAACGTATATGGCGTGGGCGTCTATATGTTAACTCCGTTCAAAAAAACGTCTCCTAATGAAAAAATATGTATTATCTATTTTTAGCTGTTTTTAACTATTGCCGTGTCGTAATTAACTGATTGCCGATAGGTGTATAAGTTGGTAGTTCACCTTATTATTGCGGAGTAGTTTTGGTAAAGACGACGTGTTCTCCTCTAAAACGGGTGTTCAGGTTTAAAATACTGGCGTCTTGATGTAGACTAGGTGCCGTGTAGACGTTCAAAGACAAGCGCACGTTATTTCTAATAAATGAAAGGCACACTATTAGTATTTAAGTTGCTATCTGCATAGTAGCAGTGTGGTATAGACTAATCTAAGAGGCATTCGCGTTTTCTTACCGTGAGCGCTACGAGGGAACAGCTGCATCCGGATACTCTGCCGACGGGTCAGGTTTCAAGAAAGAACGACTCTGAATGGGAGTTCAGGCATTCTTTTATAAGGACATTTTCTATTGGTTCATACATTCTGTCCATCAACTGTGGTTTTTGCATTGTAAATGCGGTGCATCCTTGGTGGCGCAAGAGGTGTCTGCCGAGACGCACAATAACTGGCGCATCCCTGCTGATATGCAGGGATGCGCCAGATATTGTAAATCTGCCCCCGAGTAACCAAATACAAAAAGCAGGACACAATAAAAGAATATCTTATACTTAATAGCCTAGGAGAGCTTCACCCAGCGGATGTCTGGGATGCACTGAAGGCAGTGGTCAGGGAGGAATTTATGAAGAACGCAAGCCAGCTATGTCAAATGAGAGAAGCTGGAAAGCAAAATACCCCAACTGCAGGATAGCTGTAATGATTTTATATTGGGGGTGAGAGGGGGAACCAAGGCTACATACATGAATCTGCTGAACACACCCCAGACAAGGCAGACTAGGAATACCAGATCTACCCGCTATTACGAGGCATCGCAATTATGACACATCAATGAACGGTTACAAGATGAGATAGACAAAAACTAGTGATTCACAGATCAAAATATGATAAATCAACCACTGGCGGTTGTCCTCTGGATCGATCCGAAAATGGGGCTGCAGTCTCTACGCATCTCCAGTTACAGGGTGACACTGGTGATGTGGGACCAACTGACATCGTATAAGGGGTTGTCCCACCACCTTTCACACCAGCTAAAGGTAATTCTGAATTCTCCCCAGGGATAGATAGATATCAATATCTGGTATGATGGTCCAAGAGCTGAAACTTTAACTGTAATGGGGCAATCAGGTAATTCACTGATATGACATCCACATATCACATGAGTGAAAGCAAACAATTCCATTATTTACAATTTTGACATTGGCTCATGTTGGTACATGGCACAGCAGCAGCGATAAGCACACTCACAACTTTCAAAATGTTCCTCCAGACCCTTAAAACAACTAGTGCCCAAATTCAACATAATCATTAACACACACCCCCCACCATCCAAAACTGCTTTTCAGAAGAGCTGGGAGAGGTACCTGGGGGTTACATTGGATCAAAAGCTGTGGGAGGCTATCTATACGAGAACAACCAACTTTGCACACTATGCACAAGGTAGAGAAACCCTGTACAAAATCCTATTTCAGTGGAATTATACCCCAGAGCGCCTCCACTCTATGGCAGTGGCAGTCTAGTTGCACTTCTCATCTTGTGGTCTGAACCCAAATAGAAAGGTTCTAGGAGGATATTTTCTCCCCCTTGGCCAGCATTGAGGGGAAGGAACATAGACCCAGTATCTTTCATTTTAGCGATATCACTAAACGGCACCCATTCCACTCCCTCAAAGGTGAGAGAATCTTTTTGGATCTCTGGGAAAAGAGATGACACTCAACAATAGAGTTAAGGCTCCAAATAATGTGGCAATTATCTACATACAAGAAGACAGCATATAATCTGAGAGATGAAACTCGTAAATTCACTAAAATGTGGGACCCGTTTTGATATTTTTGACAGAGGATAACAGAGGCTTCACTTTCCCAAATAGTGCTCTCTTGGATGCCCACAGATATCTTCAAACACTGGACTGTGAAGACTCACACCACTTATCACATTGCCCTGCATGGCTTGATAAATCTAGAGCAATGCAACACAACGCAAATTGCTGCATTGTGTTACTCTGCCCCAAAGAGGTGTTCCATCGGTGGACCATGGATTTTGGCACATTCCCAGATTTACCATTACTAGTAGAGCTAGGAATGCGCCAACATTCTATGCCTCCCCAGGTGAGACTTAAAGAGGAGAAATATCTTCATATGTCTTCGTTTTTTCCTATTTCTATGTGTGATACATTCTGCAGCACACATAGAAAGAGGAAATTGCCTCAGAGGATTGCTTTGTGCAGGAAGGTAGCATGAAAGGAATCCTGCCTGTAATGCAGGTACCCTTGCACCATGGCGAAAGGGTGCCTGCATTGGCCCTAGGCAGAATATATTGTGCCAGCGCAAGGAAATGACAGGAATGCGCCATATATTCCAGCCCTTTCCCTGTTTTTAAAAAAAATATTTTTTATTGTCAACAAGAGGGAAACATAATTAACACAATATTACATTTAACAAAGAGAAAAATAAAAAAGAGGACATAGCTTATAACATAACTTATAAACTTAAAGCGATCAAAAGAACACTATAGATAGAGGGGATATACCAATTATAAATATCTCAACAGCTTATATGCAGCCCAGAGTATCTACTGCCAAATGCCCCTAAATTGCCTTTAATTTCAGCAAAGAGCAAATTCCTCTAGCCTTAGCCAGAGCTTTTTTCCATTTCATATATTTTCCTGACTAAAATCCACCAGTCACTTATAGAGGGGGATTTCGGGGAAATCCATATCCGAGCAATAACCAGTCGTGCAACTACTAATAAAATTGAAGCTATCGCCTGAGTCCATGATTTACCTGTTTGTATCCCATCATAATTTCCATAGCTGTTAATGGTGAATCTATCCCCAAATTTTGAGAAAACACTTGACCGATCTTTTGCCAAAACATCCCCAATTCCACACAGGTAACGAACATATGTAATAGACTAGCCGCATACAGACCACATCTAGGACAATTTTACCTATTCCCACCTAGATCCCCCAGAGCCCACGTTAAAATGTTTTTTGGAGTATAGTAAAGCATACATATAGTACGAAATTGCTGTAATTTCAGGTTAACCGAGTACACTGAGTCGTCTATAATTTGCAATGCTTGTTTGATACCAGTAGGAGTAATGCCCATCCCCAAAACATTACCCCAATGTTCCGCAAGCCTTTCGCAATCACTCTGTCTGTAGCTGTTAAGGCATGTATACATACCACTTATCAAAGATTTTGCCTTTTCCCCGTGCAAGCAATCCCAGATCTTGGAGCTAGATATTATTGTCAAGGCTAAGGGGCTCATTAGGATGACGGTCGGACTTTGTCCGCCCGCCATCCTGTCATGTGTAGGGACCGCCCGACATAAGGGTGGGGGTAACTTTGGGGGTATTAGGATGCGCCCTCCACAGTGGCGGGGGCATCCTGTATCTTTAGCATTGCGACGGGCGGTGCTAAATGCACCGCCCGCTGCAATGCTAAAGATACATGTTGTGCATTACAAAGCACAACGTGACAGGCACCGCGCGGTGCCAGCCACGTTGTACTTTGTAATGCTGGGGGGTACAATAGGTACCCCCCATGTGCATCCCCCACACCCTCGGAGTCCCTGGGGGCCCGCAATGGGCCCCCGCAGGGTGTCTCCGCATGCCTTTCCGTGGCAGCATTGCCGCCACGGAAAGGCATTGGAAAATGTCCATGCTAATATGGCTCGTGGTGTCTGTAAGACACCGCCACCATTTTAAACCTTTTCCGCCCCGGTCAAAAGGCGACCAGGGCCAAAAAGCGGCGGACGGAAAGCGGACCACCAAGCCATCTTAATATGGCGGAGGGTCATTCCGGAGCAGATGGCGGGAGGATTGTGGATTGCCCCCGCAAGGCCGGCGGTGGCTACCGCCAGCCTGGCAGGGGCAATCCGCCCGCCATCCTAATGAGGGCCTAAATGTTTCACAATGTAATCTTTAACATGAAGATACTTAAGAAACTTATGATCGGGCAATTTATAATGGAGCTGGAATCTCTCAAAAGAAACAAAACCATTACTATTATACAGCTCCCCGAGCGATAAAATCCCACATCTATCCCACCGTTTGTTAGCAGTATCTTTAAATGTTTTAGGGAACCCCATAAAGGAAGATCATCATAGTAATAAGATTAAGCACATCTAGAAAACATTGCACGCAATATATATATATATATACATATATTTCCCAAAGTTTGTCCTACAAGCAAGTCCGCACCCAAAATCAGGTAAGTTGCACAACAACTTTTATTCCAGATAAACTTACGAGATTGTGAATGCGGACTTGCTTGCAGGGCAAACATTTGTATATGTATATATATATATATATATATATATATTCACTGAAAAAACCATAGGTTTCACACCAGTTATAGTTAGGAATTAGCATTTAAAAAACCTATTAAATTCACTGAAAAAACCATAGGTTTCACACCAGTTATAGTTAGCTGGAAATTTTACTGACATAAAACCATTGAAATTCTACGTTATAGTTAGTTGGACTCACTATAACTTGCGCGTGTAATGCACTGCTGATGACGTCACATATTACATCACTCATGACATGGTCAGTGACATCACTCATGACATCACTGATGACACCATCCTTATGACAGAGTGACAGACCTCCTTTCACTGTAAAGTAACCCTTGAAACATATTTTCAAAAATAGAAACTAAAATTTTCCAAAAAAGTGTTGATACCCATACCAGTTACAACAACCAATTCAGTAATACCACCATCTATATACACATCCACTCATTCACCAACAGTTCTACATAGTCACTCATACATATATTCACTCATCATATGTAGTGAAACACCTATACATCCTATTACACACCGACAGTCATCCAAAAGTTACTCACACACATAATCACACATGCAAATAAACTATTGAGCATCCATTAATTTGCATATACAGCTATACACACACTACCACCTTACTTCCAAGGAAACGTACACATACTCACTCTCTTAAACAATCACTTATAGAAACACATACTTATTTAAACAGGAACTCTTACAATCTCTCACTCTCACATATACTCACTTTTATACATCAATACTCACATATACTAGATTAAAACATATGTCGTTACTGATAAAGACAATAGTGAGACAGTCATTCACTCACTAACACACACATATACACACTCAACCACCCATTCAGTCCTGCACATATGCTGTCTTCAAAACACATACAGTGAGTCAGTAACAAACCCATGCAGCCACTTATACACAAAGTGAAACACTGATACATACATTTCAATAATTAAACATTACTCGCGAATATATGTATTCACTAAGATACACTTAATAAGCCAGTTAACCAATCAATTTAAAATAAATAAAATCCAATTAGACACTTATTTAAACATTTATTCTTCCATCGACCTTTACATATACATATATAAAACATATTTATTTATCAGAAAGACAAACATTCACTGGATGGTGTCATCAGTGATGTCATGAGTGATGTCACTGACCATGTCATGAGTGATGTAATATGTGACGTCATCAGCAGTGCATTACACGCGCAAGTTATTGTGAGTCCAACTAACTATAACGTGGAATTTCAATGGTTTTATGCCAGTAAAATTTCCAGCTAACTATAACTGGTGTGAAACCTATGATTTTTTCAGTGAATTTAATAGGTTTTTTAAATGCTAATTCCTAACTATAACTGGTGTGAAACCTATGGTTTTTTCAGTGAATTTCATAGGTTTTTTAACTCCTAATTCCTAACTATAACTGGTGTGAAACCTTTGGTTTTTTCAGTGAATTTTCAAAGTTTTGTAAATGCAAATTCCTAACTATATATGGTCTAAAACCTATGGTTTTTTTAGTGAATTTCAATGGTTTTTTAATAGCAAATATCTATAGCTGTAAAATATATTCTTCTTTATAATGAATACTATATTTTCTATGCATATTTCCATGGTTTTGTGTGAGTAAAATATCAACTTTAAAGGTTTTTTAAATGCTAATTCCTATCTATATATGGTCTAAAACCTATCGTTTTTTCATTGAATATATATATAGATATATATATTTAGCAATCCGCATTGAAGAATAAGTGGATGTATAAGTGTCTGGATGGAGGATTTAGTAGCAGTGTGATTGACTGTTTACTTGACTAATTTGTAGTGTGTCACTAAATATATTGGATAGTAACTAAACTGTGTGAATACTATTTTTTCTATGTATTTAATATTTTTTTTTGGATGTATGAAAGTTTTTATTTTTTTATTTTTTTGCTTCGGTACGCTTCCGGTGCGTGCCCCGGGGTGCGCCCCGTTAGCGTAACTTTGGATCACGCCCCGGTTTGCGACCCGGGAAACGTTCCGCTAGCGCAACTGACGCGATCGAAAACAACATCGTGACGTGTCGCGTAAGTGTGACCTATCGCGTAGCCGCGTGATGCGTCTTATGACGCGCTGCGTTAGCGCACCCGGAAGCGCTCCGGAGCGCTACAGAGCGCGAACTGCAGCGGCCCGGAAGTGCTCCGCGGCACGGCGCGGGCGCGTAACGTAAGCGTAACAGGTCATGTGACCTGAAAATAACACTTTTCATTGGTTCAGAACATTTTTTTTTTCAAAATGATGAAAGCCCCCACCTTTTTACCTCATTCTTACTTTCTACTTCCAGAGAGCAAGACCTGTTTTTGACAATGGCTTCTGTAATAGCTGCAGCTGGTGCTTCTCAGCAACCACCACCACCACCACCACCACCAAAAGGACCACCTCCAACACTGGACTTTGGTAGAGAGGAAGATAATGAGGACGAAGAGGAGGAGGAGGAAGAGCAAGTAAGGCAGCAGTTCCTGCCAGAAACACCAAGGCAGAGCCATATTAAAGAGCACTACATATGGCAATTTTTTTAAATTCCACCTGGACAAAAGAAGGTCAATGCACCCCAGGTGTCTTGTTTGATATGTAAACATGTACTTTCTCGTGGCAACCCCAACAAGAAATACAGCTTTGGGAATCATACAATGATTCGCCACATGGAGCGGTGGCATCCTAATAATCTTTCCCAAGCACAAGTAAGGGATCTTGCTGCCAACCCCTCAAATGTCATCCCCAGCACCTCCAGTGGACAAACATCATTCGCCGGACCAGAAGGCCGAGAAATGGTCCCCAATATTCAAAGTCCTTTTGAAAACTACAAAATAGTTTGTATATATTGTGGAGGAACTATTTCTTTTGGAAAAAAAGAGTATTACTTTGATTAACCGAGCTGGAGAAAATCATAAATGCAACAAGAAGAGAAAACAATGAATCCTTTTAATTTTTTTTTTGCTCCTGTTGAGACATGTTCAAACCTTGCTTTTTTGTTATTTCCCCTAAATAAAACACTAAAAAAACTCAAAATAATTTTCAAAAATCCAAAAAAATAAAAAAATGGTTCAGAAAATTAATAAAAAAAATAAAAAAGAAGAAAAAGAATAAAAAAACAGTTCTTTTCAGAACTACCTTCCATTTATAACAAAATTGCTCAATTTTTTACACCCTGTCTTTCTTTTTTTCTCTTTGTTCCGCTTCCCGGAGCGCTGCCCGGTTTGCGTACCGGGCGCGAAACCCTCGAAAATAAATTATAATTTTTTTTTTTTTTGCTTTATATGGGCCTTTTCAGCCACCCACTTCAAATCTAGGGGTCAGGGGGTGTCTACCCTGCCCCCTTTTATTCATTTCCCCTTTCGTTATTGCCACCTCTTGTCTCTCGATCTTACAGAGAGACAAGATGGCGGCCGTACCGGGGCGCTGCCATAGATATATATATTTTTTTGAACCTAAATTACTCAAAATCCACTGAAGCACATATCTTGAGACATAGCAAAGGCACATCGGGCTACCAGTCCCTCCTATTTTGCCAAGTTTGGTGAAAATCCATTCAGCCGTTCGGGCTAAAAGTGAGGTCGACCGCCCTATGGAAATTAACATGGGGAAAACACGTTTTGGGACCCCCCTTTTATCTCGGCCCACGCTTGACGCATCCCCCCAAACTTTCAGGGAAGGACCGGAGCTCGACGAGGCCATTTTGAGGAAATTTTCAGGCAGATTCGTCAACCGGCGCCAAAGTCATTCCAAATAGAATTTTGAGATTTAACATTGAAAAAAATCCTAACTATAACTACCTACTGGCGACCGCCAGTAGGTAATATATATATATCAGAAATCCAGAAACTTAGGAATTCCTTCTCCAAGAACTCAGGTACAGACCTTCAAACAAAGTGCTTCAACCAAAGAATAGTTCAGTGCATAATCTTTTATTTCAGTTTAGCCAGCATGGTGCGTTTCGGCTGCAGGGCAGCAGCCTTGATCACATGACACCCCGGACATAGTGCTTAACTTAAATAGAAACACTTCCTGATCAGGCTACATTGCTTGGCATGTAAACACATAGAAAATACTATCAGTGATTACATCAGTATCCTGGATCCAGATATACAAAGTACAAGGTATATCGTAAACACTAGCAATAAAAACATAAATATGTTTTAAAACCAGATAATATATTTTACGATACAAATAATGAAATACAAGGAATACATATTGATAAAACTCTATAAAAAATCTGAGTCAATCAGTATTATTATAGTCCTTGATACAAGTGAAGGCCAAGTGGCCAAATGAAACCCTTGGATAATTTTAGGATCCTTATCGATAGTTTATGTTTTTGTGTCACTTGTTAATACAATCAACTCCTTAGATAAAGTGGTAGTGCAAAATATAATAAATTCCAATGTGCAAAATAGTGCAAGATATCTAGGAAAAACATGATATTAAATTTCATATCAAAAATAGATTCCAGGATAAAACATTAAAAGTTAAAATTAAGAGTAAGAGAAATCAGAGTCGCATGAAGTTTAACTTCATAAAAAAGTGAAATTCATAAAGTGCCTGTAAAGAAAGTGGAAAAGTTTCCTTGTAATATATCATTAATTAAAAATCAAGTCATGATGATACCTACAATATGGTTACTAGTGTAATAATGAGACAACAAGAGGTTAGCTGCAGTAGTAATGATGAAACTAAAAGTTCAGAAGTTATTACTACAGAAAATTTCTTAAATCTTCCCCCATATTGAGCCCATTGGGGATTCTAGTATCTAACATTAGGATATATTTGTCTGAGCTGTTTCTCTTTGTTACCTCCCCTGATGTTTTTGGGTACAGAATCTATAACATAGTGGCTCAGATCATTCAAGTTTTTAGCATGAACGAGTTTAAAATGTCGGGCAACTGGGTAGTTATCGTCAGAATTTACTATAGCTCTCAAATGCTGCAAAATGCGAACATAAGCTTGTAAATTTGTACTTACCACATATTTTAATTTGCAGGAACATTCAAGAATATATACAACATGGTCTGTGCGACATGTGTATAAGCCTTGAATTTTGGTGGGAGTTGACTGAACAATAGATTGATATTCGGTGGTGTTAACACCGAACTTACAAGCTCTGCATGAGATGCACTTATAGAATCCCGTTCTGTTAGATAACCATTTCCTTTTGATTGCTACTTCTGGGCTAGATTTAACTAGTGCATCTCTCATAGAGGGTCCCTGTCTGAACGTAATGCATGGTTGTGCAGGGAGCATTACTGATAAAGTATTATCTGTCTTTAGGATGGGCCAATGCTTTTTAATTATAGCCCTTACCTTTCTCTCTTCTATGTTGTAAGTTCTTATAAGTCTAATAGGTTCCAGGGCTAGAGGGTCACCTCCAACATCTTTGCCTATTTTTAAACTACCAGAATTCACATTATTGAGAAATTCATCTCTAGATTGGCATTTGGCTTTATCTTTAGCTGCAATAAGGTTTAGCTTACTGTAGGCCCTTGCCAGAAACCTCCCAACGCTTCTGTTTGACAGATTTCTAAATCAATGGGTGAACTACATATCCTGCGCATCCTTAAGAACTCCCCATAGGGAATACTTTTAATCAAGTGCCCAGGATGTGCGCTGTCGGCGTGCAGTATAGAATTGCCGGCCGTGGATTTACGATGTAATTTGGTCCCAATTTTCTGATTGTCAATGTAAATCTCTACATCCAAAAATTGGAATCTACTCTTGCTGATATTAGCAGTAAACTGTAGATTGAGTTCATTGAGATTAATGATTTTAACGAATTCCTCAGCTTTCCAGACCATACAAATATCATCTATAAAATGCCAAATGTTTACAATGTTGGATTCATACACATCCTTGAGGGTGCCCATGAGGATGTGCGCCTCCCACCACCCTACATGTAAACATGCATAGGTTGGAGAGAAGCACGCCCCCATTGCCACTCCCCTCAGCTGTTGATACAAGGATTTGTCAAATAGAAAATAATTATGTTTTATACAAACTTGAATCATTCTCAACAGCATTACATTATGATGGCGATTTTCGATATTGCGTTGATCCAGAAAATATTTAACTGCCGCCATACCATCTTTATGATGGATACTGGTATATAGGGCGCATTTGTCCATAGCAATCAAAACATAGTCGTTTTCCCACTTTACATAGTTCAATTTAGACAAAAAGTGACCTGTGTCTTTGATGAACGTAGGCAACTTTTCCACTATATCATGCAAAAAATAGTCCACATATTTAGAAATGGGTTCCATGAGGCTTTTCTGAGCCGAGATAATAGGTCGACCAGGTACTGGTTGGAGAATCATTTGTTAGAAAACCATGTTCCTCTTTACTTCACAATCCTTCTCTTTTCCATTGGTTCAGTTCTTTCGTGACCGTGTCCTTCAAGATTTTCATATCATTCATAGTTACTTTTCGATAACAGGAAATATCATTTAGGTGTCTTTCAGCTTCTTCCATGTACAACAAACGTGGCCATATAACAATGTTACCTCCTTTGTCAGCTTTGTTGATTATGAGGTTTGAGTTAGATCTTAATTTCTTCATTAAATTGAAGTACTGTTTATCCATGTATTTATGCCTGTTTTTCTTACTATTAGATATGTACTGTAATGCTTTAAGGTCTTCTGTTATTACATCATTGAAAATATCTATGGCATCTCTAGCCATCAATGGCATAAATGTGGAAGGTGGCTTGAATTTACTATGACAAGGCACATTGCTCCTTATTCCCATGATTGCAAGCTCCTCTTGAGTTGAATTCACTCTTGTCTCATATATAAATATATTATTTCTGAGTCTTAAACCTGACTCTTTTGAAATAATTTGGATCGTTGATTCTGTATAAAAACATGCAGCTATCTTCCCCCAATATCAGATAGAAGAAGTTCTTATTAGCAGGGTTTAAAAGGCTACGAAAGAGTCCAGCGAAGGCTGCCCAGAAATACAATTTAAAATCAGGAAAGCCCAGTCCTCCTTGATTATATGGGAGCTTTAGTAAGTCTATCGCTCGTCAAACTTTTTTGTAACCCCAGATGAAACTACTCAACACACCATCAAGTTTCCTTTTCGACTTGATGTTCTCCCACAATTTATCTGTCTCCCCCTGTTAGGTGAAATAGATATCGGAAGCAAACCGTTAAAAGGCATAGTCAATTACTGTCCAAAAGATATCGCCAATTCAGACTCGAGATTAGCTCCTGTTATTTCTCCATTTTCGATGCTAGCAACACTATCTATTGGGCCATCTATCGAGCTAGTACCTGTTAGACGTGATACTATTGTCTTTAGACCTCCTTTTGCCTGAACCCACCTGCGGAGAGGGCTACTAGCTGAGGTGTCTTTAGCGTGTGAAGATGACATTTGTTGTTGCTGATTATCATGTCCACTATGAGTTTTCTTCACGCCTCTCATTGTTTTAGACTTTGTATTATTCTTTTTACTAGAAGAAATGTTAGGTGACTCACTCTCAGCCCCTATACTCTCAGCTGGCCAAGGCACAGTACTTCTGGAAACTGCTGGTAAGTATTTTCTCTTTTCCCCCAGGAGCTTGGGGTTACCAGGTTCTTGTTGGAATCCTTGTATCTCTAACACAGCTCGCTCGACTCCTGAGCTGTTATCTCCATCTCCATCTCCAACCTGAACCTCTGCCTGAGCAGCTGGGTGCACCCCTCTATCTATATCAAGGCTCCCCCTGGAAGGATCTATGGCAATAGTGATAGAGGTCATAGAAGTGTCCGCTTGACTGAGGGGTTCTTTTTCTACGCAAAGAGCACAGAAACTCAGAATTTTTAGATAGAGTCCAGTTATTGTAGTTTTTCGGTTGGAAGAGTACACTCTGACACCAGCCAAGTGACCTAATTGGGCACCTTTTGGGGGTCAGGACCCACTCCAGCAGAGGCCAGCAACAGGGTACAGGCAGGTCCAGTTGGTGCTGGTCAGCTGGGCAGTTCCAGTGAAGACCTTTGGGATCTTGTTGTGCCCATGTCGCTGAAACAGAAGTCAGACAACTGGCACTTGGAATCAATTCTGGTACCCTGGATTCAACGCAAGCAGCTTCAGTCTTCCATCTTTAGACAGCAGGGCAGTCCTTCTTCTGAATCTTCCAGGAGTTTTCTGATGGGAAGTTCTGAGGGTGCCATGTTTCTACCTATTGCCAGTCTGTGTGTGGCTAAAACTAAACTGGTTCTGTTTAGTTCTTTCCTTCCCCTTGGTTCCAACCTTTCTAGGCCAATAAAGGGCAGGCATACAGAAGTCTGAGCTGAATTTGCCAGTGACAGGGCAGACATCTTCAGATGTGAGGAAGTACACGCCCCTAGGCCAGCCTGCTCAAGACACCCTTCACCACACCCAAGGCATTTCTGTCCATGTCTGGAAGGAATACACATCACATCACCGTAGAGTTATTACGTTTTTTTCTTCAGAATAGTGATTTAACATCTGGCTTTACCATTAAAAGTGATTTTAAATTACAATTCAGATGGATGGAAGAAGTATTTATCCATCTGCTCATAAACTGAAGTTATCAATTATGAAGTGTTTAAGGTAACCCATTGTTGATCTTTGGGAGATAAAGCGTGGCTAGAGTGAACAACGACTTTGAGGGGTTTTCACTTCCAGGACATGTAAAACTTCCATGTCCTGCTTTTTAATTACCATGCACCCTGCCCTGTGGGTCTTTAGGGCTTAGCTTAGGGGTAGCTTTCAGTACTAAAAAGGAAGGTGTAGGCATAGTGTTAGAAATAGGGGTCTCTAGTTGACAGTGGTATACACCTAGTCCAAGTGCAGTCTCTTCCTTCTAGTCAGGATAAAAGGATTAAATACCCACGATAACCCATGCTCACCCCCTCGGTTGTTTGGCACGAGCAGTCAGTCCTATCTCAGAGGCTATTCGTAAAGTATTTTTACCTAGCACACACAGTAACCCAATTAAAACAACACAAATGGACATCAAAGTTTAGAAAAAATGAAGTATCTTTACCTAAACCAAACAAGATCAAAACCACAAAAATCCAACATACAGAACTCAAAATATGACTTTATAAAGGTTTCAAGCAATTCTGTCCTTAGAACTCTATGGTAGCGGTGGAAATCTGGATACAGTGGAGGTCTATGCGGCAGCAGCAAACAGGTGCTGCATGAATTTCTTCCGCCACAGTCCCACAATTTGTCGATTCTTTCTGCCGCACAGCTGGGCCTGCGTCAGAATCAGTGCTGTGCTCTCAGACTTCGGAGACATGGTCTATGGTGGTTTCTTCGGCCATCGACAGGCGATGCTTTGATTTCTTTGGCTGCACAGCAGCGGTGCGTGGGAATTTCTCCTGCATGGCAGAGCTGTGTCAGAAAAGCATGTGCTGTAAAGGCAATGTGACAATTTTAGAGTCTTTTGCAGCTTTTTGTAGCAGGAAACACCTCCAAGGGCAGAGAATTGGAGTTGGCACTGCCAGGCAGATAAGAACTCTCAGCAGTGGAGTTCAGCAATGCTGCAGGTGAAGTCTTTGATGGCCATGAGACTTCCAAAAGAAGATAAGCACGCACAAGCTTTTGGAGAAATTTGGAAAAGCAAGATACAGAGCAAAGTCCAGTCCTTTCACTCCCCAGAGATAGAAGCATCAACTGCAGGCCAACTAAGTAAAGCAATACAGCAAAAGGGCAGTACTCGTCCTGACAGCTCTTCAACTCTTCTACTTGGCAGAGTCATCAGTTCCATAAGTGTTCTAAAAGACTGGCCTTTTAGGTCCAATACTTATAATCATTTTGGCCTTTGAAGTAGGCATTCTTCAAAGGATTATCTTTGTAGTGTACAAGTTCTGCTCGGTCTTGGCTCCAGACAAACTCCATGGGGGTGTGAGAGGCCAGGCACAGCCCTATTCAGGTGTCAGTGACACATCCTCCCACCACTCTAGCTCAGGAAGACCCATTAACCTGGTGATGGGCCATCAGGATAAGCGGGGCACACCTCAACTCCCTTTGTGTGACTGTCTTGAGGGAATGCACAAACAGGCCCATGTAGTCTAAACCAATTTCACAGGTAGGCAGAGACACAGAATGGTAAAGCAAGAAAATACCCCCTTTCTAAAAGTGGCATTTTCAAACATGCAATCTTTAAAAACCAACTTTACTAAAAGATGTATTTTTAAATTGTGAGTTCAGGGAACCTAAACTCCAAATCTCTATCTCTTCCTTATCGAAAGTTACACTTGTAGGATATTACAAGGCAGCCCCAATCATAACCTATTGGCCTTTCAATAGGAAAAAAAACTACATTGACAGAATTTCACTATCAGTACATATGAAACAAACCAGTAGATGTCCTACATTTCATATATACTGCACCCTGCCCATGGGGGTACCTTGGGCCTACCTTAGGGGTGCCTTACATGTAGTATAAGGGAAGGTTAGGGCCTGGCAAGTGGGTACACTTGCCAGGTTGACATCGCAGTTTAAAACTGCACTTACAGACACTGCAATGGCATGTCTGAGACAAGTTTACAGGTCTACTCTTGTGGGTGGCACAACCAGTGCTGCAGGCCCACTAGTAGCATTTGATTTACAGGCCCCGAACACACACTATGCACTTTAATAGGGAGTTTACTAGTGAATCAAATATGACAATCATGAATAACCAATCAGAATCACAAGTTACACAGGGAGCATATGCGTTTTAGCACTGATTAGCAGTGGTAAAGTGCCCATAGTCCTAAAGTCAGCAAAAACAGGTCAGAAAAAATAAGAGGCAAGATACAAAAAGTCAGGAAATAAACCTGCAAAAAGGGCCAGGTCCAACACATAGCAAAAGAGTTATTTTACCAGGTCGAAATTAAAGTTTATAACTGCACTACAGTCTGCAGTGACACACCTGAGACATGTTTCACAGAATATCAAGTTGGAAATGTCGACTTACACAAATGTTGACTCAGAAATATCGACAGCAAGAATATCGAGGTCAAGAATATCGAATTTAAAGTAAGAAATATTGTTTAAAAAAATATGCAAGTCATTAAGATTGTTTGCAAAAATATAGATGTTTAAAATATTGATTTTTTAATTAGTGTTATGAATTTTAGAGACAGATTTACGTTGCCTGATGCATCTCTGCAAATCGGCAGAGATGCGGCAGGAAAGATACGGCACGCAAGTTCATCCTTGCGCCACCCATGATGCGCCGCATGAATGAACAGAAGCGTGTCGCATCTTGGGCGTAAAGTTGGCGCAGTGCTGAAGTTGTGTTGCGTGCAGCACGCAACTCCAGCCCTTTTCCAACTTGCCCTATCGTTAACATGGTGCGTCAAGCCTTACGCCTGCTTCAAGCAGGCACAGGGTTTTGACGCATCAGCGTTGGGAAAGTGACTCAGTGAAATCTTGTAGATTTCACTGAGTCACTTTTCAGGGGCGTTCCTGCGACGGAACGCCCCCCCCGGCACGCACCGGAACGCCTACATGAAACCTGACGCAGGTTTCATGTGGCGCAGGGCCTTACACCGTGACGCATCTCCATAGATGTGTCACGTTGTAAATGCTTCGTAGGGATGCGCCACGTTTACGCCGCCTTGCGTGACGCAACAGCGTCATAAACGTGGCGCAAGGGGCTTGTAAATCTGCCCCTTAGTTTATATTTTAAATGTATGTAATGTATGTTTTTTTGTATAAGTATTGTTTAAGTTTTAATATATATGTTAAATTTTTGTAGTTATGAATTTTATTTTAATTAAATTTAGCATTTTGTAATTCTGTAGCGGGTTGTGGGTTTATAGGGGAAAACGGTGGGAAGTAATTTAATTATAATAAATTAATGATTATTTTGATTTATTTAATTTAGATTTTATAGCGTTAGTTGTGTGAAGTCATTTACTTGTAATTGATTATGAATTGGTTGTTAATTAATATTAATTAATTAATTGATCATTAATTATGGTAATTGTGCAATTATTTTTAGGTGCAGATTGTGGGGTTTATAGGGGTAAAAGGTAGGACATAATTTATTTTTGATTACTTAATAATTAGTTGTTTATATTAATTAATTAATTGAAAATTAATTATGGAAATTCTGTTATTAGTTTTAGGTGTAGGGTGTGGGGTTTATAGGGATAAAGGATGGGAAGTAATTTATGTTTAATTAATTAATAATTCGATCTTGATTAATATGAATTAATTGATGGAAAATTAATTATGGAAATTGTTTCATTAATTTTAGGTGAGGGTTTTGAGGTTTATAAGGGTAAACGGTGGGAAGTAATTTACTTTTAATTAATTAATAATTAGTTGCTAATTTATATTAACTAATTAATTGATAATGCATTATGGTAATTGTGTGATTTTCTTTTAGGTGTGGGTTGTGGGGTTTATGGGGTAAAAGGTGGGAAATAATTTATTTTTAATTAATTAATAATTAGTTCTTAATTAATATTAATTAATTGATAGAAAATTAATTATGGAAACTATGTAATTATTTTAAGTGCAGGTTGTGGGGTTTATAGGGGTAAAGGGTGGGAAGTAATTTATGTTTAATTAATAATTAGTTGTTAATTTATATTAACTAATTAATTGATAATTAATTGTGGGGGAATTGTGTGATTTTCTTAGGTGTGGGTTGAGGGGTTTATGGGGTAAAGGGTGAAAAGTCATTTATGTTTAATTAATTGATCATTAGTGGTTACTTAATATTAATTGATTAATTAACTGAAAATTTAAAACTAACATTTGTGTAATTAATTAGGTTTGGGTTGTGGAGTTTATGGGGGTAAAGGGTGGAAAAGTAATGTTTGCACAATTAATTAAAAACGAGTTGATCATTAATATTAATAATTTGCTTATATTTATTTAGGGTATTTGTTTATATTTTTTGTGTGTTGGTTTTATTGTTATAGGCGTAGAGTGTGGTGAGTAAATACATGTTACTTACTTTATAATTAGTTGTTAAATACTATTCATTTTTTAATTGAATATAAGTTTTAATGGAGTAATACATTTCCTTACAGTTTCATTTTTGCTGTAGGTTGTGGGGATTATAGGGGTAAAGCGTGGGAAGTTAAATAATTTTTATGAGTTTTAATTTGTTTTTTATTTACTAATATTTCTTTAATTGGTAATTAATTATGTTAGCTGAGGAAGTACATTTTTTATAATTTTGATGTGGGTTATGAATTTTGTGGGAATATAGGGTAGGAAATAAAAAAGTAAATTTATGTAAATGTAAATTGATACTTGTATAGCGCACTACTCACCCGCAAGGGTCTCAAGGCACTTGTACAAATACCGCTGTGGAACCCATCCTAGCTTTCCCTGTGAGGCGTCCACTCCTGGGCACCCCCAAGGTGGAGGCCAGGCATCCTTAGCGTTGTGGGGGCCATTGTGGAGATTAAGCAAGCTATTGCCCAGAGTTGCAGAGTGGGACTCCATGATTGGAATAGGCACCGAGGCGAGAATTATCAGGTCCGTGGAATTTTGAGCCCAAGACCCACCAAGGTGGGGAATTGAACCCTGGTCCCGGGCTAGACCTCTGCATCAGGGTCTGCAGCTCTAACCATTGACCCACACTTTTCCACACAATTTATGTAATTAATATTTTTGTTTCTAAATAATGTTTGATTAAAAATATGTATTTGTTTGGAAGTTATTGTTATTGTATTTTATATAATATGTGTAGGTATTTGTTATATGAATTTAACATTATAATATGTGTTGATATTAAATATATTTGTATTTGAATTGTTAACACATTTATATATTTTTTAATTTCTTTTGTTTTTTAATATTTGTATGGTTAAAATGTTGTTTGTTTCAATTTTGAACTGACTGGAGTGAGAATATTAATTGTTACTCCTCTGCAATCCAACACTTTCCCTACTGTTGCACTCACTGAAGTGGGAATAGTATACAACACTTTCCCTACTTTTACAATTATTGGAGTGGGAATAGTCATTTTTATCCCACCACTATCCAACACTTTCCCTCTGTTGCACTTACTGGAGTGGGAATAGTATTTTTTACCCCCCCCCCCCGCTTTCCAACACTTTCCCTACAGTTACACCCACTGGAGTGGGAATAGTAATTTTACCCCTCAGCAATCAACACTATCTCTACTGTTACACTCACTGGAGTGGGAATAGTAATTTTTACCCCTCCGCTATCCAACACTTTCCCTACAGTTACACCCACTGGAGTGGGAATAGTAATTTTTACCCCTCCGCTGTACAACACTTTCCCTACTGTTACACTCACTGGAGTGTGAATAGTAATTTTAACTCTACACTATCCAACACTTTCTCTAATGTTGCACTCACTGGAGTGGGTATAGTAATTTTTACCCCTCCGCTATCCAACACTTTCCTTACTGTTACACCCACTGGAGTGGGAATAGTAATTTTTACCCCTCCGCTGTCCAACACTTTCCCTACTGTTGCGCTCACTGGAGTTGGAATAGTAATTTTTACCGCTCAGCTATCCAATACTTTCCCTACTGTTACACTCAGTGGAGTTGGAATAGTAATTTCTACCCCTCCGCTATCCAACACTTTCCCTACAGTTGCACTCACTGAAGTGGGAATAGTCATTTTTACCCCTCTGCTATCCAACACTTTCCCTACTGTTGAACTCACTGGAGTGGGACATTTAAATTTGAATATTTTTAAATAGCTTAATGTTTTAATTTATAGTAGAATGTTATTTTTTATTAGATGTTATGTTATCAGAACACACACACGCACACACACATATACCTATATATATATATATATATATATATATATATATATATATATAGATTATATATATATATGTACATTTTTATATAATTAAAATGTTTTAATTTTAATTTTTAAATTATAAAATAAATTATTTAAAAATTAACAGTTTATTAATTGTTTCAAATTAAATATATGTGAATTATGATATATGTGTGTTTAACGTTTTAAATTAAGTTTATTTATTATAATGGTTTAAATTTAAATTGATATTAAATCTACATTATTTTTTATATTAATTTTACCATTTATTGTTTAACATATTTATTATTTTATTGTATATATATATATATATATTCACTGAAAAAACCATAGGTTTCAGGTCATATATAGTTATGAATTAGCATTTAAAAAACCATTGAAATTGCTCCTATATAGTTAGCTGTACTAACTATATTTTGTGCACCCGCAATCCACTGCTGATGATGTGCCATATTACATCATTCATGACATGGTCAGTGACATCACTGATGACGGCTAGGATAGCCTCGTTCAATGAGGCGGTCCATAAGGTTCTCCGATTGCTCCATGTAATCCTCCTTCTTGCTGCAATTACGGCGGATCCTCAAAAATTGTCTGAAGGGCAGATTGTCCCTACGGCCCCTCGGGTGGTGACTGGAGTATTGAAGTAATGAATTCCTGTGAAAGGCATGCTGATTGGCTGCCACTGTCTGTCAACACTCCAAAGCAGGAAGTGTTGGCAGCCATCTTGTGCCTCAGTAGAACCAAGGCACAAGAAAGCAGTGAAACAAAGGTGCACAAAATGCAAAGGGGGCAGGGTAGAAGCACACTGACCCCCTAGGCCTGCTCAGGGGGTCCCACAAGGCCCCCCCAGGCCCCTCCCAATTTTTTTTCCTGGAAAATCGCAGGGTACGGGTACCGCACGTGTACCGTACGCGTACGTACGTGTATGGTGCGCGTACGGTGCGCGTACCCCCGCGATTTTCTGAAAAAAAAATTGGTGGAGGGCTTTGGGGGGCCTTGTGGGACCCCCTGAGCAGGCCTAGGGGGTCAGGGTGCTTCTACCCTGCCCCTTTTTGAGTTCTACACATTTGTTTTTCTGCTTTCCTGTGCCTCAGTCTACCGAGGCACAAGATGGCTGCCAACGATTTCTGTTTTAGAGTGTTGACAGACAGTGGCAGCCAATCAGCATGCAGCTCATACTCGGGAAGGTACCAAGTACAGTAAGCTTACAGTGCACTCACGGTGTCCCACCCATAGATATATCATTTGGGAAAATTAAATTTTCTCAACAACTACTGGAGCGATTTTCACCAAATATAAAAAAGGCACTACTGCATACCAGTCCCTACCATTTTGCCAAGTGTGGTGTAATTCCATTCAGCCGTTCAGGCTGTAGCCGTATCTAAAGGTCCTATGGAAAATTGCATTGGGCTACATTTCACATTCAATTTTTTCAAAAACTACTGGAGGGATTTACACCAAACATACAAAAGGCACTGCTGCATACCAGTCCCTACCATTTTGCCAAATCTGGTGTAAATCCGTTCAGCCGTTCGAGCTGTAGCCTTGTCAGAATGTCCCAATGGAAATTAACATGGGGAAAACACGTTTTGGGACCCCCCTTTTTTCTCGGCCCACGCTTGACGAATCCCCCCAAAACTTTCAGGGAAGGAGTGTAGCGCAGCGAGGCAAATTTAAGGAAAATTACAGGCAGATCCTTCAACGGCGTCAAAGTTATCCCAATAGAATGTTCGGAATTTCCTATGGTAACTAGGTCCTAACTATATATACCTACTGGTGACCGCCAGTAGGTAATATATATATATATATATATATATATATATATATATATATATTACCTACTGGCGGTCACCAGTAGGTATATATAGTTAGGACCTAGTTACCATAGGAAATTCCGAACATTCTATTGGGATAACTTTGACGCCGTTGAAGGATCTGCCTGTAATTTTCCTTAAATTTGCCTCGCTGCGCTACACTCCTTCCCTGAAAGTTTTGGGGGGATTCGTCAAGCGTGGGCCGAGATATATATATATATATACATATATATATATATATATATATATATATATATATATATATATATATATATATATATATATATATATATATATATATATATATATATATATATATATATATATATATATATATATCTCCAAAACCAAGTTTGCCTGGAAGAAAGAGGGGCCCACGAGCAAGGTAAAGATTTCAGCTTTTAATTCTTTGTCAGGATCGCAGCTTGCGAAATGGAGGCAAATACAGCAAATTCAATGAAAAGTCAGCCTGACGCGTTTCCTATTGCTACTTCTTGAGAGGCACTGACTCGAGCTGCAAGGCAGGCATTCTTTAGGCAAAACCACGGCACAAGTACCCGCCCAAGTGGGCGTTGCCGGGCGCAGGGCTTCATGGTACCTGTAGTGTGATGTCCTGTCCTCCTTCAGTGAGTGGTCTGCCTTGGAGCACACTGTTGATGAAGAGGTGAGACCACAGTGGGGTATGCACAGTCACATCACAACTCCGCAGCTGTCCATTATCCCCATCAAACGCTCCTTGCTCCCACATTGGTGGTGTTGTAGGCGTCTCCATGGGGGGCTAGAACAGCCCCAGGGCTGACCTCTGCGGTTCAGGCACGCCGCTGAAATATCCAAAACCAAGTTTGCCTGGAAGAAAGAGGGGCCCACGGGCAAGGTAAAGATTTCAGCTTTTAATTCTTTGTCAGGATCGCAGCTTGCGAAATGGATGCAAATACAGCAAATTCAATGAAAAGTCAGCCTGACGCGTTTCCTATTGCTACTTCTTGAGAGGCACTGACTCGAGCTGCAAGGCAGGCATTCTTTAGGCAAAACCACGGCACAAGTACCCGCCCAGGTGGGCGTTGCCGGTCGCAGGGCTTCATGGTACCTGTAGTGTGATGTCCTGTCTTCCTTCAGTGAGTGGTCTGCCTTGGAGCACACTGTTGATGAAGAGGTGAGACCACAGTGGGGTATGCAGAGTCACATCACAACTCCGCAGTTGTCCATTATCCCCAACAAACGCTCCTTGCTTCCACATTGGTGGCGTTGTAGGCATCTCCGTGGGGGGCTGGAACAGCCCTAGGGCTGACCTCCACAGCTCAGGCACGCAGCTGAAATATCCAAAACCAAGTATATATATATATATATATATATAAAATTCAATATTTTGTACAAGTATATTTTTTTACATTTATGTTTTTTCCCAATATTTGTGTACTTACCTGATAGGGAGTCGATATTTTTGCATTCTATATTTTTGCATCAATATTTTTTACTTCTATATTTTTAACATCAGTATTTTGACAGTGAACCTTTTCACAGTGCTACTTTAGTAGGTGGCACAATGAGTGCCTTACCCCACTTGTAACCTTGAATCTAAAGGTCCAGGGCACATATAGTACCAGTCATCAGGGACTTATCAGTAAATTAAATGTTCCAAGTAGGTGTATACCAATTATACCTTGTTTGGAAGGGAAAGCACATGCACTTTACCTCTGGTTAGCAGATTTAAAGTGCACAAAGCCCTAATGCCAACAAAGCGGAGTCTGAAAAATAGAATAGTGAAGGCAAACATCTGAGGGAATACCACACAAAACGAAGGCCATTCCAACAGATGGTAAGAACGGCACTCTTCTGAAACCTCAACAGGTTTCAAGAAACTATCAAACCTCCTAAAAATGAAATAGACGCAAATTTCATTCCTCCAGTTCTCCTTTAAACAAGTTAAATAAGTGAGGCCCCAAATTATCAAAACAAATATTCTATCAAATTCAGCCTTATCTCGTCTCTTTAGGGGGGCTTATTATTAGATAGTTGAAATATAAGTTGTTTCCTCTTTTCCTCTATAAATGTGTCGATTGAAGCTGCACCTATGCAAGAAAACGCCACTTCGTTGCCCTCCCTCTATACTATATTATTGTTGATTGAAAACTTCCATCATGACTCTAATGCCGCAGGCTTTGCACCCAGGCTACATTTTTATGAAAATAACAATTGTTTGAATACATTTCTTGCTACCTCGCAATTTTAATTGTGCTTCACATGATCCGCCTAATTTGTCCTCTGTGCTACTGGTATGAGTTGCAGCTCCAGATTTACTTATTTGGAGTCCTCCCATGTCTGTGCCTTTGTCACCGAGGCCAACATGTGACGTCTGATTGTACACTTCAAGACATTCCAAACAATAGCTGCCCCACCAATACTCTTCTTTAATTTACAATATTGTAAATTAGTTGAACAACATCACTCTTAAATTCACTGTAAAGCTAGAGTGGTACCTAACCTCCATCTGCATTTACCTTCTATGAGATCTAGTTTAATATGTAGTGAAGTTTGTATATTTGAATATCTTGGATAGAAATATAACCTGAAATACATATAGGGGGCGATTCCGATTCGGGAGAAACGAGATATAAACACCCTTTGAGTGGAAAAAGCATCCCACTAGAGGATCAGAATCAGCATCCATAATATCAGAGGCCAGGAAGCGGGCTGTTTGCCAAGAACTCTCATCAGCACCATATCCCTCCTGCCATTTACATAATTGTGGCCAAAGTGTCAATAAATCATATGCCTCCCAGAGCTGCTGCTTTGGTGTGTGTGTGGACCATAACTGCTTTCTGCTAACCCGGAATCAGAATGCAAATACCCATTTTTTGTGGAAACTCTTGACTGCCTTCAGAGAGGCGATAATGGTGCTACTTTTAAACACATAGGAGGTGCCTGGCCTGGAAAGCAAGACTTTTTATCCTCAGTCTTAGAGAAAATTAATTTCTCCCCTAATTACTCAGGTTAATTGTTTCTAATCTGTTCTTCAAATCACTGATTATACTTAATAATCAGAATTGTGGACAGATGTATATTATGCAGGGCATATGCCATGGATGTACCATGTGTCCTTCTTGCCCATCTAGAAAATTAAATTATATGCAGATGATACTACCCTAATTTTGAAGGCTGAAAAGAGTAATCTGCAGCTTCTGTTGAATCTTACTTTAGAAATATATTACGCTGGGTGGGTACAAAATTAATCCACATCAAGTGGAAATGTCACTTTTTAATGCTTCTAATAAAGTTCTACAGGATCCTGGAAATATTTAGTACAAGATACATAACAGGGATACTTGGAAAGTTATGTATCCAATGATTCTATAGCATTATATGCATTTAATTATATTTCTCTGTTTTGAAGATTAAGGAATATATTGGGGGAGAGCCAGGTATTAACTCGGATACTAGTAAAAAGTTGATTCTTCTGATATTTTTCTGTATATTTCAAGGTCCTCTGGGCCTCTTGAAACACTCCTTTCTAGTAAACATAATGAAGAGACTCATGATACATTTGGGCATTATGGGTAGTAGCAAAGAAAAAAATTAGATTTGATAAATGACGTCATCTCTTGAAGTGAATGAGGATGCTGGGCCTTTCTGGGACTTCTTCTCTGCTATTGAAAGTCTGAGCAGGCTGCCTTGCATTAATTTTTCCTGGTGACATGAATTTACTGATTTGAAACTTATTATTTTTCTTCGGACATCGTAGTGTCCACCCCATCCACTGGATATTTTTGTGAGATTTGAAAGTAGTCCACTATAAGATATAATAATAATTAAAATGTCACTGGAGTACTCAAGTTTAATATTTACTAGTTTAAGATTTTCATACCGAATATTGACCCATAAGAATACGTTAGTACAAGAATTTTGAGGACAGAATATCAAGGGAAAAACGTAAGTGCATATAAGGAAGTATTGGCTTACTATTCCTAACCCCATAGCTATATATCTTGACGATAAATGTACCATCTAGGTACATATATGTGGAGTTAGGCGTAGAAAATATAGACTTACTTACCTGTTGATATATATATATTTTTAAATGTTGTCCTCAATATTGTGCCCCATTGATATTCTGGGGTCAATATTCAAAGTGCACAACCTTGTTAAATAGTATAAAAGAGTGCTGAATAGCTGTGGCCCGTGCAGGTAAGAGCGGAAGGGCAGAGGGGCCATTTGGGGGGGGGGGGGATTTCGACAGACGATGACGAGGGAAAATTATTTATTTAATTTTCCCTGGTGGTCATCTGTCGAATCCCCCTAACCCGGTCCCACCGCCACACCGCTCTTACCTGCACGGGCCGTGGCTGGCACTGCATATTGCCTCTAAGTCACTAATTATCTGGAGATCAAGGAAAATAAAATCATTTCCAGTGGGCCACCTGCAGCCTTAGCTCCAGGGTAGTCTGGTCGATTTCCATATTTTGATGAGATGAAAGTGAAGCGTGCCAATAAATTGGCTATACAGAAGTAGATCTATTTGTTAGCTAAGCAATTGTAAGTTTCTCTCTGTAACCAATATATGATATTTTGACTGGGATGCCACGCCAAATTTAAAGATGCTCAGCTGTGAAAATATGGGGTTAATTCTATTTGAAATCAATTTTTAGTACCTGTGCGATTATTTCTTTCATTGTAAACATTTCATGTGGATTATACATAAATCAATACACTTGGGGGCTTGCGGAGTTTTAAGGACCTACGTGAGCCAAATCCCCTCCAAAAATAATGTTACACAAAAAGGGGCCACGGGTACAGATTAGGAGGAGGTTATTTAGCTATCTGAGTGTGCTCTGCCATGTATATAAACTAGGGGATTTCCCTTTTCATTATATTGTTCCCCTCACACACCAAAGGTGTCATGCTTCATCATAGGGGTGCCTCCTCACATGTAAGACCTAGCCTTCGCGTGGGATACAACCCCCTCTCTACGAGGGAGGAGCTCAGGGATGTTTTTAGTTGAGTTCAGGCAGGGTGTACCAAATCCCTATCTGAGGATGGCATGTGTATAAAAAGGTGCAGTGCTGTGGTGTGAAAGTTTAAAACTGGCTACAGGGTTAGCGATATTGTGACTTTATTCAGGTACCCGGCGTCTGGATTAAAAACAGTGAAGAGCTGATAATACAAGTGCCGACATTAGAGACAAATGTGTAGATCACTAGACTAACATGTTTCAGCCAGAAAAACCTATAATAGTGTCACAGCCTTTTTCAGGGTCAGTTGTTCAGCTACTGCAATAATTAAGTGAAAATGAACGTGAAAAAACATGTCAATGAAACAAGAGTATGATACTGAACCAGTATTTCTCACTGTTCAGTATGTACTGCATACAACCTATAATAAAGACAAAAGGCATGTTGTCACCAAATGAATATACTGCATAATAGTAGCATGAGTCAAACATACAGTTAAAACCTCCTGAGTGGTAATATTTCACAAACACATAAACATATTAGATCAATGTGCGGTGGTCAAAAGTGACGTGTGACTCACCACAGTGGGTTTGCGGAATTCACTACAACTGTCCCGGCATATTAGGCATGTGGTACGGGCATGAAAACCTGCCAAGAAGAGGTATATGATATTAAAAACAGGACATCCCAAGGGAGGAATGTTGAGATAGAGTATAAGTGTGACTGGAATGTCAGGTGGCCCATGGTACTACTCAGCAAGGGATGTATATGCAGAGTCGCTGTCAATTGAAGGCACAGTCATGGGTGTATGAACATAAAAGCGTACAAGCAGAAACACCGGGCGTTTGCCTCCAGTGGACGTGGTTTGGAAACCGGGGGAAAGGGGCCAGGTGGTGGTTACGGGAGGGAGAGAGAGGGAATGGTTCAATACTCAAAGGTCAGGGGTGTGAGGACCAGAAGGCCGGCATAGACCTCGTGGTCAACCAGGAGGTCAACGCCCGCATCATTAGGGCTGTTAACTTGGTGGCTGGAGCAGGATGAACCTCACCCACTTTCCATGCAGTGCACGCAATGAAATTAATTTTTTACTTCCCTGTATTTGGCCTTATTCGTAGTTTACTACCCCCCACCCTGCCCCTCCCTCGCCCCACGTCACCGCCCAGCAGCACTCCCACCACTGACCACTACTGAATGAGTGTCCAGTGCAGCGTTCAGTAGAACACCATTACGATGTGTGTGGGTCACTACACATTCTTTCTTGGGATAATATTCCAGAGGTGAGACCTCACATTTACATATTCTGTTAATGATGTCTGAGTCCCCATTAGTATGTGGCACTTGATGTATTCAAGTATTGTGAATTTTGTATCTAATTTTTGAACATTTTATCTGTTATCTACCTGAGGTGAGGAATCTGCGGTTAGAAATATCCATCAGACGAACAAGTTGCTTACCTTCAGTCGCGCTGTTTCTGATGGATACTTATGGGGTCATTAGGATGGAGGGCGGACTTTTTCTGCCCGCCACCCTATCGGGAAACGGGACCACCCGCCATAAGGGTGGGGGTCCCGTCGAGGCAATTAGGAAGTGCCCGCCCCAGTGGCGGGCGCATCCTGCCTTCCTGTCATTGTCTGAGTGCACCGCCCACCACAATGCCAGGAATTTACAAAAAGTGCCAGCATGGGATTTTGTTTGAAGATATTTATCACAGATAGCAGACAGTTGATTCTATGTCTTAGTTAGTCTGTTCAAACCTTATTGGTATCTGAAAAATTGTTCTTTAATCTAGCTTAATAGACAGAGAAGACATAAGAAGAAAGCAACATGGGAAATTTTCATATAAAAAATATTTATTTTATGTATATTTTGAGCAAAACAATTTGACGACCAAGTCCTGTACATTATCTGTTCTTAATTATACAAATAAGAGTCATTTGTTTTTCATTTACGCTGGTTTGGACTTTTTCTCAAATGAATTGTAGAAACAAGTTAATATTTTCTTGTTCATTTGAAAGTATGATGATTAATTTTCATTAATAACATGTCCCCCATGAATTTTTGCTCAAAATATATATAAAGAAATATTTTTTATATGAAAATTTCCGCCACCATATTAAACCCTTTTCTGCCAGGTCAACGAGTTGACCGAGCGGAAAAGCGGCAGACAGTCCCCCCGCCATAGTATTATGGTGGGGGAAATGGGTGGCGGGCAGGGTCGGATCATGGGCAGATTGCCACCGCCATGCGGGAGGTGGCAATCCGCCCGTGATCCTAATGGGCCCCTTAAAGTTTAGCTGACCACTGATCCTAACTCTCCTTCCTCCTCCCCATTCTCTGGAATGGACTTCTGTACATACTAATAAGATCCAAAATTAGGACTCACCATCATGTCACCTAGAATGTTTTCAAATTGCTCTGCATCTGAGGGCGCAGAGGAAGAAAGATTAAGAAACTTATGTAACCGGGCAGGAGTGCTCCTTATTTGCAGGCTCCGTCACTTCCATGGAGATACGAAGTCTCCACTGAGCCACACAGCACCACCTGATAATGCGATTTAATATTGCTGTTGAATTCTCCAGATCTGGTCTGTTGTCTGGGATGTTCTAATGGTGAGGAGTCTGCAGAGGCATAAGGTATCCACCAGAAATGGCGTTACCTAATTAACTTGCTCATTATTTTATATTATGCAAATTGTTTCAATTAAAGTAAACAAAGGCCTGAACACCCAGCACTGTTTTGTTTAATGGACAATCAGAATTAACAAAACAGCATCCTGGCGACATTGAGAGATAATTCCCGTGTAGAACTGCAACCTTGCACACCCCAATCACCCAGAAAAGAGCTTAAAAGAAATTAGCAAAATCATCCTATTTAACGTATGCTAAGTGACTGACACAGCAGTCACTGGTCATTTCAGCTGATTAAACCCGTGGATATTACATTGCAGAATAGGTCAAGTTGATGCCAAAAGCAAAGTTGGCAATGCATGACTTGCAGTGGCATTTGAACTCATTTCAATAAATTATATATTTTGTTTCCAATTCAACTGCATGCAGCTTCAAGCTACTGAAATGAGAGAAATTGCACACTTTATCTGTGAAGCAGCGCCCAGATCATTTTGGCAAAATGACCCAACTCTTCAAATAAAAAGAACCTTGCTCCTTTACCATGGGCTATTTTAAACATTGAACTTCTCAGGCCATCGTGTACAAAAAGAAGTGCTTAATATGTGCAGTGGGTTGAGCTGGTTGAAAGTATTGGCAACGGGCAAGGATTATTATATGGAGTTTAACATCAGGATACTGGGACTTACTCAGCAATGCCAGCAAAAGAGCAAAAAAAGTAGTAAAGGGAGGGTCAGATGAGAAAACGGTGGCAAAGGGAGAAAACACGAACAAGAAAAAAAAAACCTGCGAGAATTAAATAGAGAGACATGAAGTGTAGGATGGTGGTAGAGAAACACACGAGGCAGAATCAAGACTAGGCTGCCTTAGAATTTGGCAACCCTGCATTTGGCTTTTAAGGAAAACTTGGTGCATACATTTATTTATTTAAGTACCTGCAAAGCAGGGTTTGTGACGCATCAGGCTGCGTGTGGGCCTGTTTTACAGTGTTACAGCTCAAATCCATGACAGTGACGTAATACAGCCCTCCCCCCAACAACCTCTGCGATGCCAGGAGGCCCCCAAGCTTCAGGGGCCCCTCAGCACAGTACCCTGGCAGGAGAGGTCCTCATGGAGTCCAGAGGGGGGCCCTCCACGTACCTTGCAGGGGGGCCCCCTCAAGTATCGTTATGCCAATGCTTAAACTGCCTGTCTTTACAAGTTCAAAACTGCCACCATTTGCAAACATGTGCCACTTTCAAATTCACCAATGAGGGTAACTTTTTGGGTGCCTGGTTCCCCGGTTCCTGGGCCTATTTTCTGTCCCAGTCCGAACCTTCTGCTTCTCCGCAGTAGTGTTACGTGAATTATCGTGACACGTGCAGGTGCTTAAAAAATGTAATTGAACACTGCCCTCGTTTCTGATTTGGGAACTTCAGAAACGAGATTTCAATTACCTTCGCAGGGCACAGAAGGCGGAATAAATTCTGGGCTCAACGAGCGAATCATGGCGCGTGATTGATGTTAATTAGCGAGCAGATCTGTTGGCCGATATGAGAGAGAGACGCGGCGCACTACAGATCGTTAATTGCTACTTTGCTTTCAGCGTCATTCAGAACGGATTCCTGCTTCCTGCTTGTTCCTTCCGGCTTCAGAACATGATATTGATTCGAGCGCGGCACCGAACGGCAGCGCGAGGCACCTCATCAGAACACAAGACATGGACAGGCGTAACACAGGCCCCCGCAGCCCATGCGGTGCGGTGCGGTGCGGTGCGGGGGGGGGGGGCCCAGGCTCCAGGGGCCCCCCTCGCCGCCCAGTGTCATATGCCACCTGACATCAGAACAGAACTCCTGCAACACACTGCCGGGAAACAGGACACGTTTTACAAGCAACCATTTGTGTTTTTTTAAATGTAAAATGCTTCAGAAAATGTACTGTGTCTCTCTCTCCCAAACGTCAGCGTTTTCAATAGGGCACTCAGCCTCAGCCATAACAATATGATATTTCTTGCGACGGCCTCACGTTACGTGCCGTCAAGTGACCCTCTATTTTCCAACAGGAAGAGTCACTAATAGAAAGGCGGCAATTAAACGCGGGCAATAATGTTCCTTGGGCTCACTACTTCAATACTTTGTGCCGCAGTAGTTTGCTGCCCCATCATCACGCGGGACCACAGGCAGAGCAGTCAGCAGAAGAGGTCGGAAAGTCTTCTGTGCAGAGGGAAGATCTCTGGAAATATGAGTGCCTCCACAATGCCACTCTCGTCCCATCCGCAACTCAGGTCTGACAATTTATGTTGCTTTCTGACATTATGATGTCGATTTGCAACGTTAATAATAATTTAATGTTAGCAGGCTGCCTGAGCCTGCAAGTTAAGTAGAACTGCAGCGTGCTGGTGCTGCGGCAGATTGGGCTCAGAGTCAGAGCAGAGCTAACTGACATTGATTAAGATCAAATGAGACCCCGCAGGACCCTGTCATGGGGCCTCTGTAGTTCGTTTCCTTTGCATATTGTGTTCCATAGCTTTGTGCCCCGTATTTTCGGTCATCTGCCAGCATATCTTACATGTTTAAATTACTCTGTGTAATATATTCCACTTTTTAATGGACCAAGATGGCAAGCTGGAGTGTAGCATAGCAGACACATAGCAGGTGGTTCGCACTGAGCTATTCTGGACCGTGAGCCAATAAAAGGGCAAGATTACCAGGTGACTCGTAACACATGAGAACATGTACTGTAATCATGCCTTTTAATACATGTATTTATTTGTTTACATTTGTACCAAATTATACAGCTAGTTGATTCATGCTTTTATGTCTTGTTTGTATTTCTTGAGTTTGTATTGAGCTCATGCTACCAATGTAAGCTAAAAAGCAGCATTTAGATGGTGAGGCCTGTAGAAGCAAGTAAAAATGTATTACCAAACATGTTGCCGAGTAACCATTACATGGCGTTTTGTTACAAATACACAGGGTTTGCCTGATGCAGCTGCATGTGGTAGATTAAATCTCTTGAATAACATTTAGACCAAAAGTACATCTGGCCTGGGCCAGGCGATCAGTGAATTTATTGTGTATCAGGCCTGCTCCCTGCCTAACACGAGTTCAAGGAGATGCAGTCTTTGTTCATGGCAATTATTCCAGCTGGGCAAAAGGACCAGATATGGGATGGAGGGAGGAAGAGAAGGAGAGAGGGGTGGAGGGTAGAGAGTGTTTTTACTATAAATTTGAGGCTAGCGACATAAGGGCTGATCTGTAGATTGACAGGCTGTCTGTCAACACACCAAGTCAGTGGAGGACATTGCTTGCTTCACCACATTGCAGAGTACCACCAGTCATATTTAGATATCAGTGCCTGATGCGCATCGCCGGCTGTGGCAGTTGCGTTCTAAGGACAGCAGAATTCTGAAGGCATCATATTTAATTTGGACCATATGGAGAAAAAAAAACTGCTCCAGAAGACGGAATGAGTTTGGGAAAAGCAAAGAAAGCAATGACCCTGGAGCACAATCCGTTTCTTTGCTTGGCGGACGTGGGCAATGAAAATCAGTGTTGGTGGCTAAGCCCTAAGCAGTGCAGGGCTGCTGCTGACGGGCCACCAGGTTCCGATTTCTGACGGGTGAGCCAGGTGAAGTTCCATCTGCAGTGCTTCTCACTACTAAAAGGGAAGGGCTAATAGCGAGAGTGGTGGGGTGGGGTCCCCAGCCAATGTATTGCGGCCTTGCACTAGGCTAAACTCTGAATCACCCCTTGTGCCCAGCCAAGAGACAATGTATTCAGCTCACAATTTGGAGTGATAGCCAAGCACTGGAGGTCCCAGAGTAAAGGTCCGGAAAGGTGAAAGTGGTGGTGTAGGTAAGGTGAGGGGTTGGCCTAACGGTTAGGGCGTTCGACCGCGAATCTAGGGAACTGGGTTCTAGTCTCGGCAATGACGCTAAATTCTGGGCAAATCACTTAATCTCCCCGTTCCTAACAAAAATGAATGTGTCCTCATGTAACGCAACTGGTGCTATGTAAAACGCTCTAATACCCAATTCGGGTCATTTTCGCACTATATAAAACTCTGTAAAATAAAAATATACATTAATCCCCTGGGGTGGCACCTTCCCTGTTGCCAGCAGCTGTTTTTACGGCATGCAGCGCTCACTTTTATTACTACTTTGGGGACAAAGAAAGGTCTCTCTCCTTATATGCTGGTTACAGTCCAGCAATTAAAAACAGGAGTTCGATGTTCACAGCACATCTAGTTTAGAAGCTCTGTAGGTTTTAGGCCTCGCTCCGTGACCTCGGGTTCGGGGATGTTTCATTTTAATCCAACAATGCAGACGAGGAGTTTAGAAGAGAACAGGGGCCTGAATGAGCTATGGCTACCAAGTACTGGTGAAGAAACATTAAAAAAAAATACTATGAAAAATGCTGACGTTTTTATTGTGGGAATTGCAGCTAATGTAATGTAACTAGCAATGCGCTTAAAAACTGGATCGATTAACACTGAGATACCAACAAATGCAATGCATTTTTGTGTATTATAGAAATTACTAAATTTACTCAATGCCTTTAACTTCAAATACAGAAAGCCATTTCATTTTCATTTGAGTGCTATGGAAAGACCAAAAGTCCTCCCAGTATAGGTTAGATTAATTGTTTTAAATAAAATTAAGATCTTTTTGAGTCAAAGGCTAGTGGTTATGGCAGTGGTGTTTTTGTTTATTTGTTCCTCTGCAGTTTGTTGCTGGGGTGCATGAACCAACCAACGTACTAGCCCGCCACATATTTTAGTGAGCAATACCATCACTGCTGCACAAGTAGACTAAAGGAGTGAGCAAGAAAGCATGAAAGAAAGACAGTGAGGATGGAGGAGTGAGAGAGAGAAAGTGTGCAACAAAACTAAGAAGTGAAAGTAAGAAGGTGAACCAATAAAAAGAGGATTTCTAGACCATTACATTGCACACAAAAAAGAGTCATTTCTGTAATTTATCTCGATACGGGTGAGATAATGCATTTGTTCTTGCAATGAAGTCTCGCTCATAGTGTGACTTATGGCATTGGAATGTCACTCATGAGGACACTGAAAACATTTAAATGTCGCTTATGAGGCAGCAGAAAACTTGGCAGCTATGGCTGAGGGCTCTACTTTGCAGCAATCGCACTGTCTTCAGTCTGCACAAAATTGTGTTCAGCTTCATAAGTAAAGTCAGTACAGCAGAGATCTCGTCATTGCAGTGAGTTGCTGCCTGCAGTATGATTAGGTGCTTTGCAAGCCTTTTCACGATCTTAGAGTTTCTTGTTGCTCAAATGGGTATAGTTTATGTTATTTAAATGTTTCCCCTCGTCTTCGTTCATTGATTTTGCTCACGAGAAAGTGTCACTCATATTCGCTGAATGTCACTCATAATTACACTGTAATTATGAAAATGTCACACATAAGCAGTCTGAAACCTTGGCAGCTATGGTTTTGGTGAATGTGATGTAACCCGGCATCTGCACAGGTGTCATTCAAAGTGCTGGTTGTTCAGTCTTGCCTCTTTTTTTTGCACACACTGCACTGTAACTAAATGAAAATTAATCCATCATGTTGATTTGCATAGGGAAAGAAAAGTGTGGTATTATGAGTTTTGGATACATGATACATATCCATGGGTTGCTTTCAGTGTAAGTTAGCTGAGCCATCCGTTTCTAAAGAGCTGGGGGAGGGAAAGGCTAAAAAACATAATGAAAAATGAAGATAATATGGACACTTATTGCAGAAGGCCCTTTATGTAATATATGTATTTTTGTGGGTCTTGTTTACATGACTTAGATTGCCAATTCTTTACTTGATCTCTTACTCGGTTTTCATCCATCCAAATGTATTCTTAAATGACGGTGCTACAAAAATACAGACACACACTCTCCACAATATTCATTTTAATGAGGCTCCAACACAATCAATCATTCTCAGGACGTATGTAATGATTTGACAACATTTTTAAGGATAAAATCCTAAAAATGTGGTCCAGTTTTGATTCGACTGCAACGGTTTGTGGAAGCTCAGGGGGTGAAGTTATTTCCTATAAGCCTATTTTATATTTGACGGAATATCCTCCTATAACTACAGACACATCGAGATCCCCAATGAATACTGTTAAATCAGGCTCACCTTCCAACCCTTGCACCTCTGGGGGCATATTCACAAGTCCCTATCACCACCACAACATCACGTTCAGTGACGTTATGGTGGCGATAGGGTCCTCGCCTTATTCACAAGGCAGAGTTAAGCCCCTTAACATGGCTTACTGATGCCTTGTGAATAAGGCCCCCTTTTAAGCTGTGTTTAGCGTGAAAGGGCCGTGCAGTGGGTGTTGTGGTGGGCGTTCCACCGCAACTCCCATTCATTTTGACGCTGCCGCCTATTCACAAGGGCAGCGTAAATAGGAGGTAGCGCCAAAATTAAGACTAGGAAAACCCTGGTCTTAAGTTGACGAAACGAGGAGAAATGCTTTATTTCTCATTTTTGCTTTTTCCATGAGTGCTGCCTTGTGCAGCACACATGGAAAAAGCAAAATGCCACGAGTTGTTTATGTACAGGAAGGTGTCCCTTCCTGTACATAAACAAACCTTTTCTAAACATGCCGTTTTGTAACTTACATGTGTGCTGCATGAAGCAGCACACATGTAGGTAACAAACTGGATTTTAGGTTTGCTTATGTGCTGGAAGAGACACCTTCCTGCACATTAACAAACCTCCCTGCTTGTAGGCACCCTTGCACTCTGGTGCAAGGGTGCCAGCGTTGGTGCTAAGTTGTGAAACTTAGCACCATTGCAGGGGTAAACGCAAGGCTGCACCATATCCTTGTGAATGTGGTGCAGCTTTGTGTTTCCGGAGTAGCACAGAGAGGCGTTAAGCCAAGAAGGCTAACGCCTCTCTCCGTCACTTCCTTGTGAATATCTCCCTGGTTTTTACATTTTGCTATAGGTCTTGTGACCCCGAAACTCTCGGAAATTTGTAATAAGTCTTTGGCCTCTGCTGAACTTCTGCCGAGATGGAAACATGCTTTTGTGAAAAAATCTATGGATATGACTAGCTTCTCTACTTTCAGACCTATTTCTTTATTAACATTCCAAACTGAACTATTTGAAAAGTTTGTTAACTCTCAGTTAGAGTGACCAACCATCCGTAAATTTCTCGGACCGTCTGTCATTTTGGTGTCCTGTCCGTTAACCATAATCATTCCTTTCACGGACGCCTTTTGTCCATAATTTTGGAGATCAATTACAGCGAGCTGAGCTATTACCCTGAGAAGTGCCAGGAGATTAAAAGTTCTCAGGGTCTAGGTCGCACTTCTCTGCTGAACTCCAGAGGTTACAGCAGCCCCTCACTGAGCTCGCACAGACTGTAGACAGGCCCATTGTCATTCTGACTGAGGCTGATTATCCTCTTTCAAATGACAATGCGCCGTCTGCCTTTAGCATGTCTTGTGAGTGAGTGCCTTGGAGGCAGTAGATCGTAGTTTGTGATTGCAGAGGAGCTTTCCCCAAACTGAGTACTGTGGGGAACTTGCGGTCCTGTGTAATTTGCCAATGTTGCTCACTGAGAGTGAAGGGGCAGGAGCAGTGACTGGGCAAGGGGCAAGAACTGTGACAGGGCAGGAGAGGTGACAGGGCAGGAGAGGTGACGGGGCAGGACTTGAGAGGTGACGGGCCAGGCGCGTAAGATAGGCTCCCGCAGTGCGGGGTCCACCGAGCTGCAGGGGACCCCCTCAGCACAGTACTCAAGTCTGAGACCTCTGTAATAAATCCGAAGCGGGGGCCCCTCCGTGTACCTTGCAGGGGGGCCCCCTCAACTTTCGTTACGCCACTGGACATGGATTGCACTGTCAATGGTGGACATGGTTCAATTTCCATTAAGACTTTTCTGGGTTGGAACAGTGATTTAAGTGAATGAGAAATTTAGTACGTTCCACGTGTATCTTTTCTCCGGGTCTAACAAACTTAAATCACCCGGTGAGGGGCATGGGGCTGGCCTGGGTGCTGAGAACTATCTAAGAGGCAATTATATTCTCTTAATGTCCCCCCCAAAAGAAAACAAGCATTTTCAATGCAATAGGTCGCGTATTTATGAGAGTTTAAGCTATTGGCATTGACAATGTCTTTTATTTATATATTTTGATAATTAACACATAAATAAAAGGCATTGTCATGTACAAAGAAGCAGCCGCCATTGTCCTGGGTTGCTTAGAAAGTGAAATCACGCATGGCGTGCTGAATGTTGCAGGAAAGGATGTCGTGTCAGCAGGAGGAGAAAACTATTTAAAGAAAATAGGGGCATATTACCAAGCAATAGCGATAATTATCGCTATTGCTTGGTTAGAGACAAAAATTTACAGCAGCGCTGCGGCGATTTTTACCGCAAATAAACCTTGGTATTACCAAGGTTTAACGCAAATGCGGTAAAAATCGCCGCAAAGCATGAATATCGCTGAAAAGTCAGCGATATTCATGCATTAGCGAGCTAATGCTTTTAGCCATGTTATCCACCTCCCATTGGATAACATGGCTAAGAACTGCTCAGGGCAGGTGTTAGCTTTTGGAGATATTCCCGCTTAGCGCAAATATCTCCAAAAGTTGGTAATAGGAGATAGCGATGTTAGCGACTGTTTTCAGTCTCTAACATCTTGGCACGCCCACTTTGCATCTCATTAGTGATAAATATCACTGACATGCAAAGTGGGGCCCAAGATGGTCGCTATCTCCTACTAGCTGTTGCTAACTGGTGTTAGCGGCAGCTAGGTAATAGGGAGATAATTTTATCTCCGCTTTCTTGGCTTTTAAAGCCAAAAAAGCGGAGATAAACCCCCTTGATAATATGCCCCATAGTTCTTACAGACTAAATAAGACATACCATGTAACAATCGTAGTAAAAGGGCCAGTACTCATGGGCGGTTATGAATGAAGACAAGGCGATACTAAGGAGGGACTAACAAGCATATTAACTAATCAGAAGCCAGTATTTATGAAGGACAATGACACAAGCCAATGACAAATATGGGCGGAGAGTGGGTGGGGCTTCTATTCCATACTCCAATACAGCATGGCTCGCAAAGCGGCGCATGCACGGCCCAGGCGCGATCTAAAAAGTAAAAGTTTGCTGCGGCTGCCATGTACTGTGGTGTTTCCAACATCTTTAATGAACATGACTTTTCAGAGCCTCCAAAGATGAGGTGAAGGACACTTTGTGCAGTGGCTTCCAGCTTGTCTTCTCTGCCACCATGTGATGTCGGCTCTTCAATGGATGACAATGTAAAGGTCACCTATATTGTGTGAGTCACTTGGCTATCATGTGAGAGAGCAGGTATGGTTCTCTATAATGCCACATGCATCTTCTGGCTACTGTGATGCAGTAGGTAAGCCCCCTTTTCCCGCCACATAATCCATCGACTTGTTGTGAAGAAGAGATGATGGTTTGCCCAGTGCTTAACTTGTGTCAGGGGTTGTAAGTGGTCAGCAGCAGCACTCATTTTTAGGTACGGGACTTATTTTTCATCATTAGACATTGACCCAGAATAAAACTGATAGAGGCAGAAAAGAGAGATGGATGAAGGAAGAGGAAGATAAGAAAAGACTGACAAAGGGAGGAAGCAGGGATGAAAGAGAACCTGCAAGACATGAGCAGTGGCGTAACGAAACCTGAGGGGGCCCCCTGCAAAGTGCATGGAGGGGCCCCCTTCCAGACTTACTCATAGCTGCCAAGGTTTCAGATTGCTATGTGTGACATTTTCATAATTTCAATGCAATTATGAGTGACATTTCGACGAGTATGAGTGACACCTTCTTGCGAGCAAAAAAAAATCAAGCAATGAAGAAAGGGAAGTATCAAAATGTCAGAAATGAATTAGACCGAGGAACTCTAAGATCTTAAAACTGGTGCAAACAACTACGTGGGCTGACCCATAGTTACAATGAAGTTATGAAAATGTCACATATAGCAATCTGAAACCTTGGCAGCTATGGAGACTGGCCTGTTCCCTTACCTGGGAGAATGCCTGACCAAGAGTTAATGAACGCATTTGCCTCACTTATCATTGATGCTTCAGTCCTTCTGAAACAGACAGATGGAATCAGGAGCAGAAATCGAAGCTCTAAGCCGGCTGGGCCAGTTCAGCAGTATCCTTACTTAAAAGTAAGCCGAGAGGGTTAGTATTTATACATTAGAGGTTGCCTCCCCTTATCCCCCAGAACGGAAGAAGTAGCAACAGAGAGGCCCAGCCATCCCGGATTGACACTCCGAGGCCTTAGCCGACAGTCACGCAGCCACGCTTCTAAAATAGAGACTGAGTTAGTCATTAAAGACGAAGTGCGGGCACAGGGCAGCAAAGAGAGTGGCACCCCTAACCAACACCCTGGGAGTGCCCCCTTTGGCCCCTGGAGTGTGGAGGCAATGGCTTGTGACCCCAGCCTGCTCGGATTAGTGTTCTGAGGCCAGGGCTGCGCTAATAAAATTGCAGCTAAACAGCATTGCTAAAGGCCAAGCGGGACAGTGGAGCGGATGGCACCCCTGAGCCTCCTGCATGTGAGCTGACATAGACAGAGGCCACAATCTCTCTCAGTACACCTGTGAGCATGGTGGTGCTGTGGAGTGAGGGTCTGACTGCCCCAGCAAACACAAGACCCCGATCACTCGGCTGGAGCCCTCCAATACCTTCGGGCCGAGTTAGCGCTATTAAACGGCTCAACATTCAGTGGGACAGCACTGCGCATCAGGATATTAACCAGGCTAAAGTCAGACAATTAAAGGTGCCACTGCCGCCACCGGGCCAAAGCTGGCCTTAAGTACACTCACTCACAGAGGCATGTTCCGCTTGATGGGCATGATAATTAGACATTGAGGGCATGCCTGTGTGACCTTTAACTTGTTAAATTCCAATCAGACTGACTCGAGCAGACTCTTCACTGATAACGTAGAGTATTGTATAATGTAACAAGCATAAGTCGACTCAAGTGTTCTCTGTATGTTCTGCGGCAGTGCTGCACTGACTTTACTTGCGCGGCTGAATTAAGCTTTGTGCAGACTATAAACAGATCTGCTGTACGTAACTGTATGCAGGCTGAATGACTCACGGCTCCTAAAAGTAAATTACAGCTGGAAGACAAGAAGAAACAGTGCGTGACACTTCACTTACTTTGTCAGCTGCGAGCACCATTGATGGTGCAGGCCAGCTGCGACGATTGCCCTGGCATAGTCCCAGGCAGCGCCATCTGCACCTTCTGGTCATACCCCCCTTCAGGCTAAAACGCGCTGGAGGGACAAGATTCGCCACCTTAGGCCCCAAATTGTGGACCTCCTTAGAAGCTAGCGCATTCACAGACCTCATGAGATTCCATAAACTACTAAAAACGTGGTTATTCAAGCTGGCATACGATTAACACCTGAGTTTAACACCTTTAGATCAGCGCCAAGAAACCAACCTGGTGTACGTGCGCTCTACAAATAAAGATTAACATAACATTAACATAACATGGGCGCAGTCCAGATGGGACACTCCTCTCCAACCGACTTGCATAGCATTGGCAGAACTGGCTGCACTGGACTCGCTGCAGGTGGCACCTGAGCCGAGGCAGTCATGCTGATGCACCACCACCGCCGAATCATAACGCCGGCCGGGACGCTTGCTGAAAGCTGTAGCGGAAGGCCCACGGTGCTGGCTGCACAACAACTGAAACTATGCCACGCAGCCGCTCCCGCCCATGGCGCATATGGTGATTGGGCAAATTAAATCATGGGGCAGGCTCATCACGTCAAAGAAAACATTGTAGCTAGCCGGGAGCAGAGCTAGCCCCCTCAAGCCTGTTGGACGAGAAGAGCCAGCAGCCAAGTTAAGAGCTGTGCAGTCAGTGGAGCTCACTCTAGAGCTCTCGGGCTATGATACTGTGCTGAGGGGGCCCCCTGGAGCTTGGGGGGGCCCCTCGCACTGCGGGAGCTGCGGGGGCACTTGTTACGCCCCTGGACATGAGGTAGAAAGGAATTGTAATGGTGGGACAAGAAAGAGGCTTGAGGTGGAAATAAAACTATGCAGCCTTGGATTGAAACAAACCCATGTATCGGCTTCACTGGCTGCTAGCTCATAAGAAAAACTTTATGCCCCTGTACTTATCTATTTTTATTTTTTTATAAACTAGGCACTGGCAGAAGGCATATTGAACTCAGTAGTCAGAGCTTTAAATAGGATGAAAAAAATGGTGGGGTCTCTAATAGGGGTGTGGCCGATGTAATTAAGGACATGGTTTAAAACTCTGAAGCTAAAAATCTGCAGTTACTATAGTGTGCTGCCCCGAATGGTATTTTGCTGCTTCTATCCATTCATCCAGATCAATAAATCAAGTAACATTACACCTAGAACAAGTTTGGACTATTAGCTTTGTCAATGGTTATAAATTGCATAAGATTACTAAGCAATAACTATGACTTCGTTGTATATCATTGTGAAAATGTTTCAGTTCTTGTGCGCGAGGTTGAGGCGTACGGCTAGAGCTGCCGACTTTAGAGCTGAGAAAGCAGGTTCAAGCCTCACGTCGGCTCAACATCCTGTGATTCAAAACATGAATATGTCCTTGTGTGGTGGAGCTTATGTAAAGCACTCCAAGGTTGTGCTGTATAAAACTGAAAAAACAAAAATCTTTCAAGTTACATTAAAAGTAGTGACGGACGCAGAGTTAAGTTTTATGTTTTTTACTCTGAGGGTAAAAATGGAGAGCCCAATAAAGACCTGTCTGTGCGACTGCTTTTAAGAACTGCCGGTCAGACCCGGCCCACTTAAAGCCCTGTTGGGGGTCAAGCTATAATTGTTCCTGTGCATCTGTTGAATATTGGAAGATATGTCAAACTGTTCTGTGCATTTAGTGAGAATTGTGAGTGGAATATGACTGTTCCTGTGCATTGGTCAGGCAAATTCAATAAGTAAACAACTGTAGAAGTAAATTTTACTGAAAGCCTAATTACGAGTCTGGCAGTCCTTGGACCACCACCCTGGAGGTCCAACCGCCTCATTACGATGGTGGCGGTGGGACCGCCACAAGACCGGCGCCTCCTCTGGGATCCTGGATCCCGCTATGGCGGCAGTGCTAAAAGGGGCAGAAAATGGTGGCGGTTCTGATGCCTGCACCGCCAAGCAGATTTTGACCTGAACTTCCACCTCCCATTTCATGGCAGGGAGCCCACCAAGAAAAGGGTGGTGGAAATGCAGGCAAGGGGGCCCAAACAGGGCCCCTGGGCAAGTCTGCCCATGGGGTCCATGCAGGAGGCACATTGGCCCCCCTACAATTGTACCTTCATGCGTGCACTGTGTGGCATGCACAAAATTGTGTATGCCACACAGTGCTCCCAACATGGCAGCGGTCCCACAGTGGCGGCATGACCGCTGGTTGCAATCCTCAGTAAAAGCATGTCTCTGCCATGGGACCGCTGCCACGGCCCACCAGTCCAGCTTTATTATTGTAATTGAGCAGGTGGGGATGCCAATGGTTTGGTGGTCTTCCTGGGACCACCCTAGCCGTGGTCCTACAGGAAGACCGCCAAACTTATAACCGGGCCCTGAGTATTGTGATGATGGAGGATTGCTTCAGCACATCTACCAAGCATTGTGATAAAGGTGGGGGTGTTTTGCTTAAATCTCCTGAGTACTGAGATGAGTATTATTGCTCCCTGTACATGTACTGTATACTGTGTTGAGCATGGTTGCTCTCCACAGGTAGGATTGCTCCCTATAATTCTTGTGAGGAAATATACTAAGGGGCATATTATCATTCAGTTGCGGCACCCTTGTGCCACGTGAGGGAGCGCAAGAGCAACACAACTAATAAGGTCGATTTATCAAGCCACGCAAGGTCACCACCCATTGCCTTGAGGGGCTTGATTAATCTAGATTAACGCAATGCAGCACAAATCACTGCTATGTGTTACTCTGTTCCAGGGAGGTGTTCCATGGGTGGAGCATGGGTGTTCCCATGCATCCACCTATGGATTTTGGTGCATTAACAGATTTACCATTACTGGTAGACCTGGGAATACATCAAAATGCAACAAATTCCCAGATGAGGCGTACCGAGGAGAAAAACACTCTTGCTTGCAAAGCAGGCACACCTGGACCATGGAGGAAGGTTGCCTGCATTGGCACTAGGCATCACATTGTGCGCCAGCTCATGGAAATACAAGAACTGGTCATATAATGTTAAATATGGCACATTCCTTTCGGGGAGCGCAGCAAGGTTGGGGGGACTTCTTGCTAAATGTGCCCCTAAGGGTTTAGTTGTTCCATACGCATCTTCTGAGCAAATACACTAAGGGGGTAATTAGGATGGCTGGCGATAGCCACCGCCAGCCTGGCGGGGCAATCCACCCGCCATCCGCACCTAAATTCCCCCCGCCATGTTAGGATGGCCGGGGGGACCGCGGCGGACAGAAAGACCGTCTGCCGCTTTTCCGCCCCGTTCGCCTTGCGGCCGGGGCGGTAAAGGTTTAATATGGTGGCGGTGCAAATTAGCATGGCCCAAAACAGATGCCTTCCCATGACGGCAAAGCCATGCGGTCTTCACTTCGGGGCCTCCTGCGGGCCCCCGGAGTGAAGGACAGGTGGGGGGTGCACACGGGGGTACCTGTGGTACCCCCCTGCATTTGCATTAACAAAGCGGCTGGCACAGCGCGGTGCCTGCCGCTTTGTTAATGCATATGCATATATGCATTTTTAGCATTTGCACCGCCCACCACAATGCTAAAAATGCAGTGTGCGCCCGCCACAGTGGCGGGCACATCCTAATCTCCCCACGGGACCCCCACCCTTATGGCGGGCGGTCCCAAACACCAATAGGATGGCGGGCAGACTAAGTCCACCCGCCATCCTAATGACCCCTAAGGGTTTAAAGGTTCCCGATCCATCTGCTGAGCAAAGATACTAAGGATTGGATTGTTCTCTATTCATCTACTCAACTGTCAGATTTGAGCAGAATGGTTTCCTGCACATCTATCGAGCATTATATTGAGGAATTGTTGGTACATGCTTTCATCACTGTAACAGGAGCACAATAGCTTCATATGCATTTTGATGAGGGTTAAATTGATCCCTATAAATCCACTGAAGATTCCAATGAGGGTCTCGTGCATTTAATGAGCAATATGATGATGACATCATAGATCAACCTGTGTCTGATACTTAATATGATAAAGGCATGACTATTTTTATGCAATGAGGTCAAGACAGAATTGCTCCATGTGCATCTACTGAACATTCTGAGGTTTATACGATTTTCTGCACGCATAAATCCCTTCTGCCTTACTGTAGGTCCCCACCATTTGCCTGTTTTGTACCCTGATATTTGGACTCTAGATATCTGTGACCTTTCAGCCCATGTAATACTAATAACACATGTACTTCTGTTTATGTGATAAACTCTGCATCTCACACTGCCCTCAAACACTCAGAAAAATAAAATTCCAGCTTCAGGGCACTTTACCCGAAGGAGAGTAGGATTCTTTAAGACATCTTTAGTTTTCCTTTGTATGGTTCTCCTCAATAGTTTCTTGTGGGATGTGACATAAGCCTTACATATCCTTGGCCACTGTCCCCCTCAGCCGCACAGGCATATCTATAACACTCCATGTGTATCAGTGAGGTCTCCTCAATAGGTTCACCAGAAGTATGAGCAGGTTTCCACAGATATATATTCGGTCCAGAATACTCAGCAGCACTTCACTCCTAGCATCAACTCTTCAAACCCATGTGTTGTTCATTCCAGAACATGGCTACTCACAGGTATGGACAGTAGAAACCCCAAACACCCATCTTACTTAAATAAACGTATTTACAAAGAAATTATGTACTAAAAGAAAATAAAAAAATCTTGAATTATAGACTCATGCGAGTTGATGGAAAGCAAACCTACAGCGCATGCAGGTCAGCCATGGCCCGTGGAGGGAGTTTCAGTGGGGCGGAGAGGCGGGCGGGGGAGGGGCAGGGTGGCGGGTACAAAAAACTGGAGTAGGGATAATTGAAGGTAAGTAAACAATTTAATAAATAAAACGAATTTCGTAGTACGCCCTGCATCGCAAAATGGGTGCGCTACGAAATTCGTTTTATTTAATAAATAGGCAACTCACTCAAACAAGCCCATCAGTAGTCATACATTCGTTCGTCCCATTCTGAATTTGCATCCGCACCCAAATTCATACGCCACCTCACTCACCCTGCAGTCACTTCTCTTACCCTACTCTTGCACTGTTGCATCGCTCACCGTGCACTCACATGGGCACTCTTGTCACCCACACAGTGTGCAGCGTGTTAATGTGCCTGCTACAAAGAACGTGTACCATGCAGATCAGTAGCCCTCATCCTCCTAGACCTATCAGCGGTGTTCGACACAGTCTCCCACCGCACCCTAATACGCAGACTCTACGACGCAGGAATCCAGGACAAGGCCCTCGACTGGATCTGCTCCTTCCTCTCCGGCAGGACGCAACGGGTCAGACTCCCCCCTTTCCTCTCAGACTCCACACCTACCACCTGCGGAGTCCCCCAGGGCTCCTCAATCAGCCCGACGCTCTTCAACGTCTACATGGCTCCACTTGCCCCCATCGTCAGAATCTATGGACTCAACATCGTGTCATACGCAGACGACACCCAGCTCATCCTCTCCCTATGCAACGAGCCCAACACCGCCAGTCGCAACTTTCGAAAAGGCATGGAAGCCGTCGCCAAATGGATGAAAAACAGCTGCCTACAACTAAACACCAACAAAACAGAAGTACTCATCATGGGCCCAAACCCCGACGCCTGGAGCGACACCTGATGGCCCACCGCCCTCGGAAACCCGCCAACCCCCACAGACCACGCACGCAACCTGGGAATCATCCTGGACTCCGAGCTCAAAATGGACTGCCAGATCAACTCTGTCTCATCTTCCTGCTTCCACACCCTCCGCCTCCTTCGTAAGACCTTCAAATGGATCCCCTTCGAACACCGAAAGACAGTCACTCCCGCCCTGGTCACCAACAGACTCGACTACGGCAACGCACTCTACGCCGTAATAAACAAAAACCTCATCCGCAAGCTACAGAACATCCAGAACACCACCGCAAGACTGGTCCTCAACCTGCCAAAACACTGCCACGTCTCCCAGCACCTGCGCACACTCCACTGGCTCCCCGTCGAGGCGAGAATCACCTTTAAGATGCTCACCCACGCACACAAGGCCCTCCACGGCACCGGACCACCATACCTGAACAGCCGGCTCAAATTCCACGCACCCCAAAGGACCCTACGATCGGCCCAGCTCTCCTACGCCGAGGTCCCCCGCACCAGAAAGACCAGATCGGGAGGCCGCTCCTTCTCCTTCCTTGCGGCCAAAGCATGGAACGCCCTTCCGCTCCACCTCAGACAGACAACATCGCTCCCCATAATCGCAAGAAATCTCAAAATCTGGCTCTTCGACAGACCCCCTCCTTGATGGAATGGAACCTGCACCCCCCCCAACCCTAGCGCCTTGAGACCCTTACGGGTGAGTAGTTGCGCTTTAACAAACTCCTGATTGATTGATTGATTGATTGATTGAGATCACAGAACTGAGTGTGAGTAAACTATGAGAAGCGCTATACAAAATGAAATGTTTGTCAGAAAGGTGCTATAGAGAGATGAGGTGCATTGTTAAAGTGAGAGGTTGAATGGGGAGAGTTCAGATGTTGTAAAAAGGGGTGAAAGAAAATGGCCTGAAAGTGAGAGAAGGATCCGGGGTTAGGAGAGGAGAGAGGGATGGAAGGGAGGGGGTGAGAGGAAAGATGCATGGGTAAACTGCTTAACTCAGCACAAAACCGCCAGGTTTTTAAGGGACCACTGCCTCTCCTAGCCAGGGCCTGGTGAGCTTCTAATGTGGCAGCAAGTATTCCAGTGGAGTGGAAGGCCCTTCTCAAACGTTGACTAGAAATCTTTCTGATGTTAATTGCTGTATTTTGGTTATTAACGGGTACTAATGGGGTGAAATCTTTCCTCAGTGTTACTGTGTGTAAAAAAGTTCAAAATAATGAAGCACTGCTATCCCAAAATACGCGGCATCACATAACATCACTTACATATTCTTCCCACACAATTTAGTCAAGCCTGTTGCGTAATTTGGTCCTCACTTGCCTCATATTTCTAGTAGCCCTGCCTACAGGTTTAGAAATGTTTGTCGGGAGGGGGTCCTTACGCCTCAAAAAGTTGACAGGGGGGGTGTCGGCATCCAAAAGTTTGAAGACCTCTGTCTTAGTGTCTGTTGTAATGGTGATGCTGACCCATCAGAAACCATTGACTTGTTTTCTCAAAGCACTTGTGTACAATCCACGAGGCCTTCGCGTATTTATTTCTTTATTGTGGATTAGTGTATTTGTATATTAACTGTTAATATATTTGGAAGTATTTCAAATAAATAAAAGCTCTACAGAGTAAATATATGTCACAAATAAATTATATCAGTTTGGGTGTGTATCTAAGGGAATGGCTAATAGAATGATGGGCTCGAGAGGACAAATATTTGGTTGCAAAATAATAGTCGCACATTGTGACTAGTATTTCTGTATATAGTAAAGAATTTTAAGAACTGGCCTATCTACTAGTAGATTGGTTCCTAAAAAATCCAAATCATAGTGGATTACAATCGTACCTAACTTATGAATATTAAAGAGGCAGGTCGCAAATTGCAACTCATTATTATTGCTGGGCCTCACCAAGATGGTGGCCAGCGGGGGTCAGCAGACCACCAAGTATCTAATTGTTTTTATATAAAGCAAACTTTTTTTAATGAAGCAATCCCTTTTCCTTAAAGGGGAGTAAAGATGAATCCGACAACTTTATGTAATTTCTCCAGGTAAATGTATTCCATTTCAGAGGCACCAACCAGCGAGTCCTGGCTACTCTGCAACTGTCTCCAAACAGTTTTAAACCTCAGGAAACAATTCCAGAACCCTGATCAATGAGTTAAACTTGTATGCAGCCAATTGTGACTCAACAAAAGAAATATAACACATGTACAACAAGGGGCTGCGTTTAGAAATAAGGTTTTATATTTTATTTAATCTAACAGTTGTCTGTGGTGCTATGGACCACTGCATACTTTTCAACAAACTTTTATTTACAATAAGAAAAGGGATCACTTCCATTAAGTGAATCCATTACCACCACTTTTGAAGTGTTTGTATATTATCCATAGTATACTAATTGTGTATTTGAAAACTTGTTGTGTTTACATTTAAAAACCATCTAAACATTCTACACTGGCTTCTAATTTTTCAAAAATGCATTTGCTTTAAAGTCCTATGTTTTATGCATCAGTCTTATCACAATGTAGGATCTGTCTATCTTAGAAGCAAGTTTCTACTCAACTGTCCCTTACATTCCCAGAGATACTCTTCTACTTGTATCCATCCGGTCCATGATCCTTTTTCGCCTTGGTGGCAGGTCTTGTTCCTATCTTGCAGCTCAACTCTGGAATTTCCTTCCTCATAACATAAGAAACATATTTCAAACCATAAACTTTTCCGAAAGAATTAGCAAACTGGACTATTTGCCTAAGTCTTTCCAATTACGTGTTTGTCTTTCTCCCATAGTGCCAAGACACCCATACTTGGGTATTCTCTCAGCTTACAAGTACTTTTTCATTCATTCATTTGAATTTTCTGAATAGGCAGGTAGGAGCTATTGTGAATGACTGGGGAAGTTAAAGAGGATTTTCTTGTAAGGTTAATGGTAAAATAATATTTAAGGAGGCTATGGTACCAATCTATTTTATTAATAGCAAGAAGGCTTTTCAAATATTTGGTTTGTTGAAGTGAGCACATATTTCACATGTTCATGATTGTAGCTACATAATGGAGTTGAAAAAGATGCTTCCCTCGACCTTTTGCTCTCCTCTTTCCCGGTTGTCTGTTGATCTACATGCTTTCCTTAAGACTTTGAGTGCGTTTTACACTGTCATTCAGTGCCAAAGTGCTGTACTTGTCATATACCTACTGGTGATTGGTGTATACATGATTGGCTGATTCGAGTTAGTTGTAAGTCCCTTGTCTATGGGTAAGACATGTATCCAGGGCATGTACCTCGAATACTGCTGTTTAGCCTGTTGCACTGCTTGGGCATGTGCATGTGTGTGTTACATGCAAGGGTCATTGAATTGCACCAGATGGTGTGTTCGGTACAACGGGGCTTGCTTCTCGCATTGGATTAGCATGGAGGAATCTAGGGATAGGCTATTGAGCAGTATTTCCTATGTGCAGAATAGAAACAGTATAGTATTTGATATCAATGAGTATGTAATGGCAAATCCTCTCCGGTAGTGCGAGTGGATCCAAAATTACGTATGTGGAAATTTCACTTTGGGAAAGTGGGCATTTCGATGCTCGTGGCTCTGTGGGCCTGTGGGCCTGTCTCCATTTCATATCTGGGTGCTGGGGTGACAGCTACATCTGTGCATTACTGACAGAAGGACATACACTAGGGTCGCAAGGGAAACAGCAGACCTCTGAGGGGCCTTTCTGGGATGGTTATGTGGGGGTGGAATTGGGACCTGCATTCCAAAGTCTTGACCCCACTAAAGGTAGTGATCAAACCTCTTGGGGCAGGATGGCAGATAGGACAAAATTTAGAGAGGGTCTGTGTATTTCAAAGTTGGCCTTTTAAACTGATTGCATCGTCATTGGCCTTTGTGGGTATAACTACACTTTTAGATTTGGAACCATACTACACTGGTTCAGCGCTGGGACGTCGACAAGAGGAATCATTAGGACAGGAAGGACAGCAATTGGATTTTCCACAGACTTGTGGTGGCCTGGAGTTTGTCGTGCTCTTGGAAGGGGACTATCACTTGGTTGGTTTTGCATGTACGTTGCTTGTCTGCAGCTGAGGGCCAACTGTTGTGGCCCAGGTCCCCAAGTAGTCTTCAAAGGCTGGGTGGCTGGCCTCCTGTCCATGAGATCGCAGGGACACAAAGAATCTTCCTAGTACCACAAGATGGCAAGGGCCACACAGGGTGTGACAGAAATGGGTGGAAGTGATCGTTGGTTGGAACAAGGACCGGTCTGACGTACACCGTCATCACACTGGACAGAAGAGTGTGTTCATAAAGATCAGTAGCCCACCTGAGGTGCCGAAATGTGAGGAGTTCGAGGAATGCGGGTGAAGCTTTTGGAGTCTGAGGGACCCATGCTTGCAACCAGGGGATCTGTGATAGCTTGCACTCCGGAGCGCATGGTATCTGAGGGGTGTTGAGTTGCCTGAGCTTTGACTGTCTTGACATCGTGGCCTCCATCCAAGGTCGCTGGCTCCCTCTCTCTTGACCCACGCTGCAAGGTACTTTTTTGTAGAGAACATCGTGAATGGGCCTGATGGGTTTCCTTGTGGGCACCTATGGCTGGCTGTCAGGACCTATGGCAGCTCGCACCTCCTGTTGAGGGGGAGCATTTCTCCAGACTTGGATGCGCGCCAGCTTCCTAGGTCACAACCTTTTTCTACGGGGGATAGCAATCACACATTCGTACAAGTGCTGCTGAGCACCTGGAGGTCTTACCCGGCTGGATGAAACTAAGTAACTGTCTCTTTCCATTTTAGGTGGTTCCGACAATCTAATCAACGTGGCGCCAACAGGGATAATGTGTATATTTAGCGGGTGTAGTTGAGTGACTGAGGGGCTCAGTCAAGAGGCGTAATCAAATACCTGTACTTGCTTGACCATTGGAGCTGTTGGTGGTATGCAATTTTGGGGAATGTCGTGATGGATAAATGCCTCTGATTAGGGCATATATGTTAATGCTGTTCTGCTGCTAGTAGGAAAGTTCGACAATTTCATATAAATGTAAAATCTATATACAATGTGTATCTCGTTTTGATTTCAATGTGTATGTAATACAAAGACCAGTGTGTTATACTGTTATGTTTATCTTATATATAATTCTCACCAAGGCTCGTGACTCGCGCTGGGCTCGTGTCAGCATATTCTCGTGCCTACGAGCTCAGGGTTTTGTCATGTAGCCATTAGAAGGTGTTGGAAGCCTGGCACTGCTGGTCGAGTTTTTCTACGCTGTGAATTATAAATAAATGAAGTTATTACTCACTGGGTTCGCAAGAGTTGTCTTCGTTTACAACATTTTATAGCGACTACTTGACCCACGCACCGTAGAGGGGCCCATCATTTAAAGAGATAAATCGTCTGCCGAAGTCTGCCATCAACGGACAAGCAGATAACGATTAACAGGTTCACAGACAGAAAACCTGACAGCGTATGGACAAGGATTCAGGTAAAGAGTGAAAGCGGCACTCTTGCAGAGACATGGTACGTTATATTTAACCTTGTATTCATAAACGAACATCCAAAAAGACTAACACAGTTTCTCACCGAAGTATATTGCGCAGAAGCTTGTAGGGGTCACTGTGGGATTTACGAACTCTCCGCCTGCGGAGTTTTGGCCTGATTAACACTATATACACCGCCCCTATTGTTTCTAACTGTATTAAAAGGGCGATGCTCCAAAGTACCAATTAAAAGGGCAATGCACAGTTAATTTGCCCACAAGTAAAACCAACGCTCTGCTAAGAAGTTAAGCAAATTGGTGAATATTTTCTGTGTTAACTCAAAGGGAAAATAAAAATAACTATTCATATTGTGCCTCATATTGAAACATCTTCTACCAAACAACTTTATGAAGATTGCTACATCTGTTTGAATTTACAGCTGTGACACACAAACACTTTCATCTAGGGTGCCATATTTTCTGCAGCTGTGATACACACACAATACAACGTGTGTCACATCATATAGTGCTGTTCAAAATGAATGTTAATAATACCATTCAAGCGCCAGTCCCGTTTTTGACACTTCCAGGAGAGCCTTCCATGGATTGGGATGACTGGTGTGAGGCATTTGAAAATTATATTGTAGCCTTAGATGGCACAACATTTTCTGCTGTTAGAAAGAAAGCATTGTTGTTAGGGGCTTGGGAAAAGAAGGTCAGAGAATTTTTAAATACTTACCAACTCCACCAGTCGAGATAGATGCCGATTACAAATATGCCTTATTTAGATTATATACAAGGTTTGCTAAACAAGAAAATATTGTAATGCGAAGGCACAACTTCTATACTCAACCACAAAAACAAAAATGAATCAATTGATGATTTTATTTCCAGATTGAGAGAATTGTCTATGAAATGTCACTTTGGTAACATGCAAGAAGAAATGATTAGGGACCAGTTGATTGTGCAGTGTTATAGTAAGAAGACTCAAGAGAAGTTATGGACTGCAAAAAATCCTTCCCTTAGTGAGGCTATTACCATAGCAAAGGTAGCTGAGGAAAGTGATAGGTGCATGAAAGAGTTGAAAACAATTCAACAAGCTAACACTTCAGATGTTGCAATGCTACAACTTGATTCTAGTGAGACAGTAAATCCTATACGCACAAAACATACACAAAGTTTACAGATTAAGGCAGGAAATAGAGGTACCACTTCATATACTAGACCCCCAATATCAAACAAATATAGACAAAATACACGTTCATGCAATAGGTGCAGTAGTCCTTTCCAATTGGCGGATTCTAAGAATTGTATTGCTCTGACAAAAGAATGTTTAAAAGGTGGGAATAGGGGACACTTTGCGCGTATGTGTAGAACAAGTACAACTAAGAAAGTTGTGATGATAGAGTGTGATACAACTGATGATGAAGCAGAAATCATGATGATTACATCTAATAATGATCTTAGCAACACTGATAATATTGTTTTGTCTCGCCCGAAAGCAGATTTTGATGTGAATGGGAGGACTCTATCACTTATGGTAGATACCGGCTTATTATACACGATTATTCCCAAGAAGTTGGTTGCACCGATATGATTTAAATATCAGAGTAAATCCCAGGGCTGACCCACCAGTCATGTGCGTTGATACTGATGACAGTGATTTATAAACTATTTTGAGCAAGCATGAGAAAGTGTTTGATACAGTGTTGGGAGAAGCAATTGGCGATCAACATGTTATTAAGCTTAAAAAGAATGTTGCACCTGTTAAACATGACACAAAAAATACCTTTGTCTGCTAGGGCTGAAGTAAGGAAAATTATCAGACAAATGGTTGATGATGATATTATTGAACCTGTGGAAGCCACACAATGGTTATCTCCGGTTGTTATTACACAGAAACAAGAGGGCTCTTTGCGCTTCTGTGTGGACATGAGGAGTTTAAACAAGGCTGTAATAATGGACAATTTTCCTCTTCCCAACATCAATGATATTTTTTTTAGGGTTGGGTGGTGGAAAGGTGTTTTCAAAGCTCGACTTACGAAGCGCTTACCACCAGATCAAGCTTCACCAAGACTCAAAAGAATACACTTCATTCATCACCCCTGAGGGTACTTACCAGTTTAAAAGGCTTCCCTTTGGTCTATGTTCGGCTGCAAGCACTTTTCAGAGAATCATTACGGACATCCTCAAGAACATTGAACCAGTAGTCTTCTTCCAAGATGACATTTAAATCTATGGTTTAGATTCCACCGATCACAAAGTTCTGTCATGAATATCTGAAGCTGGGCTAACATTGCGGAAGGACAAATCAATCAATCAATCAATCACTGTATTTCTAAAGCGCGCTACATACCCGTGAGGGTCTCAAGGCGCTGGTGTGGGGGGGGGTGGACTACTGATCGAAGAGCCAGGTCTTGAGAAGTCTTCTGAAGGCCAGCAGGTCCTGGGTCTGTCGTAGGCTGGTAGGGAGAGTGTTCCAGGTCTTTGCGGCGAGGTAGGAGAAAGATCTGCCGCCGGCGGTGGCTTTCCGGATACGAGGAACTGTGGCGAGGGCGAGGTTGGCTGAGCGGAGGCTTCGGGTGGGGGTGTGGAAGCTGAGTCGGTTGTTGAGGTATGTAGTTCCGGTGTTGTGTAGTGCTTTGTGTGCGTGGATGAGGAGCTTGAAGTTGATCCTCTTGTTGATGGGAAGCCAGTGCAGGCCTCTCAGGTGGGGTGTGATGGGAGCAGGGAGATGGGCCAGAAGTTCTTGAGGTCTTTGGGGTCCGCCTTGGGCTTCTTCAGAAGGGCGTTGATCTCTGCGTGCTTCCAGCTTTCCGGGAAGGTTGCTGTCTCAAAGGAACTGTTGATTGGTTTCCAGAAGTGGGGTGCGATGGTTGTGCTGGCTTTGTTGAAGACGTGGTGAGGGCAGGGGTCAGATGGGGATCCGGAGTGGATGGAGTTCATGGTTTTGATGGTGTCTTCATCACTGAAGTAGGCTCAGGTGGTCAGGCGGCTGGTGCGGGAGGTGTTCGCAGGGGTGGTGGACTCGGTGGTGGGTGCGGGGTGTCAGAGTTGAAGCTGTTGTGAATGTCGGTGATCTTGTGGTGAAAGAAGGTGGCCAGGGAGTCGCACAGGTCTTGTGATGGTGGGATGTCGTTGGTGTTGGCGCTGGAGTTGGAGAGTTCTTTCACGATGCTGAAGAGCTCTTTGGTGTTGTGTGCGTTGTTGTCTAAGCGGTCCTTGAAGGCGTCCTCTTTGCGGTCCTGATGAGTTGGTGGTGTCTGCGGTGGCGCTCTTGTGGGCTGTGTGGCTGTCTGGTGTTCGGTCGTGGAGCCATTTCTTCTCCAGCTTCCAACAGGTGCGCTTGGAGATCCGGAGGTCTTCGGTGAACCAGAAGGCTTTCTTGCTGGTGGGGTTGGTTGTGGATGTCTTGAGGGGGGCAAGGGTGTTGCCACAGTCGTTGATCCACAGTTTGAGGTTGGTTGCGGTGGTGTCTGGGTCGGTGGGGTCAGCGGGTGTTCTCAGGCCGAGGGTGGTAGTCAGTTGGTCCTTGGTGACCTTGCTCCAGCAGCGGCGTGGCAGTTGTTGGGTGCGGTGGTGTGTGGTAGGTTTCCTGAAGGTGAAGTGGACACATATGTGGTCGGTCCAGTGGGGTTCGGTGGTGTGGTTGAAGGAGACGTGGGGGCTTGTGGAGAAGATGGAGTCCAGCGTGTGTCCAGCGGCGTGGGTGGGTTTGGTCAGGAGCTGTTTGAGTCCGAGGTTGATGCGGTTGGCGATCAGGGTGGTGGAGTTGGCGTCGTTGTTGTTCTCGAGGTGGAAGTTCAAGTCCCCGAGGAGGATGTAGTCCGTGGAGGCAAGGGCGTGGGTGCTGACGAGGTCGGCGATGGTGTCGCTGAACTGTGGTCGTGGTCCGGGTGGTCTGTAAACGAGTGTTCCTCTGAGGGTCATGTTGGCATTGGTTTGGATCTGGAAGTGCATGTGCTTGGCCGTGGTGATTCTGTCGTCGGTGTTGGTCGAGACTCTAAGGGTGTCCTTGTGGATGATGGCGATTCCCCCTCCCACTCCGTTGGTGCGGTCTCTGCGGGAGATCTTGTAGCCCTGTGGGGTGGCTATGGCGATGTCTGGTGCTGAGGTAGAGTTCAACCAGGTCTCCGACAGGAAGGCGACGTCGGGGGCGGTAGAGTCTAGGAGGTCCCAGAGTTCGAGGGCGTGCTTGCGAGCGGAGCGGGTGTTGAGGAGGATGCAGCGGAGGTGGTTGGGTTCCCTGGTTGGTGGTTTGGTGGGCTGGATGCTGGTGAATCTGCAGTTACGGCAGGCGAAGGGCCCCAGGGTGCGCTTTGGAGTGGCCCGGTGGCAGGGGTGGTCTCGTCCGGTGTTGAGTGCGTGGAGGGTGCTGGAGTCGTAGTGCAGTCTGGCGTTGCGGGGGCACGGGGTTCCGGGGTTCTGGCGCAGGGCGCAGTCCAGGCACGGACAGGTGCAGACGGGCTTGCCTTTGGCGTGCCAAATGTGTTTTTGCTGCCAAAGAAGTAGACTATCTAGGATACCACGTTAGTGGTTATGGAATCCAACCTAAACATGATCTAGTTAGTGCCATACTCAATGTTACAGAGCCAAATGATAAAGATAAATTGAGATCGTTTATGGGCATGGTAGAATACTATGCAAAATTCGTAGAAAATGTTGCAGAGAAATTTGAACCAATGAGGAATATCTTGAGAAAAGGGAAAATGTTTGCATGGGAACTGAACAAAGAAATGCTTTTAACTTAATCAAGGAGAACATTGTAAATGCTAATATTCTTTCCAGTTTTGTACAATCTTTACCTACTGTTCTCACCGTGGATGCAAGCTCTGTGGGCATTGGGGCTGTCTAGACACAAAAACATCATGGACAGCAAAACACAGTTGCCTTTGCATCTCGTTCTTTGACTGAGAGTGAAAGAAATTACTCTGTCATCAAGCGAGAAGCGTTGGCAGCTGCTTGGGCAACAAGATATTTTAGAGTTTATTTGTGGGGGATCTCATTCACACTCAGGACCGACCACAAACCTCTATTAAAAGTTTTGGCCCCTGGGGGCATTAAAAATTGTTCAGGTAGACTAGCCAGATTAGCAGCCAGTACTCAAGACTTCACATGCAACATTGAATATGGCTGGTGTAATAGTGTTGCGGATTGTTTATCAAGGTTACCGGATACAAGAGTTTAACCAGAGGAGTTAGTGACTGAGAATGTGGTTGCTTATTTGGAAGATCTTACAGATGATCTCGATACAAGCCATGAAGAAAGACCAACTCATGGAAAATGTAGTTAGGATGTGTAAGGAAGGTGTGTCCAGGCTAAGCACAGTGTCACCTAATCTTAGACCCTATGTACAACTACAACATGAAATCTCAATGCATGGAGATTTTATTTTAGTGAGAGGCGAAAAGTACATACCACCAGGATCTCTTAGGTGTAGCATCCTTGGCTTGGCCCATGAGGGTAATTTGGGCCAGAACCTCACTGCCAAACGTCTCAAAGAGAATTTTTGGTGGATTCCCAGGTTAAGTCTTGGGTAGAATAAGGTGAACTATCTAGGGAATCTGAGAAGAGGCTTCAAGTAGGTGCGAGTACCTATTCGTCTGGACAAGTGATATCTGAGGAGGGTGTATGGAAAAAAGTTTGTATTGATTTTACAGGTCCTTTTCATGAACTACAGGACAGTGAAAAATGTGCTATGGTGTTAGTAGATTCAGCTTCAAGGTGGGTTGAAGTTGCATTTATGAAAAGTATTAGTGCACAGTCCACTATCAAGGTACATACTGATATTTTCAGAAGAAAAGGAATTCCTGCTATGATCCTATCAGATAATGGTACACAGTTTACGTCTAGAGAGATGGAGAATTATTTTGCTCATGTAGGTGTGAAACATTTGCGTACTTCGGTATACAATCCCCAAAGCAATGGACTGTGCAAGAGAGTGAATAGATTGGTCAAATGCACTATGCAACTTGCTTTAGCTTCAAATCAGTCTGTTCAGAAATGAATAAAAGAAATGCTTTGGGCGTATCGCACTACAATACACCAAAACATGAATAAGACACCTTTTGAACTTATGAAGGGAAGGTCCTGGCTGTTCGAGCAGTAACATACCCCTCTCCCCCAGCGCCTTGAGACCCTCCCGGGTGAGTAGCGTGCTTTACGAATGCTGTGATTGATTGATTGATTGATTGGTCAGCTGGTACAAAATTGGTCCCCACATGGCTGCAAAAAGCAGATTTGATGGTGGCTCATCACACAGATATGTACAGTAGAACAAACATATCTGAAGGCGATCTAGTCAAGGTCAAACCTGGCGGCAATCATAAAATGTTTAACCAGTTCAGGGGGCCTTTTCAAGTAAAGTCAGTATGTGGTAATTATGTTAGATTACAAAATGGTCAGACATGGAATCTTCGCAGGGTTGCATTATATCAAAAGAAAGATAAGAAACTGCAATCTTGAGTATCACAGTCACAAATTTCACATCCTCATAAAGTTATTGATGTAAAGAGGAATAGACCTGTTCGTGAGAAAAGGTTGCCTGCGCGTTTAAAGGATTTTGTTTAAATGTTCAAAAAACGAGTGGTTAGAAGTTATTGTAGTTTGTTTAGGAAAGGAGTGGATGGAAATTAGTCACTTCCACTGTTAGTGTATAAATGTTTATCAAATTTATTTTTTATTTATCATTAGAGTGTATCAATGATTCAATTGTTATGTATCCAATTTATATTTATCTTCGTCATCATTTTTATGTTAAAGGAAAGGAGATGTGTTATGTTTATCTTATATATAATTCTCACTAAGGCTCGTGACTCGCGCGGGGCTGTGTCGGTATATTCTTGTGCCTACGAGCCCAGGGTTCTGTCATGTAGCCGTTAGAAGAAGTTGGAAGCCTGGCACTGCTGGTCGGGTTTTTCTACGCTGTGAATCATAAATAAACAAAGTTATTACTCACTGAGCTCACATGAGTTGTCTTCGTTTACAACATATACATACTGGTCTTTTTGTGGCGTACGTTGTGTGTTACGAGGGCGGATTTGTGCCAAAGCTTTATACTTGTGCTCTGAGGATAAGCTTGACTGCTTGGTGCCAAGCTACCCAAGGGTGAGCACAGATATCGGACACATGTATCGTACTCATCCTATCTAGAATAGTGGATTCTGACTGGCTTTGATGCATACCAGCTCGCCGGAAACCGCTGGATCGAACATTTGGTGATCAGCAGTGTAGGTAGGACGTTTGTTGACACAATCCCTAGCAACACAGTCGTCTCTATGACTCCGGTGTACAATATCGGTTTGTTGCCTTGGGTGTTTTTGGTGGCGAAAGTACATTGGAGGGTTACAAGTGAGCCAATCTAGCATAAGATCTTTCAGAGTTGTAAGGACTTTTAATCATTGCTTTCTGGCCGCCGATGCTTTTTTTTCTGCCCGTCACTGCTTTTTTGATATCCTCCGTCCGCTTCACCTTATGAACCCATCGAGCATCTAGCAACATTACCGAAAGCTTTCGTAAAAGGTATGACATGCAAAATGATTTTTCAAAATTCTCCCAGTTTAAATTTCACCCCACTGAAGATATTTGTTTGCCTTTTTTTAAATTTAGAAACCGATTAAATGTCCTGCAATTTCTTACTAAACAATAGGACAGGTTACATAAAAATAAATCCTGCTGATTTTATCTAGGACACCGTGTAACAGTACCTTGTTCTCTCCTCGGAATAACTACAGCGCCTGTACTCAACCCAGATGAGTAGAGTAAGAGGCAGGACAAAAATGAAACCAAGCACACATAGTTGTAATCGAATAGGTTAATAGATCAACTCTTTCGAATACCTCGCACCAATAGTACTTAACTTGATGATATAAAAGTAGGTAGATTTCTTGAGCAAGATGCACAAACTACTAAATATTTGCATGTGCAATTAAAGCTAAATAAGGTGATATAGTGCAATTAAAGCTAAATAAAGTGGTATTTCAAAACTGCATTTTTTGAGATAGTAAGTCCTGTTTTTCAACTTGAATAACTTTTTATTAAAATGTTTTTACCAAACCTCCACTTTAATGTATAACGTTCAGTGGCTCTGTTACTTTTGTCAATACTCATTTGTAGTGCTTCAACGCAAAGATGGCAGTTCCTATCGTCACAATCCTACTTCTTCTCTTTCCACTACACCTTAATACTGTAACAACAACCGAACTCGTTGCTATCAACGTGGGTGGAAGCGGTAAATAAACGTATGCTGGTGTGCATTGTAGAGTTTGTGTTGGGGCGAGGGTTTGCTATGTCTGCACTAGCCTTGGGACATTAAACACTTTTTAAGACTATGTATATTTATTTTTGTTTTGCACAAAAACACATACGAATGAAAAATACAAACAACTCCTCGAAGCCACCATAAGTGAAAAATTGCACTATTTTAAATAACATAACAGCTAGCCTTAAAATGCCATAAAAATCTATTAATAAACCCCCCGGTTTACTACTCCAGCGCATACACCATAAACATTCTCATTTGTATGGCACAAACAGAAAACATCTCTTCCATTGATTGTTGTATGCAGTGTCCACTCGTGAAAGTTTTACGGACTCTGGGGCAAAGTTGTGTTTACACAGACACGTGATGGCCCCAGATGTGTAATTATTCGAAGTAAAAGTGGCCTCCCCCGCTTTTATCCCTCCTCCCCACCCAGTCATTGCTTGCTCGCTTTGCAGTTTGATATGAACATATAATTATAATAGATATCAATATTTAATGCTGGCAGTCTTCAGAGGCGAAGCTGGTGAGGCACATACCGTTCCACACGGCAGATCTGATAAAGTGATGCACTGGGCTGTTTGTTGCACTCGTTTTGTTGCGCAGCTGCCCCATCAGAGTCGACACTGAGATGCCTCCACACAGCGTCAGCAGCAAGATCTCACTAAAGACAAGTGACTGCGGAGAGGTGCTGCACTAAATGACTCTGTTCGCAGGCAGGTTAAAAGAATCAAATGAAAGTGGAAGCACTATACAAATAAATGGAGTGAACACGATATATTTTTGACAACGACTACAACAAATTAGACCCGGTCACAAATGCTTGCTAGCTCCCTTTTAGAAAAGAGAAGGTTAAAAACCACGGCCCTGGACTATTCGCATTACACATTACTTCGCTTGAATAAAAAGTCATATTTTTGTCACAATAAATTAACACCTCACAGTTTATATTATATACTTACTATCCGTTTTCGTTTAATAAATAAAATCGAAGGCCCTGTCATTGTCAGCAAACGTATTTACTTCACTAGAACGCCAGTGAACAATAACACCTACGTAAGATGTTTTTTAATTTTAAATACTATTCTTACCTCCTCAAGTAAGTTCAGAATATAGCCTTTACAGCTTACATATACAGTTGTTATTTCAAGTAAAAAACAGAGTACTGGCTGGGAAAAAGTGTATGGTGCCTGACAAAAGTACAGGCACAGTCCATATTTTTCCAACCACAAAATGTCAATATCCAATTATGTGCTAGCCGAGATCACTGGATGGTCGATGTGCCTGTTATCTGGTGCATGTGTAGCTTAATGCGCCGAGCTGAATTCCACAACAAAATTCCTCAACTAACAATTCCGATCCAACCCACATAATTCCACTCCACACCACATACATACACTTCATAACACATAAGTAAAACATATTCTCATTTACATTGCCAATAGCTGTAACACATTTAAATGCGAGACCTATTGCATTTATAATGCTTGTTTAATTGGCAACTCGAACCTCTGCTGTTGAAGCTTGCAGTGCCACAGCAGGGAGCACTGGGGCAGATTGCCTTTATTGTGGCTTGCTTTATCTGGGACAGAGGGTATTAACAATGCATCTCCACTGCAGTTCATGGAAGAATGTGGAATCTGGTTGAGGTGTCGAAAATAAAACACCGCAGTTTAGGAAGCCCCAAGTTTAAGTTGCATTTAATCCAGAATACCATGCAGCACAGCTAAAATTAAAAGAAAATTGTCATTTCAGCTGACAAGAGCTATAGCTAGAAAATGGTCCGTTAGAGCCCAGCGCTAAAATGCATAACATTTAGTACAGTTTGTATGAGTTTCTTTCAATACAAGTCTATAGAACCTAGTCATATGTTAGAAACATGTTACTTTCAAAGCTTCCTTCAGGAGGAGACCAGTTGCCAGAACTGAAAGCCAGGTTATGGTTTGCTAAACGAGCAAATGTATAACCTTGCACAACATGGTATCAGGGCCTACTTAACAATATGCTGCAACAAATATGTTTATAAAATATATCACTGCACTCTGTCATACATATATTAAACAATAAAAAAATGATTTTTATGGCATAAAACATGATTATGTTTTCACGGGAAGCAAGGATACCAGGGCTATCAAGGGTTCCTAGCCCCCATCTATGACAATTAGATCAAAATCAGCCTCCAGTTTGACACAAAATTAGCACCAAGTACACCCCTTCAGTATTCCACACAAGTTGAAGCACTCCACTTATAACAGCTTATAAATAGCTCGAGTTCAGTGAATACTATAAAAACATCCAAGAAAGTTTCATGAGGATTTTCTTCTTTTATTCTTTATCCATATCCAATCCCAAACCAACGTGTTTTGCCGAGGTTATTAAACACCCAACAGCTTCATCAGGGCTGGAAATAATACAAAAGAATGCTGTCTTAACATTATGTACATTTTTCATGCTAAAATTAAAAGGAGGATAGAGCCCCACACGGCCCATAAAGAACACCTGTGCCTCCTTTTCTATGGTGAATACAAGCACATCTCTTGTTTGTATTACAGCAACCTTAAATACAATTCATGTCATCACAATCCAAGTGAAGATACAGTCCCATCATACACCTCATCGGTGATTTTAGTCAACCTATACATTGTCATGCATGAGAAAAGTGAACAGCCTCATGTGAAATTGCTCCATTGGTATACTTATAACCCTGAAGTAAAACAGCTTGTTTTATCGGTATTTTACCTTGTCTTCTATATAATCCTGCCTGAAAGGAGAAACATGTCCTTACTCTTAAGTTTTGGCATGAGGGGAGGAATTTTTGAACAGACTCGTCACCTATTCAACGCTCACATTTCAAATAATAGAAATTTCATACCTTAAATCTTTGGAGAGGGTGCTCGTTTATAACTATTTACTTCTGGTTTTCTTCGGTCGGACTAAAAGCTCCTGTTATATTTGTAATTTCTAGAAGAGTAAGACATAACTATGTCTCAAAACACTGAATTTTCACTTCTGACAGCTCATTCTAAATATCATTACCCAGTAGCCAATTTCAACTTTTCCAAATCTCACCTGAACTTTTACTCAGAGTATCTTATCAATTCCACTTTCTCCTTCTAAGTTATCCTGAAAATTAAAATTTATAATTATGTCCACAACTCATTTAACCATTATTTGCCTAAATAGTATTGGTTGTGCAACCGTATGCTCAATCACGTTTTTGTACCTCAGACTTCTGCTTCACTTTATATCTGCCAGCTTTCACTCCGCCGCCCTATTTGTCCTTGCACCTTCCCTGTTAAACAAAACGTGCCATTACTATTACGATACTCAAACTGACCCATTGAACCTAAATATCACTCCTCTTTGGACACATACCTCCCACGCTGTCTTGGCGTCCCGTGTACAGGCGGCGCCATCAGCCTTGTTTGGATTCATTAAATTACTTACTCAAAATAGAAGACGGACTAACCAAGCGTTATCTCGGCCGCCATCTTAGAGTGGAGTTTCACTCGTGTAAATTGCACTAAAGGCATAATCTTTCCTTTACCCTCACCTCATTCTCCATAGATTCTTGTTTCTTATTCATTTATCCTCGTGTTTGGGTAAATTATGGAAGAGCGTCAATACCCATAAATTCTAGGCTCCATAGTTGTCATGATATAACTACAACTATCCCCTTGTTTGGTTTTCTTGTGTTCCTTTGCTAAAAAAAACGGATTTATCCCTGACATTAACTAGGCCATCATCCTAAAGTAGGGTTTGCGCTCAAATTAAGTTGAAAGTATAATAATCTTTATTTATAAACCATTCTACACCGATGGTCCGCAAAATAAACCTACTACTACCTAAATAGGCATCCTCAACTAGTTAGAATTTCTCTAGTACCCAGGAGGCCATTTAAATGATAACCTAACACGACCAGAAAGAGATGCTTTGAATACTTTAATCATCAACACAGACCTAGTTATCAGAAAAGCTGATAAGGGAGGAAATATAGTGTTAATGAACAGGGATGATTATGAGCGTGAGATTTATTCGCAGTTGGGTGACAAAACCTGCTATGAGAAAGTAGTTCATAACCCAATATTCTCCCTTAGCAATAAGATTAATACTCATCTTAAACAATGGTATGATACGGGTTTATTGGACGACAACGAATATTTCTTTTTGAGAGTAAATCGTCCGAGATACCCGTGCATATACACCTTACCAAAAATTCACAAAGGCCTGCCATTTCCACCAGGAAGGCCAATAGTATCTGGCATAGGAGGACCAACGGAGCGACTTTCACAGTTTGTGGATGGCTTCCTTCAACCGATTATGGTTAACTTGCCATCTTTCATAAAAGATACACAACATATTTTAAATATCCTGGGTGATATTAAGTGGGAACCAGGGATGACATTGGTAACCCTAGATGTGGTCTCGTTATATACGAGTATCAAGAACGAACTAGGATTGAAATCTTTGGACCACTTTTTTTCAATAAAACCAGCCACTCATTGGCAACACACACAGATGACTTTGGCTATGACAGAACTAATATTGGATAACAACAATTTTGTGTTAAAAAATGAGTGGTAAAAGCAAAAACAAGGTGCGGCCATGGGCTCCAAATTTTCTCCAGCATATGCAAATATCTTTATGGGTTGGCTGGAGGAAAAGGTTGTTTAGGGTCCAGGAGCAAGAGAATGGACTGGATCTATCCTATTTTGGGGAAGGTTCATTGATGACTTTATAATGGTATGGACTGGGTCAAAGCAGTCCTTGAATGAGTTTTATGAGTATCTTAATACCAATGATATGAACATTAGATTCACCACCAATGACAGTACAACAAGTATTGTATTTTTAGATGTGGAACTGTACATAAAAAATGAATGTATAGAAAGTAGATTGTATCGTAAGCCGACCTCATGTAATACGATTTTGCATGCAAAAAGTGCTCACCCGCTTCACCAGATAAAGGCAATTCTGTTTGGTGAGATGTTAAGAGCATGGCGAAACTGTAGTGAAGCTCAACAATTTAATGATTGTGTTTGTGATATGGAAAAGGGATGTATGACGTTACAAAGCATGCTTTTACCACGCATGCCTTTACAACACGGTTTTTACATCGCAAACCTTTACAACGCATAGTGCTTTGGGGTGCTGGATAGTGAATAGTTTAATTTACTATTCCAACTCCAGTCCCTGTGGACACTAGGGAAGGTGTTGGATAGTAAATTAAACTTATTCCCTATCCCAGAGCGCCCCCCAGCGCAATGCGTTGTAATGGTTTGTGTTGTAAAAGTTGCGTCGTAAAGGCACTGCGTTGTAAAAGTTGCGTTGTAAAGGATGTTTCCCATGGAAAAGAGATTCATTATAAGAGGTTATGACAAAAGAAATGTCTATGCAGCTAAACAGAGGGTAATGAATGTGGAAAGGAACTTGACATTGAAACCTAAAATGAGAGATAATAAAGAGGAGCAACCGGTTAGACTAATCACAAACTATACTCCCATGAGCAAGCTATTGCAGCGGAGCATGACCAAACATTGGAGTGTGTTAAGAATGGATAAAGTGCTTTGTAAATATGTGGGAGGAAGACCTCAGATAACCTACAGAAGGGGGAGGACTTTAGGAACACTATTGAGCCCAAGTTATCCGAGAATCGATCGTACAGAAACTTGGTTAGACATGTATTCAAAGGGGTTCTTCAAATGTGGACATTGTGGTATGTTAGACATGCTAAGGATAAGACCAAACATTTTCAGGTACTAAATGGAAAAAGATATGAAATAAGAATGAACATAACCTGCAAGACAAAATATGTAATTTACATTATTGAGTGTAAATGCTTAAAGGTGTATGTAGGCAGCACAATTCGCATGTTAAAAGACAGAATGAGTAAACACTTGAGAGCAGTGAAGAATAATGATATGCGGTACCCAAAAGCAGAACATGTACACACATGTGAAAAGCAGGATCAGAGCAGAAGTTTTAAATTCTATGGAATAGATCATGTGTATAGTGATCCGCGAGGGGGAAACAGAGAACTGAAATTAAGACGGCAGAAGGCAAGATGGATCATGAAATTGCGGGATGTGGAGGACGGCCTAAATTTTGATCGGGAATTGGAATTTTTTCTGGTAGACTAAGAAGTTAAAGAGTAGAGGAACAATAACAAAAATAATATAACCTTAACTTCATAGGATAATTAAATATCCTTTGTGTGGATGAAAATCATGAGGGTAATAAGGGTAGACAAAACTCTGTGGCAACGGGTACTAGAGAAATTCTAACTAGTTGAGGATGCCTATTTAGGTAGTAGTAGGTTTATTTTGCGGACCATCGGTGTAGAATGGTTTATAAATAAAGTTTATTATACTTTCAACTTAATTTGAGCGCAAACCCTACTTTAGGATGATGGCCTAGTTAATGTCAGGGGTAAATCAATTTTTTTTAGCAAAGGAACACAAGAAAACCAAACAAGGGGATAGTAGTAGTTATATCATGAGAACTATAGAGCCTAGATTTTATGGGTATTGACTGTCTTCCATAATTTACCCAAACACGAGGATAAATGAATAAGAAACAAGAATCTATGGAGAATGAGGTAAGGGTAAAGGAAAGATTATGCCTTTAGTGCGATTTACACGAGTGAAACTCCACTCTAAGATGGCGGCCGAGATAACGCTTGGTTAGTCCGTCTTCTATTTTGAGTAAGTAATTTAATGAATCCAAACAAGGCTGATGGCACCGCCTGTACACGGGACGCCAAGACAGTGTGGGAGGTAAGCGTCCAAAGAGGAGTGATATTTAGGTTCAATGGGTCAGTTTGAGTATCGTAATAGTAATGGCACGTTTTGTTTAACAGGGAAGGTGCAAGGACAAATAGGGCGGCGGAGTGAAAGCTGGCAGATATAAAGTGAAGCAGAAGTCTGAGGTACAAAAATGTGATTGAGCATATGGGTGCAATACCAATACTATTTAGGCAAATAATGGTTAAAGGAGTTGTGGACATAATTATACATTTTAATTTTCAGGATAACAGGCGAAGTTTGGAGCGTTTTGAAACTTAGAAGGAGAAAGTGGAATTGATAAGATACTCTGAGTAAAAGTTCAGGTGAGAATTGGAAATGCTGAAATTGGCTACTGGGTAATGATGTTTAGAATGAGCTGTCAGAAGTGGAAATTCAGTGTTTTGAGACATAGTTATGTCTTACTCTTCTAGAAATTACAAATATAACAGGAGCTTTTAGTCCGACCGAAGAAAACCAGCAGTAAATAGTTATAAACGAGCACCCTCTCCAAAGATTTAAGGTATGGAATTTCTATTATTTGAAATGTGAGCATTGAATAGGTGACGAGTCTGTTCAAAAATTCCTCCCCTCATGCCAAAACTTAAGAGTAAGGACATGTTTCTCCTTTTAGGCAGGATTATATAGAAGACAAGGTAAAATACCGATAAAACAAGCTGTTTTACTTCAGGGTTATAAGTAGACCAATGGAGCAATTTCACATGAGGCTGTTCACTTTTCTCATGCATGACAATGTATAAGTTGACTAAAATCACCGATGAGGTGTATGATGGGACTGTATCTTCACTTGGATTGTGATGACATGAATTGTATTTAAGGTTGCTATAATACAAACGAGAGATGTGCTTGTATTCACCATAGAAAAGGAGGCACAGGTTTTCTTTATGGGCCGTGTGGGGCTCTATCCTCCTTTTAATTTTAGCATGAAAAATGTACATAATGTTAAGACAGCATTCTTTTGTATTATTTCCAGCCCTGATGAAGCCGTTGGGTGTTTAATAACCTCGCGAAACGCGTTGGTTTGGGATTGGATATGGATAAAGAATAAAAGAAGAAAATCCTCATGAAACTTTCTGGGATGTTTTTATAGTATTCACTGAACTCGAGCTATTTATAAGCTGTTATAAGTGGAGTGCTTCAACTTGTGTCGAATTTGAAGTGTGCCTAATCGTTCTGATTACGCAGGGAGGAGTTGGGTGTTTTCCTCCCCTGATATTTGTAAGCACCCATAGGAAATAGAAATTACAGTGGTTAAATATAGGTGTGTATTATTTCTTGAGCGCTTTTTTGAAACTCCTGGAGCACCCAAAGTATAAATCTATTTACACCCCTTTAGTACATGACTCTCAGGTTAGCGAGGCAGGGCAGTCCACAATCGGGATGGAGAACTCTGCATGTGTTAAGATAGGAGAGAACTATCTATTTATATGCAGAGTTCTTCACCTCGGCTGTTCCATAGCCGTAAAGGTACTATGAAATCATAGTGTGTGAATGCCAAAAGGGAGCAAACTTATACAAAAGTGTAAGTTTACCTTTGTGAATCAGGTCCTACGTTTTTTGCCTACTTAGGTTAGACTAGTGAGCGTTCTTTTTTGTCAGCTAAAGTGTAGATTATGTAGACATTTGCAAATACTTTACAATGCATTTTTAAACCATTTATGGTCTTCTGATTTAGATCATAATGGTCCTCTACTCAAGCTAGGTCAAAATCTCAGGCATGTAGGAGGGGTGTAGCAAAAGCCCCTAAATCCCTTGCAGTCCGGGGGGGTCCCATTCTTCAGGGGGCTTACTAGTTAGTCCAAGACCTATGAATATCTGTCTGGCACACATTCTACAGAGGGACCCCATCATTTTGGGCTACATGACTGGCTTGTAGTAGAATGCATGGCTACAGCTATACAGTTTGTTATAATGTACTGTTCTGTTCGTTGCGTGGTTTTCTTTGGAGAAAACTAGAGCGAGCATTGCAGACTGCTCAGTTGGGTCCTGGCTGTTCTGGCTTGATCACTCTCTGGCTGTGTGTTCAGAATCGAGTGTATTGATTCATCATAACTTTGGGCCAGATGTATGACCGTTGGCAATCGTGGATGGCAAATTGCGCCAAATTGGGAGTGGCAATTTGCAAGTCGCATTTGTCAATGTACAACAGTGTCTGGGACATTCTTTGCGATTCCCGATGGGGTCGCAAATTGCATGCCTCATGCATAATAATGAGGCTGACCTCATTGGGAATGGCTGGCACTCTCAGGGATGGTGGCCTGCTGGGGTCAGCAGACCTCCATGTCTGGGACAGCTTTTAAATAAAGCAGTGATTTTAAAGCAGCCCATTTTCCTTAAAGGAAAACAGGCTGCATAAAAATAAAAAATAAAAATTTTCATTTGTTAAGAGCAGGTAGTGGTCCCTGGGACAACTGCTAGCTCTGAAAAAATGTTTGGGCATCCATTCACAAAGGGGAAGGGGTCCCCTGGGAACCCATTCCCGTTTGCAAATGGTTTACCACCCTCTTGAAGAGGGTAGTAAACTGTGAGTGTTTTGTGAGCACAATTGCGGGTCAAAACATTCTTACATGGGGTTCAGATTCGCTAGTAGGAAGGGACCCCTTGGAACTCCCCTTCCTAATTGCGAGTCGCTAACCCTATTTTGCAAGTCGTTATTCATTTAGCGACTTGCAAAAAATAGGGTTAGTACTTGTGCCATAGGTTTTTTGCATGTGCAAACGGGTCTAAAAGCCATTTGCAAACACAAAAATCTGTTGTACATCTGGCCCTTTGAGTGGTGCCCTCATTCTCAATAAATTTTGGTGGCAAGATTTGGCCAGCAGAGCCCACCACCCATGAGGTGATTAATTTATTTGGTTTGGGGAGTACGGAGTAACCTTGCTGTGCACCAAAGGAGTTTTGGACTCGACCCAGTTACCATCCAGCTTTGGCAGCAGCCCTGAGATGATTAAGGTAGAGACTGTTTTTACTTTATCCTAGGCCTGGGAAGTAAACTCCGCTCTGTTTGCGTAGTTTGCAGAATTTTTTGCACTCTGCGGAGCTCGCGGAGTTCTGAAAAACTTTGCTCCATAAGCGAGGAAAACCCAACGTCAGACTGCTTCCCAGCGAGATTTCTCAACACAGGAGGTCGTGGATGGTTGCTACCGCTCACATTGAGAAACCTTTTGTTCGTGTTGAGGAAGCTACCACTCGAGTAGAACTTCTACTTGAGCAGCAGAAAGAAGCAGAGCTCTCTTGAGCTATGCATGATGCCGCTTGCGCTGATTTTCCGACGCAGGACAAACACCTGGCACAAAAAATAGTACGAACGGTGCAGGGTAATGCACTCCGCCGCTCCTGGCAGTGGTGCATTGGAGGGACAATGCAATATGATTAGCCGGACTGGCGCAGTCTCGCTGTGCATATTACGAGTTTCTTTCACCGCCAACCTTTTCATAGCAGTGAGCTGGCCACGAAAAGGCAGGCGGTAGGGGAACAAAGCCCTATGCCCCCCCACATGGGGATGCATTGAGGGGGGCGCAATATGTGTGTCCCCCCTGTCTGCTTGCAACCTCGGCACAGCATGGACAGCCCAGGCCATGCCGGCTAGAAATTTCTGCTTTTCTTATTGCGGTGCCCTTTTTCAAGGCAACTCCCTGGGAAAGGCAAACTTGTAATCAGGCGGGCGGTCAATGGACAAAAGGATGAATAGATGAGTGAAGAAGGGAAGGGGTGGATGGATGAGAGAACGGATGGATGGATGAGTGAAAGGATGGATGAGTAATACGATCAATGGATGGAATAAATGAATGGATGAGTAGATGGATGGGTGGATGATGGATGGATGGATGGATAAGTGAAAGGGGGTGGAGAGAGAAAGGGAGGATGAATGACTGAAAGGGTGAATGGGTGGAAGAATTAGTGACTGGGTGGCTAGATGAGTAAGTGAATGAGTGAATGGCTGAATGTGTGAAAGGGTGAATAGCTGGATGGATAAGTGAATAGATGGATGGGTAAAAGAGTGGATGGATGATTGTACGGATGGATGGGGTGAAAGGGTGGGTAGATGAATAATGAATGGATGAGTGAAAGGGTGGATGGAGGGATGGATGAGTGAAATGATGGATGGAAGGATATATGGTGGATAGGTTTGCAAATGGTTGAATATGTTTGGATATAAATGGGCACATAGATGGAAGGACTGAATAATAGATAAAAGAATGATTATACCTTGTAGCACCAATTATCTTAAGTAGCATTTCCTATACATTGACTTTCACGTTAATGAATCCTTGTCTCTATATAATGTGTGTGATGTAATGCACTTTGACACCCTGCCCTACATAATTGGGATGAGTAACACTATAAGAGAAATTAAATAGACATGAGAGACGGTCTAAGTGAATATGAGGGGCACCATTGAAGGGTGGTAGAAAGGCAAGACTGGCCGGACCGGGCATTGGGTGTTTCCCTGGGAGGCTGGAAAGGGGGGGGGGGGGTTTACTGGGGGCTGGCACTGCAAAGTTCCTTGTATATCTAGTAGTTTTCAATCAACAATAAAAGTGGCCTCACTTATATTCAGGTGTGGTTCACCATTGTCTGGTGACTAATGTACCTGCTGGAGCGAGATGCGAGTTTTGAATTGTCTAAGGCAGCAAGCTGCGGCCATACTGAAAAAACGTGCACGATTGTCTCAACCTAATAAACCGATTTTGACTTGTACTTAGTTGGTTGTCTATTTACTTACTTATATACTATTGCGCGACCACCTCTGTTTTGTCTGTAAAACTTACCTTTTGTCCCGAAGTTTTGTCCTGAATTTTGACCTTTTGTCCTGAATTTTTGTTCTGAATTTTGACCCTTTGTTGTATAGCTTGCACACGAGTCAGCGCGAGTACATGCGTGGCGCGAGGTTCACTCGCGCATTTCTCCCACATGGACTCGTGCCGACTCGTGCCAATGTTTTGATTTAACTTATCACCTCGAGCTTTGTTATTGTTTAACTCTGCATCACTCGTGACCATTTACAGTTCACTGTATGTATATGCTTGTTCTTAACTGTAATGTGTGTCAGTTACCACGGAGTCCCTGGAGACTTGGGCTGTATGCAGGAGTGCTTCTTTATATGGAATAAACTTGCTATTTCTTCAAATCATTTGTGGATATTTACTCTACAATTTGGCGACGAGGGACGGAGCATTGAACCTTCCTGGAAGCACTTCCTGCTTAATTTTATGCTATTTACGCATTTTTGATCAAATTTACATCGGAACTTATAAAAGTTTCTGAATTCATTCTTGTTTCCTGTACCTGGAAAAGAAGCGACGAACAACCTTCAGCGACGCTCCGCATTTCGGAAGGGAGATTTCATTTGTTTCTTTTCAAATACGTTGAAAAGTGCGCGTCTTCGTTTCCTCCTGTGTGCTCTTCACGCCTGAAACGGAAGCCACGGCTGTTTCTTTTCCATACGCGGAAACATTGAAACGCTTCTCTCCATTGGTTGCCCTGTTTCTTCCGAAACTGAAGAGGTGACTTTCTTTTCCTTACCCGACGGTCCCGTTTTACAGTTTAAAACAACGAAGACTTCAACCAAGAGGAAACCGGACTAAATGGAAAGCGAGGGAAGCGCATAGAGATCGGAGTTACAGAACAAACTAAGTTAACCTTCATTTATACACATGAAAACGCTCTTTCTTCAAGAAATCGTTTGACTAATTTTTTTTTTTTTTTCAGCATCTCAAATATTTACTTTTCATCGTTATTTTGATAGTACGTTTGTTAGTGTGAATTATTTTTCTTATTTTATTTTACTTACTTTATTCACCATGTGTGCTCAAGGTTATACTCTTTCCCCTCCACAAAGTTATTGGTCAGCTGGTAGTTCTCCTTGTATGCCGTGGATTGAGTGGAAAGCTTACTTCTTAAATTATATTGAGACATTGGATGCAAATGGTAAGATGAAAGCTCCTGAAAAAAAAAGGAATTTTCTTACACTCTTAGGACCTGAAGGACTAAAAGCCTTCAATCAACTCCCTGCTTCGCAAGCAAGTGGAGATATGAATGTATTTGATAAAGCTATATATGATTTTGATAAGTATTGTTCTCCTAAAGTGTGCATAGGAATTTCTAGATTTAAGTTTTTTCAAAGAAAACAGTTGAGTGATGAAACTGTAGATAACTTTGTCTCATCTCTGAAAACATTAGCCCTTGATTGTAAATTTGGAAATTTACAAGAAGATCTCATAAGAGATCAGGTAGTCATGCACTCTAAAAATGAGACCATACAGGAAAGACTTTGGATTAACGGGGATGAAAACTTAGATTTTGTTTTATCCATTGTTAGAAAAGCTGAACTTTCCTGTAGAAGTGCATTACAAGTTAAAGGGAAAGATGTTTCAGTTAGTAAAAACATTGTTGCAAAAATTAACCATAAATACGATAGTAAAAATAAGGACGCATTTAAAAAGAAACAAATATTTTCTTCCAAAGGGAATTCTGAAGTTCCAAAGAACAATCTTAAATGTTTTAGGTGCAATAGCAAATCACATTTAGCAAATGACAAAAGTTCTCCTGGTTTGAGACAGAAATGTGCCAATTGTGGTTTAAAAGGACATTTCACCTCTGCTTGTAGAAGAGGTAATGCCAATCAGAAAGTCAAATGCATTGAGTTAAGTGAGAATAGTGATGATGAAGACTATACAGATGATTCCAATGACTTTTTGTGTTAAACATAAAAGATTCTGCAGTTCTAAATGTAAATGACCATACCATCAAGAAGAAGCCATTATGTGACATGGTTATTGGAGGGGTAAAGATCAATATGTATGCAGATTCAGGATCACCTTATTCTATAGTATGTGAATCTGTCTGGAGAAAGCTATTTGCACCAAGACTAGGTAGTCATTTGGAAGAAAGTGATATCAATCCTGAAGGATATTCTGGTGGGAGAATAGATATTTTAGGGTTCAGAACTCTAGTTTTCAGATTTAAGAATAGAAAATGCATTGCGAAATTGTATGTTTCGAAGAGAGGTCCTTCAGTTCTTAGCTGGTTTGATTTTGGTAAACTTGATATTGTCCTTGATCCTAATAGTCCAAATCGTGTGATGTTGATTGATGAGCAAAATGGCATTTCCTCGCTTATGTTAAAAAAATTTCCTAATGTGTTTTCTAAAGGCATTGGGAAGTTAACCAACTTTAAGCATGAAATTCGTTTGAAGGATAATGCTTGTCCAAAAATACATAAAGCTCGCAATATTCCCTTTGCTGTCAGAGAGGAAGTTAAGAATGAATTAAATGCCTTGGTAGAAGGTGGCATAATAGATAGAATAGAGTCATCAGAATGGGTTTCGCCTATAGTGGTTGCTAGACGTGCTAATGGCAAGGTGAGATTATGCATTGACCTTCGCCATCTTAACAATAATATTATTGTAGACCAGTTTCCTCTTCCTCGTATCTCTGAAATGTTGTCTGTGGTTGGAGGGTCTAATATTTTTTCAACCATCGATTTATCTGCTGCTTACCACCAGATAGAATTGAATGAGAAGAGCAAGGACTTAACTGCATTCATTACGCCTTTTGGGTGTTTCAGGTTCAACAGGATGCCTTTTGGTTTGGCGTCCGCAGCAGCCATCTTTCAAAGGGTCATGCAAGACATCTTAAAAGACTGTAAAAATGCCATTTGCTTTCAGGATGATATTTTGGTCTTCAATGATGACAAGGACAAGCACATTACTGCCTTAGAAGAAGTTTTGAATGCTCTTAATGAACATGGTCTTACCATTAAGCATGAGAAATGCAAATTTGGTGTGCATTCTGTAAATTATTTGGGTCATGAACTATGTGCAGAGGGTGTCAAACCGAAACCTTCACTGTTGGAGGCAATTAAGTTGGCCCCTCACCCTTTATCTAAAGACGACGTAAGATCCTTTTTAGGGTTAGTTGAGTTCTACGCTAGGTATGTTCCTGACTTTTCGTGTAGAACTTATAATATCAGGCAATTAATTAAAAGTAGAGTTGTTTTTGAATGGACGGATGAATGCGAGAAGGAGTTCTGTGATGTGAAGAATGCTATCTGCTCAGCGAGTGCACTCTCTTGTTTTGATCCTTCTCTGGAGAACATAATTACCACTGATGCCAGCGCGAAAGGACTGGGTGCTGTGTTTACTCAAAAAAATAAGGAGGGTAGAGAAGTCATTATTGCGCATGCTTCTAGGGCTCTTACTCCTGCTGAGGAGAAGTATTCTACAATAGAGAGGGAGACGTTAGCGTGCATTTGGGCTTTAGAACATTTCAGGGTGTTTGTCTGGGGTAAGGAGTGTACACTGAGGAGTGATCACAAACCTTTAGTGCGGCTCCTCACTACAGAGGGCATGTTGAGAGCTTCAGCCCGCATTGCACGTATGTCCATGCGCTTGCAGGATTTCATTTATAACATACAATATTTACCTGGCAAGGAAAATGTTTCTGCCGATTTTTTATCTAGGATGCCCTTACCTATTCAGGAGGATTTACACAATGAGTGGGACAATTTTCAGATTGCGTTGATTCATGATGAGGGTCCGATTACCATTGATCAAACTTTATGGAGAGAAAAATTTGAAGATGATGAAATTTTAAAGAATGTTGCAAACTATATTATTGGTACTTGGCCTGACAAGAAGTTTCTGAATCCAGAACTGAAAAGTTTCTGGGAAATAAGGTCAGAACTTTCAGTTTGTGAGAATATTATAAAAAGAGGTGAACGTATTGTTCCACCTATGGGTGTAAGGAAAATTATAGTCCTGCAAGGCCATGAAGGTCATAGTGGTATGGTTAGAACCAAGCAACAGGTCAAACATTTATTTTGGTGGCCAGGAATGGATATGTTTATTGAAAGACTGGTTAGAAATTGCGTGGTATGTGCCAATTCAGATAAGTCTTTAGTTACCTTAAAACCAAACATGGGTGCGCATACTATTCCAAACAACCCTTGGGAAACCATTGCCATAGATATCATGGGTCCTATTGGTTGCGACTCAAAGTATGTCATTGCAGCCATTGACATTTTTTCTAAGTGGCCAGTTATCAAAATTGTCAGTAAGGTAGACACTGATTCAGTGCTGTGTTTTCTAGACAAAGTCTTTATTGATGAAGGTCTACCTGTACGAGTTATTTCTGACAACGGTGTACAATTTAACTCAAAGAAAGCAAATGATTATTTTTCAAGGCTTGGGATTGTTCATTCTACTACCTCTTTATACAATCCTAGTGGAAATGGGGTAATTGAGAGGTTTAATAGGGTCCTAAAGGGCGCTATACAATTTACTAGCAATGATGATAAAAAATGGGAAGTTGATATTTTTAAAAAAGTATGGATGTACAGGACAACCATGAACTCAATGACTGGGTTTTCTCCTTTTGAGATCATGAGGGGAAGAATTCCAAGAACCAAAGTGAACCCTTTGTGGTTGGTTAAATCCACATCTTCTAATGTGGATTTGAGTTTAGTTAGGGAAAACCTTATTCGCACGCATTGCTCTAGTAAAAAGTACTTTGATGAAAAATGTGGTTCCAAAAAAGATCCGAAAGTGGAAGTTGGCATGATGGTGAAAGTAAAAAAACCATGGAAAGTCAAGAAGGGAGAAAGTTCATTTATGGGCCCTTTTGAAGTTTCAGAGGTTCTAAAAAACTCTGTGAGATTATCCAACAATAAGGTCTGGAACATGAGTAGAATTGCTATTCTCAAAGCTGACAAGGGTGTTTACTGCAAAGAATCTATTTCTGAACATCCTGATCTTTCATTTTTGGATGAGGATCTTGGTGAGGCTACAGTTCGTGATGGTACAGATGCTACACCTTGTTGCTCTAGTGGTTGTCATATCAATCAAGCTTCCACTGTATCCTCTGATGCAGGTGGCAGTTTCACTGGTCAAGAGGTTACTGTCCAACATGATGTTCCCTTACCCAAAAGAGCTACTAGGAAACCCAAGTGGCTAACAGACTTTGTTGCTTTTGTTACAGGAAAAGTGTAACTTTTATTTTTTTTTATTTTTTTGTTTCCTTTTCTTTGTTTTTTTATTCTCTCTCATAAGGAGGGAAGGTGTGTTGTATAGCTTGCACACGAGTCAGCGCGAGTACATGCGTGGCGCGAGGTTCACTCGCGCATTTCTCCCACATGGACTCGTGCCGACTCGTGCCAATGTTTTGATTTAACTTATCACCTCGAGCTTTGTTATTGTTTAACTCTGCATCACTCGTGACCATTTACAGTTCACTGTATGTATATGCTTGTTCTTAACTGTAATGTGTGTCAGTTACCACGGAGTCCCTGGAGACTTGGGCTGTATGCAGGAGTGCTTCTTTATATGGAATAAACTTGCTATTTCTTCAAATCATTTGTGGATATTTACTCTACACCCTTTGTCCTGAATTTTTACACTCACCGTACTGAATTTGCACCTATGCCAGTTGGTCACCCTACTTCACCATCGTGGAAAGGAGGTGAGAATCTGGGAGATGCGATGCGTTGCGGCCGGCAACTGCCTCCCTTTGTTGCCTGGGGACATCCGGGGACCTGGTCGCCAGACCAAATTGGCCGTAAGTGAAGGTGAGCATAGCTGCCACACTGGGCCAAAAGAGAGGGGGACTTGCTTTGAGAAGTCGGAGGAGGAAGGCCGTGTTACACGCATCCTGATGCCTCAGCCGAGACGGGGCTGCGGCATTAGGTTGCACTGAAACCCGCAACACAGGAGGTGGGAGACTGAAGGCTAGTGGCACCAGAAGACAAAGTGGACCTGCGAACTGTAGAGCAGGCATACGGCTGCTGGCTTGAAAAAGATGCCGTGGGGCTAGAGCCACACCTAAGCATTAGTGAAGAGCAGCCCGACGTGGACTAGCCCTCCTGGAGGATTCCCCAAGAAAACTCTGAAGCTGACAAACTGAGAAGCAGGTGGGTGCACTGGGTGTTTTGGGCCCAGTACATACGGTTATTTACTACAAGCGTGCCTCCCTCCCATATACAGCACATTGAGAACTGAGTGTACAGACTCTAAGTGTGGACAAACTGGCCTCCCCACCCATATGAGCTCATACAGGGGGAAGACCAGTGATAATATAACACCGGGAGATACGAGGTGACCCTGGGGGGGCCAGCAGAGATTTGGCCTATGAGACAGATCCCAAACAACAGTATAGCACCTACAGGTACTAGAGCAGCCCATGAGAGAGACACCAGGTGGAGATAGAAGGAAACACAAGGGACTTGATATCCTCCATCCCTTGTGTGAGACTGTAATGGAGAAGTGATTTACCCCTATACACTCAAAAGGGGTGGACAGAAAGGTCATAGCCCAGGCCCCCATACTCCCTAAACAGGGGAAGATGGACAATTTCACAACGATCATAACCCCCTCCTTGGGGAGCCTGAAGATGGAGCACTAGCCATGCATAACAATGCTGAACTCCTGCAAGCTATCCGTGCCTCACGTGAAGCCCTAGAGGGACAAATTGGGGAGGTATGCCCTGAGGTCATGCCCTCCGCCAAGGTCTACGCAGCATGGTGGAACGCGTCACAAATCCTGAAAGCAGAATCTCAGATCTATAAGACACAACACTGACAATGTGTAAAGAGGTTACATACCTACAGGGAAGGATGAAAGAGGTGGCCTGCAGGGTGGATGATGCGGAAAATCATGCAAGACAGAATATCCAGCACTTCACGGGCCTCCCAGAGGGCACAGAAGGTACATATATGTACCACTTTGAGGGACAATGGCTGAAGACCCCCCTGCCAGAAGTGCACTTCTTTATATGTTTTGTGATAGAGCAAGTCCGTTGTGCACTGATTATGAGACCTCCTACAGGTATGCCACCAAGGCCAGCAATTGCCTGCTTCCTAAACTACCACGATCAAGATATGATACTCTGTGAGGTGCAAAGACTGGGGGAAGTTCAGTACGAGAGCTCTAAAATAATGATATTCCTTGATTATTCTCAGGAGATACAGAAGCAAAGACGCACTTTTGATTCGGTAACGGTGAAGCTGTCGACACTGCATATAAAATATATGCTCCAATTCCCAGCAAAACCTAAAGTGCTCTACAAGGAAAAGACTCACTTTTTCAGTTCCGGAAGGAGGCATGGAACTGGAAAGAAGAGAGACCTCTATTACGAGCCCCAAATGCAACAGGCGTGACTCACCATGACCGAGAGTAGAGAGAAAGGTGTGGGAAACGTCACAGACCCAGCAAGTCCAATCAGAGCCCGAGGACGACACCCATGCCTAGTGACAGCAGAAGATCACAGTCGGGTCACTCCACAGATATGGAGGGTGGAAACGGACAGTCAGAGACAACGAATAATACAAGGTGAAGGTCAACACGGGGCCTGACCACACTGGACCCTTTGGAGACAGATATCTCAGCAGAGCCGAACGATGGCCACCCGATACTAGCAGCAATCCACAACAAAGAGGGCCCATCGCAGGGACATTAATACCCTGCACCAAATAAGAGTAGCAGCCCATAATGGTCGCTGCCTGCTGACTGAAATACAGGCCGTTGGATGCCACATTGGGACAGGCAGCCTCCACCACAAACACTTTCTCCCCTCCTCTCTTCCCTTTTTTTCTAAAAGAGCTAACAAATTATGTAGCTTATCCATACTTTCCCTTCCCACTCTCTCCCGAGCCTACCTCTTCTTCTCCCGCTTCCCCGTCTGTCCTCGTTCCTATCTACACTCTAGCTCTCTTCATCCCCTATCTCCCTCTCACATCTGCACCCCTGTTCCTCCCCCACCTTTTTACATTACTCTCTATCCTCTTTTCTGTTTCCTGACCTTGTCTGTGAGTTCCATTTGAGAGTTAATCAGTCCTGTGTTCTTAGTGGGATTGCAGCTTTCAAGGGTGGGTAAATAGGGTATGAGAGGATTGGCTACAGAACCCTCAAGCCTGACAAGCAATGCTGTAGTCCAATTGACATGGGGGAGAAGGGCTGTGTCGTTGGGGGAGGGGCGGGACGGGGCGGGTAAGGTTTCCAATACTGTTTTTCTATTTGAGACGATGGAAACAAAGCATAGACATGTGCCAGGCATGTAAACAACAAGCAGACACAGACATACTTGAGAGGGAACCTGGATTACCAACCCAGTTGAGAAATACAGTGGGGTGGGCAGGGAGGCCAGGATGATTCTTCCTATTCCATTCTGACCTGGAATGTCAACGGCTCAGGCAGCAAATCAAAAGTGGGTTTAATGGCTGCTTACATTGGGAGATTGAAACCGGATGTGGTGTTCCTCCAGGAAACACATCTAAGGGGAAATAACTGCTCATTTCTGGGCAGGGGAGCCTATGTCACACTGGTATATGCAGATTTTATCTCAGGCGCCAGGGGGTTGCCATACTGGCTAGACGAGCACCGCCCTTCCCTATAGAAAAAACATGGCTGCATCCGAATGGAACATATGCCGCAGTGCATGGCCAATGGGGATGTAGAAATATCACCCATTTCAAAGTAAACACCCCCCTTCGACTCCAAAAAAGTACCATGGATGAAGTGGAAGGCATATTTCTGGAGGCAAACTCATCCCTACATGTAATGGAAGGAGATCACAATGATGTCCTCAACCTCTCCATAGACCGTTCTGGCCCCGCCAGGGTGGCAGTGAAGGAGGCACCACATGCTATATTTGTGGACACTTTAGGACTGGTTGGCCTCTGGCGTCACACACACCCAACCGCAAGAGAATATTCCTACTGTTCGGGCACCCATAAAGCATTCTCCAGACTGGATTATATACTTGCTCCAACAGGAGCAACCCACTCTGTGAGCAAGGTAAATACCTAGCTATGGTCCTTTCAAGACCACTCGCCTCTGTGGGTCACGTTGGGTATGAGGCGACATGAGAGGAAAAATAGTTGAAGGCTAAATGCCCATGACCTTTGAGATGAGACAGTTGCCCAGGAACTCTGAATGGACTCTGAGCTATACTTTAAGGGAAATGAAAGCTCGGTGAGCTCGGCGGTCACGGTCTGGGTGGCCTATAAGTTAGTTCTACAGGCCAGGGCACAGAACATTTTGGCCCATAAAAAAAAGAGAGAGACGTTAGACATGATATCCCGAGAACGCCGTCAACTGGCACCGAGGAAGCGGCACACACCGTTAACCAACATGAAGCCGCAAAACTTTGGATAAAGTATCAGGTGCTAGCCAATAATGAGGTCAAGAAGCAAGTCCTGGCCACACAGCATGGTCTATACAATGTGTGGGAGAAGGCAGGGCACCTACTAGCGTGACTGGGGAGAAAGGAGAGTGAGGCACGATGGGTACATAAAATAGTAAACAACCAGAATGAGTCTTTCAACAAGGCCCAAGACATAGCCCAAGAATTCGCCCATTACTATGCACAATTTTATAAAGCCCACACATTGGCAGAAGCGGTCCAAATACGTGCCTACCTAGAAGAAATTAGTATCCCTACACTCCCAGTTGAAGACAAGGCGCTACTAGAGGATGACCTCACGTTAGACGAGATCCAGGGAGCAATAGGCAGACTGAAAACTGGGAAAACCCCAGAACCAAATGGTCTATCAGTAGAGTTCTTTAAGAGAAATTCTAGACTTCTTGGCCCCCATTTATTGAAAATGTATGAAGCAGCCAGAATTGAAGGGTCCATTCCGGTGGATCTTAGACGGGCCACCATAGTGATAATCCACAAACCTGGGAAACCGTCTAATAAATGTAATTCATATCACCCAATATCGCTCCTAAACATGAAGATGAAGATTGTGGCTTCTATATTGGCCATGTGACTGGTATAAGTTATTTCCTCCCTATCCAGTCAGTCAGTCAAAATTCTTTATTCGGTACTTACAAAGATACCATTAAAGTGCATAGAGAATACATACATACAGTTTTAAAAAGCACAGTTAAAAAACATTTAAAAAAAAAAAAATTCCAAGAAAATTTTTAGTTAAAAAAAAGAGATTCATATATAAAAAACAGTACGTCATCATAAGTCAGTGGGGGTTTCAGACTGCGTTCAAGTGGAGTATACGGTTGTTTCCCTGGTGTTCCTCAATCTCATAGCAACTTTAATGAAGCTTATAACGCTTAGCAGAGTATGTGGATCTGATGATTTTTGCAGAAATAGAAGGGCTGCTTTGGCGTGCTTCAGTTTTTGGTTTTTCAGGATCCTAACTAAAAACTTCTTTCTTGGCTCTGAGTCCATAGAGACCAGTTGGGCTTTATGCATAAAAGACCGACAAGGCATAACCTTTGTCAACTCCACAATAGGTTAAAAAACAGCCAAGATGCGAACAGACCAACACATTTTCCTATCACTCGATGCTGAGAAACCATTTGACGAGGTAAACTGTCCCTAAATGTTACAGGCTCTGCAAAGGTTTGGGTTCGGACCACGGTTTATAACGAGGGTGAAGTTACTATACCAAGACCCCATAGGGAAGGTGAGACTGAATGGCGAAATGTCTTTTGGCTTCCCCATAGAAAGAAGGACGAGACAGGGTTGTCCACCCTCCCCCCTCATATTTGCTTTAGTGCTGAAACCACTGACATGCAGAATCCGAGCCAGTCCCGGCATATCTAGCTTCCATAGGTCACCAGAAGAGATCAAAGATGAGCATATTTGGTTGTACGCAGATAACATCTTAATGTATCTCAGGCACGCAACGGAGTCCCTGCCAGATGTGTTTAGGATTTTTGATGACACACTGGGCACAAGATAAACTGGGACAAGTACTGTTTATACATGATGGGAGACCCCTTCATACCGATCCACTTCAACCCCGCATTTCCCTCAGCTCTACATGAGGTTTCCTGTGATGCCTGGAGGGAGGGAGGTTGCTTGGTGCTGACACACCTGTTCCACAACTTCGATCCTCTTACGTTTGATAATTGTAAGTGGGATTATGAAATAGGGCGCACAAAAAGATACCACTATACCCAATTGATGCACTGGGCCCTTGCTCCTCATGTACGAGATGCTGCCACCTGACCCCTAACAAAGTTTGAAGCCTTCCTCACCAAGACCACCTCTATGAAGGGGGGGATTTCATTTATATATAGCTTCCTGCTTAAAACTGCTCTGACCCCGCGCCCACGATATTTGTCTATGTGGGAAGATATTATACATCGTCTTATCTCTGAAGAGGAATGGGCGCACTTATGGCCGATATTACAAGTTTGAATCACTTCACAGAGCTTAAGGAAGCACATTTGAAGACTATGATGGATTGGTGCCTGCACCCTGCCAAGTTACGACAAATCTTTCCCGCCACCTCTGATAGGTGTTGGAGGGAATGCGGGCTACTAGGAGACTTTCAACACATATGGTGGGATTGCCTGACCATCCGCCCCTTTTGGGAGGAGATTCTGACACACACAAAAGATGTACTGGGATATCCCATCCCCACTACCCTGGCAGGCGTCCTTCTGGGGCTTCGCGACCCCTACCTAGAACACCAGACCTGAGCCGATAAAACAATCTTGTGGCTACGTATTGGAGCAGCTAAGAATACTTTGGCGGCCGCCTGGAAGAGAAAGGAGGCTCCGGCTATTTCTCTTTGGCACTCTCGCCCATGGAAATTGCTCAGCTTTGAGCGTATGTCTGACATTTTCAGAGATAACTACAACGTTGAGTTTAATTGGGGCCCCCTGGTCACCTTCCTTTCACTAGGCCTTCCATCCGCTGTATGTCCTGCCTACATAAGAGCTCTTCACCTCTTTCAATTTTGATTAGAGTTCTACTGCCATGTGACTTCTTCACTGTATGTTTGTCGCCGCCACCACGGGGAGGGTGGGCGGGGGTGGGTCTAAGGGGGGGGGTGGTATTTTGTCTTTTTTTCAGTTTCTTTTACATCTGAGATACAATGTTATATGATTACTGATTATTCCGTGTCATATATGTGATGTTTAAGACATGAAGAGATAGTTGTAGTAGTGAGTAGATGACACTGAAAATGCTTGCCCTCAACTTGAATCAGAAAGGACTCATTTCAAGCTCCATAATGTTTAGAAACTGTATCCTCTACTTGGACCACTCCATAAGGGTGGAGCTTGATTTATACTGGGCATTACACCTCTTTTGGCCTTTATACTGTTGCCGTACTTCTTTGCTCCCCTGCGTGGGAAGCTACACTGGTACTATCTCAGATGTTTGTTGCAAAACTTTAATAAAAATAGCTTTGAAAAAAAGAAAAAAACAACATATGAGGTCGTGTAATATGTCTTCTGGCTGGTTGTTCGGCCAGCCAGCCCTTGTAAGTTTTGGCGATGTCAATGAGCACTTCTAAACATTCTCCTGTACTCCTAATAGCATGTCATTCAGTTCCTAATGATAGAATCAGGCACTTTTGTAATGTAGCAATACTGTAATGCATAACGCAGCAATCAGACACTCTGCAATGAAAAGAATGCAACGCGTAACACAACAATCAGGCACGTTGCAAGATAAAATAATGCAATGCGTAACACAACCACCAGATATGTTCTTCTGCAAAAATAAGGCAATGCGTATACACTAATCAGGTAATTCGTTATGCAGGAATAATACAATGTGCAATACGCTAATCAGGTAGTTTGTTACGCAGAAACAAGGCAAAGCGTCATACGACAATCAGTTAGATCGTTATGCAGATAAAAATGCCAGCGTCATACACTAATCAGGTAGTTCGTTATGCAGGAATAATGCAATGCGTAATACTCTAATCAGGTACTCCGTTGTGCAGAAATGATGCAATGTGTAATACGACAGTCAGGTACTCTGTTCTTCAGAAATTGAATATTACGTAGTACACTCAGGCCCCGATCACCAGGCCACAGGCGGTCTCTCCGCCTCTCCTTCTGACTTGCAGTCAGCCTTTCACAGTTACCCCCAACACAGTACAATGTTATCCCAAAGTGCCGCTTCGCACTCTGGCCCCTGTACTGCCACTCCCTTGGCAAATACGGGCCACAACACGAGCCGAAGCAGAGGCTTGCACTGCCAACACGAGAGAGAGGCCTAGATCGTCTCCTTCCGAGCCCTGCCCCAGGAGTCAACACACATTACTTGGGGGCGCGAACTCACTCTCCTCTTTTCGTCCAGCGTCTGGGCCTCCAATGCAGCTTTGTGAAATGGGAACGGCGGCTCGGGCCGGCAACTCAGTACCTCCGGGACTGCCGGTCCAGGCCGCTTCTGTTCCAAAGATCTCAGGCTGCCTCAAAGCACACGCACACAGCCTCGCTGAGTCTTCCTTCACTCCGGGTGCACGATCACTGGGCACTTCACACACAGGTCTCAGGCTGCATGAAGATCACGCGCACAGTGTCACGGAGACTCACTTTACTACGGTGCACACGATAACAAGGCAAATCCTCACAAAGGTCTCCCGGTGCACAACACACCCGCACACAGCGGCGATGAGATTCACTTGGATTCCGGTGCACATGATAACAAATCAAATCCTCACGAAGGTCTCACGGTGCACAACACATATGCACACAGCGTCAATGAGACTCACTTGGATACCAGTGCATATGGAGAAGTGCGGCTCACTGGTTAGAGGAGGCAGACCCTGATGCAGAGGTCAGACCCGGGACCAGGGTTCAATTCCCGACGCGGCAGGATCTTGAGCTCAAAATGTCCACGGACTCGATAATTCTCGCCTCGGTGCCTACTCGAATCATGGGTTCACACTCTGCAACTCTGGGCAATAGCTTGCTTAATCTCCACTACGGCCCTACCGCGATGGGATGCCTGGTCTTCACCTTGGGGATGCCCAGTAGGGGTTATCTTGCAGGGAAAGCCAGGACGGGTTCCCAAAGCAAGAGCTAAGAGACCTGTCGGTGATTTGGCGCTATATAAATCGAAATTAACATAACATATGATAACAAGGCAAATCCTCACGAAGGTCTCATGGTGCACAACCCACCTGCACACAGCAGTGATGAGACTCATTGGATTCCGGTGCACATGCGCACTGGACAATCCTCACAAAGGGGTTTAGGCTGCACGAAGCACTCGCACACCGTGTCGCTGATCCTTGCTGGGACATAGCACACAGCAAAGTCCCTTTAGCCTTTCCTTGGTTGAAACCGCAAACTGCAGGCCAGCCCCAGATCACACAGCAAGGGTCAGTCCTATCCTTCAGTCTATTCAGTTGTTTCTTCCTTGGCAAAGGTCCTCTTGACCACGAAGTAGCTCACACTTGATCAAGCCATTCACCAAAGTTCAGGGGCTTCAGCTCTCATAGTTATACCCCTCAATGGCTTTGACATTTTTGTGTTTCAGGGGGCACTGATCCCCTGTTCAAACCAGTCCTGGGTGCCTCCCTGCCAGCAGTGGTAGCTGGTGACATTTGAAAGTGGGGGGGGCGTAAATGTTCAGGGTGAGCGCCCAGCGGCGAGCAAGCATAGTGAATGTGTCTCACCTTCATATTGAGCGTACGTGGGGGTTCTCTCCCCAAAAAAATTTTGAAAAATAGTGGCCAAATGGTGCATTTTCAAGCATATTTAAGAAAGCAAGAATGTTAATAAAGCACTTGTTAAAGAGAGGAACATAAACCATTGTTCTGTGATCTGCATATTACTCGTGCTTTGCAGCAGGCATATTAACCCTTTGTGCTACCTTGGATGAATCAAACCTGCCACTAGACAAAACTTTGATCTCTCTCCAGGAGGTACATTAATCACCAGAGTTATCTTAGCACCTTTATTGTTGCCTGAAAACTGTTAAATATACAAAGAACTCTGCAGTGCTTTTAAAACTGCTGCACTACTACAAAACCGGCCAGCACCCTTCCAGCCTCCTTGAGGGAAAGTCTTGAGGCCCGGAATGACCAGTGTGACCTTGATGCCATCCCCTCAATCTGTTACCAGGCCCTGTGTTTTTATTTATGTCCTGACAAATGGCTTGCATTTTATGGCTTACATTTGGAAGACCCTGCTTTCATCAAACCAGTTAATGTAGACTGCAAGCAATTTGTCAAGCCATAAACAAACAAAGCACACAGGGTGGGCTGTGATCTATGTTGAACTAGATGAGCAGGGAGGACACAGTCACAGAGTCCATTGTGAAATTTACATTTGATCAATACAACAACATGCTCTTTCCTTTGAAAACGGCTGAAGGGCATTGTGCAGAGGCCTGGATTTGAATGAATGCCCAGGTGAGGCATGGAGTCACCAGCAGCCAGCCAGCAGAGAGCAGAATCCATCTACGGTCACAGTGAATCTTTAAAACATTTAGAAAATAAAACACACACATTCTCTCAGGCTGCCTGCCTGGAAAAATAAATTAACTCGCGCTAAACACATTGAGATATGTGATTGAGCTCAGAGACAAGAATTGTGACTGCTCGAGCATGAGACAACCAAGGCATGTGATCGCTCCTACGTGAAACTCGGAGCAAAGGTACATGACTGGTGGCATTCAGCTAGGACTCAGCTTACTCGGTTAACTAAACACTAATCTCAAGCGCCGAGAAGCACCCCTCCCTATGTGCTCTGTAAATAAACCCCGGTCTTCCCGCTTGCGGTTTCAGTCAGATTCCTGAGTGTTTAGGAATTCGGTGAGAAAGTGCACTCTCGCTGACTCCTCCTTTCAACCCGCTATGCCATTGATTAATAACTGCCTTCCTTTGTCCATGCGCTGCCGGCTGACTCTTCAGGGCTTGTTTAAATTAACCGAGTGTGTGATGAGTCAGCGGTGACTGGAATTGTGTTTTCTTGAGCACCGCCGTGCACATTCACTGGGGTCTGGCCACCCCTTATCATGGTAAAGCCTCGGCCTCCATTCCATTCATGCCCGCCCAAATAAATTGAAAAGAAGGCTACCTATGCTGCCTACCAGTGCCACAGTCGAGTCAGAGTCAGGCTTTCACTTGCTGTTCACTTGAACTCAGTAGTTAGTACTTCCAAAAAACGCTGTCCAGTTCTGCCAGGGAACGAACGGAGAGTGAGTGTGTGCAGCCACGTGGTGAGTCGGACTGCACACTAGCACACGAGCCCTAACGACACCGACCTGGCTACACACACTCAGCAGCCAGTCAGCGGCGCGTGCATCCCCAAATGGCCAATCACTGCATGGCTTCACATGAAGTCACACAGTGATTGGTCATTAAGTGCTGCTGAGGCAGTGTGTGGCACCACCCACGCGTGGCATCCAATAATGGATTGCCTGCACTTCTGCATGGTGGACCAGCCAATCCTGGCGCTGAATGCAGCACCAGGATTGGCTAGGGGGGCACAGTAACTACTCGCCCTTTGAAACCCCGGGGGCTGCGGCACGGCTGCTGTAAGAAGCAGCACCCCCCTTGGGGCAACTCTAAGGGAAAGGTAGTAGATTGGCTGAACCGCGCAATCTCGGGCTAGTTACAGCCCAAATTTCCACATGCGCCGACTGCTGCAGCTGAGTGTGGACTGTCACTCAAGCTGCAGCAGCCCAGCCCAGCCCCACCCCCCTGCGCACTCCAGGTTGCTTCGGGTGTGTCTCGATTCCCGGCAATACTAGTAGCGCTGCTGTGCTATTTCTTTGCCAATGATGCATTAATATTTAGTGTGCACTGCAGTGCTTGACGACGGTGCATCCAGGCTTAGGGGGGCTACGCCCTTACGCCCCAATGGACGCACCGCTGCTGCCTGCCAGTGACACCCTTCTTCCTTTGATTAGTGGAGGTCTAGATTCACAATCACTCAGCAGGAGATGGAACAATTGTTTCATAGCAGCAACCCAGGCCTCTTCACCTCTAGGGACCTCTCCCCAAACACTCCAGATGCAGGTTAGCCTGTTGTGTCTCACCCCCTCCCCAGGGTCAAGACATTCCCCAGATCCTATCGCTTTCAAATCCAGTCAGTCAATCCACAGCCAGGCAGAGACACACAGAAATGTTAGAGCACAAAAACTCAGCCACGTCTAAAAGAGTGGCTTCTAAACACACACTGCAAAACCACCTTCACAAAAAGATGCGTTATCACATTGTGAGTTCAGGCATACTAAACTTCAACTTTCCATCTTAAGCCTTTGGGAAGATAAGCTGGAAAACATATTACACAGCCTTCCCATTCTATCCTATGGGCAAGATGGCCTTTCAACAGTGAAAAACGAAATGGATATTATTTCACTGCCAGGACATGACATACATCTTAGTACATGTCCTACCTTTTACATGCAGTGCACCCTGTCCAGGGGTACCCTAAACCTACCATAAGGGTGTCTGATGTGCATAGGAAGGGAGGGGTAAGGTCTGGCAAGTGAATGCACATGACAGAACAACATGGCAGTTTAACAAACTGCGAGAAGGCCCAGGAATGGCAGACCTGAGTTTCCTTTCTTAAGGTTGCTTGTGTGGGTGGCTGTTCTGACTGACTTTTTCGGCCCTCCTTTGAGGGAAGATGATTGGAAGTGACTCTAGTCTATTAACATTCTAGTGCAAGGATTAGAACTATAGACAGGGCCTATTCATAAGGCACAGTAATGCACTTTCGTACCCTTTTCCTTAGATCAGGGCTTATAAACCTATATTAGGGGATAGATTCATTAGTATTAGTGATAATCCGTCCTTTTGCAAGAGTGTTAGTATACCTTCTATGGAGTTATGCTTATTTCGGGCCTTGTAGGCCTCAAACGGGAGAGACTCCATCTTGCTTTCTGCCCCGGCAGCTTGAGATGCTTCTAGGTCAAGTGTAATGTTTTAGTTTCGAAGTGTTGTTCGCTTGGAGAGAACCGGCTCAGGCTGGCCGTTATCGAAAGACTGTATTTTTCTTCACTCCGAAGACACAACATCAGATCGGCCAACTGAGAGCGTGTCCTTGGTACAGGGAGGTACAAGAATTTGGTGGGCGGCAGGTTACTGGCCGTAACTTTCCATGAAAGGACAAGCTTCCATATTAGCGAGAGCATGAGGCAGTGAGTCAGTCAGTCTGTAGGCGGCAGCTAGCCGTTAGCATCAATGCCATTAATTATTTCCAGGCAGACAGTCGCCATTTTGAAGTCCGAGAAAGATCACGAAGCTGATACTCTCTTAGAAAGATTGGAGAGGAGAGAGGAGTAGTGCAGAACGGCCAGAGAGAGAGACAGCAGCTAATAAAAGGAAGGTTCCAGTGACTTGGAGGAAAGCAGAGAAGACAGAGCATAGCGGTGCAGACGTGTACTCGTGACTGCTGAGGTGTGACTCTAAGACGAGCCAAGGCACAGACGAGAAGGGAACCTAGATGACTGCTGAACCCCGACTTCGCGTCCATAAGGTGACTTCTGCCCATATTCTATAGTGTGCACATTCTAACCTTTCACTTTTCTTTGCAGGATATATGTTATAGTGTGGTATTGTGTTTTTATGATCATTGTAATAAAATACCCAGTTCTTAGTGAACCAACATGTGCCTCGTATTCTTGTTCAATCAGGGTAACCTGTTCTTCTAGTCAGGCATTGTTTTCATGAACGGATGTAATTCCCGGTCAGGTAAGAGGTGACTGAGCAATGAGGGAGAGAGGGACCCCTCGATGTGAAGAATAGATTGCACATCCTCTAATTTGGTAAGTTGTTGTAATTCCTAATATTGTAGTATCATATCCCGAGTAGCCAATGAGAGATTCCTTCCAAAGGTACTCATAGGAAAGTGATCATCGTTGGTAAGCGGCGTTAATGAGAACACCAGGTGGGAAACTGGTGTGTAGGTCCGCCGGATTGCGGATCGGGCTGTGAGTGAGAGAACACTAGGGAGGACACTAGTGAATAGGTCTGCCGGATTGTGACCGGGCTGTGAGGGAGAGAACACTAGGGGGGAAAACTAGTGTGTAGGCACGCAGGATTGCGAATTGTCGAGCGAGCACTGACTGTGGTCAGTGTGTAATGGTAACTAATCAGAACTGCCCTAGTGTAGATTAGTCTGGGCCTAAGTTGCCGCGAGACTAACTGGTATGAGTGGGATATTGTAGAAAATCTATGCATGTATATTGGCAATTCCCCATCCTTAGGTACAAGACATATATATATATATATATAATGTAAATACGTTCTAAGGAGGGAGGTGATTACGTTCCGGCTGGGTTGGAGGTGCTCTGAGGAGCTGATCCTATCTGGTCCGAGAATCCGGCCGTTACAGTGGCACAAATAGTGCAGCAGGCCCACTAGTAGCATTTGCATTACCAGCCCTGATACATATAGTGCACTTCATTAGGGACTTTATTAGTAAGGCAAACATACCAATCATGGACAACCAATTGCCATTACTTTATACAGGGAACACTTACATTTTGGCACTGTTTAGTAGTGAAAAAGTTTCCAAAGCATCTAAGTTGGCAACACCATGTCAGTAAAAAGGTCTAGGGGGAAAGCAAAAAGTTTAGGGACTTTAGCCAAAAAGGGCCAAGTCCTACACCTACAAACTACACAACTAACAACATACTGTATATCACAAAAAAATAAGTAGATAAATAATGAGTACAGAAGAGTATTCTAACTACCCTGGCCCTTTTCTCTTCTACCCCTGAGGGGTAAAAAACATGTGCCGGCAGGTTCATTTTCTGACACCCCGCATTAGGAGGAAAGTGAAAACACAAACATCCCAAAAATTCAAATACCAACGCATTCTAACTACCCTGACCCCTCTTACCCTTTCCCTACAATAAACGTACCTTTTTAAAAAAAATAAGGTTACTTGTCTGACCCAGCCACATCCCTCCGTCTTGTACCACAATGCTTCTCTGACTGAAGAAACATGTGTCACAACTGGGAAAACGTAAACAAATGGAGATGGTAAAAAATAAAAAAGGACTATTTCTCCCACAGAAACAAATGGACATCTGTGGAAAAAATGAATGCAATGGTATTTATTCTTCACAAAATACACTTGTCGATGTAGAAAATGTCTAAATGTTTAAATAAATATGTATTTTTAAGTAATACTACTACAAAATAATATATTTTAATTTGAGAAAAATGAATAAGAATGGTGTTATGTGTTTTCCTTTAAGCTAATGATAACGTTTTGAATTAAAAATGCTTATATTATTATGTCTACTGTTACATGTGTGTTTCCCTACATATACAAATTACAATTACCTTGGAAAGGGAAATGTTATAAATAAGAATAAATTGGAGAGAAAAGTAAATGTTAAAAAAACTCTCTATGTATATAAGCATTTAAAATTTAAAACATCTATTTTATTTAAAAAACCTGAACACTAAAATTAAGTTACGTCACCTTAATTAATAACTCTAAAATAATAGAATCTCCCCTTATATCTCATTCCTAAACTTTAACAAACAAATATTTTAAAACATCTAAAACGAAAACCCACACCCAAAACAATAAACATCCATCCAGCAAGTCAAAATTAAGTTTCCCCAGTACACAAATAAAAACTCTCACCCCGTAATTAATATCACGGAAATAATATATTACCCACCCGGGTCATCCTATATCACCCCTTCCACCCCAATCCTAAAAGTTAACACACACAATTACAATTTAAAGAATAAGGATGTACACAAAGAAAACCAATCACCCCTTAATTAATATCACAAAATTAATACACTCCCCTTAGATAATTACACAAAAAATAAAATACTCCCTACTCAGGACCCCTAAAATCCTTACATAAATGTTGACATGTTTTTGTTTTGGAAGTCAACTCCCAGAATATTTGTACTGGTCTATGATAGTTCCTGTTTTAGAGGCTTATATGTTGAAGATGACTCCAGAGTCTACCTGAGTGATAGTTTGATTTTGGGATTTTCTTCTCTTTTCATGAATGCTACTAGGCTGTACTTTTAAATCTGCCTGTACTGCTTCCTGTTTATAGTTCTCGACTTCTGACAGTTTTAGCTATTGGTTGGCAAGACCTATTGTCTTCAGTACATTACATTTGCATATGGCCTCATTCACAAATGTAGATTTACAGGTGTAGATTAACTGGTGTGTAAATGTACACGTTTGTGCTATTCACAATTTCTGATTGCAGATTTACACCTAAGTGTAGACTTACATGACTCGGCCCCTGGTGCAGTTCCAATGACAGGATTTACCAGTGTAAAGTTACTAATACTAACTTTTCATAGGTAGGTGGAACTCTCTGTCACCATGGGGGAGCTCTCCCAATTGGAAAGTATAGAGGAAATATTGAAGGTTATTATATCTTACTTTTTTTAAATGCTTCATATGCAATATAAATGCAAAATAATTTACAATTTTTATTGGAAATGTAGAACTATTCAAATAGAATTTTTTTGCATATTAAATCAATAAATTAAACGTGTATTAATTCATTAATTAACTAAAATACTATTATTTAATATTAAATATATTAATATTTATGTATACCAAATATTTCCTTAAAGAAAATGTTAATTAAAAATCCCACCCTTAGTAAATATTTTACATTTTGTTTAATATGTATCACATTTATTTTAATAGTATGTGCAGAATTAATTCAAATTATTTTTAATTTCTTAACTGTTAAAAAATATAAATATGTTGCAATTATAGTTATTTTAAAAATGTAATTAAACTTCAAAACTTTTGTTAAAAAATTGCATGCAAGTGCATCACGACACGTGCGTTCACATCGGTGACCATTTCAAGATTGCATGCCATTCGTGTGTAAACATAGGTCATGCAGGTCAAGTCATAGATCGAGGCAAGCAGATGGATCAGAGATCCAGACCAGATCAAAGTTTCAGGCAGACAGCACAGGTCAGAGATTCAGACATGCAGGCCATGCAGGTCAAGTAAAAGAACCAGGTTGGCTCGACGGGTTCAAGGGCACAAGCAATCATTTCATTGCAGGTGGCGGTTACAGCATGCCAGGGGCCTAACTAGGAAGACCAGGCCAGTATCTAGGTAGATATGAGCCAATAAAAAAATTAAACCATGGATCAAGCAAGCCAGCGTAATGCTACAGGCAGATGCACACTAGGCAGCATATTTACGAAACAAATATCGGAGCAAAGTGCTATGCCAAATTTGGCAACACCACACTCCTACATTTTTTAAATGCAGGGATATACTGTATTCACAGAAATATGGTGCATTACTGTGCGTCCCCTATTGCTGGTGAAAAAAAGCTGCTTAGCGCCAGTGCAGGCAACCTGTCACCCAGTCGCGCTGCAGGGGAGATTGTTTATGTCTAAGAAGGGACACATTCCTACATATTAACAATCAATAATGGTGGCTTGTTCTTTCTATGTCTGCTGCATTCTGCAGCACACATAGATAGAGCAAAAAACAAGGAGAAATTATTAATTCCTCCTGTATTGCCATTCTAAGACCAGGTACGCCCTGCCGTTCGTTTTTGGCACTGCCATAGCCTTGTAAATCTAAAAGCAATGGGTGTTGCGTTGGAACACCCACTGCAAAACTCATTGCAAGCCCCTTTGCTGCAGAGAACTTTGGCGGAAAGGGGCATATTTACAAGGTGTCGTTAAGCCACGTTAAGTGGTTTAGCACCACCTTGTAAATATGGGAAATGGGAGTAGGCTTCCGGAGCGTCAAGAAAAGTGATGCTCCGGTGGCGATAGAGGCTTGTAGATATGCCCCTAGCTCTCTTCACGCATTAGCACTAAGGGTGGGCGTAGCAGGTGGAGTAGCTCTACGCGGAGCATTACGTAGTTAGCAAAAAACTGATGTATATCATTTAAACATCTGGGGAGCACTTTGGGCATCGGCACTCATTATTTTACAAATAAAGCACTGAGTAGTAGTGAGGAAAATATTTTTCGATCCACAATCATTCTTACCAGGACTACATTGGTTTTTAACATTGCCATCTCATGGCAAACACCTTCACAGGACCCACCTGGTCGTTTTTCTTTTGTACAAGGAAAATTCTATCAGCACGACAAAAATCCATTTTTGTAGGCCTGCTTTTCTGCCCATGAACTGTCACCCTCCCAACCCCCTGTTCTCTGCAGTTCATCAGAAAGCCACATGGCCCTCACCCCAGGTTAATGACTCATCTTTCCTCTCCTGCTCCCAGCCTGATAACACATCCTTGACATCCTGATCAGGTTATCTGGACATTGGTCTTACTGCTGGCTCCTAATCAGGGTGGGTAAACAATGACTTTAAAGACCCGGCTTTGATCAGGCAGTTAAACAATCACCTGAAAGAAAGAGCCCCGATCAAAGCAGCGTGGACAATGCTCTGTGTACCAAGCCTTGACCAGGTCACCAACTACAAGCATAGAGTGGACAATGCTCTGTGTACCAAGCCTTGACCAGGTCACTAACTACAAACACCACCTGGGTCCAACTAATCAACAACAAACCCTGCCCTGAGTGAATAATGGACTAACAGCCAAATGAATGTACTAAGAAACATATAAAAGGCATGTAAGCTACCGAGTGAAGTAGCAGCCTCCTTTGCACTGACCTTTGACTCACTTGGGACTCTGTTCCATAGCCAAACTATTGAAATAAATCTGGGTTCCTCCTGCAGATGAAGGCTCCTGTGTCTCCTTTTTATTAAGTATGCAAGGTATGGAAGACTAGGGCGGTTCCCCCGTCGCCGAGACCCCGTGAGTGGGTTATCCCGGTTCTTCAAATGGCGGCTTGAATAGGCACTCCACGAGTACGGAGGTCAGACCCGGTAGATGTGAGGGGGTGCACGGAGAGACTCTGATGGAGGCGCCCTACCCGAGGGATTCTTGTATTCCGGTAGACGAACGATTCGCCCGCTGTTCCTCTCCACCCGGTCTGGGCCACTTGATCGCCTTCTCACTGGAGTCCCCTAGCAAATAATTTCAGGAGCAGGACACAGCCCTACGTCTGCAGAAGTGAACTACCCCTGTAAGGTAAGGGTGGACTGATCATCCACCAAGTCTGTCTGTTCTGTGATTGACTTTTGCAAAAGCCAAGCAAGCGAGGTAAATTTTAAAACCCGCTGGTGTCTGGTCTGTATGGTTCTGTATGTATATTGACTTTTGCCAAAGCCAAGCAAGCAAGGTGAATTTTAGAAACCCGCTGGTGTCTGTTCAGTATGATTCTGCTATTATTGTCCTTTGCAAAAGACAAGCAAGCGAGGGGAGTTTTAGGAACCCGCTGGTGTCTGTTATCTGTTTTTAAGCATGCCAGTCAGTAGTAAGTTCAAAAGATTATGTTGTTGTATGTGTACTCAGGACTCCCAGCTGGAGGCAGCCTACCTGCTCCTTCCAGAAGGAACCCCTGGCCATACCATGTATATTAAATATGGCCCTTCTGCCGTAATGTTTTCCTCATTTTGGGTGAAATACACCAAGAAAAGTAACGCAGAATTACAGTGGCCACTTTATGACTCCTTTGATTCCCAAGTCCTCGCCACCTTAGATGAACGATTAATTAAAAGAAAAACGCGTCCGTCCATGTTTGAATCTGTCTGATTTTGGAGGAAAGAGATAGAACAGAGAGCTAGAAAACAGAAGGCGCAAGAAAGAAAACAAGAAGATATGTCAATGGCCGATCACACCAGAGAAAATTTACAAAATCGAATAACAAAATCGGTAGAAATAACCGATAGGGAGCATGGGCCTCGGTACAGAATTGTTATCTAGTCCGTGAAGAAAAAGGAAAGATCCATATAGAAGGGGAAGAAGAAAGTGATTCATTGCTTCATACCATGCTAGAAAGTCCTCCTGCATATGCCCCAATGTACCCTGCCCTGACACCTCGCACCCCGCATGTCACCCTACCACCACCCGCTTCTGCCCCCACTGCCCCTCCTACTGTTTACCCTGCTGCACCAGCCCTCCCGACCTTTCCCATGACACCGACCACACACGTTACTGCTGTCCTCGCAGAGGGAATGACAACAAGTCCCCATCCGTCCAACCATAGCAGTTCTACCCCTACCCGTCATCTTCTTGCTTCGCCGTGGTCTACAGTTAAGCAAGACTTATGTACATTATTGAATTCCCCCCTATTGGCTCTTTGCACTCAGCGGTCAGCTTTTCGTCCCTTCAAGAGAAAGACCTACAAAGGCAACAGTGTGAATGTTGGATAAATAACACATATAGTTATTCCTTTAAAGAAATATGGTCTACCTTTTCTCAATGGACAATTATGGAACAGACCACCTGGGTTGAATACATGTGTGCTTTGGTCATGCAAAAATTTGAGAAGGTGTCTGTGCATGATACCCACCGGATTAAAGGACCTTAGGTCACAAATAAAAAGAGGTGATGTTCAGGGAGAGGGATGTTTGGTGCTATATCCGTTTTAGTGGAACAACACATTTGTAGGAACAATCCAGATTCTTTTTTAGCACACATTTGAATTTCTTTACATTGGTTTGCAGTTCTGTTGCCCAGCTCACAAACCTCTACCAAATTGGGAAGGATTACAGCTGCATATGTCCACGTAGGATCCGGCGTAAGGGCAGCATAACATACAAATGTACAAATGAATAGTAGTTTCCTGCGAAATAAGGTAAATGTTTCAAGGTTAAAAGATTGATTCAAAAAGATTATTGCTCGCATTGCCTATTGGTTCGGGACCTATTGGGGTTGCCACACTTGGAAAATATATAGATTTGACAATAGGGACTGCTATTCAAATAGCAAAACAAATTAAACAGAAATGTTTCAGCTACCATGTTTACTGGCATGTTACACGATTCTTCCAATGAAGCCTGTAAATTAGTGGTTTTACTGGTTCATGTGATTTTAAACTTACACATATGTTGCACATCAATTAGAAAGGTTAATTGCTGATGTACCATCATGATTAAAAGAATACCTTTAAAATGTAAGAATTTCTCCAGTCAGAGCAACGTAGATACTTCCTGATCTAAATAAAGCCCGATGTCACTAGACCCCGAGGCTAACAAAGGCGCAATCAGTGAACAATTGATGTCAATAAAGTGCTTATCGGGAAAGCTTCCCAACTCTGATAGGGTTACCAGCTACCAATGAGGCGCATGCAGGCCAGTAAGTTATCTAACAGACTCGCCTACAAGATAAACTAAATTAAGTTAAGGAGACCGTGACCAAACACCTGTCTAGGGCGGGATCCCACTGTCTGCAGAAGTGCACAGAAACTCTGAAAATGTAAGGAAGGGAGAGGGCGGGCAAGAGGGCTCCCCACAACAACAAACATAAAACCTCAAGCTGGGAGCGCTACTGATACAGTCATTGTATTCGATGGGCCGGAAGTTGATTAAGCAGGTCACCCCCACCAGACTAGCACATGTGCGATCTGGTGCATTAACAAGATGTAGTTCTTGTCACGTTTTAGCCAGATTTTGAGACACAAGTTCATAGAATATTTGGCAAGCGAATAAGATTTTGAGACCCAGTGGCTATGGTGTTGTCTGAGGCGCCTCAGTGGAACACTTGTGTTGAGTGAAGGTGCTGGTTATTAACTTAAGTGCCTCGTTTGTACTTTCAATTACATTGATCTGGGTTATTCGAACTTTCCTTTGAAAAGTGAGCACAGGTTTACATATATGTGCGTTAGAAAACCTCGGGAATGTTGAGACATCCTCTTGTCTCTGAGTCAGCAAGTGCCACGTGTTAAAATTACCAAATAAAGTTGCAGCTGGAGAAAGGAACAGTAAATACAGCTCTCCATGAAAAAGGAATTGGCAGCACTTTGTGTAACGAAGTTGAGTACCCTTTGAGTGTTTGGCTTTAAAGGTGCAGTAAATGCTCCAAGACGAATAAATAATGACTTCTATAGTGCAAATTCTTAATCTGAACTTTATAATGAATACCTGGGGATACTGCAGCAGCCCCACACTTCTACTTCTAGCACCACTGACTCACCTGTTTCTATTTACAATGATTAGCAGTAGTATGCAGGGTGAACCATACTCTAAGGTGTTGGAGCACTTTACAAATGGAACTATAAAATACAGAGGAGATAGAATTGCAGTGTCATGCATTGAAATATGGGAATAGAAACAATACATGTTGAAGCAAGAGGAAGCAGAAGAACATGTATTGTGTGCGGTAAAAAGACTTAGAACAGCAAAAATAGAATTCTAAATACTCAGATGTTTCCATTAGTATTAACAATGACAGTCAATAGGCAACATGCTGATCTCTACAAGATCATCCTCTGCCTATTATGTTCCCATGAGGAGCAGGGTCAAGACTGATTTACGTGTGGCTGGGTCCAAACTGGGGTGCATTGTGAGCAAAAGCAGGATGGATTAACCCAGATCTCTTGACTGAGGGTGATTGAAAAGTTTCAGCACTCCGTCCATCGCCTTGTTGTGTTTGATATTAACCTCCTGTCAATCATAAAGCCTTTTCCCCATCTTCAGTCTCCATCTTTAAAGTAAATATTCTATTGCCATGTTTTTATTGTGTGAGATCATCTGTGGTTAATTTGTAATAAATAAATAGCTGGGCCACAAATTTCTTGAGAGGATGAATGCTGGGGATGCAGGCCTTATCTTCCGTCAACCACTTCTATGTCACGCCGGTTCACTTTACTATTAGTCTGGGAGGGCAGAAGCATGTACACCGTCTGGGAGAGCAAACAACAATCCTTCTTAATAGAACAAAGAGCGACAGTACATTGCATGATCAAGGATAACCATATTAGCAGTCCACGTTTTGTTTCCATGACCTTAGTGAACATAAAAGTGTGACTGATCTGTTGTTTCCTGCTGCTGGAAATTGAAGCCGCTGCAGACCAAGACTGTGGGGAAGAAAAAAAGAGTCCTCGACCCCTGAAACAAGTGTGGATGGTGCCCATCGGCAACCATGTGCACAAATTAAGGAGCAGATTTACTAACTTTCATGCAAAGCAGCAAGCTGTGGGGCCTAGTTTGCAGGGTCAACCCCAAGTTTTTGCCTTCTGTTGCTGAACCTGCTTTTGTTGGCATTAGGTCTCTGTTCACTTTTTCCCTGCTAACCATTGGTAAGGTCTGTGCGACCTCTCGCTAAAACATGGTACAATTGCCATTTACCTGATTGAAATGCCTAATTTACTTTTAAGTCCCTAGTAAATGGTACTATATGTACCCAGGCCTGTACATTAAATGCTTCTAGTGGCCTACAGCACTCCTTGTGCATCCACTAAAGTTCACTTGTAAAACATATCTCAGACCTCCACTGCTTCCCGTAGTGCAGTTTTTAACTGCCATTTCGACCTAGCAAAATAAACTTTTTGCCATGCCTAAACCTTTATTATTAATAATTCAAGCCCTAAAAGATCAAGTACCTGACAATTCCACACTCCTACAATATGTAAATGACCTCCTCATTGCTGTAAATTCTGCCCCAGCATGTAAAGAAGCTACTCTCTGTCTGTTACGCCACCTTGCACTCCATAATCACAAAGTTTCTTTGAAAAAGTTGCAGTTTTGTCAAGAGAAGGTGACCTATTTAGGCAATCACCTCTCGAAGGAGGGAAGGCAGCTCACCGCTGATCGTGTAGCCATTATCAATGCTAAGACGGCCCCATGAACACAGAACACAGAAGCAGGTACGAGCTTTCATAGGCCTAATCTCATACTGCTCATACTGTAGACAGTGGATTTCCAATTTTTCAGCCATGGTCAAACCTCTTCTTGCCCTCACCGCTAAGGACATATCAGACAGTTCCTTTCCATGGACTACAGAGCATGCGCAGGCCTTCCAAGATTTGAAGATGGCCCTGTGTACTGCTCCAGTCCTCGGTACTCCTGACTATAGCAAAAAAAAAAAATCTTTTTGTACATGAGACAGACGGCTGTGCATGCGCTGTCTTGACCCAGATGTTTGGAGGTCACCAACGACCATGTGCCTATTTTTCAGCCACCTTAGACCCTGTGTAGTTCCGTAGTTTGAGGGTCTGAGGTTCGGTGGTTCCGAACCCGTTCAATAAAGGTCGTCGGAAATAGACAATTTTGGTGTCAGCGGACCGCAAATCACGAGTGCGGTATGTACGAGTGTTTTCGCATTAATCGATCAATGAGAACACTACATATTCAGGGATTTCGTTTGAACCCTCGGGTTCCATTTTGTGTGCGGCAGCCATTTTGTGTGGTTGCCCTCACATAGGCCGATGACTACGGCCAAGCGAGTCCTTGGGACATGTACACCTTAGCTGACGTCTGAATGACCTGGCCGAACTGACTCCCTTGCCCGAGGCTGACCTCGCTGAGCCAGTTCCTTGTTAAGCAGCTGGTCAGATAAAGATCAAAGAGCAGGACGTGCCAAAGTTTACAGTACACTGCACCCACCTTTCTATCTTGCTCCCAATCTGTTTCTGCTCCTTCCTTTACGACATAATCACTGATTTGGGTTAAAGTTTTATGTTGGGTTTGTCCGGCCTGATCGAACAAGAAGGTTGGAATTTACTTGGTCATTTCTGGTGGGCTGGACAACGGAAAATGGGATTGTCGTCATGCGCTACTTTTGAAATGTCACGATCTGATTGGTTAGTTTGTATGTAATCGATGCTACTTTGGAATGTGATTTTTGGCATAAAAGACCATGCTCCGATCATTGAATGTGTGCAGTCTCTAGGGAACCACTTATGTTGTGCTTCGTAGATCTCGGTTCCTGGTTGCAGCCAATAAACTTTGGTCTTTGACGTCATCAAGAAGCGCCCCGTGTCTCTGTTTGCCAAGGCAGGGGAACTCGAAGGCATCAGATATTTTCTCTGGCGTCGCTAGGTTCTAAAACCTGGTCCTTCAGTTGGCGCCCAGCGTGGGGCGACTTCAGCGGTACAGGTCCAAGCCCGAAGATCGTGGAGAGCTTCGTGTGGAAATTCTGGAGGAAGGCCTGCCACTTCATCGACCCCTGTATGTCGTCGTGGTCCGAAAGACTTTGCTGCGAGGTTCCCCGCTTTGCGACGGCTACGAAGGACTGCTGCCCTGACTGTTGCCCTGTCTTGGAGCCGTAGACGATTTGTAGAGCCAGACGATAGACTGGTCTTCTGGTGACGCCATCGACATTTCAGTTAAGTATGAGTGGAGCGTCTCCCAGTCCTTAGTTTGTTTTGGTATCCCTTCGTGGATCGCTTTGATTTGGTACATGCAGGCCCCAAAGCCAAGGGACTCGTGCATTCGCGAGACTATCGTTTTGAGATTTCCCTTGAAGTTTGAAGCTAGACTAGTGTGCGAAGATGCCTGGTCTTAGCAGACTTGGAAAGATATTTGGTTTTGGTTGTTCTATGGATTCCCGGTTAGTGGATTTGTGTTCGGTTCCTCCAATTGGAACTCCTACATATGATCTTTACAAGGAAGCATGGTGTGGGTCCTATTAGTTATAATGATATCTGGGTAAAATATACGAAGAAAGACGGTGTTCTACAGTGGCCCCGTTATGGTAGCTTTGAAACAGAGATTCTAGATAACCTCGAGGTTAAACTGTTCAAAAAGAAAGCCCGGCCGGCAATGTGTGACTCTTTCCGCATATGGCGCAAAGAAGCCAAACAGAAAGAAATTAAATTAGCAAAGAAGAATAAACGAGAACGAGGTTTGTCAATGGTGCAAGCTGCTATAGCGTATAGGGATAGTGAGGAAGAGCAGGAGAGCAAACAGATGCTTAAGGTTAGGAAGTTGACGGTAGATAAGTGCTACCCAGTTTTGCCGCTTAAAGAACAGGAAGCAAAGAAAGACCTTGCGAAAGATCCTTTAATGTCGCATCTATTGAGTTCGCCACCCCCTTATGCACAGAATGCTACGGCACCACCGCCACCAGTTGTAGTTCCGCAACACCCGGTTGTTGTGCCACCTACGATTCCTCCATAGCCAGCTCCTCTTCCGTTGGCTACTATTCCTTTGGCGCAGCCTCCTCAGGGGCCGTCAACTTTGCCTCCTTCTTCGTCTGCTACTCCTACGCCTATCTATAATACTCCTGTTTCGACTTTGGATTCTTCTACTATTGTTCCGTCTTCTCTTACTCTTTCACCGTCTCCTTCTGCTAGACAGAGAATGACTACTGCAGTTTCTGGTGTCTTTTCTCCTTTGTTGGGACAATTGGGTATGTTTCCTGTTAACGAGCGTAGACAATCACGTAGTCAGTTGCCTGATACTGATGAGCGTACAGTTTTGGATCACATGGCACGTAAATGGATTACGTACGCCACACAGTATGATCTTGAGCGTGTTATGGATGTTTTCCTCCAATGGGAAGCACCAAAGCAACGGTACGTCTTTGACATGCTGTGTGTGTTCCTCCATGAACAATGGGTTGCAGAAGTAGGTACAGCTCCTAATGAGTTGTATCGTATACGTTCCGAATTTGCGAAAGGGACCGTTGTGAGTCCTCAGGATGTTAGGAGAGCAGTTGCGACCATATTGTCATTTCGTAGCGACACTCCTTCTGAGCGACTGTTTGAGCCTGATTCGTCAGTTATGAGAGCAGCGCGTCAATATCCGATGCTTGAGGTTCCTCCAGTTTGGAGACCTGGTGATGCAGCTGCTAATCCAGCCATTCCGCCGTACTTTTAGCGTGTTTGGGAACATGTTCCTTGGAAGCGTGTTGAAGTTTTAGCTATTAAGAAGTCTTTGCCTGATCCGCGCAAAAATCCAGCAGGGTACTATAAGGAGCTAACTCAGACTGTGGGTTCATGCATCATGAATCTGGCAGACATAGACATGTTCTTTGGGAATGTTGTTCCACAGCCTACTTGGAGTAAGATTCATCATACGGATCACGCGGAAGAATTAGGTGACACTTGGGTTAATCTTAGAGATGCCGATAATAGACAAGTAGGTGGCGCTAAGCCTGAGGATGTGATTACTGAACTCCCTGTTAACCCCTTAACTGCTGCCGTCGGCCAACGGTCGTAACGAGCACAACCTCCCCAGTGCTGCGCACGACCGATGGCCGATGGGCCAGCATTCATTCTTCGAACGTTCAGCACTGGGCGCTGAACGTTCGACGCTCTGATGAGGTTAAGATTATTACTTATATGAAGACTTTGATGCCTGAACTGTGTGTCAATTGGGACAAGTTGTCTGCTTGCAAGCAGAAGAAAGATGAAACCGTGTCCGACTTTTTCACGCGGTCTGAAGAGACCTTTGTAGATCATAGTGGTCAGGATATGGCTACTGAGGGTGGCCAGAGATTGTTCGTCGATAAATTTGTGCATAATTTGCTTCCCGAGTTGTGCACTAAGCTGAAAGATTCTGAGAGTGCTTAGGCTGTTTCCACTTCAGCGGAGATTTTAGCTACGGCCCACTACTATGAAAATAGGCACAAAGATGAGATAGAGAAAGCGGATAAGAAGACTAAGGAATTGAAGACTAAAGTTCTTCTACAACAAGCTTATCCACCCCGTACTAATAATCAACGTAATTATCAACAGAATCAGCATTATTCAAGAAACTCGCAAAGGAACGAGTCTTCTCAACAGCGTTTTCCGTATGGGCCTAATCAGTGTGCGTATTGCAAAGAAGAGGGCCATTTCAAGAGTAGTTGTCCGGTTTTATTACAGCGCACGAATGGTTCTTCTGGTGTTAGAGGTCGAGGTGCTCAACAGGCACCTAGAGGTAGAGGTCGAGGACAGAATGGGCGGTCTTTGCCTCCACAGAACTCAATGAATAGTTTTGATCAGCAGAATGGTTCATCTGGTAGGACAGCACAATACTATACGGATGATTACTATCTCGAAGGTGAGGAAGTGGATGGTAATGATTGTTAGGACAGCCATGGACAAAGAGAGGGAGTTGTTTCAGTTCCAGTAGATCAGAGTGGACCTTATGTTGAAGTGATTGCATCAGGTGTGTCATAGCCTTTTCTGTTAGATACTGGTGCTACGAAGAGTTCTATTATGCACTCTAAACTCCCTGGCGCACCTTTGTCTGGCTTTGAGAATGTTTCTGTAGGTTTTTCTGGCGCCCTGGTTACGAACCCAATTTCTACTCCGTTGCCTCTTTCTGTTGGACCACGTAGATTCGAAGCACCTCTCATTTTGACTACAGGTTGTGGTGAGAACTTGCTGGGATTGGATTTGTTAAAAAGATTGTATGCACGTTGTATTGTTCTCCGTCAGGAGTACATCTTACGTCGGGTGAGAGAGTGATCTCTCCGATGTACATATCGAAAGATGGACTTCCACCTGAATTGTCTTCTTTACCAGAAACATTATGGGCTACTGGTCCGAATGATGTAGGCCTTTTGGAGATTCCACCTTATGTTGTAACACTGAAGGCAAATGCTAAGTTACCGCGCATTCCACAGTACCGTATCTCGAGTGATGGTGAGCGTGCACTTTTGGCGATCATTTATGATCTGATCGAAAAGGGTGTGATTGAGGAAACGAGAGGTAATGTGTGCAATAGTCCCGTTTTGCCTGTTCTGAAGAGAACTGATTCTTCACAGCCTCCTGTATATAGGTTTGTCATCGATCTCCGTGAGGTGAATAAGATCGTTTTTCCGCAATTTCCTGTTGTACCTGATATCACAGCTTTGTTGACTTTGATCCCGGCTACAGCCACCTGATTTTCGGTGATTGATCTGAAGAATGCTTTCTTCAGCATCCCGATTGCCATGGAGAGTAGAGATATCTTTGGATTCTCTTTAGGAGGATGAAGTTTCCGCTTTAAGCGCACTCCTCAAGGCTATTCCGAGAGTCCATGGATCTATAGCCAAGCTTTGAAAACACAACTTGATCTGTTGGTTTTACCTGATTGTGCTGCCCTTATTCAATATGTTGACGACTTGCTAGTTGCTGCTGACAATGAGGAGATTTGTAGAGAAGCTACTTTGTCGCTGTTGTGCCACTTGTCTGATTTTCAGCACAAAGTTTCTCTCTCCAAATTGCAATATTGTCGAAAGAGGTAACCTACTTAGGTCACCTCTTATCGAAGGAGGGAAGGAAACTGAACCCAGAAATCATTCAAGCTATTGCGAAAATGAGTGTTCCTACTACACAGAGAGAAGTACGTGCGTTATTGGGTATTACGTCGTACTGTAGACAGTGGATCCCTAATTTTTCTTTGTTAGCGAAACCTTTGATAGCTCTTACTGTTAAGGATACTCCAAATCCTATTGCTTGGACTGACGAATGTCAGAAGAGCTTCTCAGAATTACACAATAAGTTGTGTTTGGCTCCTGTGTTGGGTGCTCCTGACTACAGTAAGCCTTTCACATTGTATGTCCATGAGAGAGAGGGATGTGCATTGTCAGTGTTGACTCAACAGTTCGGCGATAAGCAACGTCCATGTGCGTATTTTTCGTCGACTTTAGATCCGGTAGCTAGGTTGCCGAGTTGCTTGAGAGCAACAGCAGCAGCGGCTGTTTCAATTCGACAGTCTGCTGGTTTGGTTATGGACAATACGTTAATTGTAATGGTTCCACATGCAGTGGATACCTTGTTGAATCGTACCAAGACACAGCACTTAACCAGTGCTCGGTTGTCGGGTTACGAGTTGACCTTGTTAGCGAGTCATGTGCACATTAAACGATGCAATACGTTGAATCCAGCTACGTTGTTGCCGATTTCAGTTGAGACGGATAATGTTGAAAACAGCATGATTGTTTCCTTAGGACTGAGGAAGAAACAAAAGGGAGGATAGACCTTAGGGATACTCCTCTTCCAGAGTGTGATGGTACTTTGTGGGTTGATGGTTCGTGCTTTAAGCTTCCGAATGGAGATACGACTGCGGCATATGCTGTTACGACTTTGCATACGATTGTTGAAGCTGCACGTATCCCACATAATTCAGCGCAAGCAGCAGAGTTGATTGCATTAACAAGAGCATGTGTGTTGGCGAAAGGAAAACGAGTGAATGTTTACACCGACAGTCAGTATGCTTTTGGTGTGGCTCATAGTTTTGGACGTTTGTGGCGTGAACGTGGGTTTCTGACTTCGCATGGGACGAAGATCCAGCATGGGCAGTTGGTGAATGAACTTCTTGAATCACTTACTTTGCCATTACAAATAGCGATTGTGAAATGCAGTGCCCATAAGAAAGTTGGCCGCGGAAATGCATTTGCAGATGAAGTTGCGAAAGAAACTGCGAGAAATGTGATGAGCCGAATGTATGTAGCAGGTCCGGCGAGATTGTTTCCAGAGAAAAGTATGTGTGAAGATATGATTGAGAGTGTGACATCCATCCAAGCTGAAGCTACAGAGAAAGAGTTAAATGAATGGAGAGAAAGTAAGGGTAGATTGGACTCGAATGGTTGTTGGACTGATTTGTCTGAACATCAAAGATGGTTGTTGCCTGTCGCGTATGTGCTTCCAGTTGTTACAATGGCTCATTGTATGGCACATATTAGCTTGAAAGGGATTTGCAAGTTGTTGGCTCCGGTTTGGCAGAATGCAGGAATTCCCAAATGTGCAGAGAATTTAGTTAAGAACTGTATGGTGTGTTTGATGTACAATCCTGGTAAGGGAACTCCAACCCCAGCTGGTCATTCTGCTCCTCCTACGTATCCGTTCGAGGCTTTGCAGCTAGATTTCATCCACATGGAGAGGTGCAACAACCTGAAATACGTCTTGGTGGTTGTTTGCTCCTTCTCTAGATGGGTGGAAGCTTATCCTTTGAAGGACAATACTGCCTTGTCCACAGCGAAAGCTCTTATCAAAGAATTTTTCCCGAGGTTCGGTTTGCCGAGAATGATCTGGAGTGACAATGGGAGGGAATTTGTGGGTCAAGTGATGAAGAAAGTATGCGAGCGATTAGGTATCCGGCAGAAGTTCCACGCTGCAAATCACCCCCAATCAGCTGGTTTAGTTGAGTGCTATAATGGCACTTTGAAATTAAAGTTGGCCAAAATTCAAGAGAGCTCTGGTTTGCAATGGCCAGATGCTTTGCCTTTAGCGCTCTTGTCCACAAGAATGACTGTGCATTCGCGAATGGGTTTGAGTCCGTATGAGGTTGTGTTTGGTCGCCCGGCGAACATTTAGGGCGTACCAAGACCAACAAAGTTCAGTGACCTTGAATACCCTGTGTTGCTTGATTGCTTGCACAAACTGACGGCTAAAATGCGTGTTTTACACAAACAGGTTTACGACAGTCTGCCACAAGCTTCTGAAGATCCAGGCCACGCGATTGAACCTGGTACCTGGGTTTTTGTGAAGAATTTTCAGCGGAGCAAGAACAATCAGCCCCGCTGGACAGGACCACACCTAGTTCTCCTGTCTACACGTTCTGCAGTTCGAGTGCAAGGCAAGAAAAACTGGATCCACGGCGTACACTGAAAGCAGGCTCCGTTGCCCTTACCGGACGACCGGTGGGTCCAGGAAGGATTCCCAGACTCTGAAACAGAAACTGTGCCACGATTTTTGCCATGTAGCGATGCCCGTTTGATTGGAACGAACTCTGAGAAAGAAAGTGATGATCTTTTGCAAGAAGCTGTGCCTCCTCTGAATCGATTGAACACTGTCGAGCCTGAACTCCTATTTAAGGAACAGACATTGCCTGGGAAAGATCATTATAATTTGCGGACCAAGAGTCGTGGGACTAATAAATAAATAAAGTTTTTATGATTTTTCTGTTTACAGGTTAACTCTCCTCCGAGGATCTACTTATTTTTGTTTTTTGAACCGCCATCCGGGTTCAGCTGTAGGGTCGCGGTAGACAAGTCTTTGGGGTGCAAGCCTGAGACACTAGGTGGAAGGTTCTGGTTGGCCTAAGGGAGTTGCCCTGGTTTGACAGAGGCATTCCTTAGCATAGAACACCCTACCACCGCGAGCAGCATATTTAGTTAGGATGGATTTCTTCAAGTTGGAGAGACCTGTAGGAATGATGAGTTTTAGAAATAAGATACACAAGCTGATCACACAGAAAAGATTTTTAATATTGTGCTTATTTATGCTATTGAGTTTAATGATATTTTTAATTGGTTATGTGACATTCTCTTTTAAGGTGACGTTTATTCCCACTGTGCAACCTACACCTCCACCTACTATTTCTTCTCATTCTTTTCACCCTTTGCCCGAACATGAGGTAGTTAGACGACTGGAATTTGCCAATAATTTCTTCATTCAACTTTTGCACCAACACCAGTTAGTAGTTAGTCATGAACACAACGAATTGTTGGATTTGTGGTCTAATGCCCCATACGACCGAGAAAGGTATTCCGTATTTGGTTTTGCCTTTCAGCCTCAATGGTTCTATTTGGGCTTACAGAACGATGTTCATCTATGCCTATAGTGTATATCCCCTACGTTCACCGAAGGACAATCCGAAGAATAGTGCTGTAGCTAGAGGCATAGTGAACATGGTCAAAGGGACTAATGCCGTTGAAACTATTCCGAAAGATGAGAAGCAACCATATAGTGGTTGGGACGTTACTGGATATGGAGTTAGTCTGAGTGTTAACCAGCGAGCAAAAAGTTCTCCACCGATTTGGATAGTGCCCCATCAGGGTGGCTATTGTCTGCAGGGTAATGGCAAGAATCCGAGAGCTCAGCTAGGGAAGAGCGTTTGTACTGACACCTAGGTATTTACATCTCAGACTACCCCAGCATTTCTAGCCGCTAAGGGTACTTATTTTGTCTGCTATGACAAAGCGTATACATGGTTGCCCCCTGACTTTTCAGGCACATGTTTTGTTTCCTTTCTGTTGCCTCCCACTTTTACAGCTGCGGCAGATTACCATAAGACGAGAGTTGCTAGAGGTGTCTTCAGTCAGGAAGACACTGCAGGGCAAGAGTTGGGAGATTTCTTTAAGGGTTTTCTGCCGTTCTGGGGACCAATGGCAAACAGCAGGAATATTCGCCAGTTGACGAGAGTGGTTGAGTCCACCATAGTCGAAACTGCCGGTGCCCTTAGTAACTTGACTGCTGAGCTCCAGTCGGATAGACTCATGACACTTCAGAATAGAGTTGCTCTTGATGTCATACTAGCAGACCGAGGTGGAGTATGTAAACTGATTCAATCGGGCTGCTGTGTTTTCATTCCAGACAACGCTCCGTCAGTCTTCCAGGCCATTTCCAAGCTACATAAGATCTCCGATTCTGTCCATATAGACAAAGGAGATTGGTCATTGATGGGATGGTTATGGGGATTGATATCCACTTGGGGATGGAAAATTCTGATGGTCATTGGGATGGTCTTAGCTATCCTTTTCCTGTTCTGTCTCTGTGTACAGTGTGCTCCTGCTATTTGTGGCCTTTGTGCTACTTCGTGTGCAAGGAGACCTGTCCAGAGGGGGGTACTAAGTACTAGGATGATGCTACAGCAACATATCGATGATCTGATGAATATAGATCCAGATTCAGACTGACATGAGTTTGGGTTTATTGCCTATGTAAGGGCAAAACGAGGGGCTGTAGTTCCGTAGTTTGAGGGTCTGAGGATCGGTGGTTCCAAACCCGTTCAATAAAGGTCGTCGGAAATAGACGATTTTGGTGTCAGCGGACCGCAAATCACGAGTGCGGTATGTACGAGTGTTTTCGCATTAATCGATCAATGAGAACACTACATATTCAGGGATTTCGTTTGAACCCTCGGGTTCCATTTTGTGTGCGGCAGCCATTTTGTGTGGTTGCCCTCACATAGGCCGATGACTACGGCCAAGCGAGTCCTTGGGACACGTACACCTTAGCTGACTTCTGAATGACCTGGCCGAACTGACTCCCTTGCCCGAGGCTGACCTCGCTGAGCCAGTTCCCTGTTAAGCAGCTGGTCAGATAAAGATCAAAGAGCATGATGTGCCGAAGTTTACAGTACACTGCACCCACCTTTCTATCTTGCTCCCAATCTGTTTCTGCTCCTTCCTTTACTACATAATCACTGATTTGGGTTAAAGTTTTATGTTGGGTTTGTCCGGCCTGATCGAACAGGAGGGTTGGAATTTTATTTGGTCATTTCTGGTGGGCTGGACAACGGAAAATGGGATTGTCGTCATGCGCTACTTTTGAAATGTCACGATCTGATTGGTTAGTTTGAATGTAATCGATGCTACTTTGGAATGTGATTTTTGGCATAAAAGACCATGCTCCGCTCATTGAATGTGTGCAGCCTCTAGCGAATCACCCGTGTTGTGCTTCATCGATCTCTGTTCCTGGTTGCAGCCAATAAACTTTGGTCTTTGACGCCATCAAGAAGCGCCCCGTGTCTCTGTTTGCCAAGGCAGGGGAACTCGAAGGCATCGGGCATTTTCCCTGGCGCCGCTAGGTTCTAAAACCTGGTCCTTCACCTGTTGCAAGGGCTCTCCAAGGATGCCTACGGGCGACGGCTGCGGCCGCCCTCATGATCTGTCAGAGTGCGGAATTGTCATGAACTCCCCTCTGACTCTGATGGTCCCTCATTCTGTAGATACCCTCCTTAACAACACCAAGACACAGTACCTCACTAGCGCACGACTTACAGGGCATGATCTGACACTCTTTGCCATATTAACATCAAAAGATGCACTGCACTAAACCCCGCCACATTACTTCCACTGGACACTCAGGATGCCCGCTTAGACCCACATTATTGCATAGTAAGGACAGAGGATGAGACAAAGGGACCGGTTGACTTACAGGATACCCCGATAGCAGAACCAGAAGGTACACTGTATGTAGACGGATCATGTCTCAGAAGGCCAGATGGTAACACCTCAGCTGCCTACGCACTCACGACATTGGAAAAGATAGTAGAAACAGCTCAGATTCCGCAGTGCTTTTGCTCAGGCAGCAGAACTAGTGGCCCTAACTAGAGCTTGTGAGTTAAGCAAGGGTAAAACAAAAAATATCTACACCGACAGCCAATGTGCCTTCGGGGTGACCCACAACTTCGGGAGGTTGTGGAAAGAAAGGAATTTCCTTACTTCCCATGGGACCAAGTTTGAACATGGCCCCCTAATCCACCGACTGTTAGACTCCCTGACACTCCCCAGAAAGGTGGCCATTATAAAATGTAAGGCCCATAGAAAGGTAACGAATGATGTTGGGAAAGGCAATGCTCTGGCTGACCAAACGGCCAGACAAACAGCTCTTAGAACAAGCATTGGAAATGCAATAGGGCTCGCATTAGGAAAGTTTGAGCTATTGGTCTTATAAATGATTTTTTTGTTATTTATGTGTTATATTTTAAAATAGCTAAATTATTAGCTTGGTCATTTACAATGCCAATAGTTATAACTTTTGCAAACGTGACACCTATAGCATTTGTAATGCAACATGTTTTGTATTTACGTGACTTAGATGTATTGATATTACAAATAACAATGGCTTTTAATTTTTTTAAATGATTAATACTTAAATAATTTATTTAATTTGTAATGGCAATAGCTTAAACTTTTGTAAATAACTTTTGTGAAGATTATGTTCAGTGTTTTTTATTGTGACGAAAATCCAAGAACAGAAATGAAATATTAACATTTTTTGTGATTTGTAATAAAGCGTGAAAGCTTGAAAACAGCTTGAAACATTGAAAGAACATATTTGAACCAGTGATGCTGTAGTTGCGCTGAGTTATGCTGTGGTTGCGCTGAGTCATGCTGTGATTGCGCTGAGTCATGATGTGGTTGCGCTGAGTCATGCTGTGGTTGCGCTGAGTCATGCTGTGGTTGCGCTGAGTCATGCTGTGGTTGCGCTGAGTGGTGTCTGCATCGGTGTAGCTTAGTGGGTGCATTGGTGGAGATGTTTGGTGTGTGCATTGGTGAGCTTAGTTGGAGCATCGGTGGAGCTGTGTGGTGGGTGCATCGGTGGAGCTTAGTGGGTGCATCGGTGGAGCTGTGTGGTGGGTGCATTGGTGGAGCTTAGTTGGAGCACCGGTGGAGCTGTGTGGTGGGTGCATCGGTGGAGCTGTGTGGTGGGTGCATCGGTGGAGCTGTGTGGTGGGTGCATCGGTGGAGCTGTGTGGTGGGTGCATCGATGGAGCTGTGCGGTGGGTGCATCGATGGAGCTGTGCGGTGGGTGCATCGATGGAGCTGTGCGGTGGGTGCATCGATGGAGCTGTGCGGTGGGTGCATCGATGGAGCTGTGTGGTGGGTGCATCGGTGGAGCTGTGTGGTGGGTGCATCGGTGGAGCTGTGTGGTGGGGGCATTGGTGGAGCTGTGTGGTGGTTGCATCGGTGGAGCTGTGTGGTGGTTGCATCGGTGGAGCTGTGTGGTGGTTGCATCGGTGGAGCTGTGTGGTGGTTGCATCGGTTGAGCTGTGTGGTGGGTGCATCGGTTGAGCTGTGTGGTGGGTGCATCGGTGGAGCTGTGTGGTGGGTGCATCGGTGGAGCTTGTGGTGGGTGCATCGGTGGAGCTGTGTCTGTTGAGCTGTGTGGTGGGGGCATCGGTGGAGCTGTGTCGGTGGAGCTGTGTGGTGGGGCATCGGTGGAGCTGGGTGGTGGGTGCATCGGTGGAGCTGTGTTGGAGCTGTGTGGTGGTTGCATCAGTGAAGCTGTGTGGTGGGTGCATCGGTGGAGCTGTGTGGTGGGGGCATCGGTGGAGCTGGGTGCATCGGTGGAGCTGTGTTGGTGGAGCTGTGTGGTGGTTGCATCAGTGGAGCTGTGTGGTGGGTGCATCGATGGAGCTGTGTGGTGGGGGCATCGGTGGAGCTGGGTGGTGGGTGCATCGGTGGAGCTGTGTGGTGGGTGCATCGGTGGAGCTGTGTGGTGGTTGCATCGGTGGAGCTGTGTGGTGGTTGCATCGGTGGAGCTGTGTGGTGGTTGCATCGGTGGAGCTGTGTGGTGGTTGCATCGGTGGAGCTGTGTGGTGTGTGCATCTATGGAGCTGTGCGGTGGGTGCATCGGTGGAGCTGTGTGGTGGGTGCATCGGTGGAGCTGTTTCGGCTGAGCTGTGTGGTCGGGGCATCGGTGGAGCTGGGTGGTGGGTGCACCGGTGGAGCTGTGTCGGTGGAGCTGTGTGGTGGGGCATCGGTGGAGCTGGGTGGTGGGTGCATCGGTGGAACTGTGTTGGTGGAGCTGTGTGGTGGTTGCATCAGTGGAGCTGTGTGGTGGGTGCATCAGTGGAGCTGTGTGGTGGGTGCATCAGTGGAGCTGTGTGGTGGGTGCATCAGTGGAGCTGTGTGGTGGGTGCCTCGGTGGAGCTTTGTGGTGGGTGCATCAGTGGAGCTGTGTGGTGGGTGCATCGGTGGAGCTGTGGTGGGTGCCTCGGTGGAGCTTTGTGGTTGGTGCATCGGTGGAGCTGTGCGGTGGGTGCATCGGTGGAGCTATGCGGTGGGTGCATCTGTGGAGCTGTGTGCTGGGTGCATCGGTGGAGCTGGGTGGTGGGTGCATCAGTGGAGCTGTGTCAGTGGAGCTGTGTGGTGGGGCATTGGTGGAGCTGGGTGGTGGGTGCATCGGTGGAGCTGGGTGGTGGGTGCATCGGTGGAGCTGTGTTGGTGGAGCTGTGTGGTGGTTGCATCGGTGGAGCTGTGTGGTGGGTGCATCGGTGGAGCTGTGTGGTGGGTGCATCGGTGGAGCTGTGTGGTGGTTGCATCGGTGGAGCTGTGTGGTGGGTGCATCAGTGGAGCTGTGTGGTGGGTGCATCGGTGGAGCTGTGTGGTGGTTGCATCGGTGGAGCTGTGTGGTGGTTGCATCGGTGGAGCTGGGTGGTGGGTGTATCGGTGGAACTGTGTTGGTGGAGCTGTGTGGTGGTTGCATCAGTGGAGCTGTGTGGTGGGTGCATCAGTGGAGCTGTGTGGTGGGTGAATCAGTGGAGCTGTGTGGTGGGTGCATCAGTGGAGCTGTGTGGTGGGTGCCTCGGTGGAGCTTTGTGGTGGGTGCATCAGTGGAGCTGTGTGGTGGGTGCATCGGTGGAGCTGTGGTGGGTGCCTCGGTGGAGCTTTGTGGTGGGTGCATCGGTGGAGCTGTGCGGTGCGTGCATCGGTCGAGCTTTGCGGTGGGTGCATCTGTGGAGCTGTGTGCTGGGTGCATCGGTGGAGCTGGGTGGTGGGTGCATCAGTGGAGCTGTGACGGTGGAGCTGTGTGGTGGGGCATTGGTGGAGCTGGGTGGTGGGTGCATCGGTGGAGCTGGGTGGTGGGTGCATCGGTGGAGCTGTGTTGGTGGAGCTGTGTGGTGGTTGCATCGGTGGAGCTGTGTGGTGGTTGCATCGGTGGAGCTGTGTGGTGGGTGCCTTGGTGGAGCTGTGTGGTGGGTGCCTTGGTGGAGCTGTGTGGTGGGTGCCTCGGTGGAGCTGTGTGGTGGGTGCCTCGGTGGAGCTGTGTGGTGGGTGCATCGGTGGAGCTGTGTGGTGGGTGCTTTGGTGGAGCTGTGTGGTGGGTGCATCAGTGGAGCTGTGTGGTGGGTGCATCGGTGGAGCTGTGGCATCGGTGAAGCTGTGTGGTGGGTGCATCGGTGGAGCTTAGTGGGTGCATTGGTGGAGCTGTGTGGTGGGTGCATTAGTGGAGCTTAGTTGGAGCATCGGTGGAGCTGTGTGGTGGGGCATTGGTGGAGCTGGGTGGTGGGTGCATCGGTGGAGCTGGGTGGTGGGTGCATCGGTGGAGCTGTGTTGGTGGAGCTGTGTGGTGGTTGCATCGGTGGAGCTGTGTGGTGGGTGCATCGGTGGAGCTGTGTGGTGGGTGCATCGGTGGAGCTGTGTGGTGGGTGCATCGGTGGAGCTGTGTGGTGGTTGCATCGGTGGAGCTGTGTGGTGGGTGCATCAGTGGAGCTGTGTGGTGGGTGCATCGGTGGAGCTGTGTGGTGGTTGCATCGGTGGAGCTGTGTGGTGGTTGCATCGGTGGAGCTGGGTGGTGGGTGCATCGGTGGAACTGTGTTGGTGGAGCTGTGTGGTGGTTGCATCAGTGGAGCTGTGTGGTGGGTGCATCAGTGGAGCTGTGTGGTGGGTGAATCAGTGGAGCTGTGTGGTGGGTGCATCAGTGGAGCTGTGTGGTGGGTGCCTCGGTGGAGCTTTGTGGTGGGTGCATCAGTGGAGCTGTGTGGTGGGTGCATCGGTGGAGCTGTGGTGGGTGCCTCGGTGGAGCTTTGTGGTGGGTGCATCGGTGGAGCTGTGCGGTGGGTGCATCGGTCGAGCTATGCGGTGGGTGCATCTGTGGAGCTGTGTGCTGGGTGCATCGGTGGAGCTGGGTGGTGGGTGCATCAGTGGAGCTGTGACGGTGGAGCTGTGTGGTGGGGCATTGGTGGAGCTGGGTGGTGGGTGCATCGGTGGAGCTGGGTGGTGGGTGCATCGGTGGAGCTGTGTTGGTGGAGCTGTGTGGTGGTTGCATCGGTGGAGCTGTGTGGTGGTTGCATCGGTGGAGCTGTGTGGTGGGTGCCTTGGTGGAGCTGTGTGGTGGGTGCCTTGGTGGAGCTGTGTGGTGGGTGCCTCGGTGGAGCTGTGTGGTGGGTGCCTCGGTGGAGCTGTCTGGTGGGTGCCTCGGTGGAGCTGTGTGGTGGGTGCATCGGTGGAGCTGTGTGGTGGGTGCTTTGGTGGAGCTGTGTGGTGGGTGCATCAGTGGAGCTGTGTGGTGGGTGCATCGGTGGAGCTGTGGCATCGGTGAAGCTGTGTGGTGGGTGCATCGGTGGAGCTTAGTGGGTGCATTGGTGGAGCTGTGTGGTGGGTGCATTAGTGGAGCTTAGTTGGAGCATCGGTGGAGCTGTGTGGTGGGTGCATCGGTGGAGCTGTGTGGTGGGTGCATCGGTGGAGCTGTGTGGTGGGGGCATCGGTGGAGCTGTGTGGTGGGTGCATCGGTGGAGCTGTGTGGTGGGTGCATTGGTAGAGCTGTGTGGTGGGTTCATCGGTGGAGCTGTGTGGTGGGTGATTCAGTGGAGCTGTGTGGTGGGTGCATCGGTGGAGCTGTGGCATCAGTGAAGCTGTGTGGTGGGTGCATCGGTGGAGCTAAGTGGGTGCATTGGTGGAGCTGTGTGGTGGGTGCATTGGTGGAGCATCGGTGGAGCTGTGTGGTGGGTGCATTGGTGGAGCTGTGTGGTGGGTGCATCAGTGGATCTGTGTGGTGGGTGCATCGGTGGAGCTGTGTCGTTGGAGCTGTGTGCATCGGTGGAGCTGGGTAGTGGGTGCATCGGTGGAGCTGTGTAGGTGGAGCTGTGTGGTGGGTGCATCGGTGGAGCTGTGTGGTGGGTGCATCGGTGGAGCTGTGTGGTGGGTGCATCGGTGGAGCTGTGTGGTGGGTGCATCGGTGGAGCTGTGTGGTGGGTGCATTTGTGGAGCTGTGTGGTGGGTTCATCAGTGGAGCTGTGTGGTCGGTGCCTCTGTGGAGCTCTGTGACGGGTGCATCGGTGAATCTGTGTGGTGGGTGCACGGGTGGAGCTTAGTGGGTGCATTGGTGGAGCTGTGTGGTGGGTGCATTGGTGGAGCTTAGTTGGAGCATTGGTGGAGCTGTGTGGTGGGTGCATCGGTGGAGCTATGTGGTGGGTGATTCAGTGGAGCTGTGTGGTGGGTGCATCGGTGGAGCTGTGGCATCAGTGAAGCTGTGTGGTGGGTGCATCGGTGGAGCTTAGTGGGTGAATTGGTGGAGCTGTGTGGTGGGTGCATTGGTGGAGCTTAGTTGGAGCATCGGTGGAGCTGTGTGGTGGGTGCATCGGTGGAGCTGTGTGGTGGGTGCATCAGTGGAGCTGTGTGGTGGGTGCATCGGTGGAGCTGTGTCGTTGGAGCTGTGTGCATCGGTGGAGCTGGGTGGTGGGTGCATCGGTGGAGCTGTGTAGGTGGAGCTGTGTGGTGGGTGCATCTGTTGAGCTGTGTGGTGGGTGCATCTGTGGAGCTGTGTGGTGGGTGCATCGGTGGAGCTGTGTCGGTGGAGCTGTGTGGTGGGTGCATCTGTTGAGCTGTGTGGTGGGTGCATCTGAGGAGCTTTGTGGTGGGTGCATCTGTGGAGCTGTGTGGTGGGTGCATCTGTGGAGCTGTGTGGTGGGTGCATCTGTGGAGCTGTGTGGTGGGTGCATCTGTGGAGCTGTGTGGTGGATGCCTCGGTTATTTTCTTTCTATTTTGTAAAGGAGTCAGGTAAACGGAGCTACCAGGGAATATACAGCAATTACCTTTTTGCACTCTAGGATCAAAATGTGCTATAAGGTGTCTGAAAGATGGCATGTTGACGCTATACAAACGATAGGACCTATACTAATATCCAGCAAATAAAACATTTTTAAAAAGTCTCTTTAGCTTACAGGCTAGCTCAAGCCCGGCTCATTCCTCCTTCGGGGAGTCAAAAAGCTCTAAAATGTATAAACGCAATATGTAGGCACTACGGAAAATACCAATAAATAAACAAATAAATATATAAATGAAGAAATGTGTCTAGCTTGTAAACAATGCCGCGTGGCATATCTAGCTTTTCTTCAATCGCTGCAGGCTATGCAAGTGATCGGACGTGACTGGAGGGCTACATGTTGGTGCTATACAAAGCACCGATACCTACAATAGTAATATAATATAGTATACCAAAAAGTGAGTACTTGCTGCTCTGGAACGTCTAAGTGTTCTGAAGTTTTCGAACGGCAGATTGTTAGCCCTATACCTAATAGGAGCACACATTTGAAGAAAATACATTTTGATGTCTCCTCTGTGATAGTACAGCACTCTGCCTCTCTTACCTAACACTCACAGACCGCCATGTCAACACAGTCTGCGAGTTCCATTAGGGTTTGTGATAGAGGAAATATGTCGTTTTTTATTTGTAACACATTTAGATATAAGCCTGTATTTATTTCTACGAAGCCCTGCTTCTGGCAATCGAACAGTGTACATTTCAAGCCAACAATCGAAGCCATTGTAGAAAAAAACAAGCAAAGTCTGCGCTGCACATCTGTCATATTTTGCTAAAGCACTGAAATTTATAAGCAGCAATGTGCAGGAGATGGTGTGGGGGCCTTGGGATTTTTAGATTTGGCAAACTGCAAGCCTTGATGGGTGGCGAAGCCCTGAATTGCTTTGCAAACAAAGGGAGGGAGCGGAGACGACCACCTCTGTTTTTGAGCATCTGAATAATAAAGCACCGAGTCAGGGAAACCCTGGCACAGACTGTAAAGCTGAAGCCCTGGTGGCGAAAGATGGGAGTCAGCAATTGAGAAAACAAGTTAAACAGGTTGTAAAAGGAGACTGAAAGTACGGCCGGCTGGCCGTGAATAATTAGGGGGTGAGAAATGCGCTGGGAGGGCTGCCTTTGATGTGGTAATGCGAGGCAGGCAGGCAGGCGGCTGGTGGCATTGTGCACGCGCTTTTTAGGGCTTGCGCTTGCGCAATGACCTAAAAAGCACATGCACTTCAAGAAATCGCCAGTGGTAGATAAAGTCTGGATAGGCCATAATAGAGCTTCGCCAGCGATGCGCAGAAGCGCATCAGCAGGCGAGCCCTAAAAAGGGAAGGAATGTATGTAGATGGTCCCGCTAGGTGGGTGGCAGATGAGGGCATGGTTGAAAACACAGTACAGACTGTGATTGATATTCAGTCCCATACTACTAATATGTCTGCACAGCATTGGGTATAAAAACTGATAGTCTGTACAGTCTAACTAAGACCTTTTGTACTCTTTACAGAAACAGTCCTGACGTTTATCCCATACATACAGCGATGCCAGACTGCATTCTACATCTACAGAAGCAGAGAGTGACAGCGTACTGAAAGGATAGGTGGAACCCTCCATTAACTCTGCTCAACACCAAGAACAATTGTTTTGCACCCCCGAGGGAAGGCTTGCCCTTTACTTCGCCAAGTACCAATAGGCTGTAAAGCTGTGATCTTCCCCGGCTGAGAGTAGTGCTTGTGTGTCAGACTGAGGTAAGCCATTAGGGCCCTGGCACCTGCGCCCAGTGAAGCAACCACCAATCACAGACAGCCACTAGGGGTCCCTGGCTTAGCACAATGGCCGCATCCAAAACACCCGAATTCAGAAACAAGATGTCAGCATGAACACTTCCAAATGCTGGGTGTGTGGACTGATGCCGCATTCCATGATACACCCTGTCCCATTCTTTCCTTACCCATTTTCCATCTCTGGGTCTTGTCTTGCATGGTGGATGTTGATGCAAGAGGCCTACACTGCCAAAGGTACTGCCCATTCTGTCCTTGGGACATTCCACGATGACTTCCGGCGGAACAGATCTGGCAATACCAGTGCCCCTTTTTGCCCGACCAGCTCTTCCACATTGCTACTACCACCAGATAAACTCTGTGAGATGGTAGTATTCAACTCAACCACTCCCTCACGGGCTGGATCTGGGGTCTTCTTTCCCAGTGGGGTTGGAGGGTCCTCATCTTCCTTGCCTTGGGAGTAGCTGTCCTGGTCTCCTGCTGTTTGTGCTTTCTGTGCCTGCCAGTGCTCTGTACAATGTGTGTCCAGACCATCAAGCCTCCGCCATCAAACATTCACAACTCCAATATGATGGTGATGATCCAGCAAGAAACAGATGGCCTTATGAACATTGACATTTCCTAAAGTATTTGCCACTTTATGGCAAAAGGAGGGTCTGAGGAAAAGTATTTTACAAATAAAGCACTGAGTAGTAGTGAGGAAAAGTATTTTTCGAACAACAATCATTCTTACCAGGACTCCATTGGTTTTTAACATTGCTATCTCATTGCAAACACCTTCACAGGACCCACCTGGTCGTTTTTCTTTCGTACAAGGAAAATTCTATCAGCACAACAAAAATCAATTTTTGTAGGCCTGCATTTCTGCCCAGGAACTGTCACCCGTCCAACCCCCTGTTCTCTGCAGTTCATCAGAAAGCCACATGGCCCTCACCCCAAGTTAATGACTCATCTTTCCTCTCCTGCTCCCAGCCCGATAACACATCCTTGACATCCTGATCAGGTTATCTGGACATTGGTCTTACTGCTGGCTCCTAATCAGGGTGGGTAACCAATGACTTGAAAGACCCGGCTTTGATCAGGCAGTTAAACAATCACCTGAAAGAAAGAGCCCCGATCAAAGCAGCGTGGACAATGCTCTATGTACCAAGCCTTGACCAGGTCACTAACTACAAACACCACCTGGGTCCAGCTAATCAACAACAAACACTGCCCTGAGTGAATAATGGACTAACGGCCAAATGAATGTACTAAGAAACATATAAAAGGCAAGTAAGCTACCGAGTGAAGTAGCAGCCTCCTTTGCACTGTCCTTTGACTCGCTTGGGACTCTGTTCCATAGCCCGGGCTATTGCAATAAATCTGGGTTCCTCCTGCAGATGAAGGCACCTGTGTCTCCTTTTTATTAAGTATGCAAAGTATGGAAGACTAGGGCGGTGCCCCCGTCGCCGAGACCCCGCGAGTGGGTTATCCCGGTTCTTCAGTAGTAATTTCTCTATAAGGAAAAATGTTTTCCTTAAGTGAAAAACAAATGTGCATTTGCACAGGAGGCTCCATTTCCCCTGTATGACATTTGGGAAATGTCACAACTTTTCCAGAAATAAACCTGGAAATCTGAATCTGGCACAGATTTTCAGATATAGTACTGGGAATGTTTACGAATAGGAAAAATATGCAAAAATATGTTTAGCAAAAATATGTTTAGCAATGTATTTTTAGGTATTTTTCTGACTAGGGCCCAATTTTTTGTTCTCATTGTATTGTGCACTCCTGCCTACCATGGTATGTTAAATAAAATATCTGCGAATAATAAAAAGGCAGTATTAAGACCTATTTTTAAAAAGTGATCCCTAGACCCTGGAAAACCAGCTGATTTCTGCCTTATCTCTTTACTGCCCTACCTGTCCAAAATCCTCAATCCTCAAGGAAGTTGTTGCAATACAACTAGTAACATTTATCAAAGAAAATACAATTCTTGTGGAAATTCAAGCCAGTTTCAGGCCAAGAATGGGCAAGGAAACAGTCATCTTTGGACGACCAGAGAATAATGGCTGATAGAGGTAAATCAGGACGTATGAATATCATCAACATCTAAGCAGCGTTCAATACAGAGACCATAAGATCTTATTTCAATGTTTGAGCACTGTCCTTAATTGAGTTGGGTCATTCTTATCAGACAGGTTTCAACAAGTCTAATTAGGAACTTTTATCTAGGCTCCCACCAATGTTGTGCTGTCCCCATGCACACCAATGTTGTCCCTCTCCCCACTGCTTTTCAATATCTATGACCAGTGACATTGCTTGCCCCATTTATTGTAACCACCTGTTTGTATGCTGATGAAACACTGCTGATAATTGTAATGTTTAAGACCGCGGGGCAGCGGTCTAGTCACCCGCGTATCCGCGGGTGCGTGTGCGCAGACGTCCTATGTCACGCGTGCAGTATAAAATAAAGAGGGCGTGGCTGAGACAGTCAGTCCGGACCACGCGGTAACCGAGCAGTGTGTCCTGTGTGACCTTTCATGCCGCAGCGCCAGAGTCACCAAGCGCTAGCGGCCTCGGACCATCACACTGGTGACGAGGGTCTATGAGCCCATGCTGTGTCCCGAAGCACGCCGCTGTCCGCCGCGTCTCACGAGCGCTCGGCGAGGCGCTGGGCATGATGACCGGCAGACTCCGCGCTAAGAGCGCGATCCGCGTTGCGCTAATAGTGGCCAGGCAGCGCGGAACATCTACACAATCTCCCCCCAACAAAAGGAGTGAAGTCCCATACGGCGAACTGAGCCGCCAGGTGGCCAAGTGTGGATCCCGGTGATAGTACTGGTGCCCGGGCCTGAAGTGGCGGCCTACCAGCTTACGGCCCTGCGAGGGGATCAAGAGTACAGCCCCATCCAGCGCCACCGGCCGAAACGAGGTGGTTGGACGGCGCGCCTGAGGGAAAGAAGGTCAGTACCGGCGTGAAGAGACCCCAGGAGGTCAGAGCCAGTGCACAGAGAGCCCGCCTCACCCCAACTCACAAACCAGCCCAGACTGAGCCGCACCTAACCAGGCCAGGGAGCCTCCACCGCGAGAGACCCCAGGCTGCGAGCTAGGCCCCTCCACGTGTCGAAATGGCGTCAATCCCGGCCATAGAACCATTTGTAGTGGACGGTGCCCCAGCGTCCCTGGCGCCTCGTTGGAAGGACTGGACAGATCGTTTACAGATCTACTTTGAAGGTGCAGGTACAGCCAGAGACCGCAGCAGGGCGCTGCTTTTGGATTTGGGCTGGAAAGACATTCATAGGATATGCAAAACCATCATCGAGGCCACACCCAAGACCTACCATACACTCCTCAATGCTCTCAATGCACACTTCGAACCCATGGCTAGCAAGGACTATGAAAGATTCATCTTCCGCCAAGCGAAGCAGGAGGCGGAGGAGTCGCTGGACGCCTACCACGGGAGGCTGAAGGAGTTAGACAGTACATGTGGTTTCCGCAATAAGCAAGAAGAGATACGGGGGCAGATAATTCAAGGGTGCTACTCCTCCAAACTGAGAGTTGCGATTCTGCAAGAGGACGGCAAACCATTGGTGGACATCCTCAAGCTGGGGCGCTCCAAAGAACTATCACAAGCTAGATCCTCGCATATGGAGGCTGCCCTCCACCGACCGATCAAAGCAGAACAGGTCAACACGGCGGAACAAGTGAACGCCGTCAAACCGAAAGCGCGCCAATACAGTGGGAAGAAGCCACAAGAAAGACGCAGGGAGTGCGGATACTGCGGAGGACAGCCCCACCGCGCACAAGACTGCCCAGCAAGAGGAAAACGGTGTAGTTTATGCGGGTGGATGAACCACTTTGCAGCGGTTTGCAGGTCAACAAAATCAAAGAAAGAGGCAGCCCACGCGATAGTGGAGGATCTAGACAGCGAAGACATGGACGATGACACCAGCGACTATCCCGTCCATTACGTATTCGCCATTGACCAACCACAGCGCAAGAAGCGGCGCCTCCCGAAGTGTCGTATCAAGATTCACCAACAAGAGGTGAGGGCTACAATTGACACAGGAGCATCCATTGAACTAATGGCGGCAAACATATATAATCAGCTAAGCGCCAGGCCCCCTTTACGAGAAGCGAAGATCAGGGTGTTTGCATACGGTCAGAAAACGCCAATCCCACTCATAGGGTGTTTCAAGCCTGAACTTCAGCACCAAGACTTGAAAGTCCCAAAAACTGTCTATGTCAACAAAGAAGGCAGCGGCATGTTGATCAGTGGGCAGACAGCTGAAGACCTCAAGCTGATATCCTTTGCCATGGCCGTACAGACAGAAAATTGGACACCATACTAGAAGAGTTCGAAGACACATTCCGAGGCATTGAATGCCTAAAAGGGAAAGAGGTATCCTTCCACATTGACAAGTTGATCCAACCAGTGGCCCTCAGGCATAGGAGAATAGCGTTCCACCTCAGGAAGAAGGTCGAGGAAGAACTGGAAGCCCTGGAGAAACATGGCATCATTGAGAAGGTCAGCGGACCCACTCCCTGGGTATCCCCAATTCTAGTAGCTCTCAAACCGAAGCAACCAGGCCAAGTTCGCATATGTGTGGACATGCGTCTACCCAATGCAGCAGTGAAGAGGGAGAGTCACTTAACCCCCACGGTAGATGACATCCTAGGGGAGCTAAATGGAGCTCGGTGGTTCACAAAAATGGACCTCCGCTCGGGCTACCACCAACTGCCCCTCCATCCTGACTCCCGCTACATAACGACTTTTTCCACTCACGTAGGCCTGAGACGCTACCGACACCTCAACTTGGGCATCTCAAGCGCCGCTGAGGTGTTCCAGAACACCATTCGGGAGGTGCTCAGTGGGCTCCAAGGAGTCCTAAATGTCAGTGACGACCTGCTGATCTATGCCAACTCCATCGAGGAGCACCACCAAAGACTGAGAGGTGTGCTGCAGAGAATCAAAGATGTAGGCCTGACATTGCACCGAGAGAAGTGCCAATTTCTGAAAAACAAAATCAGTTTCTTCGGCTACACCTTCTCGGACCAAGGGATAGCCCCAGACCCAGATAAAGTAAAGGATGTGCAAGACACGCCAGCCCCCTCCAACATATCTGAAGTGAGGAGCTTCTTGGGGATGGTGAACTTCTGTGGGCGTTTCGTGCCAGACCTGTCCAATCTCACCAGGCCTCTCCGAGAACTAACAAAAGGTACCACTCCCTGGCAGTGGGGCGATGAACAGGAGAAGGCGTTCCGAGATTCCAAAGCGGCCCTATCCGCAGACAGGACACTGTCGTACTTTGACCCCGCCAAACCCACCAGCATTGCAGTTGACGCCAGCCGATACGGCCTCGGAGCCGTGTTAACCCAACGCCAAAACAATGAAGAGTGGGCCCCCATCGCCTACGCCAGTCGCTCCCTGACAGACACTGAGCAACGATACTCACAGATAGAGCGGGAGGCGATTGCAATTTACTAGGCATGCAAACACTTTCATGTCTATGTGTACGGACACCCCTTCACCGTGTCAACGGATCACAAGCCACTGATACCCCTGTTCCGGGGGTCAGTTTCGAAGCCACCTCCAAGAGTCGAGAAGTGGATTCTCCAACTGCAAGAATACGATTATCAAGTGGAGTACAGGCCAGGGGCGACAAACCCGGCAGACTACCTCTGCAGGCACCCACGCGCAGCCACCAAAGTAGAGAGAGAAGACGCGAAGGAGACCGAGGAGTATGTGAAAGTTGTGCTTGAAAGGTCAAGACCCCTGCCCATGAGCCTGGAAATGACCATTGAAGCCACACAGAAAGATGAGGTACTACAACTGGTGGCAAATGCCCTACAATCCAATGACTGGCGGCCGATCCAAGTATCCCTGTTCAAACGGACACAGCAGGGCAGAACATCACTCGAAGCACTCCTGAGAGTAAAGGAGGAACTATCCGTCGACAACCGAGGATGCCTACTGAGAGGTCCGAGGATAGTGATGCCGGCAAGTCTGGCCCGCCAGGCTGTGGAGTTAGCTCACCGAGGGCACCAGGGCATAGTCAAGACAAAGAGCAGACTCCGAGGCAAAGTATGGTTCCCAGAAATGGACACGATGGTGGAGCAGGCAGTCAGGAAGTGCATGTGGTGCCAAGCCGCCAGACAACCCGAACGACCACCCCCAGTTATCACCGAAGACAACCCGCAAAGACTGTGGGAGTGTGTCAGTGTAGACTTTGGGCACCTGCCAGACGGAAGATATGTCCTCGTAATCATCGACGATTTTACCAAATATCGGGAAGTGGAGGTTGTAGAAACCCAAACCGCCAAGGAAGTCATTGCAAAGTTCGAAAAGACAATAGCGACCCATGGCATCTTTGAGGTAGTCAAAACGGACAATGGATCTCCGTTTCAGGGACAAGAGTTTGCCGACTATCTTCAAAACTGGGGGATCCACCACCGGAAGGTAACCCCACGCTGGCCTCAAGCCAACGGGGCGGTGGAGAGATTCATACGCACTTTGAACAAAGTCATAAGAATCGCCCATGCAGAAGAGGCCCCACTGGAGAGAGCAATCTACAGCTTCCTGAGAGAGTACCGTTTGACCCCGCACCGGACCACAGAGGCTGCACCAGGTCCATCAGCCATGGGACGAGTGGTCAGGGACACCTCCCCAATCAGCCTGATTGGAGGCCGATCCGTGTGGACCCACAGAGGACACTCTCCAATAGAACCCGGTCCAACAACTACGCCAGCTCCCGGCGGAAGGCCAAGGACTCGGATATCCAGGAAAGGGATCGTGTATACGTGAAAGACCGGTACCCCGGGAGCACATTCCGCCTCCCGTTCGAGCCCAGGCCGTGGACGGTCACGCGTCGTACTGGAACCATGGTGACAGCCCAGCGAGGACCCGAAACGGTCACCCGTAATGTATCCTTCTTCAAAAGAGCCCATCCCGACACCCTTTGTCCCCAGGAACCGGAAGGTGTCCAAGAACTCCCCGGCCAACCCGAGAGACCCGACGGATCAGAACTAGAGGGTCGAGACATCCAGGGAAAGAGCATAGATGAGAGTCCCCCGACATACGGGACGCTCAGGATGGACACCCCCTGCTCTCCCGTTGCTCGTCCAGACACCAAGCCTCCCCACGGGTGATCCTGTCGAGGGCCCCGGCCCGCGGAGAAAGGGCAGGGTATGGTCTCCGGAAAAATCCAGCACCATCCTCCCAGCTGGCGGACTTTGCGGTGGGCTAAATCAGAGACACTGAACAAAAGACTGGTAACTCGTTTTAGTGATTTCTGCTATCTACTGTAATTACAATTGTTACCCCTTTGGGGTGTTTTCCTTTTTGTTAAATAAAGGTTAGAAGAAATGTAATGTTTAAGACCGCGGGGAAGCGGTTTAGTCACCCGCGTATCCGCGGGTGCGTGTGCGCAGACGTCCTACGTCACGCGTGCTGTATAAAATAAAGGGGGGTTGTAAAAGGAGACTGAAAGTACGGCCGGCTGGCCGTGAATAATTAGGGGGTGAGAAATGCGCTGGGAGGGCTGCCTTTGATGTGGTAATGCGAGGCAGGCAGGCAGGCAGGCAGCTGGTGGCATTGTGCACGCGCTTTTTAGGGCTTGCGCTTGCGCAATGACCTAAAAAGCACATGCACTTCAAGAAATCGCCAGTGGTAGATAAAGTCTGGATAGGCCATAATAGAGCTTCGCCAGCGATGCGCAGAAGCGCATCAGCAGGCGAGCCCTAAAAAGGGAAGGAATGTATGTAGATGGTCCCGCTAGGTGGGTGGCAGATGAGGGCATGGTTGAAAACACAGTACAGACTGTGATTGATATTCAGTCCCATACTACTAATATGTCTGCACAGCATTGGGTATAAAAACTGATAGTCTGTACAGTCTAACTAAGACCTTTTGTACTCTTTACAGAAACAGTCCTGACGTTTATCCCATACATACACCGATGCCAGACTGCATTCTACATCTACGGAAGCAGAGAGTGACAGCGTACTGAAAGGATAGGTGGAACCCTCCATTAACTCTGCTCAACACCAAGAACAATTGTTTTGCACCCCCGAGGGAAGGCTTGCCCTTTACTTCGCCAAGTACCAATAGGCTGTAAAGCTGTGATCTTCCCCGGCTGAGAGTAGTGCTTGTGTGTCAGACTGAGGTAAGCCATTAGGGCCCTGGCACCTGCGCCCAGTGAAGCAACCACCAATCACAGACAGCCACTAGGGGTCCCTGGCTTAGCACAATGGCCGCATCCAAAACACCCGAATTCAGAAACAAGATGTCAGCATGAACACTTCCAAATGCTGGGTGTGTGGACTGATGCCGCATTCCATGATACACCCTGTCCCATTCTTTCCTTACCCATTTTCCATCTCTGGGTCTTGTCTTGCATGGTGGATGTTGATGCAAGAGGCCTACACTGCCAAAGGTACTGCCCATTCTGTCCTTGGGACATTCCACGATGACTTCCGGCGGAACAGATCTGGCAATACCAGTGCCCCTTTTTGCCCGACCAGCTCTTCCACATTGCTACTACCACCAGATAAACTCTGTGAGATGGTAGTATTCAACTCAACCACTCCCTCACGGGCTGGATCTGGGGTCTTCTTTCCCAGTGGGGTTGGAGGGTCCTCATCTTCCTTGCCTTGGGAGTAGCTGTCCTGGTCTCCTGCTGTTTGTGCTTTCTGTGCCTGCCAGTGCTCTGTACAATGTGTGTCCAGACCATCAAGCCTCCGCCATCAAACATTCACAACTCCAATATGATGGTGATGATCCAGCAAGAAACAGATGGCCTTATGAACATTGACATTTCCTAAAGTATTTGCCACTTTATGGCAAAAGGAGGGTCTGAGGAAAAGTATTTTACAAATAAAGCACTGAGTAGTAGTGAGGAAAAGTATTTTTCGATCAACAATCATTCTTACCAGGACTCCATTGGTTTTTAACATTGCTATCTCATTGCAAACACCTTCACAGGACCCACCTGGTCGTTTTTCTTTCGTACAAGGAAAATTCTATCAGCACAACAAAAATCAATTTTTGTAGGCCTGCATTTCTGCCCAGGAACTGTCACCCGTCCAACCCCCTGTTCTCTGCAGTTCATCAGAAAGCCACATGGCCCTCACCCCAAGTTAATGACTCATCTTTCCTCTCCTGCTCCCAGCCTGATAACACATCCTTGACATCCTGATCAGGTTATCTGGACATTGGTCTTACTGCTGGCTCCTAATCAGGGTGGGTAAACAATGACTTGAAAGACCCGGCTTTGATCAGGCAGTTAAACAATCACCTGAAAGAAAGAGCCCCGATCAAAGCAGCGTGGACAATGCTCTATGTACCAAGCCTTGACCAGGTCACTAACTACAAACACCACCTGGGTCCAGCTAATCAACAACAAACACTGCCCTGAGTGAATAATGGACTAACGGCCAAATGAATGTACTAAGAAACATATAAAAGGCAAGTAAGCTACCGAGTGAAGTAGCAGCCTCCTTTGCACTGTCCTTTGACTCGCTTGGGACTCTGTTCCATAGCCCGGGCTATTGCAATAAATCTGGGTTCCTCCTGCAGATGAAGGCACCTGTGTCTCCTTTTTATTAAGTATGCAAAGTATGGAAGACTAGGGCGGTGCCCCCGTCGCCGAGACCCCGCGAGTGGGTTATCCCGGTTCTTCAGTAGTAATTTCTCTATAAGGAAAAATGTTTTCCTTAAGTGAAAAACAAATGTGCATTTGCACAGGAGGCTCCATTTCCCCTGTATGACATTTGGGAAATGTCACAACTTTTCCAGAAATAAACCTGGAAATCTGAATCTGGCACAGATTTTCAGATATAGTACTGGGAATGTTTACGAATAGGAAAAATCTGCAAAAATATGTTTAGCAAAAATATGTTTAGCAATGTATTTTTAGGTATTTTTCTGACTAGGGCCCAATTTTTTGTTCTCATTGTATTGTGCACTCCTGCCTACCATGGTATGTTAAATAAAATATCTGCGAATAATAAAAAGGCAGTATTAAGACCTATTTTTAAAAAGTGATCCCTAGACCCTGGAAAACCAGCTGATTTCTGCCTTATCTCTTTACTGCCCTACCTGTCCAAAATCCTCAATCCTCAAGGAAGTTGTTGCAATACAACTAGTAACATTTATCAAAGAAAATACAATTCTTGTGGAAATTCAAGCCAGTTTCAGGCCAAGAATGGGCAAGGAAACAGTCATCTTTGGACGACCAGAGAATAATGGCTGATAGAGGTAAATCAGGACGTATGAATATCATCAACATCTAAGCAGCGTTCAATACAGAGACCATAAGATCTTATTTCAATGTTTGAGCACTGTCCTTAATTGAGTTGGGTCATTTTTATCAGACAGGTTTCAACAAGTCTAATTAGGAACTTTTATCTAGGCTCCCACCAATGTTGTGCTGTCCCCATGCACACCAATGTTGTCCCTCTCCCCACTGCTTTTCAATATCTTTGACCAGTGACATTGCTTGCCCCATTTATTGTAACCACCTGTTTGTATGCTGATGAAACACTGCTGATAATTGTAATGTTTAAGACCGCGGGGCAGCGGTCTAGTCACCCGCGTATCCGCGGGTGCGTGTGCGCAGACGTCCTATGTCACGCGTGCAGTATAAAATAAAGAGGGCGTGGCTGAGACAGTCAGTCCGGACCACGCGGTAACCGAGCAGTGTGTCCTGTGTGACCTTTCATGCCGCAGCGCCAGAGTCACCAAGCGCTAGCGGCCTCGGACCATCACACTGGTGACGAGGGTCTATGAGCCCATGCTGTGTCCCGAAGCGCGCCGCTGTCCGCCGCGTCTCACGAGCGCTCGGCGAGGCGCTGGGCATGATGACCGGCAGACTCCGCGCTAAGAGCGCGATCCGCGTTGCGCTAATAGTGGCCAGGCAGCGCGGAACATCTACACAATCTCCCCCCAACAAAAGGAGTGAAGTCCCATACGGCGAACTGCGCCGCCAGGTGGCCAAGTGTGGATCCCGGTGATAGTACTGGTGCCCGGGCCTGAAGTGGCGGCCTACCAGCTTACGGCCCTGCGAGGGGATCAAGAGTACAGCCCCATCCAGCGCCACCGGCCGAAACGAGGTGGTTGGACGGCGCGCCTGAGGGAAAGAAGGTCAGTACCGGTGTGAAGAGACCCCAGGAGGTCAGAGCCAGTGCACAGAGAGCCCGCCTCACCCCAACTCACAAACCAGCCCAGACTGAGTCGCACCTAACCAGGCCAGGGAGCCTCCACCGCGAGAGACCCCAGGCTGCGAGCTAGGCCCCTCCACGTGTCGAAATGGCGTCAATCCCGGCCATAGAACCATTTGTAGTGGACGGTGCCCCAGCGTCCCTGGCGCCTCGTTGGAAGGACTGGACAGATCGTTTACAGATCTACTTTGAAGGTGCAGGTACAGCCAGAGACCGCAGCAGGGCGCTGCTTTTGGATTTGGGCTGGAAAGACATTCATAGGATATGCAAAACCATCATCGAGGCCACACCCAAGACCTACAATACACTCCTCAATGCTCTCAACGCACACTTCGAACCCATGGCTAGCAAGGACTATGAAAGATTCATCTTCCGCCAAGCGAAGCAGGAGGCGGAGGAGTCGCTGGACGCCTACCACGGGAGGCTGAAGGAGTTAGACAGTACATGTGGTTTCCGCAATAAGCAAGAAGAGATACGGGGGCAGATAATTCAAGGGTGCTACTCCTCCAAACTGAGAGTTGCGATTCTGCAAGAGGACGGCAAACCATTGGTGGACATCCTCAAGCTGGGGCGCTCCAAAGAACTATCACAAGCTAGATCCTCGCATATGGAGGCTGCCCTCCACCGACCGATCAAAGCAGAACAGGTCAACACGGCGGAACAAGTGAACGCCGTCAAACCGAAAGCGCGCCAATACAGTGGGAAGAAGCCACAAGAAAGACGCAGGGAGTGCGGATACTGCGGAGGACAGCCCCACCGCGCACAAGACTGCCCAGCAAGAGGAAAACGGTGTAGTTTATGCGGGTGGATGAACCACTTCGCAGCGGTTTGCAGGTCAACAAAATCAAAGAAAGAGGCAGCCCACGCGATAGTGGAGGATCTAGACAGCGAAGACATGGACGATGACACCAGCGACTATCCCGTCCATTACGTATTCGCCATTGACCAACCACAGCGCAAGAAGCGGCGCCTCCCGAAGTGTCGTATCAAGATTCACCAACAAGAGGTGAGGGCTACAATTGACACAGGAGCATCCATCGAACTAATGGCGGCAAACATATATAATCAGCTAAGCGCCAGGCCCCCTTTACGAGAAGCGAAGATCAGGGTGTTTGCATACGGTCAGAAAACGCCAATCCCACTCATAGGGTGTTTCAAGCCTGAACTTCAGCACCAAGACTTGAAAGTCCCGACAACTGTCTATGTCACCAAAGAAGGCAGCGGCATGTTGATCAGTGGGCAGACAGCTGAAGACCTCAAGCTGATATCCTTTGCCATGGCCGTACAGACAGAAAATTGGACACCATACTAGAAGAGTTCGAAGACACATTCCGAGGCATTGAATGCCTAAAAGGGAAAGAGGTATCCTTCCACATTGACAAGTTGATCCAACCAGTGGCCCTCAGGCATAGGAGAATAGCGTTCCACCTCAGGAAGAAGGTCGAGGAAGAACTGGAAGCCCTGGAGAAACATGGCATCATTGAGAAGGTCAGCGGACCCACTCCCTGGGTATCCCCAATTCTAGTAGCTCTCAAACCGAAGCAACCAGGCCAAGTTCGCATATGTGTGGACATGCGTCTACCCAATGCAGCAGTGAAGAGGGAGAGTCACTTAACCCCCACGGTAGATGACATCCTAGGGGAGCTAAATGGAGCTCGGTGGTTCACAAAAATGGACCTCCGCTCGGGCTACCACCAACTGCCCCTCCATCCTGACTCCCGCTACATAACGACTTTTTCCACTCACGTAGGCCTGAGACGCTACCGACACCTCAACTTGGGCATCTCAAGCGCCGCTGAGGTGTTCCAGAACACCATTCGGGAGGTGCTCAGTGGGCTCCAAGGAGTCCTAAATGTCAGTGACGACCTGCTGATCTATGCCAACTCCATCGAGGAGCACCACCAAAGACTGAGAGGTGTGCTGCAGAGAATCAAAGATGTAGGCCTGACATTGCACCGAGAGAAGTGCCAATTTCTGAAAAACAAAATCAGTTTCTTCGGCTACACCTTCTCGGACCAAGGGATAGCCCCAGACCCAGATAAAGTAAAGGATGTGCAAGACACGCCAGCCCCCTCCAACATATCTGAAGTGAGGAGCTTCTTGGGGATGGTGAACTTCTGTGGGCGTTTCGTGCCAGACCTGTCCAATCTCACCAGGCCTCTCCGAGAACTAACAAAAGGTACCACTCCCTGGCAGTGGGGCGATGAACAGGAGAAGGCGTTCCGAGATTCCAAAGCGGCCCTATCCGCAGACAGGACACTGTCGAACTTTGACCCCGCCAAACCCACCAGCATCACAGTTGACGCCAGCCGATACGGCCTCGGAGCCGTGTTAACCCAACGCCAAAACAATGAAGAGTGGGCCCCCATCGCCTACGCCAGTCGCTCCCTGACAGACACTGAGCAACGATACTCACAGATAGAGCGGGAGGCGATTGCAATTTACTAGGCATGCAAACACTTTCATGTCTATGTGTACGGACACCCCTTCACCGTGTCAACGGATCACAAGCCACTGATACCCCTATTCCGGGGGTCAGTTTCGAAGTCACCTCCAAGAGTCGAGAAGTGGATTCTCCAACTGCAAGAATACGATTATCAAGTGGAGTACAGGCCAGGGGCGACAAACCCGGCAGACTACCTCTCCAGGCACCCCCGCGCAGCCACCAAAGTAGAGAGAGAAGACACGAAGGAGACAGAGGAGTATGTGAAAGTTGTGCTTGAAAGGTCAAGACCCCTGCCCATGAGCCTGGAAATGACCATTGAAGCCACACAGAAAGATGAGGTACTACAACTGGTGGCAAATGCCCTACAATCCAATGACTGGCGGCCGATCCAAGTATCCCTGTTCAAACGGACACAGCAGGGCAGAACATCACTCGAAGCACTCCTGAGAGTAAAGGAGGAACTATCCGTCGACAACCGAGGATGCCTACTGAGAGGTCCGAGGATAGTGATGCCGGCAAGTCTGGCCCGCCAGGCTGTGGAGTTAGCTCACCGAGGGCTCCAGGGCATAGTCAAGACAAAGAGCAGACTCCGAGGCAAAGTATGGTTCCCAGAAATGGACACGATGGTGGAGCAGGCAGTCAGGAAGTACATGTGGTGCCAAGCCGCCAGACAACCCGAACGACCACCCCCAGTTATCACCGAAGACAACCCGCAAAGACTGTGGGAGTGTGTCAGTGTAGACTTTGGGCACCTGCCAGACGGAAGATATGTCCTCGTAATCATCGACGATTTTACCAAATATCGGGAAGTGGAGGTTGTAGAAACCCAAACCGCCAAGGAAGTCATTGCAAAGTTCGAAAAGACAATAGCGACCCATGGCATCTTTGAGGTAGTCAAAACGGACAATGGATCTCCGTTTCAGGGACAAGAGTTTGCCGACTATCTTCAAAACTGGGGGATCCACCACCGGAAGGTAACCCCACGCTGGCCTCAAGCCAACGGGGCGGTGGAGAGATTCATGCGCACTTTGAACAAAGTCATAAGAATCGCCCATGCAGAAGAGGCCCCACTGGAGAGAGCAATCTACAGCTTCCTGAGAGAGTACCGTTTGACCCCGCACCGGACCACAGAGGCTGCACCAGGTCCATCAGCCATGGGACGAGTGGTCAGGGACACCTCCCCAATCAGCCTGATTGGAGGCCGATCCGTGTGGACCCACAGAGGACACTCTCCAATAGAACCCGGTCCAACAACTACGCCAGCTCCCGGCGGAAGGCCAAGGACTCGGATATCCAGGAAAGGGATCGTGTATACGTGAAAGACCGGTACCCCGGGAGCACATTCCGCCTCCCGTTCGAGCCCAGGCCGTGGACGGTCACGCGTCGTACTGGAACCATGGTGACAGCCCAGCGAGGACCCGAAACGGTCACCCGTAATGTATCCTTCTTCAAAAGAGCCCATCCCGACACCCTTTGTCCCCAGGAACCGGAAGGTGTCCAAGAACTCCCCGGCCAACCCGAGGGACCCGACGGATCAGAACTAGAGGGTCGAGACATCCAGGGAAAGAGCATAGATGAGAGTCCCCCGACATACGGGACGCTCAGGATGGACACCCCCTGCTCTCCCGTTGCTCGTCCAGACACCAAGCCTCCCCACGGGTGATCCTGTCGAGGGCCCCGGCCCGCGGAGAAAGGGCAGGGTATGGTCTCCGGAAAAATCCAGCACCATCCTCCCAGCTGGCGGACTTTGCGGTGGACTAAATCAGAGACACTGAACAAAAGACTGGTAACTCGTTTTAGTGATTTCTGCTATCTACTGTAATTACAATTGTTACCCCTTTGGGGTGTTTTCCTTTTTGTTAAATAAAGGTTAGAAGAAATGTAATGTTTAAGACCGCGGGGAAGCGGTTTAGTCACCCGCGTATCCGCGGGTGCGTGTGCGCAGACGTCCTACGTCACGCGTGCTGTATAAAATAAAGGGGGCGAGGCCGAGACAGTCAGTCCGGACCATGCGGTAACCGAGCAGTGTGTCCTGTGTGTCCTTTCATGCCGCAGCGCCAGAGTCACCATGCGCTAGCGGCCTTAGACCATCACAATAAAGATAACCTAGACGTCTTCTGCATCTCTGCCACAAGACTCTGCAGGAGAGAGCTCCCTCCCACTGACCGTCTTCTGCATATCCACTCTGCAGGAGAGAGACAGCTCTCACTCACTTTTTTTTGCAACTCTACCACCTGACTCTGAAAGAGACAGTAGGATAAAGCTCTGTCTCAGAGACCGTCCTGCAGCCCCAACAAAAGAAAATGGAACTGGAGGACAGAGCGCCCTCTCACATGAGAGCTCCCTCTCACTGACTGTCTCTTGTAGCGCCACCACCAGATTCTGCAGGAGAGGGCTCGCTCTCCCTGACCCAGCAGCAGACATTGAAAGAGAGCCTCCTTTCACTGACCGTCTTTTGCAGCTCCACCCCCAGATTCTGCAGGAGAGACCTCCCTCTCACTGGCCGTCTTCTGCAGCCCATCCCCAGATTGCAGGAGATTGGCCAGAGGTTTTCATGTCAAGTCAGACATGTTTGTAAGATGCAATTTATAAATTCATTATAGACATGACTACATTTACAGATAATGCTCTGAAAGCTCATTCTTTCACACAAGCTAACGAATTCACTGCATTACTCTAAAATCAATGTTTGTATTCCATGATAGACTGTAAAGTGTCTTACTTTGCCAGTCAATTTTATTAAACGCATTTTAGTGACCTACTACATTTATTGAACAACTACTGTGTACATAAAATACCTTTCTATCCTGGAAAATTCGAGACAGCACACTATATTTCTGCATTTCAATCCTGTGACCTGCAGATCACTGCGTGAGTCAGCATCAAGCGTTCAATTCACTGAGCCAACCTGCGAGCTAACATCCCCTGTGGAGGAACTGCAGACTTACTGACAGACTGAAAACCCGAGGCTGAAATCAAGGCTTCGACACTAAGTCAAACTGAGTGATCCTGAGCAAACAACTTAACCTCACTCTACCTGATTTTCCTTGTTGCAAATATAGGAGCACTGTCAGTAAATCAGCCGAGTTAACCCTATGCTTAGTTTATTAGCGTGTAATGGAGATGTATATTATTGGTCCTTTATGTAGTGCTCACCAAAAATGTCATTGAGTCTTTGCTCATGCAACGCAAAGTAGTTTAGACCTTTTCTTCAATGTGACACAAAGGTATGTTTAAGGAAATTCACATTTCAATGAATGTCTCACTGCTGCAATCAACTGCATTACAATTAAACACAAAGGTTGGTCGTTGTCGCTGTGTTTCGCAGCCGAAGCTGCGCCAGGGCCGGACTGGGAACCAGAACCGGCCCTGGCAAAGTGCTCGGCCGGCCCCCGGGGAGGGGGGAGAGGTGCGACCGCGCTCTCTGACAGGGCCGGTTTTCGGCCGTTTTTGTTACAGGGCCGTTTTTGCAGCATAACGGCCCTGTAACAAAAACGGCCCCAGGGGCCCAAAACCGGCCCCCAACCATGCGGCCCACCGGGGAATTGCCCTGAAGGTGCCTCACAGGACCGATCCGCCTGACTACGGTCGGTGCTTCCGATCACTAGGCAGCCATGGAGCAAACTGCTGAGAGGCCTATCCAGTCCGTTCTTTTATTTAAAATGTGGAGCCCCTCCAGTTACTAGCGGCAGAAGCACCGGCACTTTACTTCTTGAATTTGCACATCATCACTTTGCCCTTTGAAAGCACCGGGTACTTTGAATTACATTACCCAGCACCTTAAGCGCCAGGAGGCGCCAACGTGGTTACTCGGTGCCCGGTGGTGCATAAAAGCGGCCTTGGGCTCCCGCGGCGCATGCCTCGCGCGGACAGGCCCGTCTGCACCCGTCCACGGCCGGTCAAGGCTGGGCTGGGCAAGGACTCTTGGTTTTGGCCACTGCATTTTGCCAATCAGGTGGGCTACAATGCACGAGCAAAGGTAAGAGGATGGGAAAACATAAAACTACCATGCCTACAAAGAAGGATCGATGGTTCGTTAACCACAACTATTACTAGCTTTTTGGCTAATGCTATGGAGGCTATCACTAGTGAGATTGAGTCTGTGGAAGAGAGACTGGGGGCTACTAAATGGGCTTTACACAATAGCTCCTTGTTTGACCTGGAGTGCCCAACAGACAACGAACATTTGAGGTCTACAGACTCAATTATCGGCGTCACAGCATTAAATGGTCTGGAAGTCCCTTTAAATATAACCAATACCAGTGTCAATCAGCAAGGTTGTTTTGTAGACAACGTGAGTCCACCCCCACCGAAAAAATCGAAGGCATCAAAGGCAATCAGCAAGTCTAAGCGGTATAATCACAAGGACGTAACTCCAATTTATCCCCACCTTACCGCATCAAAAGCAGAGATAGATTTAACACCCCTTTCACAAGCTGGTGCAAACTGCGGACATTGCCAGTATTCCCGTGATAACTGCCCTGAAATTGACCTCCGCGGTGGACACCACCAACTAACCCTAATGAGATGCAGAGTAGGCGTTCCCGTGCAAAAACACATGAAAAAAACACACCATCACTTTCACATTGAAATGCCAGATCCGCAATAGGAAGCAAAAACAGACACTAAGCCGCGGTAGCAGCAGGTATTTAACACCTGCCTTTTGCTGGTGCTAAGCAGGATGACTACCCACAGCATGAAAAGGAGCCCAGCCAAGAGCCACATCTGAAGACCCACAGATGCCACGGAGATAATGATCATGCAATAGCAGGACGTGAGGGTGGCATGGAGCAGGCATGTGCGAGAACGGTAAGTGACCAATTAATGTGTACCTACCCAATACCAGGTGTGGCATGGAGGTGCCTGACAGACCACAGAGTGCAAACCACGGAAATGCACATGTGGTGGACAACTGCTGCAGGTGCATGGAGTGCAGTGGGTAGTGGACGCTACCATGTCCCCACAGACTGTGGGGCAGAAAGCAGAAATGTTGCATGTTATGTCTCCCCCTGCATGCTCATGTATAGTGGGTTGGACCTGCGTACGCCAGGCCTACGTAGGGGTGTGAACAAAAAGCCCTCGCACTGCTCAATGGTTCTCATTTTGAATGGACAACGTCTGCCAGGGCGGCGCCTCCCAGCATGCCATGAGTCCTGCGCAAAGCGCAGCAGGGCCTGCTTGCCTGTGCACCTGCTGCACCATGGGATGCTGGTCCCCAGGCCCCCCTCAGCGCACCAACGAGGCTCTGTTCACCTGCCACAACTGGCGTGTGTGAAAGAGGGCCCACCACATGTCTGTGCAAGCTCCAAGCACGAGGGCCGCGACCTCTGCTGCCTCCGCAGACCATCGCTGGCCCCAGTACTCCTTTCTCATTTACATACTCCACCAACATCCTCTTCGGCCCAGTCGGCCCCACATGTGTAACTGTGTCCTGAGTCTTGAATGGCAGTATCCCCAAGTCCGTGGCAGCGGCCACAGCACCAGACCCCCTTCAATCAGTGAGGCATATTTGCATATAGGAAGACGGTGACACTTGGTGTCACTAACCCTGTTGAAAGCAAGCCGGTGACACGTGGTGCCACTAACCCTGTTGAACGCAAGCCGGTGACACTCGGTGAATGGCCCCTGCTGACCGCTGCCTCAGGCCTACACTATGGTCGAATACGTCACACACATTTTTGAATTCAGCCTTGATTCATTTATGGCAAACTTGATGTCATTGTACAGGCCTCATTGCAGACTGCATCCCCTTCCAGGCCCGGTGCCACTGAGTCTGTTTCCCAAGACTAATGACACATCCAGTTTGGACTGGAAGCGATTGAGTCCATTGACTTGGGTTCATCATCGCCATCATGCCAGTGATACTGTCTCCGTGGCGAAAACAATGCCGCGGCAATCACTCCTCAATTTGCTGCTTCCAGAGAGCCGCCACCCCTGCATCATGCCCTGGAGGACACCTTCCACTGTCCGCTGCAACCCTCTGCCACCTGCACCTCGGACATATATGAGGACCCGCCCAGGTCACGTGGCCCATCTCAGTGCACTTCATGTCCCCGCCGCGTGGTGGTGGGAATGTTCCGGCTCAGTCCATCCTGGGCCACTGACTCTGTGCTGGTCAAGTCTGGGACCCCTTCTCCTGATATATTGGATGACCTCTGTGATGGTGGTATTGAGGTCATCAATGCCATGTGTCTGTGGCCCTGTGCTGACCACTGCCTCAGGCCTACACTGCGGTCCAGTAGGTCACACATGTGGAACTGTGTCTTGGGTAAGATGTGATGGGGTCCACACCAATGGACATGCCTCATTGCAGGTGGCATCCCCAACAGCACTGGTGCCACTAACTCCGTACCCAATGAGTCATGGGGCCTTCATGGTTGTAAGGGTATGTCCTTTACGATGTACACTGTTGTTGATTTCGGACTGCACCAGGCAGCCCTTGCCAGTTGGGGTGCACACACCCCACACACACCTAACACAGGTGCCACTCAGTATATGTGCCTGATAATAAATGTGGCAGTGCGCACATGCACAAATCCGTTCACATCATCTGAGCAAGTGTGTCCGTGTAGTCATTGTGTCAGCATGATGGGCACTGGTTCTGCAATGTCACAGTGTGCTGTCGTCATTGGACGTTACCATGTCACTTCAGTGTTGGTAGTGACCCTGGACCTGTTGCTGCTCATGCACACCCCTGCATGCACATGCGGCGTGTGCTGGTCCGGCATAAATCAGGTCACTGCAGGGGTGTGCTGATTTGTCAGGGGCATCAGGGCGAAGCTTGGACCTGGCCTCATGCAGGAAGTGCGGTAAGTGTTACTCTTGTGTTGGGGTGTAGTCGCCACAGTAGTCGATGTTGCAATGTAGCATGCACCAAGAGGGCGGGCCTGCACATACGGGGACATGTAGGAGCGCAGCGCACACAAGTGAGGAGGCTCGTAGGAGGGAGGGGCAGCGATGTGGCAACGTGACAAACAGTATGGCCTCTCATGTGACACATGCTTGGCATACCATCCAAGAATCCCAGGGTTGCAGACATCCCACCACACCCACGACAGGCCTCTGTACATCTCCTGTAGGCATGCAGATGGTGAAGTTACTGTAGGGATTAAAGGTCCTTTGTCTGCACTATCATGTGGTAGCACATCAGCAGCTCCGAAAAGGATATGAGAACATTGGCTTGTGACTCCCACAGTACTCACTGCCTGACGTGGGACCAATGTGTACACATCCAACACGCAGGAATCCTTGGTCGCGGTCAGGGTGCGTGAAATGGCCTTCACACGTACTCCCACCCCACCCCAGGCCTGCACCCATAGCACACCGACACTGCTCATTGCACCGGGCGGTACCATTTCCTCCACAGGTCTGGCACTGGGCAAGCCAGTGCCGCTGCAAGCAGATCCACTGACGCAATAGCAGCCCATCCCGGACGCATGCTCGACTCCAGTCATGTGGAGCTGTACCGTGCTTGTCTGCTGCATGTCCTGGTGCAGTACCCGTGGCAGTGCTGCAGATAAGTTACCGGCTGCACTTCCGCCTTGCGGACGTCACCTGCGTTCAGCCTGTGTTGGATTGGCGCTCGTGCATATTCGAGTGGTCCATGGAATTCTGCCTCTCCAACGTCACGGTTCCTGAGCTGGATTTTGACATGTGTGTGCGCCCCCTGTTGACCCACAACCAGGAGCATCACCGTGATGCCCGTTTTTGGTATGCATGGATGTTTGGCATGCAGGCTGGGAACTGGGCCTGGGAGATTGCACGAGTCCTCATTTGCAGTGAGCACATTGAACCACTACCTGTTTGGGCTTTGGTGCACATTGGGTCGAGTGTTTGGAGTCAGCACATCTGTCCCGGTCAGCTGATGGATTACGTTGATGACATGTCGGATGTGTTGGACGACGATGGCTCATTGGAGCTGTTGGCCTATGCTGCTGCACTCGCGTTCATGAATGAGTGACAAGGTACCTGCAGCCACGACTGGATGTGACCCATTGCACGTGTCCCGATGCCTGTTTGCAGGTGGTGGATCTGGTCACATGTCCCAGGCTGGCAGTGGACATAGCTGCGTTGTCCTGGACACTTGATCACGGCACGGACAACCAACGCGGGTTGGCACTGACGTGACTTGGACTCCCCCGAGGTGGACATGGGCGCTTTCTTACATTACTCATTCAGGCATGCTGCTGCATTGGTCTGCATATTGTGGCACTTTTCTTAGCCGTACTGGCACGCACTTGTTGATAAAGTCTGCGCACTTTCACTTGTCTCCGACTGTGTTGTGTCTTGATTTGTATGTCAATGTGTGTCACGGACTCTCTGGCCCCCTACCATACTTGCATGGCTACCCCATCAGGACTGTGGGTTTGTACTTGTGCATTCTCATGTCCCTGTTTCGTGCTTTGCCAGTTGCGTATGGCTGTTTCCCGGTCACAGTCGGGTGCACTTGTGTCCTGTGTTCGTTTGTGCAAATGTTGGTGTTTGTGCCACATTGTTTTGAATGTTGGGGTGCTCTGCTTCATATGAGTGTGTGCTGCATTGTGTGTGGGATGTCGTTTTGGCTCTGATTTGGCTCGCCCTTCTCCCTTACGGGCAATGTGGTTTTCACTTCAGCGTGTGTCCCGGGCCTGGCGGTTCTTATCCCTGCTTTCCTCATCCCGGATGAGCTCATTACACTTTTTTCCGCATTGGGGTTTGTGTTTTTATCTCTGTCGCGGTGGTTGTATTGCGGACATTGACTGCGTTTTTGCCGAACTCTCGCATGGTACTGCGGTGTTGTGAATTCCACGTTAACACAGTGTTATTTTCCCATGAGCGGCTGCGATGTGTAAAGGTGCGTTAGCATTTTTGGGTGATATTTAGCACACGTTCTTGTGAATATACCCCTACGAAAGATTTACTGCCACCGGTAACTCGAAAGAAAACAATGGTACCTCCGGTAAGGAAGAGTTCAAGGTATTTAGACCCGTTTATTGATATATGACTGAAAGTAAATGAAGGTACACGTCACCTCACACACAACTTATTGGTTCTCTCGAAGTAGTAATAAAGTTGTTACCTGAGCCACTTTTAAGCTTTTTGAATAGCATTGATACGTCTTTAAAAAATTTGATTGGCTCAAGTCTTTCCAGTCTAACCACAGGGTCTAGAAATGTATCTAACTCCGTTTCTGACCCGTTACCTGCAGCTCCTTCCTCTTTGGCCCCGCCCCCAGGTTACTGCTCTGTCACTGATACTAACATCTTAGTTCATTCTTCGCAGACCCAGAGAAACAATGTTCCTGCATTGGCCTGCGGTCAGCCAATTATTCCATCTAGGCTAAAAGAGACTGGCATGTTCAAGCCTCTTGACAATCGTCAATGCAATTGTCATGTCACATCAAGGAAATATCATGAAAGAACTCTCCATCTTGCACCTGAAGCAACGCCCTTCATAATAGTTCATAAGAATGTTCCATCCTTGCCATCTAATAAGGAGGACGACTTGAACCAGTTTAAAAACAAAACTGTCCAAAAGGGACGGGACAACTTATTCTCTCAAATAAATAAAATTGAACGGGTCTCATGGGCGGGCACGCACTCTAAAATGGAGCAAGGAGATTGTATTGTTGTGAACTTTAAAAATAGGTCACTAGTCCATTGCCTTTGGGATAGACGTTTTTGGAGTAACACTGTTAGTGGTCCCATTGAGGCAGTACCACTTGGGTACTTTTATAAGCCATATGTATCTATTGGGCAGAGGCCTCCACTCCTAACTGAAAATGTTGTTCACGATTTTGTAATTCCAACTTCTAATCGTTTTTCTTCTCAAGATTATGTGGATTGACTACAGCCTTTGGAGATTGGCTATGCTAGACAAACTAAGCATGATTTGTATTATAGATCAACTAAAAGTTGTACTGGTACCACGGGAATATTAACACCTATTGTTGTGCCATATACAGCTATTTCTTCCTCCCTCGAGTCATCTGAGTTAGTTTTCTCTGCCCATAATGTTATCCTACCGGGCGAGGTGGCTCATTCTTCGGTACCATCTAATATGGTCTCAACACTACAAAATATTGAGAAAATAGTTGTCTTCCTTACTGAGGAAGTGTCTTGTAGCCATGGTTGTACAACCGTCTACGGCAGTCTTTTCTGGAACATTGCTGGCCTGTCCAGTAAATTAAAATCCGAAACATTGGTTGCTTTTATAGCAAATTATAGCATTGTGTGCTTACAAAAAACTTGGATCAGAGACCCTGTACACATTAATGGCTATGTTTCAATACACACCCCAGCCAACATAGCCTAAGGTGGTCATTCTAAGGGTGGATTATTAATACTGGTATCAACAACATTGTCAGGTAAGATAGGCAAGATTCAATTTCATTCACCCCATTTTCAAATTATTAATATTCTTTTTTAGAAAAACTGTAACCCTGATCCTTGTTAATTTTTATCATAATAATTTTAATATTAATAATATTGCAGTTGCTGAAGATTTAGAAAATTCACTGTGGAGACACATACAGGAGATAAACATTGATTTTATCATTCTCTGGGGGAAGGGCGATTTTATTGTAAATTATGCCTTCTGTCAAAACAGTCTGCATGTAATTTATTCGACGGGACGGCGGCTGTCATTTTTATCACAACCCTTGTGGGACCATTTTTTATTCATTACTCTCGAAATTTTCTCTCTTCCTTACACTTGATCGCACCCAATAAGATGGTTTGGATTTAGTTTCTTATGTAGGTAGAGGTCAAGGGTCTTCAATTGATTTTATTGCCCTTTCTGAATAATTTAAACCTCAATCTGTGAGCTTCACCATTCATAAGGTCTGTTTTAGTGATCATTATACACTATCTCTTCACCGAAAGATTCAAGTTGCTGACTCCACTATGCCCTCTAAATCATTTCCAATAATATATTTAAAAAACAAGGAGCTTTTGCGAAAGTGGTCAGCCATAAATCCAGACTTTGTCCTACAACAGCTCATGATAACCAACATGAGTCAAGTACTAGATTGTTGAAGGACACCATAAACCCCCCATCCATGCTAACATCTTTTGCGGCAATAATTGAGACCGTCAATGCTGCTTTAATTAGTAATCGAAAACAAGATCTCAGAGGGAAAGTAAGTGGTTTAACACTGAATGTTCACATTGACATAACAAACTAGTTAAATCACTGAAGAAAACCCCCCGAGACAATTTGGAGGTTAAACAACTACGATTTGAATATAAACAGGCGTTATGGAGACTCAAATTAGATGTAAGAAAAGGTGCCTGGGAACAACTCCATATAGCCTGTCAGAGTAAAGATTCCAGACTCTTTTGGAAGACCATTAACTCGGACTTCTTTAATTGTTCTCATAATAGCATTATTGATGTCACACTTATGCCTAAGGTCTGGGTAGCACATTTATTTGGTCTATATAGTAATAATCGCGAGCAACATTTTATTTTAAACTTTGGGGTATCAGCACTGGCCCATCCGACAATTGACGAGGTAGAACGGGCACTAAATAACACTGTGAAGAATAAGGCTTCTGGCCCCGACAGTATCCCGGCTGATTTGTTTTTAGCTAATCCCCCTGCCCCCATTGGCTCCCACTGTTGACAAATACTTTAGGCCACTATACATCCCAGGGTCCTCCGGACTCGTGGAGATCTGTGACAATAGTCCCAATTTTTAAAAAAGGGCCACGTCTGACCCAAAATGTTATCGGCCCATCCCCTTAATTGATTGCACTTGTAAATTGACGGGTTGGGGTATTTTAGAACGGTTGGATGCCTGGGCAATCGACAGTGGGAAATTTTCCGACATACAATACAGCTTTAGGAGGGGTTTGGGAACGGTGGAACAATGTCTCATTCTGCACCTGGTCATAAGTAAGTACACGCTAGCTAAGCCTGGATCCCTGTATCTTGGGTTCATGGATCTCCAGTCCGCTTTTGACTGGGTGCAGAGAGGGAGATTGTGGAAAAAGATGTTGAACATGGGCATTGATCCATCTATTGTCCACTTCTTTGCCACCATGCATGAAGATGTGACAGGGAGAGTGAGATACGGAGCAGATGGTGAACTCACAGCCCCAATAAAAATGAACTGTGGGGTTCGCCAGGGCTGCATACTTGCACCTATTTTATTCTGCTTGTACATAAATGACGTAGAACATAGGCAGTAGGTCGTTACCGGCATTGCTTTATGTAGATGACTGTGTTTTAATGTCTAGAACTGGGGTGGGGTTGCAGAGGTTTTTGACTAAGTTTAATGATTTTATGAATGACCTTGGATTATAGACTAATGCAGGGAAATCTATACAATGGTTGCAAGTAAATCCCCCACCATTTTTAAATCTTGTTTTATATAAAATGAATAGTTGATATAAGTTCCCACTTTTTCATATCTGGGAATTCTTTTAGATCACAAAAGTACCTTGTATCAACTAGTAGAGTCAAGGATTAGTAGTTTTAATCAAAATCTGGAGGCGATTTATAGATATGAGAAAAAATTAGGCTCCAAACCAGTTGATGTGATTATTAATATTTATAAGGCACGCTCCTGCTACACCACTTTATATGGTGCCAGAGTATGGGGTTTTGGTAACACAGGGGCTCTACAAAGAGCAGAGAACATTTTTATGAGACGCCTGTTGACAGTCCCAAAAAGTCTTGCTGCCACTGTCTGTCATAGCGAACTAGGGCTGATACCTTTGTCCTTCTGAATACAGTTAGCTCCAGTATTATTGTGGTATTCAATCAGGGCAAAGGAAGAACCAGCTCTTAATCGCTCAATCATCTCAGACTATCTTAAACTGGACCATATGACAAAAATACCTTGGCTCAGTTATATAAAAAAACTATTATAATCCATGGGGCTTGCGGACTGCTTTTACAAGCCATGCAGTATTGCTATCATACCAAGTGCGAAATTGAAAACGGATTTTTTAACTGGTTTATACTCAATTAGAGGGAATTTAGAGAAGACAAAAAAGAGTGCCTTGGAACACTCCTTGCTAGTTTGAACACCAAGGGGCAGATTTACAAGCCCCTTGCGCCACTTTTGCGTCACTTTCCCCATGTTAAAAGTGACGCAAAAGTGGTGCAAGGGGCTTGTAAATCTGCCCCCAAGTATTGATCCCTATCTCTCTTTTTACTTGTCACGCCAAATTGTTTTATCGCATAAGATTTAGGTTCGACATTTCGCACTTTTTGTTTTCTTACTTCTGCAAAGTCTATTGCAATGCAAACTAGATCAGTGCCCTTATTGCTCGAAGTCTGTACACTGTACATTAAATGTTATGTTATTTTGCAATCTTTACATCAAACCACGGCATGCTTTTATCATTCCACTTTTAAAGTTTTTAAATATTAGGAAGGGTCGGGCAGCATTATATCACCTCCAGCTTTTAAAGGATGAATTTACTTGTCTAATGATTTATAGATATATTTCTTTGGCTGTTCATTTAAGTGACATTGTTGGAAAATGATTTTATCTTATCTGTTTTAACAAGGATCAATTATGGGCTCTGTTACGTGTGGATAAGGGTATCGTTTACAAATGTATTTGTACCCTGACCTTAAACTTTGAGGTTATTTGTGGAAAATATTGATTATAATTTCTGACACTTTGACAATGAAATATTATTCTCTGCATGTTTCTCACTTCTTAATCCGTTTTATATGTCTTTTTGATGCATTCTTTTATGGCTAATTATTAGCCGAATAAATATTTTTTGACTTACTGAAACACAAATGTAAAAAAAATAGTGAACCTTATTAAAGTTAGGAACAGATGTGTTACACATGATATCTGTGCTGTGACTCACATGATGGGTGTTTATATGGCACAGTATGTACTTTTGCTATTCGCTCTGGCTTACCTCTGCCTATAAATTTGGGCCCGGATTTACGGAAAAGTCCTGCAACACCCCACAGCAAATAAAGTTGCTCTGCAGTGTTGTGTGAATGGGAGAGAGCAGTGCAGTGCCATTTCTACAAAGATGTGGTGCTGTTCTGCTCTCTCACTATAGTGGAGCACTTTTGGATGTCATGTGCCAATCCAGGCACCCTTGTACCATTGTGTAAGGGTGTTTGTGTAGTTGTAAGCATAGGTTTTGTGCTGGAAGGGGTCCTTCCAGTACAAAATCTATGCTTTAAGGGGCTTCCAAATTTGTATGTGTGCTGTACAGTGCAGCCTATGCAAAGGGGAAAAAATGGGAAGAAATGAAAACTTTTCTCCCCATTACTCTTGCCTCAAAGAGGCACAGGATTTTGGTGCCACTCCCAGATTGGTGCATAGGAACGTGCATGCACTGCCCATAGAACACCCCCTTGATGCAAAGTAACACAAGGAGGCGCATTGTACGGGGTTGGCTTAGAATCCAATGCAATTCGCAATTTGGATTGGATTATAAATCCCACCATAACACTACAAAATTAATGCAAATCCCACACAATTAGGAACCTGGACCTTGATTACTTACCCACCTCAATGACAGTGACTGTCCTCTGGTGCAGGATATACTCGGCTTGTTTGCAGCACACATTTATTGTGTAGTAGCTATGTGTAGCAGCACCATCCCAGGGGGCAGAGGGGATTAGAGGTTCACTCATTCCAGTCAGTGGCAAGTTTCAATACCTCATTATCAATAATGTTTGTATGTACAATTTAATTCATACTGATCATTTGTATTGCACACAAAATAATCTGAATTTGTTTTGTTCAACATTACCAGGTGTGAATCGGTGTCAACTACTACTCAACTCAGTGGGGCGCATTTTATTATCTTCAGAAGAGGAAAAGATTGAGTTAAGATCTGCAAGAATCCAAACATTGTATTTCTCCAATTTTTTATTTTTTTTAGGGCGAATCGTCTTGGGAAGAAGTCCCTGATTTTTCTGTAATATTTCCTGAGTGCCCTCGGGAAATGACTGGAAAACACTTTTTGGCCAAATTTGTTTAAAACTGTGCTGAAAAATGTGGCAATAAAACAAATCTTGGGAGAACCCCCGACCCCTCTTACACGATTTGGGCTTGCTAATGCCATTCACCATGTGGCTAAAGGTAGAGGGTATATTTTCGGACTATTCCCAATTGGGAGGAAAATATCCCAAACAAGTTGCAGTGAAATAGATTTTAATTCTAATTTAGGGCCTGATTATGAGTTTGGCGGTCCCTGTCCAGGACCGTCAAACATAACCGGCTGCCATATTACAAATAATCTTGTGGTCTGTCGTCCGGTCCTTTGGTGTTCCCATGGTGGTGCCTATTTAAAAGGGACAGCAATGGGAATGACAAAGCCCGTTCCTGCACGGCATGAACTGTAAAGTCCATGCTGGGCAGGAAAGGGGGTGCATGCAGACAAGGGGGCACACCATGTGCCCCCCTGCAAGCATCACATGGCCCTGAGGCAACAGGGAAGATTCCTTACCACAGCACTTTTAATGGCAGGCTCACCGCTACTGAGCGTGAGGAGGTCAGAAACCTCCTGATATGCTTGGCAGTGCCCCACCAGCCCCAACAAGTATATTCGGGCCTCTGACCACCATGCCACTGCTGCAAGAGCCATGATCCCTGGCAGTTGCAGTGGACCTGTGGCAGTCCCACCACTGTATTCCTAACACAGCGGACGGACCACCGGTCTGGTGGTCCATTGGACCGCCACTATGGGTTCGGCGGTCCAATGGACCGGTGAATTCGTAATCAGGCCCTTAGACTTTACGTTCTCCTTTGCCATTCCAATAACAACTAACGTTCTTATGCTTATCCCTGTGCTGGGTGCAATTCACCCATTTTAATGCTTGTATGCTTTTGCTGTTCTCTCGCCAGTAGCCTCACCTGTATGGGAGCCTGCAGGGATGATGTCGGGGTTGCTGGATTCCACATTGCTTCATTCTTTTGGCCCCTCAGTTTTCCTGCGTCCATGGTGTTGCCATTTGCTCAGATTGAGCATGCCCACAGCCAAGCCCTGTATGCCGGCTTTCATCGAGGAACTTTTGAAAGGAGGGCACCCTTAGGAAGAGGACTGAAGCAAAGTTATTTATTATTTTACCCAGGAACGACCCTGGAGAAACCCCTGCACCTACACCAACCGCCTGTCTTCTGCCCCATAGGTTCCACAATCCAGAACCCAGTGGAGACGACAACCAGAATGCTGGTGAGGTTGCCAGGATGCAACACACATCTCCTTCAATAACAACAACAAAAACAAACACACCAAGAGAAGTTAAACATAACATAATGAAGCAAAAACAAAAGACCTCCACGAAAATGACCCCACCAATGGGAGGCTCAAGTACACATAAACTCCTTCTGCCAGGCTGGTTTACACTTGTTGCATTCGGCTCTGTGGGTCTTCTGTTTAACATTAGACTGACCTTCCAGAACTGAAACACTCTTGTCTTTCACCCACTTTTCACACTACAACTTATTACACAAAGTTACGCTCCATCTTTTGCAATCCTCCAACCCAGTCACCCACCTTAAAGCTACGTAACTTCCCTTTCAACTTGTCATTATGCCTACACACATACTTTTCCTGACAATCCTGAAATCTGTGAGCTAATATTTCTTTTCCAGCACACCTCAAACTGGACCTATCCATGCAGACTGGTGTTACCAAAAAGCAAGATTGCCGCACTTTGAGAAGGACAAAAGGAGTTTCATTTGTGGCAGAGTTGGTGTATTGTGGTAACCCCACTACATTTCTTTGACTGCATTCCTGCACTCCTCAACTCATCCCTCAGCTAATTGCACACACTCCTTCAACACACCGTTGAACCTTTCCACCAAACCATTCTCCCTGGGATTATAAACAGCAGTGGTTATGTGAGATACACCTGATTTAGATACATACTTTTGAAATTCATTGGCTATTAATTGCAGCCCATTATCGGTTATTATGCACTCAGGATAACCTTCTCTGTGCAACACCTCCTCGCAGACCTCTATGATGGTACATGACTTGAACTCTCTCACAAATGCTACTTCTGGCAACTTTTAAAAATAATCGACAAGGACAACAGCATATTTGCCTTCGCTTCCCTTAACACTGAAACAACTGCAAATGTCCTTCGCCACTTTCTGCCCTGTCCTTCCTGGCATTGTAGTGAGTGATATAGGGGAGTCTTCAGGCTTATGGGACTTATCGCTGCACATGCATGCCACACAATTACACATACACACCTATCAATGTGTTTGTCTATGCCTGGCCACCAAAAATCACTTCTTGCAGGTCTTTTCACACCATACCACTGTGATCCCTGTGTACTAATGCCAACATCCTGGAGCGCAGGCAGGTTGGTACAACCAATCTGTCCACTCTTCTAATGATGCCATCCACCACTGATAACTCAGCACACACCATGCTGTATTCCGTATACTACTTCTTAACATCCACATGTTGCCAGGAACTGTCAACCAAATATGTACTTATCTGCTTTAACGCATCATCTTGTGGCACGGCTCGCTTCCACCCATCCATGCTCACCGCACCCTCACATATTTCACCCACACCAACCAATCTTCTTCATCATTGTCCTCATTATATCCTCTTGATTTTGCAACAGTAACCGCAAAAGGCCATCAGCATTTACATTTTTGCACCCTGGAACATACAGTAGTTGGAAATCGTACTCCTAGAGGCGGTAAAGCCATTTTGCAATCCTAGGTGTAGCTTTGCCGTCGCCTTTTTTGTAAAGATGTCTATGAGGGGTCTGTAGTTAGATCTTAATGAAAATCTGTTTGCCCACACATAGGTTTGCAAGTAACTGACACCCCACCAGCATGTCAAAACCTCATTTTCTATAACTGAACATGTCATCTCTGCTTCTTTGAGTGTTCTTGAGGCAAATGCCACAATGTGTTCACATCCATTCTTCTTCTGCATTAATACTGCCCCTAACGGGTATGCACTTGCGTCTATCACTATCATAGTCTTGTCGCAAGGATAATGTCAGATTTAATATTGTTGAAAGACAATTTTGAGTCATCAGACCACACATTTGGGACATCTTTTTTTATTAGTGCTCTTAAATTGTATACCTTGACAGCAAAGTGTGCGACACATTTTGAATAATATTCAGCCAAACGTAAAAAGGAACACAATTATTCCTTGTTGGAAGGAGACAGGGCATTCTCAATAGCATCCAACAGTTTTTTGGGAGGTTTGACCACTACGCCTGACAGGGTAAGTCCTAAGTAATCAACCCTGCAAAACTCAAAATTTCCATTTGTCAGCACTCACTGTTAGTCCTGAATCCTGTAACCTCATCAAAACTTCATTCAAGATTTCATCATGAGCATTCACATCTGCACCCCAGACCAATATGTCATCTTGGAACATCCTCACATTTGCTATGTTTTTGAGAATGCTGTACATAAGTCTTTGAAAAACCGCTGAGGCGCGCGCTAAGCCAAATGGCTTGCATATGAATTGGAACGCCCACTCCGTTGTCACACATGATGTTAAAACATTAAATGCTTAGACTCTTCTTGTAGTGGGACCTGATGATATGCATTGGACAAGTCAATGGTAGAAAAGTATTTTGCACCCTTTATGCCTGCTATCATTTCACTTATGCTCATCAAAGGATGACGTTCCACCCAGATGTTTTGGTTAAGGTCTCTCAAGTCTACACACATGCATAGATTTCTGTTCGGTTTGCGTGCCAAAACAATGGGACTAAGCTACTCAGATGCTTCAATAGGCTCTATCACTTTTGCTTTGCATAACCGATCTAACCTCTCCTTCAGTTGAGCAAGCAAGGTAAACGGTAAGTTTCTTACCTCACAACAGGGGTATAGCCAGACTTCAAAATTATCCGGTACTCATATTTTCGGAGGCAACCCAATTTCACACTGAATAACTCGGGATACCTTGTGCTCCATGTTGTGCTACTAATTTCCCCAGTTAACAATACCTGGTCAGGATGGTTGGGATCAAGCACTATTCACAAAGCTTTTTGCTCTTTCCACCCCAACAGGGCTTTTCCTTTTTCCACAACATATAGATTTTCCATTTGCACTCCTTTTTTTGAATAATAGCTGACATTTGAAAAATCCCAACAACTGCAGTTTTCCCCCACAATACCCTGCAAACTTGATATCAGGAGGCGACAGCTTACATACTCCCCCATTTTCCCACATTTGCTTGTCGATGATGGTGAAAGGGAAACATAAACCTACCCAAACAGTTATCTTGCACCCATTAATTCTTAACGTGCATTTGGGAGCATGATAACCTACTCTTATATCATTTACAGATGTTTAGCAAATTACCAACACTTCCACATTGTCAGATTCTTCACCCTCCGAACAATCTCCTTTGATTGCTTCTACCAAATTTACAAATCTCTTCCATGGCTCGCTGTTGCCCTTCTACACATTCTGGAAAAAATGTCCCTGTTTCTTGCACTCATAGCCCTGAACTTTAAAAGCAGTACACCTGTCAAACTTTGCAGTTTATCTATAACGTCCGCACCTGTGGCATGTACGTTTTGTATTGCTAGCTGATGGTTTGCTCGATGTTTTTCTTTGCTGTGTTCTGATTGGTTCATCAACCCCCTTCTTTGCTTAATGTTTGATAATATTCTTGTCTGCCTTGTACTTTTCATCCCACATCACCTTTGAGTTCCCTAGCATACCTGGACGTGTTCTCCAACCCCCTGGCTACATCTATTGTCTTTTGCAAGGATGGGTCCTACAATTCCAACAGCCTCTCTTGAATCTTGCTGTTATTAGTTCTATTGATAAATTGGTACCTGGTAATCTCTTCATGCAAATATTTAAATTTGCATGTAGCTGCTAAAGTCCTTAATACAGCAATGTATTGTTCAACTGTTTCCCCTTGCAATTGAGCGCTAGAGAAAATCTTGTGCCTCTCTACGACTATGCTAGTTTTTTTGCCATAATTGTCTTCTAAACTTTCATTACATCAGCGTACTCATCTGGGACTATCTCATTGGAATCAGACTCATCCTCACCTTCACCAGCCTGGTTAGACGTATTAGGCAAAGGTTTAGGTAATGTTTTTAAAACCTTTCTTCCCCCATCTCACAGATTGTGCTTCAATAATGCCACTTTACCCGAGGCTACAAAGGTTTCATCACTTATTGCCTCGAAATCAATTTCAAGGGAATCATGCCAATCTTCCCACACCATTGTTGGTACCCCAGGGATTTGTAAACACTTGGGTGGAGCTGATATTGAAGTGGCTTCCATTTGTAATGACACACCAAAACGAAGGTTGACCCCCCTGAACAAATCAATTTAAACCTCCAACTTCCACGCTCAAAGAATAATTGCAGATGAAGAATTGACAACATCTCCCAATCACACAATAAACTAAAACAAATAAATTGGCCACTGCAGTTCTCAGCTGTAGTCCAAAATGTTGCAGTTTACACTGCACCCTAGATGCAGTCTACAATACTAAAGTTCACTGCTGCCTCAAATCTTCCATCAATCTGTTGCTTTAAAATAAAAGTTCACAGCTGCCAAGCCTTTGCCGATACACCTGTTATCTCAGCTGATCACAGGTGACTCCACAGGTGTTGTCAATCACTGCAATACAGTCGTTACCTCAGCTGATGAAAGCGAGCTCTGCCGCTGCCAAGCCCTTGGCTAGACACCGGCTGCCTCAGCTGATGAAAGGTGACTCCACGGGTGTTGCCAATCACTGCGAGTTCTTGCACACATCCGCTTCCTCTACCCACAATGCAGAGAGAATCGTTCACACGTATATGCAGGTGATCCGAAACGGGACGCTGTCACCGCCATCTGTGTGATGTTGCATCCATGCAGCTCCACAGATCCAAATCGAATGAAGCTTCCCCGTTCTAGGCTGGCCTTTGTGTGGCTCTGTTGCTGTGCAGCTGTCTGCAGGCACGAGGGAGCAACCTCAACCAATTAAATGCCACGCGTGTAATTTTTGAAAGTATAATCTGCGCACACAGGATTTCTTTGCACATCCGCAATTCCCAACCAACTGTCCAATACTTTAACAAAAACGCACCTCGTAGATTCCGACGTACACCTCTAGTCACAAGGTGTCCATCAGGCACGTCAGCCTCTTGATGTCAGTCTGCCACAGACATGCTCAGTGTCCTCAACTGGGCCTCTCAAGGGTCGTCACTATCACCACATCCTCAATCACCTATCACCAGTGCCATGGGGCGCATCCCATCCTCGTCGCCACTTTTGAAATGAAGGCACCCTTAGGGCAAGGAGTGAAGCAAAGTAATTTAATATGTTACCCAGGAACGACTCTGAAGAAACCCCCGCGCCTACAACAACCGCCTGCTTTGTGCCCCTGAGGCTCAATAATCCAGAGCCCAGTGGAGACGACAACCAGAATGCTGGGCTGGTGAGAATGCTGGGCTGGTGAGGATGCTAGGCTGCCGGAATGCAACAGGAACGACCAGTGCGTCCGCACAGTGGACGTGAGCAACACGCGTGCCACTGGCACGCCAAAGGCAAGCCCATCGGCACCTGTCTGTGGCCGGACATCGCAAAGTGCCAGGACCTCTGGTTATTTGATTTCCTACGCTCGGAAGGAGCTGTGGGATATTGGCTTTAATTGTAAATACAATGGCTGCGAACTGCATAATTGCAATCTGAGTACGAAGGCATTTAGGTGTTCTAATTGCAGTCTTTTAAAAAAAAACATGATTCTAATCACAGTTTGACTCAAGCAAAATTAACATCTTTTAGTGGGGGTGGTACACAATCTTTTAGTAGCCTAGAGGACACTCTCAATTACATTCTTTTAAATATACGATCTTTGACAAAAATGTAGATTTTTCTAGTATTCATGACGGAAAATCTTAATTTTATTAAAGACACGGAGGCGAGTATTATGCTTTCTTATCTTGCTTTAATTACACAGCAGCCAAGATAAGTAAAAAACTACAGTTCCCAGAGGGCCAGAGAACAAACTGGGCCATGGGAATGAAAAAACGCGAGAACACCATAACCAATCATAGGTGAGCTATCAGATAAAGACCCTAACTGACTGCGCAGCTTCCTCTTTTCGCTGGCGAGCAGATCAAGTATAGTCATTAAACAAAGGGAAAATGAATAAGATTAAGGATATAGCCAAAGTCCAGGAACATAAGTCTTGTATCAGGGGAATCCAAGGAAGAAGACCAAACAGGAGTCCAGGAGGAGGATCCAGGAGCGTTGGAACTGGAGAACTCGAAGGAGAAGATCGAAGGATTTGAAGGGTAGATCTTCTAAGACGAAGCCGGTGGCAGGGCTGGATTCGCTGTAGGGAGGGAGAACAAATGTTAAGAATGTTGCGGCGGGATAATACTCGCCTCCGTGTCTTTAATAAAATTAAGATTTTCCGTCATGAATACTAGAAAAATCTACATTTTATGGCAAGACCGGAGGCTCCTATTATGCTTGTTCAAAGCATATTAACAACATCAGAAGCCACAGTATGAATAGGTTTACAGTAGAACATGCGAAATATACTGTCATTTGACCAGTCTGCTGATCTCAGAATGTCGTCTAGACGAGAGCCAGACCAAAAGGCTGTAGAAGCCATGGCTCCCCTGGCCGAATGAGCCCCGAAAACGGAGACATCAATTCCGGCAAGAGACATGATCCAACGGACCCAACGGGCAAGGGTAGGAGAAGAGACAGGGAGATGGGTTTTCCGAAAGGAAATAAGGAGTTGAGAAAGAGAGGGCGTTCTGAGATCAGCAGTTCGGTGTTCGTACACTTTTAAACATTGTCCCACACACAGTTTGGGATGAGCTGGAAAGTAGGGGTAAAACACTGAATCCAAATGAGTCTTAGTACGTCTGCGTATCTGAAACAGCACACCTGAAGGAGAATATTGGCGAGTAGAAACATCTAGAGCCTTAACATCAGAAACTCTCTTAATGGAAACTAGACACAGTAACATGGTGAGTTTAGCAGATAGCATTTTTAGTGAAAGAACAGCATTGTCTGGCCAACTATTAAACAATTTAAATATCACTGTAACATCCCATAAAGAGGTATACTTAGCCAACGGAGGTTTCGCACAACCTACACCCTTGAGTAGACGACAAATCATAGGGTGAGCACCAACTGGTTTACCATCGATTTGGGAATGGTAGAGGGAGATGGCAGAACGATAGAGATTGATGGTGCGGTAAGCCTTACCGGCACTGGCTTGTGAACCAAGGAAATTAATTATGAAATTCAGAGAGGCTGAAATGGGATCGAGGTCCCTTTCCAAACACCAGCTTGTCCAAAGAGACCAGGCGGATCTGTATGCTTTGGATGTTCCCGGAGCCCAAGCCTGGCTGATGAAGATCGAAGCCTCTTGTGAAATGAGGACGTCAGAAGAGGAAGGCCGGAAACTTTCCAGGCCGAGAGTTGCAGGGAGGAGTCGAGAATGAGACTGTGTTGTTCGCCCTGAGGATTGAGAAGTAGATCCCCGAAGGAGGGAAGAAGGACCGGGAAGTCCACTGCCATTTCGAGAAGAGTCGGAAACCAAACCTGGGCTTGCCAGAAGGGGGCAACTAGAACCAGGGACGAAGACTGGCGGCGAACTTGAGAAAGAACCCTGTTGATCATCAGAAAAGGAGGGAAGGCATAATGAAGATGACGAGACCAATCTTGCAGGAAAGCGTCTGTCGCCAAAGCCAGGGGATCCGGGCGCCAACTGTAGAACCGGGGCAATTGGGAATTGAGACGGGAAGCAAAAAGATCGATAGAGAAAGGGCCCCAAAGATGGGAAAGAGAGAGGAAGACGGACGGACAAAGCCTCCAATCGCTGGAATCTCGAAGAAATCTCGAGTGCCAATCTGCCACGCTGTTGAGATCTCCAGGGAGATACTCGGCTGTCAGAGAAAGATGATGGGCGAGGCAAAATTCCCATAGACTCTCTGCCAAGTCCGCCAGGGGTTTGGACCTTGTTCCGCCAAGATGGTTGATGTAGCGGACCGCAGAAACATTGTCCATGCGGAGGAGAATAGAACAGTGAATCCTGTTTTTGGAAAGGCTTTTGATCGCAAAGGAACCTGCAAGCATTTCTAAACAGTTGATGTGCAACTTGGACTCCTCGGCGGACCATGAACCTCCAGTCGAGATTGGTCCACACCGGGCGCCCCAGCCCGACAGGCTTGCATCTAATTCTAAGACTAGATCTGGGGCCGTGGCGAAGATAGTGCGCCCGTTCCACGCATCTAAATGGTCTATCCACCATTGAAGCTCGGTGCGGGACTCGGGGTCTAGCGCCACGAGATCTGAATATGCGAGGCCTTGACGAAGGTGACGGATTTTTAGGCGCTGAAGAGCACGATAATGGAGAGGGCCCGGAAAGATGGCCTGAATGGAGGAGGAGAGGAGACCGACGATCCGTGCAAGAGATCGGAGAGACAAAAGAGAGGAATGAAGAATAGATAAGATCTCCGCTTTGATCTTGGAACTTTGGATAGGGGAAGGCGAAGGGACGCTGCAGCAGAGTCCACCAGGAACCCCAAGAACTCCGTGTTCTGAGATGGAATCAAAGACGACTTGTCCTTGTTGATGAGAAAACCCAGATCCAGGAGAAGGGACTGAGTCAAAAGAAGGTCGGAGAGGAGAGACCGTTTGTCTGAATTCATGAGAAGGATATCGTCCAGGTAAATAATTAGTCTTATGCCAAGAGATAGAAGATAGGCGACCACTGGTTTCAAAAGCTTTATGAAGCACCAGGGCGCGGATGATAGGCCAAAGGGAAGAGAGGTGAAACAATAGTTGATACCTGCCCACTGGAACTGAAGAAATTTCCATTGAGAGTGATGAATGGGGACCGTGAGGTATGCATCCTGAAGATCCAGACGGACCATCCAGTCGCTGGGGCGAAGAGTGTCCCTCAGATGTAAAATGGTCTCCATTTTGAAATGGCGGTAAACCACAAACTGATTGAACCATTTCAGATTGATGACCGTGCGGAGCTTCTTGTTTTTCTTTTGAACAAGAAAAATGGAGCTTAGAAAGCCTGAGGAGTCGAAGGGAAAAACTTGAATTGCTCTTTTGTGGAGAAGAGCCTCGATCTCGTTTGAAATTTGAGATGCCATTAGAGTTGAAAAAACGAGAGGGGGGGGAAGAGAAGTTTGGACGGGAGGGCAAAGGAATTCTATCAGGTAGCCTTGTACCGTGTCTAAGACCCACGGATCTGAACTGAGAGTGCACCATTTTTGAAGAAACAGTTTTAAGCGACCCCCCACAGGAGGGGAAGAAGAAAGGCTTACCTTGTTGGTTGGAGTTTTGACGATAGTTTCGTTGACTTTTGCCTCTGAAGCCACGGCCACGTTGGGGATAGAATTGAGGCTTGTAGTCCTGGTTGTTGTTGGACAAACCTCTGGAGCCTTGGTTGTAGGGACGGCCGGAAGAGCGACCCCTGCCTCTGCCGGCCCGTCCAAAAACCTGAGGGGCGAAAACCTTTTTTACTGTTTGCTGGGCTTTGTCCAAAGAAGCAAAAGTAGAAACAAATCTACTAAGGTCACGAACCAGAGATTCTCCAAAGAGGAGACCATTCGCCTTGGGGCCAGGATCCATGGGTGCCAGATTTGAAAGTTTAGGATCCAATTTGATTAGGAGACCTTTTCGGCGCTCATGAGTGATTGCGGAGTTAGCATTTCCTAGAAGGCAGAAGGCGCGTTGAGCCCACATGGAGATGTCCTCAGCAGAAAGTTCAGAACCCTCTAAGCGGGAAGCTTCCGCTAAATCAAAGATGCGGGCGAGAGGGCCCACAATGTCCAACAGTTTGTCTTGGCAAGTGGTCCAAGCTTTATCCACCCCTCTGCGGGGGTCCTTGCCGAATTTGGAGAAGAATGTGAGGAGAGGTTGGTCGATGGAAGGGACCATCGTAATTTTGTCTGGGAGAGAAGGCTTAGGGCATTCAGATTTAAGCCTGGCTCTTACCGGTGCTTCCAAAGGGAGACGCAACCTGGCAGAGATATATTCTCCCACATGGTGAGAAGGGAACCATTCGGTAGAATTAGGGTGACGAATAGTGGAGGGATCAAACATGGGAAAACCCTTGGAGTCAAAAACAGACTCAAAAGAAAAGGAATCCAATTTGGCAGATTTAGCAGGGGGGGGGGAAGGGTCAGTGTTATCAAACAGGTCAATCAATTGATCAGCGTCATCGAAATTAGCATCATCATCATCGTCATCTGTGTCCAATATAGTGGAAATTACCAATGTTCTCCTAGGAGACTCTGCATGTTTCTCTTTTTGTTTGCGTTTACCCTCGGAGCCAACAAACCCCTCCTTAGTAGGAGGCCTGGGAGGAACTGGGTCCTCAGTCAAGTGCGAGGAAGACTCGCTAATCAAAGACGCTTTTTTAGGGGCACGAGATTGAGCAGAGAATTCCACCTTTTTCTGTCTGCTTTCCCCCGCAGACTGGGCCAACATTTTGGACATGATGCTTAACATGGAGTTTTCCATATTTTTTGGCATTCTCTTCATAGAGACTTCCACAGCTGTTTCCACAGAATTATTAATGAATTTATTTAAATCTCTTTTAAAGGTATGAGACTCCTGGGTAGGGACTTCCTCTGAGGAACTATCGCGTTCCATAATCAGGCTGTGAAGGAGAACCAAAAATATCACACACAGGAGGTAGGCGAGGGTTAATTGTCAGAGAGGGGGCGTGTACAAGAGGTGGGCCGGGCAGAGCGTGAAGCGACGTCTCACACGGAGCTAAGAAGGCACAGAGGCTGGAGCACAGGGCTGGAGCAGCAGTCACACGCAGGAGACGGTGACCGGAGAGAGACCCTGAAGAGGTTAGGAAGACGCGCGAAGACGCGCGTGCTAAGACGCTACCAAGAGCGTCTGAAAACGGGGGGGGGGGGAGAGAGGAGAAACGAAGCGCCGGAGCTTCGTGTAGACACGCGCGTATAGTGCAAAAGCACTAGCGCGAGGACGCGCTGAACAAATAATATGCCAATATTATAGAAGCGGTCACAATGAATGTTAAACAAAGCATAAAACACTGAGAGCAAAAGATAAAGGCACTTATCTGACTACTAGCAGCAAGAAAAGAGGAAGCTGCGCAGTCAGTTAGGGTCTTTATCTGATAGCTCACCTATGATTGGTTATGGTGTTCTCGCGTTTTTTCATTCCCATGGCCCAGTTTGTTCTCTGGCCCTCTGGGAACTGTAGTTTTTTACTTATCTTGGCTGCTGTGTAATTAAAGCAAGATAAGAAAGCATAATAGGAGCCTCCGGTCTTGCCATAAAATTAATCAGAACTCTGCTGATTTCCTAGACCTACACCACCCTGGCTAAGTTTGTCCTCACAGAGACTTGCTTAGATCCCTCTTCAGACCCTGACTTAATAATTTCTATACCAGATGGATATACAATATTTAGGGATGATAGAGGATGCAAATGGGGAGGGGGAGTTGTGGTGGTCTATCACAATCATTTTAAAGCTCCTTTAGTTCGATTTCTCACTTGGGTAGGAGGCTCTGTCATTTACATTCAATTTTAACGAGGCCTCACTATTCCATGGTACATTGGTCTATCGGTCGCCTGGCCCAAGAACATGATTTGTTTCAGTCGTCCGTACCTGAAAGGAGTCTTTATTTGAGTTTGCTAATTATACCCTATGGGATGATTTTAATTTTGACCTGGAAAAGAGTGACAATCCAGACACATTGCATCTGATTGACTGCATGCAGAGCCTTGATTCTTATCAAATTGTGAATCCTCCAACACATAATGCCAACCACATGTTGGAAGGCATATTTACCAATAATCCTAAACTTCGATTCGACCGTGTGATTCAATTGTCCTAGACTGATCCCATTGCAGTCTGTTTTTCTGTTTTGGCTCCCAATAGGAGTAACGACCATCATAATTCCCCTAAAACTATAACGAAGTGCCTTTGGCAGAAAGTTGATGGTCAACAGCATCCAGATCTAAATGGGAACATTGATGTAACAACAGTAACTTTACTAGCCAGTTGGAATCAGCTGCCTTAAAGCATGTACCTTATAAAACTTTTAAATGCTTCAGGGTATTCTTTTGAGCTGTGTAATGCAGGGCCTTTGAAAGAAAGTGGACATCTGACAATAGTTGCGAGAAAAAAAGTACAATATAAAACCTTAATAGATGAGTATTAGAGGCTGATCATGGCAAAGAAGGACAAATATTTTACTGATAAAATTTGCTCTGCTAAGGACTCCACCAAAGAATTATTTAGAACAATCGCCTCTTACAAATTATAGAAATACTCAGGGCCTCGTTTATGTGTTTTCGATGTAGGGCAGAGCAGCAGGGTTTCCTGCTGTACTGCCCTACAGCAAAAGAAAAGGGCAGGAATGTCACGTATCTATGAAATAGGGCACATTGCTGTCCCTTTCCCCTGCACAATAGGCTGCAGTGTGCCAACACAGGCACCTTTGCACCATGGTGCAAGGGTGTCTGCGTTGAGGGGATGATTGTTTTTGTGCAGGAAGGTTTTCACAAGAGGCTTTTTCTGTTTTCTATGTATGTACACATAGAAAAAGGTAAAATTAAGAGAAATAAAGATATTTCTCTTGTGTCTTCCTTACGTCTCCCCTGGGGAGGTGTACGTTTTTGGTGCTGCCTCAGATTTACGATTTCTCATAAATCTAGGCAGTGTCAAAATGCCATGGATGTTGCTGGGAACACCCCCAGCAACACCCATTGCATGCCCCTTTAACCCCTTCCATGCTGCCGTCGGCCATAGGCCGACGGCAGCACTACCTTCCCAGTGCTGCCGTCGGCCAACGGCCGACGCGGCCCCGCCCGTTTTGCGGAAGTGCCGCACTGCCCGAAAATCGGGGCCGCAGGAAAGGGGTTAATGCATAAAACTGCGTTAAAGGGGACAATATTTACGAGGCAGCATTCAGCCAAAATAAGTGGCTTAGTGATGCCTCGTAAAACTGGAGCAGGTTTCTGCGTCACAGAACGTCACAAAAAGACGGTGCAAGGGGCCTCATAAATAAGGCCCTCAATCATTTCCTCCTACACAGTAGTTCTGCAGTAGGTTAGCAGAATACTTTTAGGCCAAGGTGTCAGTAATTTTGATGAATTCTCATCTAATGTGACCTGCCAAGACTCTAGTTTCTGGTTCTATCTTCCCTTACTAAGAGCCTCTAGTTAATGCTCCACCAAGCTTTTTTGGCCAATTTTACTCCCCTTTCAGAGGACAGGACATTGTTTCTCCTAGAGACCACTAAATCAGGTTCTCCATTGGACTCCTGTCCACTCGCAGTTCTGCATTTGGTATCCTTTACGGTGGCTAAACATCTCACTTTATTCCTGAATAGAATTTTAACATCTTGTCATTTTCCTGTGGAATGGAAACAGGCTTCAATTTGTCTGCTGTTAAAAAAAACTACTTTGGACCACGGTGAGACAAAAAACTATAGACCTATTTCCAGATTATCTTTAACTGCCAAAATTCTGGAGAAAGCACTCAATGTCGATCTCACAGCATTTATCGACACCCATAACTTCTTGGACGCTTCTCAGCATGGGTTTAGGGGCCAGATGTAGCAAAATCAGAAATACCGACTCTTAATTACCGAATTTTACCGATTCGGTAATTAAGAGTAGGTATTTCTAATGTAGGTACCAATTCGGTAAATTTTACCGAATCGGTAAAAATCGGTATTTACCGATTCGGTAAATACCGAATCGGTATTTGCTATTGAATCCTATGGGCCTTGAAGCCCATAGGATTCAATATTAAATACCGATTCAGTATTTACCGATCGGTAAATACCGAATTTTGCAAGGGTGCAGGGGGTGTCACTTTGACACCCTCTGTCACCCCTGTTTTAGGCTTGTGTGCCATGTGGCACACATACATGCCCTAAGGGCCCTAAGGGCATGTATGTGTGCCACATGGCACAGGTGTACATGCACATATGTACAGATGTGCATGTACACCTGAATCGGTATTTTACCATGCAATTGTATTGCATGGGATTAATACCGATTTTCAAAGCCCTGTGTCAATGTTAAAATTGGCACCTACATACCAAACATGCATTTTCGGTAATTTTACCGACCGGTATATTTACCGATTCGGTAAAATATACAGATTCGGTAATTTTACCGATTCTGTAATTTTACCGAATCGGTAAAATTACCGATTCGGTAAAATTACCGAAAATGCATGTTTTTTTATCCCCCCTACATCTCCATGGCCATTTACCGGTCGGTAACGGCCGAATTCGGCCGTTACCCGCCGGTAAATGGCAAAATCTCCGACCTACATCTGGCCCTAGATCCTCTCATTTTACCGATTCTTGGCTTCAGGCAGAGTGGAGCAGGCCGCTCTAAAAGGTTTTCCTGCTTTTCTACTAAAATAACATGATTTTTTCATCTTGGCTAAACCCACCACAGTGTGTGCCTAACAGTGATTTTTTCACAGAGTGGGGTTTTTGGAAGTGTGCCCGAAGGTTCGTTGTTTCATCTAATCAATTCTATGTCTGTATTTTCAGTAGCTTTTAGCTTTGTGCTTTGCTAACAGTTCATGCTACTCAGAAACATGATCTTCTTCCTGCCTCTAGCTATAGATTGAAGTGATGGGGCCAGACTCTCAAGAGAAATTGATGTTGACTTTGTAGCTCCTTACTTAAAAGACACAGTATTCTACTGCTTAAAGTTTGAGCTACTACAAATATGTGACTAGGAAAGAACAGGAAATACATCTTTTAATGTTGGTATTTTAGTGGCTAAGTTGATGACTATGGGCCTGATGTACGAAATTGCGTATTTGTGATTTCCTAATAGCGAATTTTAGTGATTAGCAATTAGGAAATCGCAAACTGTGATGTACAACAGTGTGTTTGACACTGTTAGTGATTCAAAGTGGATCGCAATTGACCTATCTCATCAATATTTATGAGTGAGGTCGGAATTTGCGGCCAATTGTGAATGGCTACAATCACAGGGATGGTGGCCTGCTGGGGTCAGCAGACCACAAAGTCTGTGATTGCTTTTTAAATAAAGCAATGTTTTTTTTCGTAATGAAAAGCTACTTTTTCATTTTTTCAAGACCAGGCAGTGGTTTAAGTTTTTTTTTTTTTGACATTTGTAGAGCGCTCTGCAACCCTGCCAGCATCCTGGCGCTAAAAAGATAGCAAGTGGGCATGAGAGAATTGTTAAAGAATATAAAGGGCGATCAACAGAGGAAAGGGTACTGTTACTAAAAGGCAGGATTTTCAGACTTTTGGAAAGAGCCAGGTCCTAACTCTTTTACGGAACAACAACAGACTCTGAATACTACTGATTTCCAGGGGAAGATGATTCCAGAGGCGGCCTGCTGCCACACTAAAAGCTCTCCCCATCCAGGGTAACCTTCTTTGTCCCGGGGACTCTGGCCAAACTGGCAGAAGAGGAGCGGAGAGTGCGTGTAGGTTCCTACCATTGAAACCTATCTTGAATCAGCTTGGGACCTTGCCCATGGAGTGCCCTGAACACTATAAATAAAGATTTAAGCAGCTTCTTTGGCTGAGGGCAGGCGCTGTGTCGCAGTGCTGTGTCAGAAAAAACAGGCACTGGAAGGGTGATGCATCGATTTTTATTGTGTAACACAGATCTTTGCAGCAGGAACATACATCCAAAGTCCCAGAACTGGAAATTCCCAGTAGTGGAGTTCAGAGAAGCTGCAGGTGAAGTCTTTGCTGGCCCTCAGACTTCTTAACAGTAGGCAAGCAAGCACAAGCCCTGGGAGAAACTTCACGAACAGGGTACAAAGCAAAGTCCATTCCTTTTCCTCTCCAAAGCAGAAGAAGCAACTGCAGACCAACTCAGCAAAGCAACATACAGCAATCAATCAATCAATCAATCAAACATATTTGTAGAGCGAGCTACTCACCCGTTAGGGTCTCAAGGCGCTGGGAGGAGGGGGAGCCGCTACTGCTCGAACAGCTAGGTCTTGAGTTGTTTCCTGAAGGAGAGATGGTCCTGGGTCAGCCGTAGGTGGGTGGGGAGGGAGTTCCATGTTTTGGCCGCCAGGTAGTAGAAGGATCCTTCCTCCAGCGGTGGCTCTGCGAATGCGTGGGACAGTGGCGAGGGTGAGGTTGGCGGATCGGAGCTGGCGGGTGGGTGTGTAGACTGTGAGGCGGCTGCTGAGGTATTTGGGGCCCATGTCGTGGAGAGCCTTGTGTGCATGGGTGAGGAGTCTGAACGTGATCCTCTTGCTTACGGGGAGCCATTTCAGGTCTCTCAGATGGGCAGAGTTGTGGCTGTGATGGGGGATGTCCAGGATGAGTCGTGCAGAAGCGTTCTGTATGCACTGGAGTCTTTTCTGTAGTTTGGATTGTGGTTCCAGCATGGAGGGTGTTCCCATAGTCCAGTTGGCTGGTCACGAGGGCCTGGGTGACCGTCTTCCCGGTTTCGATGGGGATCCACCGGAAGTTCTTTCGGAGCATGCGCAGGGTGTTGAAACAAGATGAAGAGACGGCGTTGACTTGTTTGGTCATCGTGAAGGAGGAGTCCAGGATGAAGATCAGGTTGCGAGCATGGTCCATGGGCTTAGGGGCGGTGCTCAATGCAGGGGGCCACCAGGAGTCGTCCCAGGCAGAGGAGGATGGTACCAGGATGAGGACTTCCGTCTTGTCTGACTTCAGTTTCAGACGGCTGAGCTTCATCCATTCCGCGATGTCTTTCATTCCTTCCTGGAGTCTGGCTCTGACGGTGGCGGGGTTGTTGGTGAGGGAGAGGATCAGCTGGGTGTCGTCAGCATAGGAGATGCTGTTTAGGTTGTGTTAACGTGCAATGGCTGCGAGGGGGCTCATGTAGACGTTGAAGAGGGTGGGGCTGAGCGATGATCCTTGAGGAACGCCGCAGATGCCTTCGGTGGCCGCGGATCAGAAGGGGGAGGCGGACTCTCTGGGTTCTTCCGGAGAGGAACGAGATGATCCACTCCAGGGCCTTCCCTTGGTTTATAGTGTTGCTGAGGCGTTGTATTAGTGTGCGGTGGCATACGGTGTCGAAGCCTGCTGAGAGGTCCAAGAGGATGAGGGCAGCTGTTTCCCCATTGTCGAGCAGGGACCTGATGTCGTCGGTAGCTGCAATGAGGGCGGTCTCAGTGCTGTGGTTTGCTCGGAAACCGGACTGCGAGGGGTCGAGGGATCCGTTTGTCTTGAGGAAGGCGGAGAGTTGTTTATTAACGGTCTTCTCGATAACTTTGGCAGGAAAAGGGAGGAGCGAGATGGGGCGGAAGCTCTTGAGGTCCGCGTGGGTTTCTTTAGAAGGGCGCTGAGCTCGGCCTGTTTCCAGCTTTCCGGGAAGGTGGCGGATACGAAGGAGCTGTTAATGATGTCCCGGAATTGGGGTGCGATGATGGAGTCGGCTTTGTTAAAGGTGTGTTGGGGACAGGGGTCGGTTGGGGAGCCGGAGTGGATGGTGTTCATCATGCGGGTGGTGTCTTCGGTGCTGACCGAGGTCCAGGTGCAGAGGGTGGTGGTGAGAGGTGCTGGTTCGGTGGTTGGGTGCGTAGTCTGTGTGCCGAAGCTGTTGTGTATGTCGACGATCTTGTGGTGAAAGAACGAGGCGAGTGAGTCGCAGAGGTCTTACGAGGGTGTTATGTCGTTGTTGCAGGCGCTGGGTTTGGAGAGCTCTTTAACGATGCTGAAGAGTTCCTTGCTGTTGTGGGTGTTGTTGTCTAGTCATTCTCTAAATGCTGTCATTTTGGTGGTTCGGATCAGCTGGTGGTGTTTGCGGATGACGTTCTTGAGGGCTGTCATGTTTTCTGTTGACTGGTCGTGGCGCCAGGCTTTCTCGAGGGAACGGCAGGATTGCTTGGAGTTTTTAAGGTCGCTGGTGAACCATGAGGCTTTCTTGCTGCCGGGTCTGCTGGGAGTATTCTTCAGTGGTGCAAGGTCATTGGCGCAGTTGGTGAGCCACTGTGTGAGGTTGCGGGCTGCTTCGTTGAGGTCCGTCGTGTTGGTGGGAGGGTTCTGGCTAAGGGAGGTGGTGAGCGGGTCGGCGGTGATTTTGCCCCAGCTTCTACGGGGAACCTGTCGCGGGTGGTGGTGGGTTGTGGTTCTCCTGAAGTTGAAATGGACGCAGCTGTGATCTGTCCAGTGTAGTCCGGTGGAGTGGTTGAAGGTGATGTGCTTGCTGGAGGAGAAGACGGGGTCAAGCGTGTGACCGGCATAGTGGGTGGGGGTGTTCCTTCACTCAGCTCTTCAGCTCTTCCCCTTGGCAGAGGTTCCAGTGATCCAGAAGTGTTCTAAAAGTCTGGGGTTTTAGGTCCAATACATACACCTCTTTTGGCCTTCGAGGTAGGCATTCTTCACAGTAGTGTCTTTGTAGTGCACAAGTTCTTGTCCTGCCTAGTCTTGGCTCCAGACACACTCCAAGGGGTGGAGACAGCATTGCGAGACATCAGGCTCACATATTTAGGTGCATGGGTCAGCTCCTCACACCACTATAGCTCAAGAAGGGCCATTAGCCTGGTGATGGCCCATCAGGATATACAGGAACACCTCAACTCCCTTTGTGTGACTGTCTAGAGTGAATCCACAAACAGGCCCCTGTCAGTCTAAACCATACGTTGATTCCACAGGCAGACAGAGCCACAGGATGGCTAAACTAGAAAATGCCCAGTTTTTAAAAGTGGCATTTTCAAACACACAATTTAAGAACCATCTTTCCTAAAAGATGTGTTTTAAAATTCTGAACTCAGAGAGCCCAAACTCCAAATCTTTAGTTGTTCCCAATTGAAGGTTACATTTGTAAGATGTTACAAGGCAGCTTCAATGATAGCCTCTTGGAGTGCTTGTCCTTGCATTAGTGAAAAACTAAATTGGCAGTATTTCAGCATTAGGACACAAAAAACACACCAGTACATACCCTACCTTTCACATACTCTGCACCCTGCCCATGTGGGGTACATTGCACCTTCCTTAGAGGTGCTGTATATGTTGTAAATGGGAATGTTAGTGCCTGGCAAGTGCATGCACTTGTAAGGTCGACATGGCCGTTTTAAAACTGCACTCACAGACACTGCAATGGAACGCCTGAGATAATTTGACAGGGCTACTCATGTGGGTGACGCAATCAGTGCTGCAATGCCCACAAGTAGCATTTGGTTTACAGGCCCTGGGCACACACAGTGCACTTTACTAGGGACTTACCAGTAAATCAAATATGCCAATCTCGGGGAACCAATCAGAAGTACAATTTACACAGGAAGAACTGATAAGCAGTGGTAAAGTGCCTACAGTAAATAAACCAGCAAAATGAAGACCAGGATAACATTAAAAATAGAGGAGGAAGAGGCTAAAAGACAAGGGAAAACACACCAAAGATGTCAGGTCCAACACACACATTATCATTTGAGCGTAGTAAAACTGAATGTCTTTGCAAATGTAATCATCATTTCAATTAAAAATGTGTTGTCTGAAACGGCAGTGCACTACCACACCATGCATACTGCACATTACGCCACTCCACTCAACCCATCTCCACTCAATGTCCCACTGCTCCACGCCTACACCAGTCTACTTGATATCACTCCAGCCTATGACACTATATGACATCCCATTCCACTCTATGACGCTCCACGTCACTCCGCTCCACAGCATGCCACCCCATACAAGTGGGCAGTTAACTCCGCTCTGCTGGTGTCGTGTGCAAAGTTTTTTTTTACTTCTTGCTCCGCTTGGAATGCGGAGTTCAGAAAAAAACGTTGCCGGCGACATAGCATAGCGGAGTTTACCGGCAACAGCGCCTGCCCACCCCAGCTTATTATTTGTTATGTCTATGTCTATGCATGAATTAAGTCGTTATACATACATAATGTAACAACACATCTGGAATACAAGCGTCCCTGGTTAGTGCTTGCCTCAGAAATGTAAGGGGCAGAACAGTCAGCGAGTGACAATGTACCCCCGGAAGAGGTATGGTGCTTTCAACTGTGCGAATGAGTCAGTCAGTCTTTGTTTACTTACGCAGCTCATTCACTATTATGTAGAGCGTTCAGGCATCCGCCCTCCTGAGCTAGAAACCTGTCCTGTGCCAGCTCACAGTGTAAAAGTGCCTGACTGGGTCGCCGTGGTTAGAGAACAAATTGTGTCATATGGTGGCAGACAGTAGCGGCTTCTACCAATCGGGAGTTGTGGGCATAAGCGGGTGGGGGATGTGCGGGATGGAAAGGAAGTAAAAAAACAATTACCAATGCCGGCAAGCCACCGTCTCTTCTCCGTACTCTTCTTCCTGTTCTCCACCATCTGCAGAAAGGTTCAGGAAGGAACCAGACTCCCCATAGCCAATCACAACGCTGCAATGCAGAGTGACTAAGGGCCATATGTATCAAAATGTCATTTTGCGATTCTCAAATAGCGATTTTTTGTGAATCGCCATTTGAGAATCGCAAAATGCTATGTATGTAGGATTTGTAATAAATTTTGCGAATCCTACATATTCCTTAATTACGATTCACAATTAAGGAATACATCCCCATTCATTAATATGGGCCCATAGGAATGAATGGGAAGACATTCTCTATTTGCGATTAGCAATTTGCGAATCGCAAACTTAGAATCCAATTTCAAGGGTGCAGGCGTGTCCAAAGGACACCCTGCTGCACCCCTGAAATAAGCATGGGTGCACATGTGGTGCACATACATGCCCCATACATGCCCTAAGGGCATGTATGTGCTTCACATAGCACTTTGAAAAATGCAAAAAAGTGCATATTTCAAAGAAATCGCAAATTACCACCAACTTAAAGTTGGTGGTAATTTGCGATTCCTTAAGGCAAAATTGCACTTTTTTGGTGCTTCTTACATTGCATTTAAGGAATCTCAAAATTTGCGATTCCTTAAATGCAATCGCAAAAAAAGGAATCGTGAATTTTGCGATTCCTTATTTTGCACGCAGATTTGCTACATACGTACCATTTAGCAAAAATGCGTTCGAAAACGCCGAAATTCTGCGAAATTCAGTTCCCAAAAGGCATTTGTGCTTGATACATATGGCCCAGAGTGAATATAGGGATGTCAGGTTAGTGCCGCCGGGTGGAGGAGGTTCAGTCGCTGCCACATGCTTTTTACCCAAGTATAACCGGAAACAAAAGGGTGGTGTTTGGAACCTTTAACACCTTACTGGTGGCTCATTAAGGTTCTGCTGATGTTTGAAAACTTCAGCGATATCTAAACTAGGGCGGAGCAGAACTCCACGGAATTCCATGGAGATGTTATACAACTCCGCAGAATTCTGTGTAGTGCAACGTCACAATCTCCGCCCACCCCTACACACAACGCCCCTACACAATATGACACCTCATTTTGACATGCCACTCCACTCTAAAACCACGCCACTCCAGTCTATGCCACTCTACTCTACACCACTCCATGACACACCACTTACAACACCCAAACGACCTTGTCTACCCCACTCCACTCCAATTTAACCCACTCCAGTACAATCTACCCCATATCCACTCCACCCCAATCTACCCCAGTCCACTTCACTACAATATAGCCCACTCCACTACAATCAACACCAAGCTGCACAATTCTACTCCTCTCTAATCCACCCCACTCCAGTCCAACCTACCCCACTCCAATCTCCACTCAATTCCAATCTAACTCACTCCACTCTACTCCAATCTACCCCAACCCACTTCAATCAAATCTACCTGATTCCACTACAATCTACCCTACTGCAATCTACCCCACTCTGGTACACCCAATCTACCCCACTCCACTCCAAATGACCCCAATATAGTAATATACCCCACTCCATTCCACCCAATCTACAGCAATCTACTCTCCTCCAATCCTCCCCACATTCCTCAATACACCCCACTCCACTACAATCCAACCCAATCTACACTACTCCACCCCAATCTATCCCACTCCACGTCACTCCAATTTACTCCACTCCACTCTACCCAATCTACCCAATCTATCCCTCCCCACCCCACTCCAATCTGCCCCATTCCCTCCCATCTACTCCATTCTTCTCTCCACTCCAGTCTAACTGACTCCACTTCAATCTACCCCAATCCACTCCAATCTACCCCATTCTATCCTACTCTCAAGTGGAGAAGTGTGGCTCACTGGTTAGAGCAGGCAGACCCTGAAGCAGAGGTCAGACCCGGGACCAGGGTTCAATTCCCGACGCGGCAGGGTCTTGAGCTCAAATGTCCATGGACTCGATAATTCTCGCTTCGGTGCCTGACCTAATCATGGGTTCACACTCTGCAACTCTGGGCATTAAGCTTGCTTAATCTCCACAACGGCCCCCCCCCCCCCCGCGGCGGGATGCCTGGCTTTCACCTTGGGGATGCCCTGTAGGGGCTATCTCACAGGGAAAAACCAGGACGGGTTCCCAAGGCAAGCGTGGAGATACCCCTTCGGGGGTCGATTCTGGCGCTATATAAGAATATAATAATAATAATAATAATAATGTACCCCATTCTAGTCCAAGCTACGCCACTCCACTCCATTCAACCCCAGTCTCCCTGCTTCACTCCAATATACCCCAAATTACCTGACTCCACTCGATTCTACCCCACTCAACCCAATGCACCCCTCTCTCTTCAATCTACCCCACTCCAATATACCCCACTCCAGACTACCTCACTCCAGTCCAATCTACCCCTCTCCAGTCCACACCAATCTATCCTAATCCACTCCACTCCAATATAACCCGATCCACTGTACTCCAATCTGTCCGAGTCTACTCTAGTCTACCCTACTCCACTCCATTCCAATCCACTCCACGCCAATCTACACCACTCCACTCAACTCCAGTCTCCCCCACTTCAATGAAGTCTACCAAATCTACCCGACTCCACTCCAATTTATCCCATTCCAATCAAATTTACCCTACTGTACTCCATTCCAAATAACCCCACTCCAATTTACCTCACTCTGCTCTACCCCAATTTACCCCACTCCAATCCAATCAATCTACCTCAATCCACTCCGCCCACTTCTCTCTAATCTACCTCACTCACTACCAATCTAACACACTCCACTCCAATCTACCTGAAACTACCCCCAATCCACCCCACTCCAATCTACCCAACCAAATCCCACCCCACTCTAGCCCACTAAAATCTGCCCCAATTTACACAACTTCACCCCAATCAATCCCACTCCACTCCAATTTACCCCACTCCACTCCAATCTACACCACTCAACCACAATGTACCTGGCCCCTATCTATCCTGCTCCCGTCAGCCCTACTCCACGCCAGGCCAATCCGCCCACTCCAATCTATCCCACTCCAGTCCACACCAATCTCCCCAAATCCACTCCACTCCAATCTAACCCACTCCACTATACTCCAATTTACCCCACTCCACTCTAACCTACCCCACTTCACTCCAATCTACACCACTCCACTCCATTCAACTCCAACCTCCCCACTTCACTGCAATCTACCTAATCCACTCAAATCTACTCCACTTTACCCCTCCCAACTACCCCACTCCAATCTACCCCTCCAATCTACCCCACTACAATCTACCACACTACAATCTACCCCATTCCAATCCACCCAATCTAACTCAATCCACTCCAATCTACCCCTACTCCACTACCAATCTAGCACACTCCACCCCAATCTACCTGAATCTACCTCAATCCATCCACTCCAATCTACCCAACCCCACTCAACCCCAATCTATCCAACTCCAACCAACCCCAATCTACCCCACCCCACCCCACTCCAATTTTCCCTTTCTCTCTCTATCCCATTCCAAGATACCCTCCTCCAGTCTACCCAGCTCCACTCACATCTAGCCCATGCTACTTCAATCTACCCCACTCCATTTCAATCTACCACAATCTACTTAAATCTCCCCACTCCACTCCACTCCACCCTACCCTAAACTACCCCACTCCACTCATCCCTACTCCACTCAAATCTTTAGGCACTGGAAGTAGTGACACAGGGTGCTGCAGCACCCCCATAATAACCATGCTGTAGCTCATAAAATTAAGGAGCAATAAAGGATTGTTTATATATATATATATATATATATTTAGTTTATCTTGTGTAGCGCACGGCTACCCAAACGGGGTGTCCCGGCGCTTTCATTGGGAACCCGTCCTGGCTTTTCCCTGTGCGATAACCTGTACTGGGCATCCCCAAGGTGAAAGCCAGGCATCCCGCCGCGGGGGCCGTAGTGGAGATTAAGCAAGCTATTGCCCAGAGTTGCAGAGTGTGAACCCGTGATTCGAGTAGGCACCGAAGTGAGAATTATCGAGTCTGTGGACACTTGGGCTCAGACCCTGCCGCGTCGGGAATTGAACCCTGGTCCCGGGTCTGACCTCAGCTTCCGGGTATGCCTCCTCTAACCATTGAGCCACACTTCTCCATTATATTGTATCTTGATAGAGGTCCAATGTCAGGCTATTTGCTTCAGACCAACTGCTGCGTATTCTTTAAATCTGGGTTTTTGTTTCTTTCTCTGACTACAGAAATTAGAAGATTTTGAAATGTGAACTATGAGACTATTTGTGTGAAACAAATAAAGCAGTTTCTTTTGTAAATCTGAAGTGTGTTTGAAACACATATGTTAAAAGGATAAAAACAAATAGACAGTTTACTTGGTGATGCACAAATGATAGCTATTCAATTAAATCTAATTTCCATGGATTATCGTTTGTGCCCTGTATAGTGTTTTCAAAAAAACATCTATGTTTGCATACATTTAGAAGGCCTTTCATTTTTTTTTTTTATTCTTTTTATTGAAGTTGTATTCAGGTTTTATGCAGCATAGATCGAAAAACACAGAAAATCACAGCAAAGTAAAAATTACATTTAGTTTCAACTTAACGTAATGTCAAACCAATTTACTCAAAATAACATCCCCAGATTTGATCGAATTTTCTAATGCCCCCAACTCTTTAAGCATATAACAATTCACTTTACCTAACCCTTTTCATTTTTTCCAGCCATTCCTGCAGCGTCGGGATATAGGTTGAGAGCCAATTCTGCAATAGTAAAGATCTAGCCACGGCCATTATAATATAAATCAATTTTGCCAAGTGACTAGAAAATGTACAATCAGGATCATAACCAAATAATAACATTGTTGCATTGCATGGGACTGATAACATACAATAAGTTTTTAAAAAACCAATAATTACTTCCCAGAAATGCTTAATTTTAGGACAAAACACTATAATGTGTGACCAATTGGCTTGTTCGCAATTGCAATGTCTAAAGCAGAAAGCAGATGCATTGTTATACATTTTAGCAATTATTACTGGCGTGCGATATAATAGCCACTTGCTAAAATACAACATCCGGCGCCAATTGGCACCACGCAGTACACATAAATTAAACTGATTAATAGTTTTCCATATTTCCGGTGACAATATTAAATTTTCCTGAGTGTACCATTTACGGATAGCTTTAGCAGTCAACTCTACCTCCCGGCTTTGAATCAGACACTGTTTCCATGCTCCGGGTTTCTTCTCCGAGTTATTAACAAACAGATCTAAAACAAGAGTAGAAGTATAGTTCGAAATGGTACCGGGGTCTAATTGTGCCAACATAGGATAAATTAAATTAGAATAGGAACCAATTAGCAAAAAATTGCCAACAATTCGACCTGACATCTCGATGACAGAGAGCCAAGTCCCGCTGACAAAAAAGTCTGCTAATGTTCTGAACCCGGCCCGGCCCCAATTTTCTATAACAATGGGATCGATTTTAATCTTTAAAAAGGAAAACACTCCCATTAAGGGAGTTAGTAAATGAAAGGGTGGAAGTGAGTATCTCTTAAGCATTGCATTACGTCGTTTAAAAAAACATTTTAGGATTTTATACCGCACAAATTTGGGAGATTTCGGTACGAACAAAGGGGATGGAATTTGAATTTCTGAACATATCAAATCAAAGAAAAAGTTTATAAAACAACTAGTTGCTGCATTCCTGTTCTTAAATCTCTCTAAATACTGTGCAAAATATGCAAAGTAATAATCTTTCAAATTTGGAAGGGAAAGACCGCCATAATCAGTTTCTGCAGTTAATGTCCGTATATCTAATCTGGGTGTTTTTTTTGCCCAAAAAAATTTGGAAAACATAGATTCTATTTTGGAGAAAAAAGTACCCGGCAAATAGACTGGAATTGATGCAAACAAAAAATTAAAAAGAGGAAGGATTGACATTTTAATTAAATTGATGCGACCGAGAATAGTCAAAGGCAAAGGGTCCCAACGAGCAAACATTGATTGAACTTTTTTTATTAAGGTACGAAATTGAGTGTATATAAATTCAAGATATTGGGAGAGAACAAAATTCCCAGGTATCTTTTAGGTTTTGAATTAATACAGCCTTGTAAATCTTTGTGTAAAACTGGGTCTGCACCCCCACAAACCAATATTTCTGTCTTTTTTATTAATTCGGTAACCTCCTAGAGATTCAAACTCTTCAAAAATTTGAAAAATATGGGTCTGTGATTCCAAATCAGGTTTAATAAGTAACATAATATCATCTGCGTAGAGTTTGATTTTGGCCATGGAGGTAACTGGAGATTTAATCTGAAAACAATTCCTGATAGCAATAGTTAATGGTTCAATAAAGAAAGCAAAAAGAATGGGTGATAAAGGGCAGCATTGCCTAGTGCCACGTTGTACTAAAATTGAGCCTGCTAATGATTTATTAATAATTAAGTTTGCTCTAGCACAAACATACAAATTCTTTATCAAATTAATGATGCGTTGACAAATGGCAAACTTAGATAAAATAAGAAAAAGAGTGTCCCATACCACCAAATCAAAAGCTTTTTCTGCATCTAAAAGTAGTACCAAGGCCTGCATCCCACGTGCTTCAAAATAATCTAATGCTTCAACTAAAAAGTGTGTGTTAGTAAATAATTGTCTATCTATTATAAAACCGTTTTGATCTGGATGAATCAAGTCCGCCGCATGATCATTAAGGCGGAGTGAAAGCATCTTAGTAGTTATTTTATAATCGGAATTTAATAAAGTAATTGGCCTGTATGAATTCGGATCTTTGGATTCTTTCCCTTTTTAAAAAAAACTAATGACTGTACCTTCATGGAAGGATTCCGGGACTTGCCCTCCTTCCAGCATTGAGTTCAACAATAACAAAAATAAGTCACTGAAAGAACTAAAGAAAACTTTAAAGAATTCTGAGGGGAAGCCGTCGGGACCGCAAGCCTTGCCTAATGGAAGGTTTTTAACAACTTCTTCCAATTCTGTTTTAGAAAAAGGTCTTTGCATATGCCTCTGATCTTCGAGGGGTAGACTTGGAATTTCATGTCGGTCTAAAAACTCTGTTAATTTTTGGTGATCGAAAATATGTTTTACAGAGTAAATACTCTCGTAATGTTTAAGCATGATATTATTTATTTCAGCCTGATCAAATGTATCAAAATGAGTAAGAGGGTCTTTTAAGGAATGAATTAAATTTGAAGCCGCCTGTTCTTTTACTTGCCAGGCTAGAAATTTCCCTGAAAAGTTACTCTCTTCGTACACTTTTTGTGATTGTTTCTGAAACACCAATTCACTTTGCTCATAATATTGAGCGCTAAGCGCTTGTTTAGCTTCCCTCAATTGAATTACAACTGCATAATTTGGTTGATGTTGATAGCTTAATGTTAAATCCTGAATTTTTTGAAGCAAAGAGTTCCTTTTATTTTTCACAACGCCCCACTCAGCCGCATCCTTACTAATAAGAACCCCCCGTAAAAAAGCCTTTAACGAGTCCCAGATAACATGCAGAGGGGCCGTGCCTATATTTCGGTTAATGTACTCTGCTATCTCCACCTTTAATGCTGATACCCAGTTCAAATTCTGTAAATACATTTTATTAAACATCCATCTTTTCGAGACCTTAGTAGTCTCCGCATAGTCAAAATTAATCACTATCATAGCATGGTCTGAAAAGCCATTATGGTAAAATCTCTGTGAACTAAATTTAAGCTGTCTAGATGTTAGAAAAAAGTCTATACGAGATGAGGATTTAAACCTTCCAGACCAGCAGGTATACTCCATTTTCAGAGGGTTTCTCACACGCCATGGGTCAAATAAACCAAATAAAGATATATCATTTAGGATAGTCTTAAGGGATCTGGGCTTAGACTGCCTCTTAAGAGATGATGTGGAGTCTAAATTAGGGGTCATAAGTATATTAAAATCACCACCTATAATGATATCTCCACCGACCAATAGAAGAGATTGAAACAGAGCATCGTAAATCTGGGGATTATCCTCTATAGGAGCATAGAAGCAAACAAAAGTAATCAAGGAGTGATGATTTTTAATTTTACATGAAACCCAACACCAACGACCTGAAGAATCATTTTCAGTCTGAACTATCTCAATCTCTAAATTTCTATTTATAAATAGAGCAACACCTCGTTGTGAATCCATGGCGCACGAAAACCCCGGAAAAGAAGCCCACATTTTAAACATTTTAAAATCCTCTTTTTTAGCAACAGCTATATGAGTCTCCTGTAACATGATCACTGTAGGATTTTCAGTTCTGATCCAGGACTCTATTGCACGCATTTTTCTGGCGTTATTCAGACCATTCACATTAAAGGATATCAGTTTCAACCCCGACCTAAGCGACATGGAGCATAATTAATTGCACAAAGAAATACAAAAGAAAAACTTAATTTACGCATATATATGCAAAAATGCCTGCCAGAGTACCAAAAATGCCAGATCTTACCACATTCAAATCCACTGAAAACAACTTCAATTTTTCCATTTTTTCCCCTCCCCCCCCTTTACCCATGGCCCTCCTCCTACTACTCTCCCCCACGCTCGCCACCGGGTCTTCCCCCACCATAGAGGTGTCTTGGAATAACACCTCGTTTCCTGCCCAGCCCTCCCGCTCCCTCATCCCTCCACCAAATCCACCATGTCTGTAACCATAGTATAACCAACGTTTAAAAAAAGAAAAAAAGAAAAGAGAAAAAACCAGAGAAAAATATAGGCAAAAAGTGTGCTAGGAAAACATAGAGTTTGCCCACAACATCTATCCGGGTGACATTTGGCTAAGCAAATCGTTGGCTTCATCAATATCTGTTAGCAAGTGGAATTTGCCTTTAATCAACACCTTTAATTTCGACTGTTGTGCTATAGAGGCTTGTGCCCCTCTAGCTTTAAACAGATGCAAAAGTTTCACAAACTCTTTTCTACGCTTCGCAGCGGCGGCAGACATATCGGAAAAAATCCGGCTTTTTGAAGTAGCATTTGCTGCGAACTGACCCTGTTTAATGGCTCTTGTCAGAATTGTCTCCTTAACCGCCATTTAGAAGGCCTTTCAATGTAAAATATGTTGTCTGTAAACGACTGCTCCATGCTTTAGTAATATAATGGTAACAGTGTGCTCCAAAATGAACCACAGGCTATGTACCACACCCTGCTGAATGGGTGTAGCTCATTTGCTATACGTTTTAGTGACTTAGCACTGATGGTGTCACCACTATTCTGAAAATTGTTCCAGCACTCCACTAAATCTACCCCAATATACCCTACTTCAGTTTACCCCACTCCACTCCAATCTACCCCACTCGATTCTACTCCAATCTACCCCACTCCACCCCATTCCAATCTACCCAACTTCACTCCAATCTGCCAAAATCCATTCCACTGTAATCTACCCCACTCCACTCCAATATATCCTTCTCCACTCCAGTCCACCCCACTCCACTCCAATTTTCCTCACTATAATCTGCTCCACTCCACTCCTATCTTCCCCAATCAATCCCCCTCAATCTACCCCACCCCACTCCACCCCAATCTACCCCACTCATATCTATCCTGTTCCAATCCACTCAGTCTATCTGACTCCACTCCAATCTACCCCGCTCCACTCCACTCAATCTATCCAACTCGACTTCAATATACCCACCCTAATCTACCCCACCCCAATCTACCCCCGTCCTAATCCACTTCAGTCCAATCTACCCAACTCTACTCCAATCTATCCCACTCCACTCCAACCTACAATACGATATATATTCCCCTCCGCTCCACTGCAAATTACTCCACTCCAATCTAACCCCTCCATTTAACTACAATCTACCCCATTCCAATGTACCTCAATCTGTACCACACCACTCCAATCTATCCCACTACCCTCCAATCTCCACTCCACAGCAATCTACCCCATTCCAGTGCAATCTATCCTATTCTACTCTACGTCAATCTACCAAATCTACCGCCTTCCAATATACCCCACTTCAATCCATCCATTCTACCCCACTCCACTCCAATCCACCCCACTCCAATCTGCCCATATCTACTCCATGTATGTCCATGACATTCTACACAAATGTACCCCATTCCATTGTATTCCAATCTACCCCACTCCATTTCAGTCTAACCCACCTCACTCTAATATAACCCACTCCAACCCAATCTACTCCAATTCTACTCAACTCCACCTACTCCAATCTACCCCACTGCAATCCACCCCTCCCCAATCTACCCCACTCCACTCCAAACTACCACTCTGTTATGTTATGTTATGTTATGTTATGTTATGTTATGTTATGTTATGTTATGTTAAAGGAATTTTTTACCGCGCACAAATTGGTTTCATGGCGCTCAAAGACAAAGTGGAAAAACTGAGCAGTCGGGTATGAGTGGAAAGATTAATCATAACCTAGCTGAAAAAGATAGCTTTTGAGAGATTTGCGGAAGATGGTGTAATCAGAGGTGAGCCGGATTGAAAGAGGGAGAGAATTCCAGGTAGAAGGAGCAAGAAAAGAGAAACAAGAGCCACCATGTTTCTTACGTTTGAACCTGGGGGTGATTAAGAGGTTATGTGCAGAAGACCTAAGATGCCTTGAGGGGATGTGACGTTTGAGACTAAGAGAGGTAAAGGCAGGGGCAAGTGCAAAGAGAGATTTGAAAACAGTACAACCCATTTTGAAAATACAGCGGGAAGCGACCGGGAGCCAGTGCAGTCTTTTCAGGAGGGGCATGACGTGTTGGTACTTTGGCTGTTGGAACACCAATCTGGACGCCTGGTTTTGTACCAGCTGAAGCCGATGGAGGTGATATGCAGGAATCCCCACATACAAGCACTCTCTAATCTACCCCACTTAGATCTGTACCAAACTACCCCACTCCTTTCCATTCTACCCCAATCTCTTCAACTCTACTCCAATCTACCCCACTCAACTACACTCTCCCCAATCCACCCCACTCCAATCCACTCCACTCCAATATACCCCTACCAACCCCACTCCACCCAACCTACCCTAATTTACCCTCTTCCACCCCAATCTACCCCATTTCACCCAACTCCAATCTACCCCCACTCCACCCAACCCCACTCCAATATACCCTACTCCAATCTATCCCACTCCACTACAGTCTACCGCACTCCAATCTACCCAAATCCACTCCACTGTAATATATTACACTTCACCCCACTATATCCCACTCCACTCCAATCCAATCTACCCCAGTCTAGCTGACTACACTCCAATCTACCCCACTCCACCCCAATCTACCCCACTCTAGTCTACTTCACCCCATCTACCCCGTCCACTCCACCCCAATCTACCTCACTACAATCTACACCATCTACCTCAATCCACCCCACTCACTTTTAGCCTTAGCCATGCTGAACAGCAGCTTCACTGGTGTACAACACAGCTAAAACACATTGCAATTTCTCTTGCACAGTCAAGACGTTTTGGCTTTGTCAATGTTTGTTTGAATAGTACCCCAGGCTTCCAGGGATACTGGGTTACCCCATGACATTTGTATACTTATGTTGCCTTCTGGACTCCTGGAGTCTTTTTTTATCAGGGTAGGGTACTCTATCGTCAGAGGCCCCCTCCTGAAACAAGGTCTGCGAGATGACAAACCTAACTGAATGACGTTTTAGAGGCATGTCAGTAACTTTTAAGAAGGAAGACTCCTGAAACATAGGCCCACAAGTGGATGGGTCGGGATGGTGTTAAACCTCAATATATGAGGAAACGTGTCTCAAGTCAAAGCATCACACAACATATCAAAAATACGATCAATTAAGTAAGGTCAGACTCTATAAGTGAGTTACAGGGTGTAATTTTAAACTTTAGATGGGTTTGTTACAAAAATGTTAAAGTTACAATATAGAAATTGAAAATGCAGATGCAAAAAGTAGTTGCCATGAAGGCTCTCACTAAAAGGATAATGAAGATTAGTAAGCAAAATCAGAAAAAAAGTTTACAGCTAGATTCATGAAGCATTTTTGCGGGCGCAAACGGTGCGAATCGCAGAATTCGGCCGTTTGCACCCGCAAAAATGGCATTTGAAATTCATCATTGGGTCATGTACTCGCAATTTGAGAAATCGCAAAAAATTGCGATTTCTCAAATTGCGATCGCATTTAAGGAATCTCAATTTGAGATTCCTTAAATGCTATTCATGACCCAATAAAAAATTGCGAATTCGCTATTTATTCCCGCTATTTACCGCGAAGTCAGACTTCGTGGTAAATAGCGAAAACTGAGAAAAATGCACTTTTGTGCATTTTTCTCAGTTGTATGTTACACACACACATGTCCTTTGGACATGTGTGTGCGCAACATGAGTCTAATTTACATTTTAGGGGTGCTACAGGGTGTCCTGTGGACACCCCTAGCACCCTTGAAATTGCATCCTTATTTGCGATTAGCAAATTGCTAATCGCAAATAAGGAATAACTCCCCATTCATTCCTATGGGCCTTTAGGCCCATAGGATTGAATGAGGAGTTATTCCTTATTTGTGATTAGCAATTTGCTAATCGCAAATAAGGAATGTGTAGGAATCGCAATTTATTTTGCGATTCCTACATGAATCCCGTTTTGCGAGTCTGTAATAGCGATTCCTTATTATTCCCTATTACAGACTCGCAAAACATGGCGATGATGAATCGGGCTGTCTGTCTCAAATGAGCAGCAAAATCAGGAAGAAATCAGACAGTATCCCTAGTAGCATTGGAAAGGTCTGAATAGAGTTCTGGTTCACCCCCAAAATTGAGGGTTTATATAGGAAACATTCTCATAGAACATAACTAAAACTGCAAAATCATCTTGGCGTGAGCAAAAGAAATACATTTTTTTAAAAATCACTGCACCGAATAATGAAATGCCATCCTGCCTTACCATTTTATTTATTTATTTCGAAGCACTATCCCACTACATGAATATTGATATAAACAATAAACAAAATAAACAAACATGACTGTGTGCAGCAGGAAAAATAAACAGTGACTGTGCAGGGCGAGCCATCCATTTTCAACAAGATGACGTTGAGACCTAAGTAATGCCTAGTTAGCATAATCCAGGAAAAGACACTGTAACAATCGCAGCAAAATCTTTTGAAAAGCAATAACGTCAGATAAGTGTAAATATGTATATTCAATAAATCCATAGTCTGTACTTATAGTGCACAATTTCATATATGCACATAAACCACCAGAGACATAAACAGCCTTTGTGGCCTGGTTTGCAATCTCCGACTGCAAAATTCACTCCGCTCAGTTTGTTTCTGGGAGTAAATTCCTCCCTTGCTACTCTTGCTACTAATCGGTGAAGCCAAAACCAACGTGAAAAACTCAGAAACGAGCATTGACGGCGCCACCCGCTCCTAGGGGCGTGGCGCCCTTAGTGGGCATCTGGGGCGGGAGGCCAGCAGGAATGTCCGGGAGGCAGCAGCAGGACAGGGGAGGGGCAGCCAGCGAAGCAGGTCCAAGTGAACCTATCATGGGAGACCAGAGTCGCCAGGAAGGCAGGGTCGACCTTCCCTCCCCCGAGGGTATAAAACCTCGGGGGAGGCAGAGCTAATCCTCTTTTGTCTTCTCCCTACAGCTCCGGCAGCAGACCAGCAAAGAATTACCCACCCACCCATCCCAGCAACAAGGAAGAGCTTGGCGGGGTCCCAGGCAAGAAAAGGCGGTGGACTTCCATTTTGGTATGGACTGGATGCCCCTTGGAAAGGGCAAACAGTCATTGTGGGGCTCTGGGCTGGCGGGAGAGGGGGGACTGACCTGCTGGTGGTCCTTGACCTCTCCTCCCCTACCCAAGATGCCTTGGTATATGTTTATAACATTGAAGGGGGTATGCCCCAGTATGGTTGTCTCATGGAGGCACATTATTTACCTGCGGCTCCGTTGACCGGAGGGCGGTCAACTTAAGGAGAGCAGGCTATCTTTGTTGATTATTTACCTGTGGCTCCGTTGACCGGAGGGCGGTCAACTTAAGGAGAGCAGGCTATCTTGGTTGTGGCCTGCTGGCACAGCCCGAAGGTTAAGGAAAGGCCCCTTGGAGAGTGGGTTGAAAATGTAATGACAATGTACAACCTAGAGATTTATTTATAAGCAAAGTATTTTAAAGATTTACCATAAGCAAGATGAATAAAGGATTAATAATCCGAGATGAATAAAGGATTAATGACACTGCTTTAAGATTCAATAAAAGACTACGCGGTGAACGACAACACCTTGTTTCGTGTCTTTTATGGGAGGGCGACTCGCTCCTGGTATGCACACTATAGAACAATACGGTAGTTAACCCAAGTGCTATATTTCAGAGCACCAGAGAATGAGGGACTGAATGGGTTAATTTATGTGCTGGTGCAATTTCCCACATTTTGATGCTTTGCTCTCCAGAGCTTTCCCAGTTGAAGCATACGGGGGTCATTAAAAGGTTTCTAAATTTTCTTCCTGCAGCAGAGGCGAATTACAGTAATCCATTTAATAGATGCCTATCGCATAGACAGATAGATGCTCCCACTCCTGGGAGCAGCGTGACACCGCAAGGGGTTTCTTTTTTGTGTGATATTTAAATAAATACTTGAAAAGGCTGTCTACTGCTTGCATTCTTCTCAATGTGACATACTTTTCGCGGTAATCTCCTTACATTCTCTAACAAACGTGCCGCGCACTTGAGTTTATTAAATTCCGTCAGAAAGACATAGACACCAACACGTCAGCGCGCAGTCTGGGCCCACAGTCTGCTGGTTTTGTAAAGAAAAAGAGAAAGTGTATTTTCATTCATATTTGATTAAAGTGCCATGGCGAGGAACTCACTGCACAGTCTGTGAATACTGGTACATGTTTCAAAAACATCAAAATACCTATTACCACTGGCTGGGGTTGTTATATGTCCTTGTAAGGGGCCGCAGCCGTTTTAATTGTCACACTAACATAAATGTCATAAAAGAGTTAAATCAAACAGGTACGCTTTTTTGGGCAACCCATACAATTGCAAATGTCCCGGTAGCAAGGATTATCAACTTTATTTTGGCATCGATCATAACAGCTTCTGAAAGAACCCCACGCCTGTCCCTATTGTCAGCGCCCGTGGAGTAGGGCTATCAGGAATAAGAACGAAAAGTCAAACTTCACCCCTCAAATCAGCCCCACGCCCATAAAAGGAGTACCATAAAATCTACTATGATGAGGCATGCACCGTGAAGAATGCAGATAGATCGTGTCTGTCCTTGCCACCACAGTGTGTGTGTAGGCATCAGGAAATTGTGCGCTTCAACTGCATAGGGGGCCACCAAGGACACCATGGCACACATGAGTGTCTCAATAAGGAGGTCTGTTACAAATAGGGTCAAAAATAGGGCCAGCGAACAAAATAAAAGGGGTCCCCATTCAGTGAACCAGATAGCTAAAAAGTGGTCCACATTTGCAAATTAGGCCAATTTTGAACTTTTAAAGGCAGGCTGTATGGGTATTTTGCAAGACATGAAGCTGCATGCATTTGTGTTTGCTGCAGGCAAAGTTCGTGACAATTTCAGAGAACCAGTTAAAACCGACCCACCTTCACCTAAAACAGGCCCACAAACTGCTAAAAAATACGTCCCCAACACTGATATATCAGATCTGCCCTTTGGGCACTGCCTGATTGCCCAATTGGCCAGTCTGATCCCGGTTCCCATCTCGGAAAAATGCACCCCATCATTTGCAAAAAGATTCTGCCTATCCAATCAAAGTGTCCTGTAAGAAACTAGGTTGTTGGTTGACTAGCGTGCTCAGCCGTCTCATCGCTTGACACAGAGTAGTCAGTCTTAACGTAGAGGCTATGTGTAAAGTATTATTGCAGCACTTCAGACAGTAATAAAGTTAATAAACAGCACAAAACTTTTTATTAAACAAAACCTCACAAATCGAATCAGTAGAACTTGAGTTGTGCAGTTTAAGACGTTCAAGTGAAAATAGGGCCAAAATGCACAAATTGCCAACTGTGGTTATGTGGTCGCATTGGAGTGGGACAAAATCACAAGTTCAGGCTGACCATGATAGAGAGAAGGCCAGGTACAGGGACCCTCTCAGGCCAGCTGAACACAGTACCTTACATCCTGGTGCGCAGTCTGTGCAGCATTGCTTTGTGAGACTTCGTGCTATCTGGTGTCAGTTCCGATGAAGTTGTGCAGCAAGGCTTTTCAGGGCTTTGTGCCGGTTTTGGGGAGCTGTGCGACAGCTTGGTGGCACTTTTGTCACTTTGCGTTAGTTTCGATAAGCTGGCAGTTGTGAGGGAGGCCAGCCAACTTGCCCTGGGAGTCACTTTTGGGTCCTAAATTCAACAGTTCCAGGTCCAGTTCTTCTTACCCCAGCAAGAGGGCAGCAGGTCAGCACAGCAGTTTTCTCAGAGCAGCAGTCCAGCAGAGTGGCAGTCCTTTCAGCAGCACAGCAGTCCTTCTTCACCGGTTGAGTATCCCCAGGTCCAGAAGTGTACTGAAGATTTGGTGTCTGAGGTCCAATATTTATACCTAGTTGTGCCTTTGATGTGGGGCTTCTAGAGGCATGTATTTGAAGTCCACTGGTGGCCTGCCCTGCCTTCCCTGCCCTAGCTCCGGACTAACTACAGGGGGTATGCAGCCCTTTGCATGGAGGCAGGGCATAGCCTATTCAAGTGTAAATGGGCCATGCCCAACTCCTACCTCCCATCCTGCCAGTGATGGCCCATCAAGGCATGCCTATGTTCTCTATTGTGTGTGGCTGTCTAGGAGGAAGATACAAAGCCCATCTGTCAGTTACACTCAGTCATGTGACACTGAGAAAGACTAAAGGCATTACATGTCTAAGGCAGGAAAATGCCAGCTCACTAAAAGCGGTATTTTCAAAATTGTAATCTAAATCCGAATTCACTATAAGGTAGAATTTTTCATTACAATTCCAAAGACAGCCAAACATGAACTAGTAACCTACTTCCATTTGGAAATTACAGTTTATTGAATGTAATAAGGTAACTCCAATGCTGTCCTACGGTAGAGGAAGGCCTTCCAGTGATGAAAAACGAATGTAAGGGTTTTTCACTAGCAGGACATGTAAAACTTAAAAGTACATGTCCTACTTTTAAAATACTGTGAACAAAGCCCTCTGGCCTATTCAGGGCCTGACCTATATGTATTAAAAAAGAAGGTTTAGACCTGGCAAAAGGTTTATTTTGCCGGGTCGAAATGGTAGATTCAAACTGCACACACATGCTAAAATGGCAGTTCTGAGACATGTTTAAAGTGCTACTTAAGTGGGTGGCTCAATCAGTGCTACAGGCCCACTAAAAGTATTTAAATTATAGGCCCTGGGGACAGGTAGTGTCACTTTACTATGGACTGACAAGCAAATTAAATATGTCAATTGTTATAAGCGAATCCTATAATGTTTTAAAGAGAGAGCACAAGCACTTTAGAACTATTTAGCAGTGGTAAAGTCTGCAGGGTCCTAAGGACAGCAAAAACAAAGTCACCAAAACAGGAGGTCAGATACAACCACGCCTAGGATGCCAGGTCTAACACGTGCCCCCCCACCAGCTGAAAGCAGGGAGAACTACCCAACCCCTTGGGAATTCTCTTCACTACTGCAGAAGAAGCAAAAGAGACCATCAGCATTGGAAATATCTGTTCCAGGATGGTGTTCCACCATAAAGTCCATTCCCTGTAGGGAGATAGACCACCTCAACAGTTTTGGATTCTCACCTGCTTCTGGATTAGCCATCTGAGGGGTCTGTGGTCAGTCTGAACCCACAAGTGTGCATTAAACAGGTATGGTCTCAGATTCTTCAGTGCCCAGATCACAGCTTAGGCTTTCCTCTCTAATGAGCTCCACCTCTGTTCCCAGGGAAGTAACCTCTACTGATAAAGGCTACAGGTTGATGAAGGTCCTCCTAGTTTAGCTATGAGAACCTATACTATACTCTGAGGTAACAATGAATTCTTTGGAGAAGCGCGTGTGTTGCTCACTTGGCCTTCTTCAGGGTATCGAAAGCATTCTGGCACACCTATGACCAGCTCACCTGCCTGGGCGGGAAACATCGTTTACAACGCATGCATTACAACGCATGTCATTACAACAAATGTTTTACAACGTGAAATTCATTACAACGCATGTCATTACATTGCATAATCCTTTACAACGCATTCCCCAAAGTAACACCCCAGCGGATTTAGAATAGTAATTGCATTGTAATAGATTATGCGTTGTAATGACATACGTTGTAAAAACATGCGTTGTAATGGATTTTGCGATGTAAAAAATGTATTGTAATGACACGTGTTGTAACACGTGCATAGTAAAGTGTCATATTCGTCTGGGCTGCTTCTTCAGCTCTCTCAAGGGTGCAGCAGTGGTGCCATACCCCTTGACAAATTGCATGTAATAACCAGTGATGTCTAAGAAGGTTCTCACCTCTGTCTGGGTTTTGGGAGGTTCCAAAGCCCGGATGAGTTGGATTATGGCCTGGTAGGGCTGCACCTTACCTCCTCCCACTTGGTGACCCAAGTAGAGGCCTGCCCTATCTAGCACTTACAGGTCTTGAAAGTCAGGCCTGCTTCTCTACAGAGCCTGAAGCACTGTCCTGAGGTGGCATAGGTGTTCCTCCCAGCTAGAGTTGAATACTAAAATGTCATCTAGAGAGGTGACACTGAACTTCTACAACCCAGACAGGACCTGGTTGACCAACCACTGAAAGGTAGCAGGGAAGTACTCTTAAAGGCATTACCCAGAATTGGAAGTGCCTTTCTGGGGTAGAGAACACAGACCCCTCTTTAACCTCCTCGGTCAAGGCAATCTGGCAGTACCCAGACGTTAAGTCAAACGTGCTGAGAACTTAGGCAGTTACCAACCGATATATGAGCTCACCAGACCTGGAGATGGGTGTGTGTTAGTCTTGGTGACTCCATTGACCATAGTAATCCACACAGATATCTAAGCTCGGGTGGCACCGGGAAGAGCAGTCTGTAGGGGAGAACGCCACTGGAGTGGGCCAAGGGCTCTTTGAGGGCTCAAAGACCCATAACTGCAGCATTTTAGAGACGTCGTCCTTGATGCTGGCTCTCACCTTGTCAGAAAGCCTGTAGATCTTACTATTCACAGGTATGCTGTCGTCAGTATCAGTATCATGAGTGCCCCATATAGTGAGTCCTGGTGTGTAGGAGAAGAGACAGGCAAACTGCCCCCAAAAACTGGTGGCAGCCTCCCTGCTGTTCTAGGTTTAGTGTAGGCAAGAGGCTGACACCTTCCACTGACCCATCCTGCTCCTTCGAAAAAAGAAGGCCAGGGAGAGGTACACTCTCTTCTTTCATTCCATCATCTGTGACCAGGAGCATGGTTACTTCAGACCTCATGAAGTGGGGTTTGAGGCGATAGACGTGAAAACCCCTCTGCTGTACCTCACTGTAGGCAAACAACAGACATGGTAGGAGTACATACTACTTCCACCTCAATGGCTCTGACAGGTCCATGATCATGCCTTTGAGTGTCTAGTTGAGACTCTCAACTAATTCATTAGTGTCGGGGTGTGAATGGCAAACTTGTGGGTTATCCCACACTCCTTCCCCACAGACTATAAGTACCCTCACATGCAGTTTGTACCATGGTCAGATACCACCTCCTTGGGGAACCCCACACAGGTTGAGGTTCCGTGACAATAGTTAGTGATGCTTTCGACTCGCACGAATATGATTGAGTCTGGTATCTATGAACCGCAAATGACGAGTTTAGTGGGTGTACGCAGTTTCGTTGTGCTAACCTAAACCGTTCGTCTGTTACGTGGGTATTTCTCCCTGTACCCACGGGTTCCATCTTAGATACGGCATCCATTTTGTCTCTTGCCCTCAAGTAGCCAGCGAACGGACGTTGTCCGCTTCGCGACCCTGGGACTCCCAAGATATTTGCGGAAGACACATGTCTTTTGTAAGTGTCTTTATGATGAGGGGGATGATACTGTAAAGCAGATGGCGCCGCTCGAGGCTCATCTTGCCGCACGGACTTATTGTCTCAGCCGTGCATCTCATTAGGCACGTCCCTTTGATGCCTGTATCTCGTGTTGCTTGATACCTCCCCTTTTACACCCTTTCCGATCTCCCCACTGTCTCCGTCTTCCTCTACACCTGTTCTTGTTCCTATTTCGATCTGTCTATTACCGATTGGAATGCACTAATGTTGGGAAGATGGGTTTTTACAGTTGGGAACCGCCAAATGTTTCCGCACTTATGTTCCGGACCTTGTGTGTTTCAAAGTGACCAAAACGACCCCTCTGGGGGATGATTGTGGGAACCGGGTCATAAACTTTTGTGTTCAATGTAACTCAATGGGGAAATGGGGTATAAAAGGAGTGATCCACAGAACCAATTTGAAGCAGTCTCCCCAAGTTGCACGTGTGTTACTTGTCGTGACTTCTGTGTTCCCTGCAGTAAATAAACCTTGAATCTTTGACGCCGAAGGAAGTGTCCCGTGTCTCTGTGATTCGTACGCCGGAGCAGGTTACCCACGAAGGTTTCAGGTGTTGTGCCCTGGCACCGCTGGGTTCTAAATAACCCAGTCCTTCAGTTGGCGCCCAACGTGGGGCTGCATCAGTGGTACCGGTCCATGCCCGACGATCGTGAGGAACTTCGTGTGAAATCTCCGAGGGAAGGTGCACCCCGCTTCATCGATCCTGTTGTCGAAATAAGTGGCCCGAAGACTTTTCCCGCGAAGATTCCCGCCTCCTGACGGCTGCGACGGACTGCTGCCCTGACTGTAGACCTGTTTTGGCGCCTGGCGTAGACCTTGGTAGAGTGAGACGATTGACGGGCCTTCCTGGTGACGCCATTGATCTTTGAGTTAAGTATTTGTGGGTCGCTCCCAGAGTCCTTGGTTGTTGACACTTTAGCGAGTGTTTTTGTTGTTGACGCTGTGAGAGTGTTTTTGTCGATGACACTTTGCTAGCGTTTTTTTTGTTGTTGTGTTGTTTGACGACTGCAGCCGCCAAAAACCGAGGGTTTTGTTCTTTGCTGGGACTTGGTAAATCCCGTAACCCTTGAAGTTTGTGAAACTCGGCTAGTGTGCAAGATGCCTGGTCGTAGTACTTTGTTTAGTTGCTTCAGACCTTGTGGTACGGATTCCCGACTGGAGGACTCGTGTCCGATACCTCCGGTTGGAACTCCCACTTATGAATTGTACAGTAAACACGGGCTAGGCCCGATTACTTTTAATGATTATTGGATCAAATATACGAAGAAGGACGGTGACCTTCGTTGGCCACCTCATGGTAGCTTCGAGGCCCCGATCTTAGATAATCTAGAGATTAAATTGTTCGAAAGGAAGTCAAGGCCGGCCATGTTTGATGCCTTTCGGTTGTGGCGTAAAGAAGCCCGACAGAAAGAAATCAGACAAACTAAACGAAATCAGCGAGATAATGTTGCTACTATAGTGAAGAAAGCAGAGCAATTTCAGCGTGACAAGGAGGTTAAGGATAAGGAAGTGTTTGATAGACTACAGCGTATGACCGTGGATAAATGTTATCCAGCTTTGCCTGCGGAGTCGGAAAAGAAGGAAGAGTCAGTTGAGGATCCTTTAATGTCTTATCTTATGAAGTCGCCACCTCCGTATGTACAGGGTACCGCAGCTCCCGTGGTTCCTGCTGTACCTATTCCTCCGCCTATTCTTCCTGTGCCTGTTCCTCAACCTGCACCCGCTCTTCCGACTGTTCCTGCTCCTTTGCCTACTGCTATCCCTACTGCTCCTCCGCTTCCACATACTCCTGCTCCCGCTACTGCTCCTGTTTTATTAACTCCTGCTGTTGCTACTGTTTCTACTCCTTCGCTTATTAGCCCTGTGTCCTAAACTTCTCCCTCTACTCGTTCTCGTAATTCTCCTCTTGCGGCCAGTTTCTTTCATTCGCTCGGACCTGTTCTTGGGTCCGCTGGTTCCGATGGTCCTCAGAGACGTAGTCAGCTTCCTGGTAACAGAGAACGTGTTGCGCTATATAATATGGCGATGGGTTGGATGGTAAACCCTCTTAGAAATCCGCCACGTGTTGTACTCGACACGTTTTGTCAATTCAATATACCAACCCAAAGATACGTGTTTGATGAAATGTGTAAGTTCCTTCGCGATCAGATATCGGCCGATGCACCTGACGAGGTGCTGACCGCTTTGTCTGATCTTCAGCTTCAGTTCTCTAACGGACTGATAGTGGATACCAACGTTCGACGTGCTGTTGAGCGGTTGCTATCTTTTCGTCCCGCTCCTATACCTCAAGCCTTGTTTGTTGAGGATGTTGAAAGACTGCCAGATGAGTCTGGTCAATTTCCTATGCGAGAAGTGCCACCGGTTTGGATACCAGCTAATCCTGCTGCTCAACCTCCGACATTGGCGCATTTCCAGAGAGTATGGATACATCTCCCATGGAAACGCTCAGAAGTGTTACAAGTAAAGCAGTCTTTGCCTGACCCTCGCAAAAATCCTACAGGGTATTACAAAGAATTATCGCAGCTCGTAGATGCTACGGTAATGAATCTTGCCGACATCGATATGTTGTTCGGCAATGTTGTACCGCAACCGGTATGGGCTAAGATTCGCCACGAGAACCACCCGAATGAATTAGGTGGTGCTTGGGCTGCCATCGTAGCGGCAGATGCCGGACAAACGGCTGCTGCTAAACCCGACCAGCTGATTGTTGATCTTCCTCAAAGAATAATAACGTTAATGAAAACTCTTATGCCAGCTATGAGGGTGAATTGGGACAAATTATCAGCTTGTAAGCAAAAGAAGGATGAGAGTGTCTCCGACTTCTTTACGAGGTTCGAGGAAGCATTCATTGACCATAGTGGTCAGGATATGGGCACTGAGGGTGGTCAAAGGTTATTCGTGGACAAATTTGTCTCTAACTTATTGCCCGATTTGAGCAATAAATTAAAGAATTCAGAGAGTGCGTGGGCCGTTTCTACTTCAGCTCAGATATTGGCCACAGCACAATATTATGAGAACAGAGAGAAAGAAGAGAACGACCGCTCGGATAAAAAGACGAAAGAGCTTAAGACTAAAGTGTTGCTTCAACAAGCATATCCTCCGCGTTCAAATCAGAATGCATCCCAACAGAATAGATCGCAGTCGCAATCGAATCGATCGCAGCCGCGTAATGATTCCTCCTCCCAAAGATCATCGTTAGGGTACAATCAATGTGCTTATTGTAGACAGGAGGGACACATTAAATTCAATTGCCCTGTTCTGAATGATCGCAATAGTGGTAATTCGTCTAAAGGAGGTCGTGGTGGTTCGCATCAGGTGTCACGCTGTAGGGGTCGTGGTGCTCAGAATGATCGTTCCGATAACCCTTCTAATTCTAATAATTGTTTCGATCAACGTGGATCATCGCAAGGACGATCTGCGCAGTATAATGTAGATGATTATTACGTCGATCAGGGAACTGACGACAGTAATTACTAGGACAGCCAAAGACAAGGAGAGGGAGTGGTATCAGTTCCGGTTGATCAGAGAGGGCCTTACGTCGCAGTTGCTACATTGGGCGTCGTTGAGCCTTTTCTGTTGGACACTGGTGCAGCGAAAAGTTCTATTATGCATTCGAAACTCCCTGGCGCACCTTTGTCTGGCTTAACAAATGTTTCTGTTGGATTCTCCGGCGCCCCCGTTAGCAATCCAGTTTCGCGCCCTTTGCCCCTTACAATTGGGCCACGTGAGCTTCAAGCTCCGTTAATTTTGACTACTGGTTGTGGTGAAAATCTTTTGGGCCTGGATTTGCTTAAACGTTTATATGCAACTGTGTATTGTTCTCCTGCGGGTGTAAAGCTTACGTTAGGAGAGAGGGTTGTCTCTCCTATGTATTTGTCTTTCGATAAGCTTCCACCGGAATTGAATTCTCTTCCTGCGTCTTTGTGGGCAACAGGTCCCAACGATGTGGGCCTACTTGACTTCTCCCCTTATGTTGTTCAGTTGAAATCTAATGTGCGATTGCCACGTATTCCCCAGTATCGTATCTCTCTTGATGGTGAACGAGCATTGTTAGCGATCATTTATGATCTGATCGAGAAAGATGTTATTGAAGAGACTCGGGGAAACGTGTGCAACAGCCCTGTACTGCCCATCCTTAAACGTACTGATCCTTCAAAACCGCCCGTTTATCGTTTTGTTATTGATTTACGGGAGGTGAATAAAATTGTGGTTCCTCAATTTCCTGTTGTGCCTGACATCACGGCGTTACTGACTCTGATTCCAGCTTCTGCATCGTGGTTTTCGGTGATTGATTTGAAAAATGCGTTTTTCAGCATCCCGATTGCCGAGGAGAGCAGAGACCTTTTCGGTTTCTCTCTCGGTGGACGCAGCTTCCGGTTCAAGCGCGCTCCTCAGGGCTACTGTGAAAGTCCATCGATTTACAGTCAAGCCTTGAAGGGTCAACTGGATGCGTTTAGGTTGCCGGTCGGTGCGGCCTTAATCCAATACGTCGATGACTTATTGGTGGCTGCTGATACTCAGGACATTTGCAAAATTGCTACGGTGTCGTTGCTGCAACATCTCTGTGAGTTGAATCATAAGGTGTCCCCTTCTAAACTCCAATATTGTTGTCAAGAAGTAACCTATCTAGGTCACTTATTGTCAAAGGAGGGAAGGAGGTTGACCCCAGAGAGGATTGCAGCGATTGCGCGAATGGCTGTGCCAAAAACCCAAAGAGATGTGCGTGCCTTTCTAGGTATCACGTCGTACTGCAGGCAATGGATTCCTAATTTTTCATTGCTAGCGAAACCATTGGTGGCTCTTACGTGCAAGGATGTTTCAACTCCTTTACCATGGACGGAAGAATGTCAGAAAAGTTTTTCTGAATTGCGTGATTCATTGTGTTCGGCTCCTGTGTTGGGTACTCCCGACTATAGCAAGCCGTTTACATTATATGTTCACGAGCGGGAAGGTTGTGCTTTGAGTGTCTTAACGCAACCTTTTGGTGGTAAACAGCGTCCATGTGCATATTTTTCCTCGACCTTGGACCCAGTAGCTAGAGCATTGCCGAGTTGCTTGAGAGCAACAGCGGCAGCTGCGGTCTCTATCCGACAATCAGCAGGGCTGGTCATGGATAATATGCTTACGGTGATGGTTCCGCATGCAGTCGATACTCTTTTGAATCGTACGAAAACCCAGCACTTGACAAGTGCGAGATTGTCTGGGTACGAGCTGACGTTGCTGGCAAGTCATATCCACATAAAACGTTGCAATGTTCTGAACCCGGCAACTTTGTTACCAATTAGCGCAGAGTCAGATGAAGTAGTAGAACATGATTGTTACTTGAGGACCGAAGAAGAAACAAAAGGTCGAGTGGACCTTAAAAACACTCCATTAGAAGATCCAGATGGTACATTGTATGTGGATGGGTCATGTTTTAAGTTGCCGAATGGCGATGTGACTACTGCCTATGCTGTTGTAACGTTGAATACTGTTGTTGAGACTGCAAGGTTGAATCAGAATTCTGCCCAGGCTGCAGAGTTGATCGCTCTCACTAGAGCGTGTGTGTTAGCAAAAGGGAAACGTGTGAATGTGTTTACCGACAGCCAATATGCATTTGGCGTCGCACATAGTTTTGGACGATTGTGGAGAGAGAGAGGTTTCTTGACGTCGCACGGTACGAAGATTCAGCATGGCCAACTTGTGAATGATCTTTTGGATGCGCTGACGTTGCCTAAGCAGGTAGCGATTGTTAAATGTAGTGCGCATCGTAAGGTGACGGATGATGTTGGTCGTGGTAATGCGTTTGCGGACGAGATTGCTAAGGAGACTGCCCGGAACCTTAGCACTCGAATGTATGTGACGAGTTCGGTTAGGTGGCCTACAGAATCGAGCATGTGTGAAGACACTATTGAAAGTGTGAAAGAAATTCAGAATGAGGCCACCGAGACTGAAAAGGTGAAATGGAAAGAAAGCACGGGAAAGTTGGATGTGAATGGTTGTTGGATTGATTTGTCGGATCAGAAAAGATGGTTGTTGCCCGATGCGTATGTGCTGGCCGTTGTGACAATGGCGCATGGGTTAGCACATATTAGCGCGAAAGGTATTTGTAAATTGTTGTCCCCTGTGTGGAAGAACGATGGTATTACGAAATGTGCTGAACGTCTGGTGAAGAATTGTATGGTGTGTATGATGTACAATCCTGGCAAAGGAACCCCAACTCCTCCTGGCAGTTTCGCTCCCCCTTCATGTCCCTTTGAGGTGATCCAATTGGACTTCATCCATATGGAGCGATGCAATAACCTGAAGTACGTTTTAGTTGTGGTTTGCGCATTCTCCCGATGGATCGAGGCCTATCCTCTCAAAGACAATACTGCTTTGTCTACTGCGAAAATCCTACTGAAGGAATATTTTCCTCGGTATGGAATGCCTAGAGTTGTGTGGTCAGATAACGGAAGTGAATTTGTGGGAAGTGTGATGAAGAGTGTGTGTAAGGGCCTTGGAATTAATCAGAAATTCCACAGCGCCAATCATCCCCAGTCAGCTGGATTGGTTGAAGGGTATAACGGTACCCTTAAACTGAAATTAGCAAAGATTCAGGCTACGACTGGTCTTTCGTGGCCTGACGCTTTACCTTTAGCATTGCTGTCAACTAGGGCGACTGTACACTCCCGAGTAGGGCTCAGTCCCTATGAAATAGTGTTCGGCCGTCCTGCGAATGTGTGGGGGGTTCCTAGGCCAGGAATGTTCTGTGATCTTGAGTATCCAATGTTGATCGATTACCTTCATGACTTGACTGCTAAACTGAGGTTAATTCACCAACAGGTTCACGACGCGCTGCCGACGCAGACGGAGGGTCCAGGCCACCAGCTCCAGCCCGGAGATTGGGTGGTGACGCGGAACTTTTCGCGCAAGAAAAACTTGGATCCGAGGTTTACTGGACCCTACCAGGTTCTCCTTGCCACGAGGACTGCTGTTCGTCTCGAGGGACGTAAGAATTGGGTGCATGCCACCCATACCAAAAAGGTCCCTATCCCTTTGCCGGCAGACCCGTGGGTGAGGAGAGGCATTGCATCAACTGGAACAGAAGGATTGCCGGCGTTTGTACCTTTCAGCGACGCACAGCCTGTTGGAGAATCCTCAGCGCAGCAGAAAGACTCTGATGAACAATTGTCATCAAAAGACTCAAGACCAGAACACTCAACTGATCAGCAGGACGCTGTCTCTTCAACGGATCCTTTGTTTGACGAGCAGACACGTCCTGGGAAAACTCGATACTTTTTCCGATCTCGTACTAAAGACTAATAAACGATCCTGCTTTGCTGTATTGACAACTGCATTATCCCGTTTTCCGTGATCAGTTTTGAACGTTCATATTATTGCAATTATCCCTGTGTATATACATTGAGCTTCATTCCTTATACCTTTTTGCTTCCACAGCCGAGAGACATTGTTTTTGCATATATATATATTGTGCATTTAAAGGCCGTAGGGCCGCGCGCGTACTTCCTTCTGGATAGTAGGTCTTGACGCTAGGTTAAAGACCGTCGGTTCCTGGGAACTCCTAGGGATTGACTATTGCTACACAGAACGAAGTGCGTCAAGAAACGTTGCGGACGGTCGTAGGGAATGGCATTTTCGAAGCTGATGGACTTAGAAGAAGCTCAAGCTCGAAGATTCAAGCTGCAGCAACTTAGCCGTACGAAATGTTTTATATTTCAAGTGTTTATGTTATTCTTGACTGTTTCTGCATTCTTGGCGGGTGGGGTGTATTATATGACATCTGGTTTTCTGTCTCCTGTGTTACCTACTCCTACACCTGATCCTAAACTTACTACTGTTGCTGCCCTCCATTCCTTTCATGTCCTACCCGAACACGAGCAGGCTAGACGTGCAGAATTCCGCAACAATTCCTTTATTCAGCTCCTTCACCAGCATCAGTTAGTGGTTAACACTACTAATTGTTGGGTATGTGGGTTGATGCCACATACTACGGATAAGGGAATTCCATATCTGGTGTTACCGTATAGTTCCCAAGGGTCTGCTCGAGCATTTCAAACAATGTTTCGAAGCGCACTGGGTTTCCACCCCATTCGAGAACCACGTTCCCCCTACTCTGGTCCTACCTCGTATCAAAAACCTTTGTCGATAGCAATAGAGGACTTAGACAGCGATATCTATGATCCCTCGCTTATTCCTGAAGAAGAGGTACAAGCTTATAGGGTCCTGAGTAGAGGCGAGTATAGTGTGTTCACGAGTGAAAAGCAGCTTAAAAGCTCACCTCCGATATGGGTCGTACCCCACATTGGTAATTTTTGTCTGATGGGTCGTGGCCGAAGATCGAAAGCCCGACTTGGAGAGAGTGCTTGCACTGAAAATGATATGCTGCCGATGGTCTCGTCCCCTGTGTTTCTGGCTGCCAGGGGTACATACTTTATCTGCCATGATCGTGCATACGCGTGGTTGCCCGCTGACTTCATGGGCTCATGCTTCATTGCAAATTTGTTGCCTCCGACGTTCACTGTAGATGCCGATTATCATAAGACTAGAGTTGTGCGAGGCGTAATTAGCCAAGAGGATACTGCCGGTCAAGAGGCAGGAGACTTTTTCAAGGGTTTCCTCCCGTTTTGGGGACCTATGGTTAATAGTAGGAACCTGAGACAGTTGACTCGAGTGGTAAAATCGACAGCCAATATTACTGCCAGTGCCCTTGGTAATATCACCACAGAACTTCAGGCGGATAGACTTATGACATTACAAAACCGTATGGTTTTAGATGTCATCTTAGCAGATCGAGGTGGGGTATGTAAGGTGATCCATTCGAGCTGCTGCATTTTCATTCCAGATAATGCTCCGACTGTTTATCAAGCCATCTCTAAGTTGCATAAAATCTCTGAATCCATACACGTGGATGTAGGGGATTGGACGCTGCTTGGGTGGTTTTGGGGTTTGATGTCGACTTGGGGTTGGAAGATTCTGATGATTATCGGAGTTGTTGTGGCGTTCCTGTTCACGTGTTGCCTTTGTGTGCAGTGCGGTCCTGCCTTATGTGGCCTCTGTGCTACAACGTGTATGAGACAGCCGCCTGTCACCAATGGGACTCGGTTGGACAGAGCTATGCTACAACAGCATCTAGATGGTCTGATGAATATCGAGTATGATTCCGACTAGTGCTTGCCTACATGAGGGCAAAAGGAGCGTCTGAGGTTCCGTGACAATAGTAAGTGATGCTTTCGACTCGCACGAATATGATCGAGTCTGGTATCTATGAACCGCAAATGACGAGTTTAGTGGGTGTACGCAGTTTCGTTGTGCTAACCTAAACCGTTCGTCTGTTACGTGGGTATTTCTCCCTGTACCCACGGGTTCCATCTTAGATACGGCATCCATTTTGTCTCTTGCCCTCAAGTAGCCAGCGAACGGACGTTGTCCGCTTCGCGACCCTGGGACTCCCAAGATATTTGCGGAAGACACATGTCTTTTGTAAGTGTCTTTATGATGAGGGGGGTGATACTGTAAAGCAGATGGCGCCGCTCGAGGCTCATCTTGCCGCACGGACTTATTGTCTCAGCCGTGCATCTCATTAGGCACATCCCTTTGATGCCTGTATCTCGTGTTGCTTGATACCTCCCCTTTTACACCCTTTCCGATCTCCCCACTGTCTCCGTCTTCCTCTACACCTGTTCTTGTTCCTATTTCGATCTGTCTATTACCGATTGGAATGCACTAATGTTGGGAAGATGGGTTTTTACAGTTGGGAACCGCCAAATGTTTCCGCACTTATGTTCCGGACCTTGTGTGTTTCAAAGTGACCAAAACGACCCCTCTGGGGGATGATTGTGGGAACCGGGTCATAAACATTTGTATTCAATGTAACTCAATGGGGAAATGGGGTATAAAAGGAGTGATCCACAGAACCAATTTGAAGCAGTCTCCCCAAGTTGCACGTGTGTTACTTGTCGTGACTTCTGTGTTCCCTGCAGTAAATAAACCTTGAATCTTTGACGCCGAAGGAAGTGTCCCGTGTCTCTGTGATTCGTACGCCGGAGCAGGTTACCCACGAAGGTTTCAGGTGTTGTGCCCTGGCACCGCTGGGTTCTAAATAACCCAGTCCTTCAAGGTACAGATCCCAATCAGTGCCCTCGCTATCGCAGGTGCAGTCACCATCTTCAGCAATTTGTTCCAATGAAATGGCAGCTGATGTGCTTGATCTCACAATGAAATGTATGTAGGCTGCAGCCGTCTTGGAATGGGTACTTTACAGTCACCATCTTCAGAAGTATAGCCTTGGGTACCGAGTGGCATGGTACACCAAGACCAGGATAACCCTGTTGCCAATGGCTGTCTTGTGGTCCACAAGCCCTACAATGTTGATGCCCACACATTCTAATGGATTGGAAATGACAGAGAATAGCTGTAGGAGAGCCTCGAGCTTCCCTACTGACTTGCCTCTGGACTGGCAAGTAGGGCATAACATGCAGAGCACATCTGAGGCAACCCTCTCCCGGGGACAATAAAAGTGGGTGACAAGCCTTAGAAAGATCTTGTCTAGCCCTAGATGACCTGGCAGGGGAACATCATGAGCTAGCTCCAGTAGTAAGGCCCCGTAACACTGGGGGATCACCAACACACAGGTTGCACCAGGCTCAGGAGCCTTAGGTTCACTGTACATGAGATAGGCTTCAGCGTGCCACCATAATCCCTCGGGAGTGGGGCACTCCTTATGCACCTTGCAGAAATCCTCCCTGGTGAGATCCCCTTCCTTCTGTCAGTTGGTCAGCTCAGGTAGATTCCCCAGGGTGGCAATGTCCTTCTTTATAGGTTCTGGGCTGTCATCCTCAGGCTCAACATCTTTCGCAGGAACTTCAGGAGTGGGTTTCCTGCACCCCTTGTCCTTCCTCTTTTGGTCAGGCACCTGGCCCATTCTACTAGGCTGTAGGTCCTGCTGACTACCCTCTTGGGCGGCCATGGACCATGTGCTCAGGAACACCCAGTCAGGCAACCCTAACATCTCCAGATCTGACCTGAGCTCCACTCCCTTCCAGATGGTGTGCTCCAGGTCACTACGAAACAGACAATCCACAGGCATGGATGGACTCACAGCTACCCTCAAGAAACCTGAGACCACCCACTCTAAGTGAACCAGAGCCACTGGGTAGTTGATCTTTTGGATGTCAGCTGCAATAACATGGTAGAACATGTTAGGGACTATGTGGTGATATGCCTATGTAACATGGTGTGATGTCATCTGGAGTGTTAAGGCGGCAGGATTCCCTTAATTGTCAGTTGGGACCTGTACTGTGACTGTGCGAGTTGGGACGGCTCTCCCTCTTCCTTTATACTTTGAATAAATATATATATGAGAAGATCATCACTGCCTCGGCTGTCCGACGTTACAGTGGCAACGGAGGACGGGATAAAATTCAGCAAATATCGTCGAATAAATCTATGAGCAGTTGACAGTATCAGACAGCAACAAGCAGTAAGAAGAATCCTACTCAGAGTGCACACCTCAGAGATGGGGGACACTCAGTGTTGTGAAAAATACCCCTCACACACCAACAGGCCCCTTGGTGTCATGCTTCATCATTGGGGTCTTCGCACCCCGCTAGAGGGATGCGGCGTGCTGCGACCAGCGACTACGCGGGAGCACTGTAGAGGTTGACTATGTGTGGTGTGTGTTAAGTGCAAATGATGGGGTATTAGAAAGTGTGAGTGAAGGGTGTGGTGAGGATTAAAAAGTACCTGGCTAGTGGGTTCTTTGAAAAAACTTTATTCGAGACCCCTAGCTGGTGCTATTAATAAAGGTGCAATGTGAGGTCACCGAGTTCCGAAACATGTCGACGCACACCAGAGGTAGTGTCCATAATAAAGACAACTGACCTCACTTTGCACCTTTTTTAATAGCACCAGCTAGGGGTCTCGAATGAAGTTTTTTCAAAGAACCCACTAGCCAGGTACTTTTTAATCCTCACCACACCCTTCATTCACACTTTCTAATACCCATCATTTGCACTTAACACACACCACACATAGTCAACCTCTACAGTGCTCCCGCGTAGTCGCTGGTCGCAGCACGCCGCATCCCTCTAGCGGGGTGCGAAGACCCCAATGATGAAGCATGACACCAAGGGGCCTGTTGGTGTGTGAGGGGTATTTTTCACAACACTGAGTGTCCCCCATCTCTGAGGTGTGCACTCTGAGTAGGATTCTTCTTGTTTAATTACCAGTGCCCGTGGAGTGAGAATCCTATCTCTATACTCTACCTCCCCCCATTGTTATCTTTTTTTTTTTAGCAACAAGCAGTATACAGGGTCAGACAGTGTTTCTTGACTACTTCTTAACTGTGGGTAATTATTATTTTTTTAATAAAAAGAGAGCCGTACCCTATCTTCATTTAATTACAATGAGATCGGAGCTACATTCTACGAATTTGGATTTTTAATGCCATTGGCCATATCTCGATCTCATTTTTATGGGGTTGGATTTGAGGCCGGCATAATTTCATAGGAAATCTAAGAAGTTCTAAACGTTTTCGCACTGAGATCACCAAATGACATCTAACAGTTGTCATGCTGGCTCTAGTGTCACTCAGAGGCTCCACCCTCTGCCGATTGATGGTGACCACCACCTGTATTTCCTAGTATTTCTAGGCATGTGAGATCTTCATATAATTTATCCGTCACCTAGGAACACTAGGGGAACCTCTAAGCTGTCCCCACACTATCTGTGCCAATCTACTCCCCAAGCACTACACAAACCAACCCTGGTGTCCGCCCACCAGTCGGAAGCTGAACCCGCTTGGGACACTTGTCATCTCCCTTGTAGTGCTCAACCTCTTGGCACTCATAGCACTTAGGTGGTTCCCTGAGGACATATTATCGGCTAACCACTTCTTTTTCTGCTCACACGAGGCTATGAAGTCCTGACCCTGAGAAATAGTTTAAGGACCTTTAGAGAAATCTTTCTTCTGATGGCAACCCGGCCCACCCTTGTGGTGACCTCACCAGATCCATTCTTGTGGACCCTGCTGATGAGTCAGCAGTCCGCCTCCTAAGCAATGGGGTCAGTAAGCTTGTTTTCAATCAAGTATTGGTGAGGTTCTAGAAAACAATTACTGTACATGTGTTCTCTTGCACACATGTCATACAGCCCTTTGTAATCATTTACCTCACTGCCCTTCACCCAGGAATCCAGTACCCTGCAAAAGGAATCCAATAAATCCACCCAGGACTGCTGAGGCTGATTCTGGCTATCCCTAAACCTTGGATGCTTCTTTCCGGTCCAGGGACGACATGGCTTGACTGTTCGGGCTGGACTGTTCCCATGAGGCACAGGCAAAAACCACAGTTGATGGACAGAATGCAGAACAATGTCATACATTCACCCCAGTACAGAGATCTTGGCCTAAAACCATTGTTTTTTTGCACTCCACACCACCCCAGTTCAGACATGGCCATATGCAAATCAGTCTGACCCTATGCCTCATGGGAACAGTCCAGCCCGAACTGCCAAGCCATACCTTCCCTGGACCGTAAACAAGCTTCCGAGGACCGGTTTCTGGCATTCCAGCCGTCTTCAACCCGGCTTGCTTGAATCCAGTGGTGTGGAGAGCATGGGTCTCACGTCTGAGCATACCCATCCCACTCGGGGTGACAAATGCAAAAACCACAGTTGATGGACAGAATGCAGAACAACGTCATACATTCACCCCAGTACAGAGATCTGGGCCTAAATCCATCGTTTATTTGCACTCCACACCACCCCAGTTCAGACATGGCCATATGCAAATCAGTCTGACCCTGTGCCTCGTGGGAACAGTCCAGCCCGAACTGCCAAGCCATGCCTTCCCTGGACCGGAAACAAGCTTCCGAGGACAGGTTTCTGGCATTCCAGCCGTCTTCAGCCCGGCTTGCTTGAATCCAGTGGTGTGGAGAGCATGGGACTCACATCTGAGCATACCCATCCCACTCGGGGTGACTTATGCAAAAACCACAGTTGATGGACAGAATGCAGAACAATGTCATACATTCACCCCAGTACAGAGATCTGGGCCTAAATCCATCGTTTTTTTGCACTCCACACCACCCCCGTTCAGACATGGCCATATGCAAATCAGTCTGACACTGTGCCTCATGTGAACAGTCCAGCCCGAACTGCCAAGCCATGCCTTCCCTGGACTGGAAACAAGCTTCCGAGGACCGGTTTCTGGCATCCCAGCCATCTTCAGTCCGGCTTGCTTGAATCCAGTGGTGTGGAGAGCATGGGACTCACTTCCGAGCATACCCATCCCACTCGGGGTGACAAATGCCAAAACCACAGATGATGGACAGAATGCAGAATAATATCATACATTCACCCACGTACAGAGATCTGGGCCTAAATCCATCGTTTTTTTGCACTCCACATCACCCCTGTTCAGACATGGCCATATGCAAATCAGTCTGACCCTGTGCCTCTTGGGAACAGTCCAGCCCGAACTGCCAAGCCATGCCTTCCCTGGACCGGAAACAAGCTTCCGAGGACCAGTTTCTGGTATTCCAGCCGTCTTCAGCCCGGCTTGCTTGAATCCAGTGGTGTGGAGAGCATGGGACTCACGTCTGAGCATACCCATCCCACTCAGGGTGACAAATGCAAAAACCACAGATGATGGACCGAATGCAGAACAATGTCATACATTCACCCCAGTACACAGATCTGGGCCTAAATCCATCGTTTTTTTGCACTCCACACCACCCCAGTTCAGACATGGCCATATGCAAATCAGTCTGAACCTGTGCCTCATGGGAACAGTCCAGCCCGAACTGGCAAGCCATGCCTTCCCTGGACCGGAAACAAGCTTCCGAGGACCGGTTTCTGGCATTTCAGCCGTTTTCAGCCCGGCTTGCTTGAATCCAGTGGTGTGGGGAGCATGGGACTCACGTCTGACTATACCCATCCCACTCGGGGTGACAAATGCAAAAACCACAGGGAGGCACAGGGTCATGACTGATTTGCGCATAGCTGTGTCTGAACTGGGGTGGCGAAGTGAGCTAAAGAACAATATTGGATTCAACCCAGATCTGTGACTGGGGGTGAGTGTCTGAAAAGTTTCAACGCTCCGTCCATCGACTCCCTGTGTTTGCTTTGTTCACCCTAAGTTGGCAGGGTATGCCTAGACATGGGTCCCTTGCTCAGTTTACCCACTGCATTCAAGATAGCCTAGCTGATGAGGGCTGTTAGCCCGAAACCAGTCCCAGGATACTTGTTTCCAGTCCAAGGAAGACATAGCCTGGCAGTTCGGCCTGAACTGTTCCAATGAGGCACAGGGTCTAGACTGATTTGCATATAGCTGTGTCTGAACTCGTGTGGCAAAGTGAGCTAAAGAACGATGATGGATTCAACCCAGATTTGTGACTGGGGGTGAGTGTCTGAAAAGTTACAGTGCTCTATCCATCATCAACCGGATTAAAACAAGGATGCGTCCTGGCGTCTCATTTGTTCAACCTATTTCTTTCGGACCTTTCCAGCAAACTAAACACCTGCAATGCTCACCCCCGAGATTAGGTAACCTGCAACTCTCACATCTTGCATACGCGGACGACATTGTACTTATGAGCCTAACAAAAGTCAGTATGACTAGACTACTAACAGAACTTTCGCTTTTTTTGTCTACAAACAAACTGACTTTGAACTTATCTAAAACCAAAACAAAGTTAATTTCTAATCGGCGCTCAATAGACTACAATATCTGCATAGAAGGTAAAAGGCTTGAAAGGGTCTCAAATTATAAATATTTGGGATATTTTGTTGACGATAAGATGACTCTAAAAGCCCAGAAACATTACCTTATGCAACGAACCGGAGCCTTGATCTTTGCATTTAGCTCTTTGTACAAAAAACTAGAGGGCCCCTCGTTTAAACCACTACTAACGGTAATTGCAGCTAAAGCCCTTCCCACCTTAACATACGCAAGCGCAGCAATGCACGGTAAGGATGGTGCCTTGTTAAATACCTTGACTACCAAAATTTACAAGAACGTTTTTCAAATTCCCCGCACTGCTTCACCAGCGCAAATGCGCCTAGAATATGGTCTCATGAATGAGTCAGTGGGAAGACTATACACGTGCATTAAAACCTGGTACCGCATCAAAATGAATGCCACTGATAACAACTTAAACACATTTTTGTGGCAAGAAGTCGAAATGGGAACCAGATCAGAGGCAAACAAATTCCTGACTAAAGCACTGGAATTAACACACACCGTCCAGTTATGGGATAAAAAATTTCCAGTTAACTCATTTAAACAGGTAATAAACAAAGCCGCCAAATTACATTCTCTACTTATTGAAAAGGAGATCTTTTCCCATTGTTCACATTCTTGGGTTGCAATTAACAGCTACAAACTTCTTACTCCGGCGCTCTACTTGGACTCTACATACTCAGTTTTTATCAAAAAAAGGTTGATGGCTCTAAGATTTGGAAAATACCCAACGCTGGCTGAAGTTCCAGCCTGGAAACACACAGGATCCATTGCCTGTCGGCTCTGCGATTATAAAAAAGAGGATATAATCCACATTATTTGTCAATGTACAAAGCTGAAACAGGAGCGAATGCTTCTTTTAAAGAATCACTTTCTGACTAAGGGACTACGCACCTGCAGGTCAGCTATTATAGGCTGCTTGGACTCTACGGACACACAAATCAACTGTAAGATTGTAAAGTTTCTGCTTGCCTTTGAAAAACGCTTGATGATTGACTAATACTTCTAATACGAATGTCTGACATAATATCGACAGACAGAATATCGAAATACAAAAATATCGGCACAAAAATATCGACATCAAAAATATCGGAGTCATATCTTCATAAAGGTAAGTACAAAAATATCGAAAAAATAATATCGTAGTACAAAAATATCGAAATTAAAAATATCGTTTTTTTAAATGTATTAATAATAATGTAAAAATTATTTTAAAAGACATATAAATTTACAAATATTAAATAAAAATATTAAAACAAAATTAAAACTAATACATATACATTTAAAACAAATAAAACACTTAATAATTTAATGTAATTTTCTTTTTTTTAATTTCATTTAATTGATTTAATGTAAAAAAAAAATATTTTTACCCTGTACGCCTGTACCCCAAAAACCCAAAACTGACCCTGAACCCTAAAAATATCCCTGTACCCCAAAAACCCAAAACTGACCCTGAACCCTAAAAATACCCCTTTACCCAAAAACTGAAAACTGACCCTGAACCCTAAAAATACCCCTTTACCCAAAAACTGAAAACTGACCCTGAACCCTAAAAATACCCCTTTACCCAAGAACTGAAAACTGACCCTGAACCCTAAAAATACCCCTTTACCCAAAAACTGAAAACTGACCCTGAACCCTAAAAATACCCCTTTATCCAAAAACTGAAAACTGACCCTGAACCCTAAAAATACCCCTTTACCCAAAAACTGAAAACTGACCCTGAACCCTAAAAATACCCCTTTACCCAAGAACTGAAAACTGACCCTGAACCCTAAAAAAACCCTTTACCCAAAAACTGAAAACTGACCCTGAACCCCAAAAATACTCCTTTACCCAAAATTAATTAATATTATTTAATTACCAATTAATTATTAATTAACAATAACAATAAAGTAAATATATTAGCACATTAGCTGTAATTGATTTAATTTAATAATTAATATTATTTTTCCCAATTAATTAATTAAGAATAACAAAAATTTATATATAAAAAAATTACTCTAATTAATGTAATTAACTAATTATTATTAATTAATTACCAACTAATTAATTAATTAAAAATATGTACAAAATTTTATTAATTAATTATCTAATTAATATACATTAATTACCAATTAATTATTAATTAAAATATGTACAAACATATATTAATTAATTAATTATTATTAAATTACTTCCCACCCTATTCCCCTATAAACCCATAACCCGCTACAGAACATATTTATCAATTAATCAATTAATTAAAATTAATTAAAAATGAATTCTCAATTAATTAATTAATAATTCCTACTAATTAATAATTCATTTAACATAATTAAATTACTTCCCACCCTATTCCCCTATAAACCCACAACCCGCGACAGTAGTAAAAGACAATATTTAATTAAATTACATTAAAAATAAATAATTAAACATAATAAATACAATATAATATACACTAAATTTATTTAAAAATTGATATTAGTAACATCGAAGTTATTTATTTCGATATTATTGACATCGATATTTAAAACTTCGATATTACTGATATCATACTAATATCGATATTAAGACTGTCGATATTACTTACCTTCGATATTTTGTCCCATCGATATTTAAACTTCGATATAATTGTATATCGAAATTTAAAACTCGATATTTTGTCTGTGTACCTTCTAATACTGTAGTGTGATTTCCTGAAATCTCATTTTCTTGACCTTTTAACGAGTATTTGAATTCTATCTTGATGTATATTTTGAACATGTATTTTTTAACTAATTTTAAAATTTTAATATTGTGTCACAAGTGCAAAGGAAATTTGTTATGGTTTTAATTAACTGAACAATAAAGTTTAAATACAAAAAAAAATGTGTTTGCTTTGCCCCTAAGCCTCTGCCTGTACTTCTCGGGGGCAAAGCCATATTTCCTTACAAGGGCATCCTTCATGGGAAGATACCTCGTCCTGTCTCCCTTTTCTTCGGCCAATAGGGCATCACTTCCCTCTGTAGGAATGTGCTGCCAGATGCTAGCCCCAATTCTTGTCAGGGATTCTATGTATCTGTAAAGCCACCTCATAAGCTTCAAACCACTTCTCTATATCGTCCCCAACGACAACGTCAAGCGCCAGACCTTTGGGTATATGAACTCATTACTTTACAGAGGTCACTGCATGTATGCTACCACCATCACTGCTGGACTCTACCTGTCTGGCCTTGAGGTCCATCTCTTTGACACTTAGTACATGAGCCAGTAATATTGTTTTCTCCTCTAAGTCTCTCTCTGCCTCAGCCTTCTTTGACTCTGTCTGCATGGGTTGTTTTTTCCCCTCCATACTTAACTGGGCCGTCTGTAGCCTGAACTCTCTTTCTCCCTTAATTTTCCCAGCTCTCCTGGGGACAGGATGCAGGAGGACACACTGCTTTCTGCTCTGGTTTGGAGTTCCAACTCGGGCTCAAGTCATCCCCCTCAGCTGTTTGCTGTATCTCCTGGCCCTCCTCATCATCCTCTCCATCCTGATTCTCTGTGGTGACTGGCACCTGGTGGGCCCCCGGCAATGCTCTCAAAGCCTTTTGGAGCTCCACCTTCTTGGTGCTCCATTTGACAGCAGCCCCTCACCCTACAAAACTTCTTGAGTTCCTTTGAAGTGTAGCTCTCGAGATTGGGAAGCTCAAATTCCATCATTGCAGGAGAAGCCATAGACACCAACAGTCAGGTAGAGTAAGTGTGAATTTGAAAAAAACATAAAGGCCAATCAAGGAGAATTTAGAACTTGAATTCGTCTCAGTTATGGGATGGCAGTGTAACTGTATGGCACTGCAAAACAAAAGCCCTAATCCAAAATCACTGTATGGCACTGCACAAACACAAGTCCTAATCCTCACTGTTGATCACCAATGTAGGAAATTGGGTTGTTGGTTGACTGGGTTGTGAGTGCTGTATAAGTAGCAACCATAATTCTTGCCAGGGTGAAGCACAAGCCAACCCTAAATTAACCTGTGCTCAACCATCTGGTAGCTTGGCACAGAGCAGTCAGGCTTAACTTAGAGCCAATGTGTAAAGTATTTATGAAGCACTTCAGCTAGTAATCAATTGAAAAGAACACCAAAAAGAATCCCATACCAATTAAGAAACAGAAAACAATTTAAATAAATGAAACAAGCTCAAAACGACAAAATTCCAACCAGAAGATTAAGAGATATGCAGTTTTAAAGGTTTAAGCAAAAACTGCTTCAAATGGCATAAAGCGCCAATTGTGGGTTTCTAGCCGCGCTGGACTAGGATAAAGTGGCAAATTCAGGCCGACCACGGTGGAGTGCAGGGCGGCTACAGGGACCCACTTAGGTTAGTTGAACACAGAGCCTTAAATCCTGGTGCGCAGTCTGTATGGCATTGTCTTGCGAAAATTCACATTGTACAGCGCTGGTTCCAATGAAGTTGTGCAGCAAGGCTTTGTGGGGCCTCGCATCACTTTGTATCAGTTCTGGAGATCTGTTCAGCATTGCTTTGCATGGCTTTATGTCTGTTCTAGTGAGCTGGAAGCTGTGCGGGAAGGCTTTGCAGGGTTTTGCCTGCACCACAAGGGATTGCTCAAATAACTATAAATTGACCCTTGAACCTGAAAAAAACATCACAGGCCAGAAAACAAAATGTGTCCAAAAATTAGGCCCTTGGACCCTTCAAATCAACTATAGCTGCACATTTCTCTCAAAAGAATTTGACTTTCAAAGTCCAAAATGACAGTGAAAGTAGCTGTCTATTTATGGAATGAATGGGATGAAAAACTTCCAGCATAATGCCTAAATCACTCAAAACCTTCTCACAAAGCCCCAGAAACTGGAATCTTATAAGTGGCTTCTCCATGAGAATGAATTAAGAGATTGGGGTGCCTACCCTGGTAACTCACCATACAAAGGTTTGATCCAAAGAGAATGGGCAACCCACAAAAGCAGTGGCTCTCATAAGGTGCACCCAGGGCCGGCTTTAAGGCGGTGTGACGGAAGTGGCAGCACTGGGCGCTGACCTAGAGTGCAGGGGGCATTGACCACAGAGAGGGCGTTGTGTTTAGCAATAAGGTAGGATTTAAAGGCACCTGCTGAAGAGTTCCTTTTGCATCCAGCTTTCAGGCACCAATAAAAATGTCATGATAACTCGTGATTAATATTACTGCTATAGAGGGATCAGAGTTTTGTTTAGGGGCTGTTTTGAATCACCACAAAGTGGCGCAGAAGGTTATTATGCCTGCTGCAAAGAATAAATCTGTATTTTATGTGGATAGCTGAGTAGATTAGTAAAGCCAGGCTTTACCAGCAATTTAAAACAAATGAATTGTATTTGAGAGATGGGCTATGGAGAGATGAGGGGCACTTTTACCGGGTGGTAGTCAGGGAATCCAAGAAGGTGGTCCTATTGTGGGGGTGCCAAAAGGGATTGTCGCACCGGGCGCCAGCAGTGCTAAAGCTGGCTCTGGGTGCCCCCAAGGCCCTTCCCCTCTTGGATCTGCCCTTGCCCTCTTTCATCTGTCTTGGACTTGCAAATCTTCTGGGATAAAATGTCAGGAGTACACTGGAGGTATAACAATGTTATCCCCTGAACCAAATCACCTGATGCAGCAGCCACCAATTCAGTTATCCGTAAAGCAGCAAAAATGCTAATGTTGCACCAGCTGAAACAACAGCACCTTAAATACATGAAATATGTGTGGTGTAACACTTCTATAATAGCAGGATATTACAGACATCTGGTGTTAGAGCAGTGGCTCCTACGCTAAGGCGGAGGAGCGTCGTCCCACTGCCCATAGAGCAATGTAAAAAAAAATGATAATAACAGAAGTTATTTCTGTTAGTGTCATTGTCTTTTTTTCCCGGCATGGTTTGGCAGGGCCGCGACTCCTGTACCGTCCTGGAGGAGGAGTGGTTGCTGCACTCCAAAGTGTGCAGGACTGCTTTGCCGGCCCTCTCGGGTCAGCCACGCAGTCCTTCACACTTCGTATATTCTCCCCCTGCCTGCATTACACAACCTGGTGGGGAACATGCTCAGTCTCCCATTCCCTGTTTGAGTGCTGAGCCATGGCGCTCAGACCAATCAAAACACTGCATTGTAGCGTTGTGACTGGCTTAGGGGATCGAGCCTGTGTGCTTCGGGTGGAGAGACGATGTCATGACGAGGAACACAGAGGACAGACGGCTCTAGATGCGGCGAAAAGGTAAGTGTTTTTTTATTTTTTAAATCTACATGCCCTCCCTCCTCTATACTCTCATGCCCTGCAAGCTGCTACTGTGTTGGAGAGCATAAACATTCCCACTATGCATGGCTTTTATGCCAAGGAAATACTTAGATGGGCCAGGGTCCCCTCAGGGGTTGGCATAAAATGCTATTGCTTTTAATAGTAAAGTCACATGTTGTGAAGATTTTCCCAATGCCCTTTGCTTAACAATAAACAAGACATTTCCACTACTGAATGAAGCCCAGTTAGCAGGTGTTGAGAGGCCAACTAGAAATACCATGGGGAGAATGAGGCACCAAGATTCAATAGCTCCTCGAGGAACAGTGTCTTAACCCTGTTTGCATCTTGAAAAAGGGGTCTGAACTCTGCCAACTTTGAAAGAGATAATAGATCAACTATATTTTGTTAACTCCTGGGACACATGTCCCAGTAAAATGCACACTAATGCACAATATTGTGCACATATGTTAGAATTAGCAGCCTCAGTACAAAAGGTCACTGAGCACTCTTCTTTCAAATCACAGGCACAACTGACATTTGGCACCAATGAAATCTCTCAGGAAGTCTACAACCTCATATCCCCTTGACCTCTAATGAAAGCCTTTGTACTCTATTTTATATTCTGAAATGAGTGCAAATTCTGCTCTGTCCTGTGTAGTTTTGCAGGAGGGGATTCCTACCAAGTGACTGATCACTGAGACCACAACTGCATGTCATTTCCTATTCCACTATGGACAACTCAGAATGTGTTAAAAAATGAAATGATCCACTACCCAAGGTAGCAGAATTTCATAGCACCACAGAATGAGGGACCGAATGGTTTAAGTAATGTTCTATGCTGCAGCGGTGTAACGAAACGTGAGGGGGCCCCATACAAAGTACAATGAGGATAGTCAGTAGCTCTCATGCCAGTGGCCCATGTACAGTGCCAGAGGGGCCCCCGGGAGATTAGCCCCCCTCCCCTAGCTCTGCAAGGGCTGCGGGGTTAATGTTATATGCCACTGCTATGCTGCAGTTTCACAATTTTTTAGCTTTTCTTCCCCATGGCTATCTACGTCTTCCACAGGAGAAAAATGTAAGAGTCATTAAAAGTTTCTATGTTCTCTTCCTAGAGGTATTCCATGGAGCAGCATTGGAAGAGAATTACAGTAATCCATGTAATCGCTGTATGTCTCATAGGCAGAGGCTTCCTCTCTTGGATACACCATTACCCCAAGGGGTTATTTATGTAGTTTGTTTTCATTATATTGAACTCTTTGGCTGTGGGGTCCTGCGCACTACCTCCCCAGTGCGGACAATGTGAATATCATGCCCTCCACCGAAAGGGAGGAAAACCCTCTGGTGCTTTTGTTCATCTCTGTGAGGTCACGCTAATATGGCGGCCGACTAAACACAGCAAGTGGCAAGGCAGCTGCAGCCTCCGTTCATCAGTCATCTTTTTCACCAATGGGAGGACTCTTGGGACTTTTCAATATCATGCAGTGAGTGCTGACTTCAATGCAAATTACCCGCATTGAAAAAGGCAATGCACCGAAACGTGTCTGCTGAGAAAAAATATCACAAAAATCCCCCTTGAGTGCTCCTTGCTGTCTTGCTTTTGGATATATATCTATATATAGGCTTTATACTTACCTGTGAAATGCTCACATATTTGCTGTAAAGGCATGCGTGGTAATAGCATAGTCCTGGCAAACGTTTGCGTGGTAAAGGCATATGCGTTGTGAGGCACGCCCTGTCTCGTAAGTAACTTGGTGTATTGTTTAATAAGGTTATCAGTCTACATGAGGCACACTCCTCCCTGGATTTCCTAGTTTGGCAACTAGGCTTATTTCTCAATCTTGCATGGTGGCTGTCAGCATCCATGTCTGTGTAAAGGAATTAAGGAGTTCTGTTATTCATTTTCTCACTTGCAGTACAAATATCTAATAGGATGTTAGAGGTTTGCCATCTGGGCTAGGGCTAGGAGCCTTGCTTGTATGTATGATTTGTAATGCTCTTTTAATTTCCATAATTGTGTATTGCGCTTTAAAATGAACTTGGAACACTGATTATTTGTCAATTCCCAGACTGCACAAGAAAACATTGGGATCCGAACTTTAACTATAATGGCTTGCTGCTGCATGTGTAGCTAATGGATTTTCCAACTTGTTTCCCCTCCATATAAATTCTGGCTTGTATGTAGTATGGTGGTCTCTGCCCCATCTATCGTGTGTAGTCCCAAGTGATCTCTGACAATTGCCAGCTGTCCTTTAGATTTTTGTTTGCATCTCTTTATTTGCTGCTTCTAGTTATTTTATTTCTTCTGTGAGTTTGTCACCCAGTTGTCTCCTTTCCTTCACTCTACCAGTTGCCCATTACGACTCCCTTACTGTTGCTTTAAAAGCATCCCAGAATGTGGCTAGCGAGTTCCCCTGCTAATTATTGCCTTTGAATATTCCAAGATCTCCTTTGCCATTTCTTTTTGAGAACTGAGTCTCTGAACTTGTGTATTTCCATCTTCCATTGCTTTCCCAATTTGTATCTTTCCCTCCCCTCTGTCATCTTCACATGCATGTGGTCTGAGAAGGGGATGTTTGACATCCCCATATACACAGCTGAATCCATGAGTGGCAGGGATGCAAAAATGTAGGTGATACAGGAGAAGGTGAAGTGTACGTATGAGAAGAAAGCTAAATCCCTCTCTCCAGAGTTATAAAATATCCATAATTCTGCCAACCCTAAATCTGTCAATTTGTTTTTCAAGTTCTCAGTTGCTGTATTGGTGGATCCATTTACTTCCTAAGTATCCCACAACAGGTTGAAATCTCATCCCACCAAACAATACCCTTCCACGTTTTTAAATAGGGTTTCTATTGGGCAGTATTGAGTATGTCTATATTGATAAAGGTGTAAGATTAGTTGTGCCATGTGAGTTGAAGGATAATATATTGCCCCTCCTTGCCTGTTTTAATCTCCACCCCTTCTATGCAAACCTGTGCTTTGTTAATGATCATCACCCCCATTGCCTATGTATTAGCTAATACCTAGAATTGATGTGGGTACAGTTTTGCCTCATTCTGAATTGGTCGCTTTGTATTAGATGGGTCTCCTGGAGAAAGACCAGATCTGGATAATGGTTTTTATATGCTTCCACGCTATATACCTCTTATTTGCTTTTAGGTCCGCCTCTTAAACCCTTCATCCAGAGCCATCCCAATCTTCATTCTGCCTGGTGTCTTCTTTACCCAGTTCTAGGATGCTGTTCATCTTGGGGAGTAAACAAATCGGACGTTGATAACACTTCCAATTGAAGATTAGAAGATGATGCAGAAGGGGTGGTCCTAATGGTTACGGACCTATTGTTTCGTGCTACTTGAGGAAAGTTCTTCTTTTTGCAGAGTCCTATTGGGAGGATGTCTTGGTGCAATTGCAGTTTTTGTCTGTTGTAGATGTTCTGTCTCTCTCCATATTTTGGCAAATCTTTGGCTGCTCCCCCACATTGTATGTTGCTTCTCTGCTTGTCACTTGTCCGTTGTCATAGTGTGTCTGGCCTACTGTAGCATCCTCATTGTCTCTCTTCTCTGAGGGAGGGCTGGTACCCCACTCCATGTGTCATTCACCACTAGTTCCTCTTCGCATCTCTGTTTTAGGGTGTCAGCGCTCAGGTTGACCACGGCTGAAGGTTTACACTATATATGGCTTCACCACCTCCTGCTAGCTGAAGCAGGGCTAGTAACCATCCACTTCTTTTCCTTGCCCCCTGGGCTGCTCCTGCCTTTAATTTTGAGTCCTTTTCATGCCCCCATCTTTGAGGGGACTGGGCTTCTTACCAACCTTCGCTGCACTCATACTGGGTTCTAAGGCAGGCTTCTGTGGCCTAAACTGCAGGGTTTCGGATCACTGCTTCCTGGTTGCCCGTCCTCCTCACGACTCTCACTCTGGCCTTAAGGGGATAAAAGCTGCTTTGGGATGTCCTGGTGTGTTTGGCCACCCATTTTTAAAGGTGTAGCTCACTTTCCTATGGGGCCATTCCCATCTTGTACTTTGTGTTCCTGTGACACAAAATGGCACCAACCAATGTGTTTGCTTAACAGGAGTCAGCTTGTCTCTTCTCTCCCTCTCACCAGCAAATGAGGGGGGTTCTCCCTCCTGTTACTGATGCTGCTGTGTGTCTGTGTTTCCCTCTGCACTGCTCATGCTTGACGTTTTCACCTAGGGATTGCACCAAGATGGAGCCTGCCACTTATACCAGCCAAGGGATGGGCTTCCTCATTCTTCGCCAGTTTTCCACATATTTATGTGACTAAACCTTTGGTCAGTTCCAGAAAAGGGCTAAAGTCATACCTCTATCGTTCCTACACTTCCACTGATTGAAATGTCTCCTCACAGTGGGTGAACCGAACACTTCATAGTAACAAAACTGTAACTGTGTGAAGACCTCATTAACACTGCATTGACTACACACCGCCAACGTTTTGGCTGGTTCCTGTTGAAGGGGATAGTCTAGCCCATACAAGTTGGGCACTATTTTTAACAGAAGATGTGTGGAATGCTGGGTGGTAGAAATGTTATCAATCCACACAGAATATGGAATTCTCCCTCTCAGAAATTAGAGGAAAAACATAATTTTTGCCAAAGTTTGACTTTTGCAATGCAAACTGGGTAAGAAAACGTAGTGGGATCCATGCAAGACGCTCCACCATGGACTCCCCTGCACGTCTAGTTTTCATAAATGTCTGGTGACTGTAGATTTCCCAGGGTGCCAACTGAGTCTGAGCCAAAATACCATAGCTACCACATTGCTAACATGGGTGACTTTGAATGGAAAAATCTTGTTGTTTCAATGTTGCATTCTAGAGCCTTTCCTGTTGCAGGCAACAGGCCCTTCCATACAATGTTGTAGTTCATTGCAGATTTCTGAACTTAAGTTTACGGAAATGTGAGGAAAATCTGTGATTTCAGCCAAAGTTTGATGTTTACAGGGCATTATGGGTTAGAAAACACAGTGGAATGCAAGTAAGTCACACTACCTTGGGCTCTCTTGGCTATCTAGGTTTCAGATGAGCAAGAGATCTGTGATTAAAGTTTAATGTTTACAGGGAAGTCTGGATAAGGAAATTTAGTTACATTGATGCAGGTCGTGCTACTCTGGACTGCACTGGGTGCCTCATTTTCAGAAATTGGTGGGTTTTGTAGGTCTCCATTAGTGGCGGCCAAGTAGGGTCAAATATCGAAGCTACTAACATTGCCAAAGTTAGCACATTTCAATGGGAAAAATGGTATGCTTTCTTGTTTTGTTTCTGGGCCTTTCCCATCTCAGGTGATAGATAGAAATACCAATAAATAACATTTGTTATTTTTAATTGAATTTCTCTCCATTTGTGGCATTTGTAAAAAGTGGGGCGTGGTTGCAAGTTGGTGACCCCCAGAATAGGAGTCATTTTAGTGCCACAGAGTGTATATATCAATGGAATAATGATGACATTTTAAACTGTCATTCTGTGATTATTATAGGAGAAAAAAAGTTTCAACGTTTTTTAGATAAAACAGGCTGAATGAAGTATGTGTTTTAGGTAATAAATATGGATGGACATTTGATAATGGTAGTGTTTGAATATTCAAATATAGGTGCCAATGATAAATATTTATATAAGAGAGATATATTTATGATCTTGAAGAAGGTGGATAAAATCTGTGGGATGCCACCAAAAGGCATTGACGCACTATGAGGCTAAATTTGTGGAACATACCGGCACTGTAGATGAGAATTTTGTACTAATCATGTGCCTGTATTGATTATTTGCACAAATTAGCAGGTGAATTATTGACAATGTGCATTGTCTTATGTGTTCGTGTTCTCCCTTCTTTATTTGTGATGTGGATTTTTAATTATGATGAATTAGTTTAATCATGTTTTAGGAACATGTTCTTATCACTTTTACCTTTCTTATGAATTGCACTTTATATATATGAATTACTGGATTATAATTGATGTATCTAGATCTTTTGTGGCAAAAATATCATTATATAAAATAGCTGATACTGTTAACAAGTCTGTGGCGCTATATTTGACTCTGGGGGTTGTGTGAATGAGATGTGAGTGAACTTGAGACTGTATTTTATTTGAAATTTTGATGAAAGTTACCCATGGTGAGGTTGGACACCAAAGGGAATACTTTTTCACGTTACAGTCCCAATTGTAAGCCAGTGCTCAAGAAAGAAGAGATTTTGCAAAATGCACTCTGAATGACATTATATTATATGAAAACCCAAATTCAGAGCTGTAGAGAAATAACCATTATTCTTAGCCTCATTAACTCATGCTCAATGTAATTCATTAGATTTTACCACATGAATTGATGCACAGTGAGTGCAAAATAAAAAATCATTATAGGTTGCAGATAAGCTGATGGCTCTGTGTTGAGCGCGTTTTTGGACAACAACTATATTGAGACCAGAAAAGTCTCACGGACATAACAGCGTGTTACTGTTATAGATCAGTGAAATATTACTGATGATATTTCAACAATTGCCATGAGCCGACTACAAAAATCAAACCTGCTGAATTTTGAATTTTGTCTTCTTTTAAGAAATGGATAGCTTTCAATGTTCTCCCATAGGTTTCACACCTGTTTCCTCCACAAAATGCAAGCAGGTCGAAACCACAAATATTTTAAAAACGAACTGCCACTAACAGAATTGCATGAACTGTGGTAAGAACATGTGTTTTTATAACTGTGTCTGTTGACTCAGAGGTAGAAAGAAATATATGCCACCACCCAAACATTGCCACCATAGGCTTGCAATACAAATGTTAAATGAAAATAAATAAGAGACGTGCCATGTCGCTTTTTCACTAGTGATTATTTTCAACATTAGCCTTGCAGCTGCTCGATCCATTTCTTTCGCATTACTGTTTGTGACAGAGACAAGAATAAATGCAAAGTTAACCAAACACTCCTATTACATGCTGCTACAATGTTCTAATGTAAATTAAATCTCCATCTAACTTGGCAGCCAAAATGTAAGCAAAATAGAATGTAATGGCAAAATGGAAAATAAAATTTCAAAAACACACTTGGAAACAGCTTTGTCAACTCTGTAGTTCAGGCATTGCTTCACTGAAAAGTTTTATAATGAAAGCTCGTATGTTCTCTCCCTCAGCTTTCTCTGGAATTCCCAGGATGCGAAGATTATTGCGTCGTTGCCTATTTTCGAACTCCTCGAGCTTCCATTTAATGTCCACCAGTTCAGTTTCCTGTGATTTAATTTTCTCACAATTTTCAGAAGAATCTTTTTCTGCTGCCATGACCCTTTGTTCCATCTCGGTTACCCGCTCTCCAATCCTTGTGCATGTCTTAGATAATCTCTTTACAACCCCTTGCATTTTACTCATGGCTATGCGAGATCTTTTGCTATCCTGTGCAGTTTCTTCTCTGTGAGCTGCTATAGCCTGGAGGATGGTCTCTAGTGCAGAGGGGGTTACCTCTGAGCCCCCTGGGATGTCTGAAGAAGACGCCTGATTATATTCAAGTTGGCCTGCTGTTACTTTTTTAACATAGACTTTGTGGTACCTTTGGATTTAGTTTTCACCGTGTTAGAAATCTGTCTCCCCTCATCATAATTGTCTTCTGAAGAATATATCTCTATTTCTGATTCATGTTCAAAAGATTCAGAGCTCTCAGACCATTCTCCTAAATTGTCAACATCAACCTCTTCAGTGTCATCGGAAAAAGAATAGAACTCAGTAAGGTCTTTTTCTCCCTCTTGTGGCTGTCCTGGTTGTCCTGATTGTGTAGGCAGTTGTAAAGTGATATTTGACATCGAAGCGTTGGTTTCTTTATTTACTATGGTTTGGTTAGAAATTGCTTGTTGAAGTAATTTAGGTGCGTTAGATATCTCCTCCGCAGTATTAGTTGCAGTTGTAGTTGTTTTATCTAGTATCGGAGTTGTCACTATTACATTAGGAATAATCCGGTTATCATTTATTGAGGGTGGAAGCTCTTCAGGCACAGAGTTAGTTTGTTCCTTTTGCATTCCTAAAATATTGCCCCCAGGTCCCGAGAATGACGTTGTTCGGTCAGTCCCAGCCTGTTTTTCTTCATCCAGCATTATTATTTTTGGTTGATCTGATGAGTTAATATTTAAGTTGATATTTGAGACCTCATCGGTTAGACTGTTATTTGTATTAGAAATTTCCACATTTTGAGTGTTAATAATTGCTATACTCTCGGGGTTTTCGGGATTAATACTGGTACTAGATGTTCCCACCTCTGGGTCAGAAGCGGCATTCTGTAGTCCATCAGTTGCAAGACTCTGATCCCCATTCAATACTGAAGCAGATGCAGTCTCAGTTTCAAGATTAGTCTCTAGTTGTGGAGTATTCTGATTCGGGGATTTTCTAAACATTAGCTCGTGCACAGTTCTCCCTCCTACACTATTTATTCTTCTACGGGTCGCTAAAATTTCCTGTCTTGAGGACTCTGAAGGAGAGCCCATAGCTTGTTTTTTAGATTTCCCCATCTTTACCTGTAGCTGGTCTTCATCATCGATCAGTCCTTCTCTCTGTTGTCTCTCTGCCTCCTTTCGTAGCACCCTCGCTGCTTTTGCAATTCTGGCTCTGGTGGCTGCAGCTGAGGCGCTTTTTGGTGGCATCGCTGTATCCTTCTCCCCTGACGTTTTACACTGTGAAACCTTCCCCAAACGCCGAGCAGAGCCGTGTAGAGAGGAGCTGGCGTTCTGCCACGTTGAATTTTGAGGCTGACTCGGCTTCCGTAGGACTGCTGCTGTCTGTGTACACCCTGTCTCCCTGGAAACGCCACCGCGTAGAGGAGCCGGGTTCCACCAGAAGGTAAGTGTATCCAATATCTCACAGCGTTTTAGGGTTTTTAGGACATTGTAGCAGTATCTCATTATTTAATATGTTACAGCAAAAACCTGCAACTGTATCTCCCTTTCAGTCTTAGTGTAAAAAGTGAGCGGCAATAGTCGGCGCTTTCCTTTTAACGGTGTCGGGAACTTTCCCGCTGGAACTTGCAACTGTATCACGCTTTGTATTTCAAACATGACAATTTCATTCTCAGTAAGCGGCTCTTTGTTCTCCCAATGCCGAGAGCTTTTCCAGCAGAAAACCTGCAACTGTATCGCGCTCACCTTCCAGACGCTCAAATCGTGTCAATTACGGCTCATCAGCGATCGGTATTTTGTTTTCCGTGACTCCAGTTTTATTCCGCTATCCTCAACCAGGATATCAGCGTCTTTTCCGCCTCTCTGCTTATCATATATTTCCACTCTCTTCAAGCCTTCAAGCCTCCTCTCTACAATCTTTTCGAGCTTGTGTAGAATCCATTACTAAGCGGTTTCAGTAGATCATCAGCATCAGTAACGGAGCTCAGTAGAGTGCTGCAATCGGCCTAGCTTCTAGGCCGCCATCTTGCCTCCGTCTCTAGGCCGCCATCTTGCCTCCGTCTCTAGGCCGCCATCTTGCCTCCGTTCTAGGCCGCCATCTTGCCTCCGTCTCTAGGCCGCCATCTTGCCTCCGTCTCTAGGCCGCCATCTTGCCTCCGTCTCTAGGCCGCCATCTTGCCTCCGTCTCTAGGCCGCCATCTTGCCTCCGTCTCTAGGCCGCCATCTTGCCTCCGTCTGACAGAGTTGGAACTGGGAAGTCGAAATCCAAAGGGTACATCGCTTCCCTTTTAATCTGCCAGTAAAACCAGGACCGTACCCTAGAGCTGTTCTAGTGTATTTTGGTAATTTTTTACTTAGGCAAGCAATAGCAGATAAAGCGAGACCAGATCGGAAGATAGCTTGTAATGGTTTTTCTTTCTTTGTGAGACCTGATTTTTGTCACGCAACGGTCGAAAGGCGTTGGAGACTACGAATGCTTATCAAATCGTTTCAAGAGAAAGGCGCTCAGGCCTACTTGAACAATCCCGCGACTCTTAAGATTGTCCACCACGGACAGACTAAGTTCTTCCAGTCAGAGATAAAGGCAAAAGCATACTTAGATGAAATTTCGTAGAATCTAAGTCACTTAGGTTATACTTAATAATCCACGGGGAGAAATGTCTCCTTCTTTATGCCTCTGACATTATGTTTGACAGGGAAATTAAAGATGCTTTTGCTTCTATTTTTGGGAAGATAGTATATAAAAATAGGAAAGGTCTAATCAAAGGATATATGATATATGTTGTATATAAGGGCTTTCTTTGAGATATACCTAAATGTGTTGTAGAATCCTTGCAAGAATGTTTGCTCTTTTTTTTCCTTTTTTTTTGGCTATATTGGTAGCTCAGTAGAAGTGCAGCAACTTCATCACACAGACTCTGGTGAGTCTGGAAGCCTCTGCAAGAAGGGAGGAAGCGGAGAAGGGGTGGGCAAGAGGGAGGGGCGACGCAGGGGGAGGGGGGAAGGGAAGGGGAAAATGGGAGAAAAAGGGGGGGAAAAAAAAAAATCAGGCATATTAGCAGGAACAGAGATAAGTTTGGGAAACATAAAGCAGGGTATGTATACGGAATATCTTTTGAGCAACATTAATCGACAAAACTACCATATTAATAATGGGTAAGTTTAATATACAAACCTGGAATATAGGAGGATTACTGACTAGAGATAAAAGAGCACGACTTGAAGAATTATTGAAACTATATCCCGTAGACATTTTATGCTTACAGGAAACCCATATTCCATGGAGTAAAAGAGCTTTATTAAGACTGAGGGGGTACCATCTGATAGCAGCCTCAACTCAAACGACAAATATAAGGGGGGTTGCAATACTGGCCAAGAGTTGTTATGGACAAGGAATACGCTGTGCATCAGATCCATATGGAAGATGGGCAATAGCCAAATTAGCTAACGGAATTACGATATGCACTGTTTATGGATCCAATCAGGATGATCCTATAACTTTTGAAAAATTGGAAACAGAATTAGCCATTTGGCAAGGTCCATTGATTTTTTGCGGCGATCCTTAACACCACCCTTATCACCGCAGGTAATTGGACTGAAATATATTGGTCGGAAACCAAAGGTTTATCAGGCTATTAGTAACTTAATTTGTAGCCTAGGGCTAACCGATATTTGGATACAAAATAACCCTGCAGACTCTGGCTACACGTATTATTCACACCCCCATCAAAAATATGTACGGTTAGACTATATCTTTATATCTAAAGATTTAACTTCTTCTGCGCAAATAAAGAAACTTCCGAAAACACTATCAGATCACAATCCCTTACTATTATCAATTGATTATCAAACTAAATATAACCAAAGAACTACATGGTCTTTCGATAGGAAACTATTATGCAATAGAGAATATATTGACTTTATTAAAGCCTGGACAGAAGAATTTTTTAGTATGAATCGATTTAGTGCTTCAAGGAATATTGTTTGGGATACGTATAAAGCTGCTCTAAGAGGGGAAACTATTAAGTATCAAACTAAAATTAGGAATGGGGGAAAAACAGGAATTTGGAGTGAAAATAACTTCTCTAGCTAAAGCCGAAGAAGAGCATACCAGTAAAATTAGGCAAAAACAAGATACAAGCCAGGCGATGATGCAGATAGCAATATTAAAGTCAGAATTAAATTCTAAATTAAGTCAGAAGGCTGCTGAGACATATCAATCGCATAGGAAACAAGTTTACGAAAGCGGAGAGAAAGTGGGCAGGCAGCTGGCACTAAGTACACGGCAGAAAATTGCAAAGAGGGACATAGCTACTATAACGGAAAATGGGCAGACATTTACTCATGCAGCTGGAATTAATGCCCAGTTTCAAGGGTACTACCAGAAATTATATACAGAGGACATTAACAGATCTGAGGAAGAAACAGAAACTTTCATAAATAATTTTCTTAGTAATTTCGAGGCTATGGAAACTTTGGATACCGATACTAAGGAAGACCTCGAAAAAGAAATAACAATCGCAGAAGTTAGGATTGCACTATCATTATTAGCTACTGGCAAAGCAGCAGGTCCAGACAAAATACCGATTGAGCTATTTAAGATACTTAGCCATCAGTTAATACCGATACTACATGATTTATTTCTGGGAATACAACATAATGGGGTACCTCCAACTTCGTGGGAGGAAGCTAACATAATCGTCTTTCCAAAAAAGGGAAAATCCCCAGAGCTTCTTACATCATATCGTCCTATATCTCTTATTAATTCGGATTCCAAATTATATGCAAAGGTTTTAGCACTTAGACTCAGTGGGGTCATAGAACAACTCGCCTCCCCATGGCAACACGGTTTTATCCCTGGAAAGGGAACTACCGAACACATCCGTAGGGCAATTGCTTTATTTGATACCATGACAGCTAAAGGGGAGCGAATGTCTATGATTTTACTGGATGCTGAGAAAGCTTTCGATCGTGTCACCTGGAAATTTCTATGGGGAGTTATGGCACGCAATAATTTTGGCCCCAAATTTATTAACTCAATAAAATCAATGTATCACCGCCCCAAAGCGAAAGTCCTCGCAGCCGGATTATTTTCTGAATATATCAATATAACAAGAGGTACTAGACAAGGCTGTCCATGCTCACCCTTGTTATTTGCCTTATATATTAATCCGCTTATTTTGAAATTATTAGAGAACACTGTTATTAAACCAATTGTTAGTCATCAGTTTGAAACGAAAGTACTGGCATACGCTGATGATATCGCGATAGTCACACCCGATCCTACAGAAGCTATACATGAAATAGAGGCTATTACGTCGGAATTTGGGACGTACTCTGGATACTCCCTTAACAAAGGAAAGACGATTATAATAAGCACACCCGACACAGTTTGTACTGATCCACGAAGAGTTGAAAAATCTACTTATCTGGGCATAGAACTCTGTGCAAACACTAAAACAATCTCACAAATTAATTTTGATCCGCTCCTGAAAAAAATTGAGAACGATTTTAAAAGGGTCAATAGCCTTCATCTGTCTATTATAGGTAGAGTTAATTATGTTAAAATGAACACACTACCTAGATGTCTCTACTTATTTAGAGCAATACCGTTAGCCATTAAAAATGAGACTTTAATAGCAATTAACTCACTTATATCTAAGTTTGTGTGGCAGAATGGAAAAATTAGGAGATCTATTGAATTATTGTCTCTTCCAATTGAGAAAGGCGGCCTTACTATGCCTAATATGGAACTATATTATTGGGCAGCACAACTAAAACAGCTTATGCCGTTGCTTAGAGGTTGTAGCGAATGGGATATAGAGGGTTATGTTGAAATACCGTCCATATATGAACTTGTAGTCGGGCAGGAAGCAAAAGGCTTATTATTGCGAAAAACTGAGACAAGAAACTACAAATCTTTTAAAGGTGAAATTATGATCAGCGCTTGGAAAATTTGGAGTAAAATTGTCAAATACAGCAAAATTGAGAAAATTAATCGTTATACACCACTTCTTTACTCTAACTCTGTTCAAGTGCAGGACTCAGACGCCTTCTTAAGACAATGGGCTAAGATAGGAATTAAGACAATTGGTGATTTTCTAATAAAAGATTACGACACAACTTTTCAAGATTTAAAACGTAAATATAATTTACCGAATGGAGATTTTTTAAAGTTTGCACAAATATTTGCCACACTAAAAGCTAAGGAATCATTAATTTGCCTACATAAATATGAAATTATGGATGTAATTGCTAGGACAAATACTAGAATTGGAACAGTATATAATATTCTTTTAAATATGAAGAAAGATGATTTTGATAAAACAGAAAAAAAATGGTGCTTAAAATTGAATAACCCAAACATGGATTTAGACCAGGTGTTAGATATGAGTCAAAAGTTATTGATGGCTAGTAATCTTAAGGCACAACTGTACAAAACTATCTTTGACCTTTACTTTACTCCTGCTAAACTATTTACATGGGGTAAACGAGAGAATGATTTATGCCCGAGATGCACTCAAGGGCCGGCAACTCTTATCCATATGTTTTATACTTGTCCTAGCTTGTCATTAGTTAAAACCATGATAAACTCCTTTTGGGAGGAAATCTTTGGACACACTATACCAGAATCGGAAACCTTATTTCTCTTTGGTTATGACCTTACCTTAAAGCTGGGAAAATCTGAAGAAAGATTAGTTTTTATTGGTATGGCTGTATTCAGGATACTTCTATCTGCGAGATGGAAAGATGCAGAGCCTCCAAGTTTTCAGATGTGGCTAGCACGCTTTTTGGCAGCTTACAGATATGAATCTGCAATATTTAAAACAAGAGGGATACGATCTAAAGCACGAGGAGATGCGCTTTGGTGCCCAATAACTGAATGGAAGGATCGCATTCTCCCTAGTGGTATTGGGTGATTTTTGATCATATCTATAATTGATTTAAATTGAGTTTATACTGTTGTATAATCTATTATTTATAATTAACCAAATTGCCATTTATGTTGATTTTATATATGTATGTATCACAAACCCTGCGATTCATTTACTTATAATAATGTATTATCTGAGCTAACTTGAATTGATGTATTGTTGTAATGATGTCCTACTTATTATGCCTGAATAATAAACATTAAAAAAAAAAAAAAAAAAAAAAGATATTCAGTAGTACAATCTATAAAGATGGATACACAATGGAATTTACAAACAAATTTCTCTATAATGGTGCTCACTATCTCCCTTTTGACAAGACAGGCCAGATTTCCAGCCTGAGCACTTGGAATAAATAAGGAAAACATACTGCAAAGGAATCTACTACAGGCCGGATCATAGGAAACAACTCCAACATCACAAAAATCTAATAAAGGAACTGATATTGCAATGGTTAAAAAAAAAAAAAAAAAAAAAAAAGGAAACAGCTTTGTCAATGAAGAGTAATAGCAATTTTAGGAGGGTGTGAACAATGTGCACAGGCTTTGCGCGTGCACTCAAAGCGAAGGGAGCCAATAGGTAAAGTAGGCTGACCCCGTGGTATGGTGGACAAAGGCGAAATGTGAATGACAGTTTAACCAACCAGTGGATGAAGGCTGCTGCTGGCAAGATAGCTAAAGCTGCCTCAAAGGCCAGACATAAAAGAAAGAGCTCAGCACTTAGGGGGAAGTCTCAGCACTTAGAGGTTAAATAAATAACTGAAAATGCTATCGGCAGCTCGCATTCTTTCTTCTCCGTGTGACATACTGGAGTTGATAATCTCTTTAAATTTCCTAACTGACGTGCTGCGCAGCTGAGTTTATTAAATTCTGTCGGCCTGACGCAGATTCTATCGCGTCATTGCGCAGTTGGAGCCCACAATGGGCCGGTTACGTAAAGAAAAGGAAACGTGTGCTGCCTGCAAGGCTAGTAAAAGGATTTCCATGCATATTTGATGCAGGTGCTACGGTGAGCGCCTTAGTGTACATGGGGGGACCCAGGGAGAGCCAGGCGCGAGCTGGTCTTTCCCTGGGTGCGTTTGCGCGAGGGATCTGGGCGCAGGTGGGGGTGATTAGGGGAGGGCATAAAGGGAAGGCAGGCGGCTGATTGGGAAGTGCGTAGCGAGGCAGGGGAAGGGAGGTTTCCTTTTTGCTCCTTTGCTGGCGTCGCGTTACCTTAGTGGGGACATGGAGGAGGCGGCGGAGGTCCGACGGGCTGTCCAGACCCTGTGTGCGGCGGGACGAGAGGACCTGCTGCGGCCGGGAGTGCCGGCGGAGGCGTGGGTAGGGTTGGCCCGCCCCCCACCTCGCAAGGCTTCGCTGGGCGTGTCGCGGGCAGTGACTGCTTGTCAGTCACCCGGCCCGGAGGAAGACGAGGACGAAGACGGAGACGCTGCCATGCCGGCGGCGCAGCCCATGCCGGCCCTGGCCCCCGCAGTGTTGGAGCCCCCGCCGGCTGACCCGGGCGCCCACCAGCAGGTATGTCTTGTGCCTCTGCAGTGTGCTGGCTTGCGTGGGGCGCCCGGGGGGAGGCGGGGGCGCTCCGTGGGCCGGCAAACTCAGCGCTTGGGCGGGGCCCCCCCGGGGAAGGCTAGGAAGCCTTCGGTGGGGCCTGGTAACCGACGGGGGAGGAGTCTCGAGCCTAGGAGCCTCCCCCGGGTCCATGCTCAGGCTGAGGTGTTCGGGGGCCCTCCCACCCCGGGTTCTGGGTTGCTTGAGGGGGCCTCACCCTGTTTATGGGTAAATGGCCAATGCTATTTGCTGTCCCCTGCGCCTGCTGGGTTGGGGCTGGCCCAACCCCCTTTTCCTGGTGGTGGGGCTTTAGGTTGCTCTGCTGTTGGGGCGCCCCATGCTGATCCGCCTGACAGTGCCCCCTCCCGGGGGGCTCCTGTGGCCTCCGGGGCTGTCCTGTTAAATGATGTGCTTCCCCCCCAACCCCTCTGTCCCCTGGGTCCACGACTCCCGGTCTTGCTGGCCCCCGCCCTGCCCCGCAGCAGTCTCAGGTGTCTGGTGGGATGGGTTCGGACCTTTGGGAGGCGTCCACTGCCCCCAGTCAGGTTTTGTACCCGGGTTCTCGAGAGATGCCCAGTGTTCCACAAGTTAGCTTGGCTTCCGGGTTAGGTGGTGCCCCTGGGTTTGCGTCGGTGGCTGGTTCATTGGGGACGGTTTCCCTTGGCTCCCTGGGGGGCGGCATTCTTGCAGGTTCTTCACAATCTGGCTTGAGCGGCCGCAGTTTTCATGTTGCGTCTCCAGCTGGGCGGCTGTTGGCCGGTTCTGCGGGCTCGGGAACTGTCCCTACGGCTGTTTCCAGTAGTGGGATCACGGGAGAGTCATCTGGAGCGGATCTCTCTTCTGCAGCGTTGCGCGCGCGGAGCTTTCATGACATTGACTGGCAGTTTTATGATGGGGGAATTGGTGATGGGGCGCTGCCAAGTGGCAGTGCAGAAGTTTCATTTTCTGGGGATGTTTTACATATGAATGTACAAGATGATGATTTGGAAGAAGGGGAATTGCGTGACAAGGAGGTTGGGCTTTTGGCAGCACGGGCCCAGAGGGGTGGGACGGGGCAACTCCCTGTTTCTCGTATTTTGCAGGATTCATGTGCGGGCCACGCAGCGGTACGTGAGACAGCAAGGAGTAGACCTTCTCGAGGGGCTCATGTTGATGTTCAGCAGAATTCGGCACACTTGCCAAGAGGTAAGGATGGTTGGTGGGCTGTGTGGCAACCAGGGGAGAGTCTCCCGGCTAAGCGTACCAGATCAATCGGTACGGGTGATGGGGTTGTTAATGAGCGAGTCGCTCTGGCACCGCGGCTTGAGCGGCCGGTGAGTCTGAATGTTTCTGATGTGCAAATTACAGGGGAAGTTTCTAAGGTTGGGGATGGGGTGGCTGTTCCCAAGCCAGTTACGGAGGATAGTATCCTGCCGAAGAAGTTGCCTTATTCTGGAGTGGGGATGCCTTTGGGGTCTCACTTGTCTGAAAAAACCAAAACTCGATTCTGGAATGGTGAATTTGTGGATGTTTTTCGGCTTCTCCATAGAGATGTACAAGCTAAGGAGGGGTCGAAAGAGGAGGAGTTGGAGTTGGCTCAGAGGCCTCGAGTTCCGAGGTCTATTGAGAACTGGACTTCGGCCTTTTTAATTTATGCCAGCGTGTATAGCCAGCGTCATCCGAGTAAGGCAGTGGACATGTTCAAATATGCTGACGTCATCCGTAAGGCACATGGTTATTTTGGGGGCTTTGCATGGTTGTCGTACGACGAGGAGTTCCGGGGTCGTATGAGTGTGTTCCCAGAGCGTTCCTGGGGTGAGGTCGATTCGGAGTTGTGGCTACAGTGGATGGTGTCTGCTCAACCGCCTGCTACGACCCACACGGCTAGCGGGCAGCCGGTGCATTATCGGCCCTTTCAGTTTCGCCCCGCTCTCCCTGGGGCGGGGGGTTGGGGCAGAATGCAGTCCTCCTCCTCTGGAGCGTGCTGGCATTTTAACAGGGGTTCGTGTAACCGGCCAGCATGCAGATATAAACATGAGTGTGCACAGTGCGGAGGTCGGCATGCTCTCACGCAGTGTTTTCCAGGACAGCGTTTTGGAGACCAGGGGAGGGGTTCAGGGGGCAGGGGACAATCTCAGCAATTTGTACATAAGGGCTCCTACTCCTATTAAGCAGGACGTTTTGGATTTGTGGTTGGAGGACTACCCTGACGTTGAGGCTGCTAAGACTTTGTCCTGGGGCTTCAGAGTTGGGTTCCGGATTGGGTACCAGGGTCCCCGGGTGGGCCGGTGGTCTGACAATCTGAAGTCTGCGAAGGAGTGCCCTCAGGTTGAGCAGAAGAAGCTGGATGCTGAGCTTGCAGCGGGTCGGATTGCTGGTCCTTTTCTGGGTTGCCCCCTCCCTGATTTGATCGTCTCCCCGCTGGGTGTGGTACCAAAAAAGGCAGTTGGGGAATTTCGCCTTATACACCATCTGTCTTGGCCTGAGGGTGCATCCATCAACGATTTCATTGACCCAGCTGACTCAACCGTGACATATGCTTCCGTGGATGACGCCTTGCGGCTCGTTCGCACGGCAGGAGTTGGAGCTTTGCTGGCAAAGAGTGACATTCAGTCAGCTTTCCGGCTCCTGCCCATTCATCCTTGGGATTTTGGTCTCCTGGGCATGCATTTTGGTGGCTGTTTTTATGTCGATAAAGTGTTACCCATGGGCTGCTCGGTCTCATGTTCCCTCTTTGAGACCTTCAGTACATTTCTGCAGTGGCGATTCACTTTTGTCAGCGGCCATGTTCTGGTCTGCCATTACCTTGATGACTTTCTTTTCATTGGTGAGGGTCATTCTGGGCAGTGTCAGTCGGCTTTGGCAATTTTTCAGGCTATGACTTTGGAATTGGGCGTCCCTTTGGCGCCGGATAAAACAGAAGGTCCTTGTACATCCCTGACTTTCCTAGGGATTGAAATTGATACTACGACTATGATGGCGCGATTGCCTGCTGCTAAAGTGCGGGAGATGTCTGATTTCCTCAGATGGGTGTTGGGTGAACGCAAATTAGAACTGCGTAAAGTCCAGAAGCTTTTGGGGTACCTCAATTTTGCTTGTCGGGTTGTACGGGCGGGTCGGACGTTTTGTCGACGTCTGGGCCTCTCGATGTCCGGCGCCAGCCTGCCTCATCATCGGGTGCGCATTACAACTGCTGTCCGTGCTGATTTGAATATCTGGTTGAGTTTCCTGCAAGATTTCAATGGAGTGTCCTTGTTTTTTGCGCATGAGGACATTGTGTGGCAGGTGCAGCTTTTCACGGATGCATCGGGAGCTCACTGCTTCGGCATTTTTTGGGAAGGTCGTTGGTGCGCGGCTGGCTGGCCAAAGCATTGGAAGGATCAGGGTCGCAGCATTGCGTTTTTGGAACTCTTCCCGTTGTTGGTTGCTCTGTTTATCTGGGGAAAGGAATTTCAGAATCGCTCCGTATTGTTCCATGTGGACAACATGGCAGTAGTGGACTTGGTTAATAGACAGAGGGCCCGCGATTTGCGTGTCTTGAGGCTCCTGCGCGCCTTCATGTTGCGGTGTCTACAACTGAATATTGTCTTTTTGGCTAGGCATGTTCCTGGGGCCACTAATTGCATCGCTGATTCTTTATCTCGCTTTCAGTGGTCCGAATTCCGCAAATTGGCTCCTGGGGCGGACCTGGAACCGACGGCGATCCCACAGTACGTATGGGACTTGGGGGATTGAGGGTACACCAGTTGGTTGAACATTCAGTGGCTGTCTCTACACGGCGGAGTTATTTGAAGGCCTGGCATGAGTTTTTGCAGTTTGGTGAGGAGATGGGGTGTACGGTCCGGGCTGGGTTATCTGATGAACAATTCTTATTGCAGTTTGTTTTGCATTTAGCGGACAGAGGCCTCTCTCACACGACCATTTCGGGCAAGTTAGCCGGGGTGTCTTTTTATGGTCAGCTTTGGTGGGGGAGGGATCCTGTTGGGGGGGTGTTGGTTCGTAAGGTTCTAAAAGGGTTGGGTAGGCTCCAAGCCGGTGGTCAAAAGCTACGGCAGCCGGTGACCTTTGATTTGCTTCAGCTGCTTTTATCGCAGTTGGAGGTGTGCTGCTATGATGCTTTTGAGTGCCACAAATTTCGTTTGTGTTTTGTGTGGTTATTCTTTGGTGCATTCCGGGCCTCTGAACTTCTGGGTTTGAGGGGTAGAGTGGGTATGACCAGTAGCGAGGTGGTGGTGGAGCATGACAGGGTGCGTTTGTGGCTGAGGATGTCCAAAACGGATCAGATGGGGAGGGGTAAGTGGGTGTTTCTGGGTAGGAGTGGTGTGTCTGCTTGCTGCCCTGTGGGGGAATGGGAGGTTTTTGTGTCTTCTCCTCATTTTGCTCTGGGGGCAATTTTTTGTCATGCTGATGGCAGCCCCATCCTTGTTTCTCAGTTGTTAGCTGTCCTCCGCAAGGTGTTGTTGGCCCTGGGGAGGGATCCTTCTCAGTTCGGCACTCATTCCTTCAGGATTGGGGCGGCGACAGAGGCCGCCAGGTTGGGGTGGGATTGGTCTCAGATTCGTCGCATTGGGCGCTGGCGCTCTAGATGTTGTGAGAAGTATGTGAGAAAGTAGTCCTCCTTTGCTTTGCCTAACATTTCTTTTTCTCCTAGGTCCTTGGCCCTCAGTCGCTGGATGCAAAAGGAGGGTGTGGATCCTGGGGCACTCTTTTGTTAAACGGGCCGCTGTGGCCGCTGCACGTCAGCTTTGTGGGAGATCTCTTGGTTTAAGCAGTCTGACGCACGAAGTCTCCTGGCATGGCACAGGGGGCATGCGCTGGGGCGGTCTCTTTCCCGCCTTGGCTTCTCTAATTTCAAAGGGTTTGGGGGGCCCTCCGGATCTACTGGTGTTGCATCTTGGGGAAAACGACTTAGTTTCTCTCTCTGGTTTGACTCTGTTAAAGTTAATGAAACAAGATCTAGAAGTCATCAAGACCACATGGGTGAGCACCATGGGGATATGGACTGAGTTCGTTCCTCGATTACAATGGAATGGGGCGAGGAGCTATTCAGCCGTGGAGAAGGCAAGACGCAAAGTGAATAGAACAATGAGACTCTTTTGTAATCATTTATGTATATACAATTTGGCTCATCATCATTTGAAAGTTTCAGAGACTCATTTATTCTGTGAGGACGGGGTCCATCTGTCTACTTTAGGCATTTCTTTTTACCTTCTGGAGCTCAGAGATTTGATTGCTAAAGTTCTTCAGGTGCAGTTATGGTGTGCTCCTTCCCTTCCTCCTTTGGGTGGGGCAGGAAAACGCTAAAGGTTTTCCTGGGTGGCGGTTTTTGCTAGTGGGGTGGGCAGCCTGGAGCGGGTTGGCCATCCTGAAGGGTAGCTCGTTGGGTAATCCTGGGGGTATTAGGCAAGAGTTAGTTTCGGGTTCTGTTAGGTAGGGAGTTTAGGCATACTGTGTAGATTGAAATGTCATGAAATAAATAAATAATGAATGTGTTCAAGAAATGTATTATGCACCTGTCTTAAATTAAAGTGGCCTTTCTTGCTCCTTGAAGAAGTGTGGACAGTGATTTCTTGCGCGAGGGGGGACCCAGGGAGAGCCAGGCGCGAGCTGGTCTTTCCCTGGGTGCGTTCGCATGAGGGATCTGGGAGCAGGTGGGGGTGATTAGGGGAGGGCATAAAGGGAGGGCAGGCGGCTGATTGGGAAGTGCGTAGCGAGGCAGGGGAAGGGAGGTTTCCGTTTTGCCCCACCCACCCTCCCTGTATTCCTTTAGTTAGGCTTTACTTGTGGTGCTCTAGGCGCTGCTCTGGTCTTCTGGCTTTGCCACTGTTAAGACAGGTGTCTCTGTTCTTGTAGGAGGCGGTTTTTGCTAGTGGGGTGGGCAGCCTGGAGCGGGTTGGCCATCCTGAAGGGTAGCTCGTTGGGTAATCCTGGGGGTATTAGGCAAGAGTTAGTTTCGGGTTCTGTTAGGTAGGGAGTTTAGGCATACTGTGTAGATTGAAATGTCATGAAATAAATAAATAATGAATGTGTTCAAGAAATGTATTATGCAACCTGTCTTAAATTAAAGTGGCCTTTCTTGCTCCTTGAAGAAGTGTGGACAGTGATTTCTTGCGCGATAGTGAACCTGCAGCTGCTGCCCGAGAGGAGGTGCTGCTCTCAGGAAGATTAATGGGCGCGACGCACAAGTCATCCGAGGACACGTCTCATTTTTGTTATTCAAATTAGCAGCGACCGCAGTGCAATTATTTCCCAAAGCAACATTAGCAACGTATCATTTTCTTCACAATCCTGCATTACGGTTTTCTTGCAATCAACCTGGGAAGGATGGAATGTTGCAGTGGCACCAGAGCCCGAGTGTCGGAGGTCGCAATGCACCCCAATTGTATCGGATTCACAGTAGCCTATAGCACATTTCCTTGTTTCTACTAGAGTCTGAGACTCTGACGGCTATTGCACCTCTTACCATCTATGTTTGGAATACAGACTGCCCACTGAAGCAGTTGCATCTGCACACCGAGGAATCTTGATTTGTTCATAGACTGCTAATGTTACCCCGGATGTCGATCAACAACCATGGCAGAGGAATGAATGTCCACAAGGCTCTTAAGTGAGCATTTGGTCTCATCCAGTGCTTAATGTATTAAAAAAAGTTTTTAAAAAAGTGCCATGGCTCTCGTCAGGAGGTCACTGCAGCTTGCACCACACATTGCCCATGCAATGCTGCCAAAGATAGCAACAACACAACTACTAACAATCAAACTCCTACAAGTGTGACAATTCTGACTAATACAGGCCCCCAAATCTATAAGAATGGCTTGGGCGGAGGTAATGGTCATTTTAATATATACTGAATTAATAATTAACTGTTGTCGTGGTCGTCTCTAAATTTGCCAGAGAGTACCACCGTGTGGTAGACAATCACAAGCACTGGTGTCGACAATTAAGTGCCAGTACAGAGCACTGGAAATCGTTGTTGTTGTAATACTTTATTTCGATAAAAATTATGATAAAAGTACATACAATTTCATCATAAAAGAATATAAAATCATTAAAAAATCCTTATTCAGCGTATAAAAACAATAACAGTTAAGAATAAGATATGAGTAAAAAAAAACCTTAAGACAGAGAACTACAAGTATTTGTTTCTTTTGGTAGTTAAATTAATTGTCATACACAGTTTCCTACCCCATTCTCAATTTTACTAGCCTTGAACGTATCTGCCAAGCTTTCCCCAGGAACTTTGCGACTCCACAGACGACCATCATAGATGTTGTCCGTTGCCAATATACGGAGTGCCGTCACGTGGTGCTTGACTCCCAGCTCTCTGCAAACTGGTTTTAATCACCTTCTCCTGGGCCCACTATATGCTTTACAAGCAAACAAAAAGTGGGTTAAGGACTCGGTGGGGTTTTCACTTCCCGGGCAGCTAGCATGATTGGACAGAGAAGCCTTCCAGCGCCTGGTAAATGCATTCAGGGGAAGTGTTCCATGTCTGAGTCTTAAAAACAGGGTTCTGTCTCTGGGTACTTTAATAATATCTAAAAGAGTTCCAACTTCCTCACCGGCTTACTCTCTAGAAACTGATCAGTTAGAACACCTCAATTTGATTTTTCGAGCTCCCTGGCTTGAACCCAATCCCAATATATTTTCTTGATGGTTTCTTTCGGGGGCGGTGATTGGGACAACCATGCTTCACTTAGCCCCAAGTTGATAGTCAGTTCCCTCAAATTGTTCAGCCATACAATCTTTGCCGACCTATTCAGGGTGATAAGTTCATCTAAGGCTACTGCATAGTGTGCCAACTCCGGTGTCCTTCTCAGTCGTATCCAATATAGTAATGGGCGGAGGCTGACAATATCTTTAATTGAGCGGCGGCCCATGTCATGAAATAATGGTTTCAAAGGGGTAGAAACTGAAAGGCCCACCAGGTCTTTTAAAAACTTGTTCTCAATTTTGACTAATTCTTGGATATTGTCAAAACCCCATAGTTCTGACCCGTAAGTTGTTGCGGTCAGCGCTTTCCCCTCGTAGACAACAAGAGCAGGGGCAATGGGCCTACTAGTGGAGGCTCGATGCTCTCTAGAGATGGGTCCCGTAACTCTTTTCAGATTTAGGAGCATTTTTGCTAGATGGGAGTCCCACTTCATTCTGCGGTTTACCCTTACTCCCAGGTAGTCAAAAGCGTCCACCTCTTCCAATAAAGATCCATTGAGTGCCACATTGATCTTCCTGGGTCTCTTGGTTTGGGACAATACCATTAGTTTTATTTTTGTAGTGTTGATTGTCAACCCACTTTCCTCACAGAAGATATCAAACCTATCCAGAAGTTTCTAGAGACCAGAGGGGTTTTTGGACATTAAGAGCGTATCGTCCGCAAAGAGGAGGGTTGGTATTTTTTCTCCCGCCAGGGTGGGAGCATCCCCTGGGTCCTCCCTCAAGTGGTCTGCCACCCCATTTATAAAGAGGGAGAACAGAGTGGGGGCCATCACACATCCCTGGCGGACCCCCCTGTTCACTGGTATTTTATCAGTCAATTGACCCTCACTCCCGCATCTGATCCTTGCATATGTGCCATCGTGTAATCTTTTTACCAGCTCAAGGAGATAACGTGGGAAACCCATATCCTGAAGTACCTGCCATAGTTTAATGTGCGGGACAAGGTCGAAGGCGGATTTCAAGTCAATAAAGGCCAGATATAATGAGCCTTTACCAACAGAGACAGTTTTCCAATATATCGCTGTAAATCTGAAGACTTGGTCTATTGTGCCCACCTTCTGCCTAAATCCCACTTGTAGGTGTGTCAGGATGTCTCCCTCCTCTAGCCATGTCACCGTTCTGGATATGAGAACCCTGCCAACCACCTTCTGAATTACATCAATCAGACTTATCGGTCTGTAGTTGGCAGGGTCCTCTCTAGCCCCTTTCTTGTATATTGTGACCACTTCTGCTCCTTTCCACGACTCGGGGACTGGGTAGCCCTCTTCCAGGAGATTCATCAGAGGAAAAATAAGGTTAGCCCAATGGGTCGGAAATAGAGCTGGAGAGAATGAACATCCTTTTAATGGATGCCATGTTAGACTATGTAATCATAGGATGTGATGTCAAGAACCTGTCAATGGTGCAGGAATGACCTGCAAAAGAAATATCTGAGCATTTTACTGAACAACCCTTTTTCAGTTTAACCATGGATATATATATATATTTTTTTTAAATATCTTTATTGAGTTACATGAGACCCTTGACCCTTCCAGGTAGGTTCTCCCCTACCTGGAAGGGTCAAGGGTCTCATGTAACTCAATAAAGAGGGGGGAGAACACGCCAAGGCAAGCAGCTCTGGCTGCCAAAAGGAAAATAAATAAAGAAAATACCCAGACCATGGTCCTACCCGGCAATACAGTTATGGATATGCTACTCAGGAAACAGGGAGCTCTTGCCTCTCCTGCCTCTCCCACGACCGGCATACAAATAACCACAGTGGAGAATCAAAACCTGGTCTCGCAGGAATCACCGCTACAAAATCCTGAAGGCTCCGGGGGCAATTTGGTCTCTATCTCCATCATCGCTGAAGTACAAGCAACGACTGCAGAGACTGCCATATTGACCCAAGACATTCGAACTGTGAGTATTTCACTTATTGAAGCACAGGAGAAGTCATATGATGATGTTACTACTATCCAGATGGCTAAAAAACAATCTATGTCTTTTTCTGGAGTGGGCGCGAATATAATGGGGGTGCAGGAGGATGTTAGTGAAACAGCACCAATCTTATCTGTTGCGCCGTCTGGAGCTATAACCTCTTTTATAGCTTCAACTACATCTGATAGTATGGTCGCAGCTCCATACCCTGATGAACTCACTAACGCAGGAGGTAAAGGGATGCAACCCGAGGGGCATCATATTTCTAACTTACAAGGGGCTACCCTAGAGCCTGATACGGACCGTAGCGAGTTCTACTCATTTGCAGATGAGGCAGGATTAGACATTGAATTTGGTGGGGAAGGACAAGGTAATTTGGGTCTCAGGGGGTCTAGCTCAGAGTCAGAAGATGGTGACGAGGACGAGGAAGTAGACTCGGAATCTATGGGTGTTATCAGTAGTGAATTCAGTGAGGAAGAAGACGCAAGGACCAACACTGTGAGATCCAAACTGAAGCCCATGACTAGGCTAAGCCAAGCAGGGGGCTCACTGCAGGCACCAGCCTTACCCTACCCATCTGCACAGGCTACGGACCCCGATTCTGGAGGAGCCAATATACATGGTATCTCTAACACTGCCGTAGAGACAATCCTACAGGCCATCGCCGCCCACAGGGAGGAGACTGCTCAGGATAGCAGGCGATCACGGGCGATCACGGGCGGCTATCCGCAAAATGCAAGGTGTGGTCAAAAAGTTATCGAAATCATGTAAGCAGATTGGTATAAGAATGGCGGAAGTGGAATCAAGGGTTCTTTCCACAGAAAATGAGGCTATGGCTAATACGGAAAATTTAAATCTTCAAGCAGCCGAGCTAACTGACATTAAATGGAAGCTCGAGGACTTTGAAAATCGTCAGCGCCGCAATAACCTGCGCATACTTGGAGTCCCAGAGAAAATGGAGGGGGAAAATGTACGCGCTTTTGTGATTAGGTTATTTAAAGAGTCATTGCCCGAATTAAGGGATTGGAACTGGGAATTCGAAATCCAGCGTGCCCATCGAATGCCGTTCAATCCTCCCGCTAAACCTGGCCCCTATCCAAGAGCAATACTGGTTTATTTTGGAAACTTTTTGTTAAGGCAAACTATAGCTGAGAAAGCCAGGCCAGATCATAAACTGACATTCCAAGAGATATCATATTTCACGAGACCTGATTTTTGTCATGCAACGGTTGAAAGGCGCTGGCGATTACGTATGTTAATCAAGCCTTTTCAGGAGAAAGGAGCCCAGGCCTATCTGAACAATCCTGCAAAACTTAAGGTGGTTAAGGGGGGTCTGACAACATTTTTTGTATCCGAAATCAAAGCTCAGGCCGTCCTAGAACAGATGAAGTAATCAACTCTGCATGACTTTGTATTAAATCTTAGCCTTTACAGTCCATTAAGGATGGGGATTATAATCTACTGAAAAACAGCATATCTCTTTAATCAGTAATAGTAAGACCAACCTATAAACTAATTGGGCGCGATTTGCCCATATGTAGGGCAACAGGATATTAGCCCTTAGAACTCTGGTTTCATTTTCTTTTTTCACCTTGTGATCTTGTTTGAATTTAATATAGTAATCAAAGGTTATGGTAGTTAATTTGTTGCATGTTGCATGATGTTTTTTTTAGACACTCTGTTTATTATTACTTAGCATTTTCTGTTTCAAATGAAGATAGCGGAAGCTCTGGTGTTGTTCTGCAGCCATCACCCAGACTCTAATTGAGTCTGATCGCCTCATAGATTGGGGGGTGGAGGGAGGGCAGCGGGTAGATGGGTCTACTCGGGGTGGGGGGGAGGGAGGGGGTGTGCAAAAAATTAGAAAATACGAACCTAGCCGGATGGCAGTTGCCTCACAAATGAACATAGAGTTTGCAATGAAGATAATTGTAGAAATGAAGGAAACTATATCAAGTATTAACACTAATAAAGGAATAAGTTTTACACCAGTTCAGTTTATCCTATACGACAATGGGTAGGTTGAGTATTAAAAGCTGGAATGTTGGAGGGCTCCTAAACAGTGAGAAACGCAGGCGATTGGCTGAGTTAATTGGTTTAAATCCAGTGGATGTTATATGTCTCCAGGAGACACATGTGCCTTGGGATAGGAAATCCTTATTAAATGTAAGGGGCTATAATCTAGCAATAGCTTCAACCCAAACGTCAAATATTAGAGGGGTAGCAATATTAACCAAGACACATCTGGGGGAGGCATCACGCTATCTCTCCGACCCCCACGGCAGATGGGCTATAGTCAAGCTCACACTTGGTATTACTATATGCAATGTGTATGGATCAAATGATGACGATCCTGCTATATTTGAACACTTAGAAGCAGAATTAGCCACCTGGCAGGGACCCTTAATTATATGTGGGGACTTTAATATCTCTCTTAATCACTCACCCAAAACCGGCTTCATGACAAAATATGTGGGCCGAAAACCCAAAGTTTATAAAGCAATTAAAAGGCTAGTCAACAGTTTTGGTTTAATAGATGTCTGGGCTCAAACTAACAAACAAGTTCCAGGGTACACGTATTTTTCGCACCCACATCAGAAACACGTACGTATAGATTACATTTTTGTTACCCAGGAGTTAGCCCCTCAGTCTTCGATTGTTAAATGTCCCCAAATAATATCAGACCATAATGCCCTCATCCTTTCTACTGAATTTGGCTCCTCACAAAAACAACCTAGGCACTGGTCATTCGATCGTAAACTTTTGGTTAACGCTGAATACATTATGTATATCAAGAAATGGACAGAAGAATTTTTTAATATGAATCGTTTCAGTTCTTCAAGAAATATTGTGTGGGATTGTTATAAGGCAGCACTTAGGGGAGAAACTACTAGCTATCAAAACAGGATTCGAAAAAAACAACTTAATGAACATAACCTGAAAATATCCACCCTAGCTAAAGCTGAAGCAGATCACACCAGGCTAATTTCTTTGGGGCAGGACGCCAAGCAATTAATGTATCAAGTAATCACATTGAAATCTGAGATTAACACAGCTCTTAGCCAGAAAGCGGCGCAAACATATAGGGCCCATAGAAAAGATCTATATGAGAACGGAGAGAAAGTAGGCAGACAACTGGCTCTAACCACACGGCAAAAAAATGTTGCCAGTAATATCAGTTCAATTCAGGAGGGTGGTCAAACATTTACTAAAGCGACTGATATAATACAACAATTTCAGCAATACTAACAAAGCCTATACACTGAAGACCTAGCTACCACCGACACCCAAATAAATCTGTTTCTTAACAATTTTCTGGATAACGATAATGAAGAGAAAGTTCTCGATGAGGCTACTCGTGAAGATCTGGAAGGGGAAATCTCCATCGAAGAAGTATTAATAGCACTTACTGCACTACAAGCAGGAAAAGCAGCGGGGCCTGATAAAATTCCAATAGATCTGTATAAAATTCTATCTGAACAACTAGCCCCAATTCTGCTTGATCTTTTTCTAGGGATACAATGGAAAGGAGTTTCTCCTGTGTCTTGGTCTGAAGCCAGTATAGTTGTATTTCCTAAAAAAGGAAAATCACCCGTACTTCTCACTTCATATCGCCCCATATCCCTTATTAATTCGGACTCCAAATTGTTTGCTAAAGTAATGGCCAGTAGATTAAGCAGGGTTATTGAACATCTGGTCTCCCCTTGGCAGCATGGTTTTGTTCCAGGTAAAGGGACTAATGATCATACCTGCAGAGCTCTGGCCCTCTTTGATGCCACTGCTGTTGGGGGAGGGCAGATGTCAATGATCCTGTTGGACGCCGAGAAGGCCTTTGACCGGGTGTCATGGAAATTTCTCTGGGCAGTTATGGCAAGAAATAATTTTGGCCCCAAATTTATAAAAAGCTATGAATTCTATGTATACGTCCCCCAAAGCCAAATTACAAATTATGGGTTCCGAATCTGGACAGATTAATATATTGCGTGGTACTAGACAAGGTTGTCCTTGTTCACCACTATTATTTGTGCTTTATATTAATCCGCTTATATTAAAACTCTTAGAGCATACACTTATTACCCCCATCCTGAGTCATTCATTTGAGACTAAAGTACTAGCCTATGCGGACGATATCGCGGTCATCACCGCTGATCCAGTAGTGGCCATGCGCGAAATCGAAGCATTAACTCTGGAGTTTGGCTTATATTCAGGCTACTCCCTGAATAGGGGAAATACTATTATACTGGCTACAGCCAATACAGTGTGTAACGATCAAAGAAGGAGTCCTAAAGCCACCTATTTGGGAGTCATTTTAAGCCCTGACACCAAGCATATCGTAGCTCTGAACTATGACCCTCTCATTGCCAAGATTAAACAAGACCTAGATCGGGTCAATAATTTACACCTCACGATCATAGGAAGAGCTAACTTTCTTAAAATGAATGTCTTACCCAGATGTTTATATCTTTTTCGTGCAATACCGTTAGTAGTAGAGTCAAGGATATTAAAAACACTCGACTCACCTATGTCGAAATTTTTATGGCAGCACGGAAAGATTAGGAGATCGCATAAACTGCTCTCTCTTCCTATAGAAAGAGGAAGACTTGCTGTTCCAAATTGTACGCTCTACCACTGGGCTTCGATTTTAAAACTCTCAACTCCGATGTTTTGTAATAGCAATGGAATTACACATGTTGGTATTGATTACATTCCTTCAATATATGAGCTGGTTCTCGGTAAAGAAGCACAGGGGCTTTTCCTCCAGGCAATTGACACAAGCATATGAAAAAGAAATGCAAGGTTGAAATTATGTTAAGCGCTTGGAAAGTCTGGGAACAGGTTGTTAAACTTATACAACTTAAGAAACTTAACAGGTGTACACTATTATGGAAACATAGTACTCTTTGTGCACCATCCTATGATGTGATAGCAAGAAAATGGGAAAGGATTGGTATAACCACAATTGGCGATTTCTTGATTAACGATTTTGAAACCACTTTTAACGACCTGAAACAGAAATACCTACTCTCAAATGGCGACTACATTAAATTCGCGCAGGTAATAGCGTATTTAAGAGCAAAACGTCTCTCTATTTATTTGGGGAGAGTAGAGATAATTGAAGCCCTTTACAATACAAACACTAGAATAGGAGCACTTTATAGGCTACTCCTAATTAATATGTCGGATGACTTGGAAAAAACAGAAACTAGCTGGGCTACAAAATTAAATAATCCTGATGTTGATATCGATAGGATACTAGAGATGAGCCAACTTTTCGTTATGGCCAGTAACTTAAAAGCCCAAATATACAAAACAGTTTTCAATCTCTATTATACACCTGCCAAGCTGTTTCTATGGGGGAAAAGGGAGAATGACATCTGCCCAAGATGTTCGAAAGGTCCCGCCACCAGGGCCGGACTGGTGAGTCCGGGCACCGGGCAATCCCCCGGTAGGCTGGAGGGGCTGGGGGCCGGTTTTTGAAAAGGGGGCCGGTTTTGTGGCTGGGGGCCGATTTTCAGTCCGACCGTCACAGCCTCTGACGTTCGGACTGAAAATCGGCCCCCAGCCACACAACAGCGCGTCACTCACCTACCGCCTGATTCATCAACCATATTTGCGCTCGCAAAGGGCCAGATTCTGAGAATCTGGCCCTTTGCGAGTGCAATTTTTGCATTTGGGATTCATCATCCCAAATGCAAAATTCGCTATTTAGAAACTCGCAATTTTGCGAGGAATAGCATTTAAGGAATCTCTATTAGAGATTCCTTAAATGCTATTCTTGAAACATTTTAAAAGTGCGAATTCGCAAATTTCGGCCGCTATTTACCGCGAGGTCAAACCTCGTGGTAAATAGCGAAAACTTAGAAAAATGCTTTTTAAAGCATTTTTCTAAGTTGCATGTTACACACACACATGTCGTTTGGACATGTGTGTGCGCAACACCTGTTGAAATGTGCATTTAAGGGGTGCTACAGGGTGTCCTTTGGACACCCCTGGCAGCCTTCAAATCGCTATCTTATTTGCGATTAGCAAATTGCTAATCGCAAATAAGGAATACTCCCCATTCATTCCTATGGGCCTTTTGGCCCATAGGAATGAATGGGGAGTTATTCCTTATTTGCGATTAGCAATTTGCTAATCGCAAATAAGGAATCTGTAGGAATCGCATTTAATTTTGCGATTCCTACATGAATCCCGTTTTGCGAGTCTGTAATAGCGATTCCTTATGAATCGCTATTTCAGACTCGCAAAACGGGTCTTTCATGAATCTGGCCGTTAGTCTTAGTTTCCTGGTCACATCATGTCTGACTGAGACTGTCAGACTTCCAAGTTACAGACAGCGTCAACGAAGCAGAATACTCACTCTAGCGCCTGCGCCAGCAAGCCTGATTGACCGGTGCAGAATGATTGCTGAATGTTAACAGTGCAAGTGCAACCTAACTAAACAAACGACAGAGGAGGAGGAGGTGCCTGTGCGCAGCGCGCAGAATTATGCCCTGTCTCCTCCTCTGCCTCGTCTGCGCGCCTCTCCAGAGTGCGGCGACACATGCGCATTGGGTAATTAACTGCGCGTGACTGCCACAGCCGTGACGAGAGGGGCTAGCAGAGGTGCGCACGGACCTGGGAGTGAAGCGGCCACAATTTTAGGCTAGCGCCGCCTAGCCCGGCACCTGCCCCCCCCCCTGTGTCTAGTGGTCAGCAGGCCTGAGGTGAGTCCGTTTTTCCGCCCCCTGGTCCTCCCTGGAGTGAGACAGTCTGTAAGAAGCAAGCAGCGGCTGCAGCGCGACGTGACAATGTACCTGATAATATAACCTGACCAGGCAGGCCTGGTTAAAAACATCCCGGCCCGAGAGGTTATAACTTATCAGGTAAATAGTCACATCGCGCTGCTTGCTTCTTTGTGCAATTAGGATCAGGTTCGCACTCGTCTTGCAAGCTGCCTGTAAAAAAAAACGGTACTGACGCGGCCATGATACTTTTATTCTACTAGCGCCACCTAGCCCGACCCCCACTGTGTCTGCCAGTGCCACCATCATTCAGCAGGCCTGAGTGAGAAGAGTCCGTTTTTTGGCCCCGAGACTGAAAGAATTAAGAAACGTGTTACGTGACTGATTATGTACCCGGGCCAGGCCTGTATGAACCTGATAAGTTATAACCTCGAGTCCTGGCCCGAGAGGCAGGTTATGCTTAGTTCTTTCAATTAGAATAGAATACAATTAGCGGATCATTCGCACTCGGAGACAAAATCCCACACAAGCTGCCTGTAAGCATTCAAAAAACGCTGAGAAATGCATTCGAACACGGCCTTGTGGAAATGCGCACATGTTTTCCTTTCACCTCATATTATACTCCCAAAGCATGTCCTTTTTCTCTCTCCTGACACATTTGTTTTGCGTTTGGCATTCACATGTTGATTTGCTTGTGTCATTTGTACACATAAAATGAAATAAAGAATTTTGCTTACTGGGAACGTCATATTCTGTTCCATGATATTTTAGAGGAAACAATGTTTTAGACACAACATTCTAGTCCAGCAATATTTTTGAACGAATATTTGTGTCATTCATCAGTTTGCAATCACAACTTAGAACATAAACCATTGATTTATGTTATCCAAATCACAGTTAAAAGGGGACGCTGATTCTCGATCCCTCAAAATTGTGGTTTGTTGTAAAACCCCTTTTGCGATTTGGAGGGGTTTTTCTAGATTGCAAAAGGGGTTTAGTACATAACAAAGTACCATTGTGTGATTACATAGCCTGTGAGTTTGCAAACACAGCATGGGCTCTGGCATTCACAAGATCAGACCACTTAGGTTAGTTCAAAATATCTTTTTTCATAACTGCTACATTATGTAACATAAATCTGCTCTCCTCGTTTCAATTCTTCAATAACTAGTTTTTATTTAAAACTGTATTTACAATTTGAAGTTGTTGCTCCATTGTTAATGTGTCTTCAAAGCTTTGCACATAACTGATGTACATGAGGGATGAACTAATATGTATAGGTCCTTACTTTTATATCCTTCCTTTTAAATGTAACATGTACACCAGAAAGTAAATGACTATTTGGAGATATTTTCTGTATGTAGAGCATGTAAAAAGATTTTTGATGGGCCGATGCATGAGTTAAAAAGTGTCCAGAAGGAAATAGAAAACGGGCAGGTGTACATCTGCCACCATCTACTTGTTTTAGACATATTAGCAGCCATAAATAAACAGCACAGGGTTGTTCCAAAACCTTCAAATAATTTTCTACCACACAAACACAGGATCTGTAAATGTGTGGAGCTTCGTGAATATTGCCTGCTCTGTACCACCATTTGATGGCCCTGCTTGGGTGCAGCCTCGTATTGATATTCAATACCGTACTCTATGCATATTGGAAAATGTTGAATAAAAAAGTGACATAGAATAGTCATAAGATTTAAGTGTAGGCAATCCATGATGACTTGGTTTAACTGCATGCATGCTTGCAGTGTTGTTTGGCTCCCTGACCATGTGTGCGTGTCTGTGAATTTCTGTGCATGCACGTCCTTGTAATGTTGGCATGTATGCTTAAATATAGGCTTTTTACGTTTGTCTGTTATGTTGCTGGTGAATGCCATGCATTGCCTATTGGCTGTGGCAATACTTGTTTAGTTTTCCAATGGAGATTCCTACATTAAAATTCAGAGAAACTGTCTATTCAACAGGGAACAAACCATAGCCATGAGATATTTTTGAGATATCTACCGGAGTTACAAAAAAATCAGAAAATATATTTGTCACATCTAACAGTCCCGTTGTTCACTATTCTGCCCTTACAGGAATTGACTGAAAACCAGACACATACGCTCTTTATTGGAACAAATTGTAAGAAATGTTCCTGTTTGATATTAATTTTCGCTGGTGACATTTGCAAACATTGCTTGAAATTTCACATTACGTGATTTTATGTAAGATTTTTTAAGCTAGCAGACACTGCATAAAGCAGTAGCGAGCAGTGTGTCGATAGAGAGGTGGGGTGGTGGGGGAGGTGGAGAGGCAAGGGTGGACGGATGGATGACGAGACAAATAAAAAAAAACACTTACCTGCTGCTTCGTGCATCGCGCTCCTCTCCACTGCAGGCAAACACTCCCAGAGTCCATTGCGGCCAATCCTGGGGCTGTTTTCATGCTGCTGGAAGCATCGTCAGTATTGGCCCGAGTGCCAATGATTTGTGCTACCAGTTAGACTGGGAGTCTGTGCCTGCTCTCTCCAACCCAGCAACACAGCTCGGCTTGGAGAGAGCTTCAGTGTGCATGATGGTTTGGCTGTCATGAGACGACCGGCCAGCCCATTATGCACACTGAATAGCAGTGCAACCAATCCTCCACCAGCCTGTCATCCTCCTGTCCTCGACCAAAAGCCTCAGCTCCAAGAGCAAAAATAAAACATTAATAAACAAGGATGTATTATTTTATTTTTTATTGTTTGGGCTGCTGGCAGGCAAGGCAATGCTCCTCCGCCATAGCAGAGGAGCTGCCGCTGGTGTCTTGCAAGTTACCAATGGGGAACTGCTTTGGATAGAACATGTCTCTACTCAAGCCAGTCTCCTCATGAATTTTTTTTTTCACTAGATGCATGTACACTTAAAAAAGTTGTGCAAGATACAGGCAAACTACATTTTGCTGTGAATGCCTCATTTTGCAATCGTCTCATGGAATTTCATGACATTTCAATAATACATAATTTTGCCCATAACAACTTTCAGTATGATTACACTGATTTTGAAAACGGCGGGCATTCCTTTTAATTGATATCAAAATGATCAGACATGATCATTGCAGGCTGTCGATTATGGAGTAAAAATCAAACTCACTATGTCACTAGGTAACCACTTGAATGTATTAAAACTTTAAGTAAAGGGAGTTGACCTGTGCTTATATATATCTGGTATGTGCTCTATGTCTGTGCCAGCAATCCTAAAGTTTTCATTACCTCCTATAATTTCTGAGCACTGCAGAATAATGTCTCAAAGTGCTGTACCATCACCAGCATGCATGACGAAGCAGACGGTTTTGAATGCTGCTCTAAATGCCACTGGAGTCAAGACTGATTTGCATATGGCTGGGTTCAAACTGGAATGGCATGGGGAGCAAAAATATGATGGCTTTAGGCCCAGATATCTCTACTGGGTGAATGTATGACATTGTTCAGCATTCTGTCCAACAATTGTTTTTGCATTTGTCACCCTGAGTGGGACTTATATGCCCAGACGTTGGTCCCGTGCTCTCCATGCTACTGGAGTCATGCTATCCTGGCTGATGAGGGTTGAAACCCCCAAACCGGTCCTAGGATGCTTGTTTCCAGTTCCGGGAGGACCTGGCCTGGCAGTTCAGGCTGGACTGTTCCCATTGGGTGCAGGGTCAAGACTGATTAAATTTATGGCTGTGTTCAAACTGGAAAGGCATGGGGAGCAAATAACTGTGGATTTAGGCCCAGACCTCTGGACTGTGGTGGATGTATGACATTGTTCTGCATTCTGTCCATCAAGTGTTTTTGCATTTGTCACCCCGAGTGGGAAGGGTATGCCCAGACGTGAGTCTCATGCTCTCCATGCCACTGGAGTCATGCTATCCTGGCTGATCATGTGCTTACTGGGAAAATGGCAACTTGGCAAGGACGCGTGATACCTGGAACCGCGCAATATTGAAAGTGGCAATTGTGAGATAACTTAGTTGTGGCAATAATGTGTGCTGAACGAGAAGTGACATATATTGTGATTGTTGGGAAGAGGCAACTGAACTTTGCTTACTTGGAAATGGTCATTTGAAACGCGTTTTGAGAATTACTATGAAGTTTGCTAACTGGGAACCAGCAATTTCTGTGTGGTTGCTGAAGAAAAACTAGATCTAGATACAGACGAGGAACAATCACAAGGGATGAGCTCAGGTATAAAAGGTGATATGTATCAGGTTTAGAAGGAAGTGTGATAAGAAGGGAAGTGTAATAATGTAATGGAAGAGGAAGCAGAAAAAAATGGCACACACTCTCCCTCTCTCCTCTCTCTCTCTCCCTCCCTCTCTCTATTCCATCCCTGTCTTTCTCTCTCTCTCCCTCTCTCTCTCCCCCTCTCTCTCCCCCTCTCTCTATTCTCCTCTCTCTCTCTCTCTCTCCCTCCCCCTCCCCCTCTCTTTATCTCTATTCTCCTCTCTCTCTCTCTCTCTTTCTCTCTCTGTCTCTCTCTCTCTCTCTCCCCCTCTCTATTCTCCTCTCTCTCTCTCTCTCTCCCTCTCTCTCTCTCTCCCCCTCTCTCTATTCTCCCCTCTCTCTCTCTCTCTCTCTCTCTCTCTCTCCCTCCCTCCCCCTCCCCCTCTCTTTATCTCTATTCCCCTCTCCCTATCCCTCTCCCTCTCCCTCTCTCTCCCTCTCCCTAATTTCCCCCTTCACTCTCCTCCCCACATAAAAACATAGCCAGACCTATTCCCGCAGCCAGTGCTTGTTCATCCTCCCAGCGTTTCTATACAATATGTTTTGTCATTGAATGTATTAGGCAGACGTCTTCATTTGTTTTTCATGAGTGTTCAGACCTCTTGGCAGATCCGGTTGGGGTAGAAGGGGCAGGGAACCTCATCAATATTCAGAACATGTATACCCTGAACAACTGATCTTGCACAAACTGCTTAAATTCAGAGGAATAATTGTAATCATTAGTAAGAGTTACACTGCATGGGTGGGATGTTTAAATAGTTTCTGGCCTTGTGCCCTAGGTGCTAGTTATCAGATGCTTATGTGTGACATTTCCACAGACTTGTGTCTGTTTTTGGTGCTCTCTGAAAGAATGTCTATGGGTACATATGACTGGGTGGGTAACCTGAGGTTCTTTAAAGTCATCGACTACTATTTTCTGTGCTTTGAAAGTTGATACAATTTGAAAATGTAATCAAAAATGTGCTGTAAAATTCACCATTTTGGTCTGTCGTTTTCCAAAATTTTCTTGGGGGGAGAACCCCCCCAAACCCCCCTATTGGTGGTCGGGATCGCTCGCTGCGCTCGCTCGCTGGCCGTCGGATGGGGGCTGGTTTGGATAAATTTGCCAGGGCTGCTTTCAGTTCCCAGTCCGGCCCTGCCCGCCACCCTGATACACATGTTTAGTAGCTGTCCCTCACTTGTGTTAATTAAGAACATGCTCTCGAATTTTTGGGAAGAGCTTTTTGGGCATAGGGTACCACATTCAGATACACTCTTTGTTTTAGGATTCGATACTACTCTAAAACTGACTAAAACAGAGCAAAAAATACTTTATATTGGGACCGCTGCCTTTAGAATCATTCTGGCAGCTCGCTGGAAGGAGCATGAAGCTCCTAGTTTTCAGATGTGGCTATCCCGTGTCCTTGCAATCTATAGCATAGAGACGGCTATATATACTACAAAGGGAAAGAGAGCAAGGAAACATGGGGAGTCACTCTGGCTTCCGATAACTAACTGGAAATCTAAACATAATCCTATGACTATATAAGGCTTTTAGTTCTCTCCATTCTAGCTGCTTGCTCTGATGTTATTTAATGTATTTCTGTTACTCCTTTTCTTTTTAATGAATTTGTAATATATTGCTTTATATGATGTACTGTATAGATTCTGTCTGGCTCTGCCTGTGTTGGGTTCGTAATAATAAAAAGAAAAATTTAAAAAAAAGAAGACCCTTCCAGGTAGGTCGCTCCCCCTCCGCACAGCACCGCCTGTGCCCGTTCTCTCCCTCGCTGCTCCCGTGTCTCTCTGCCGGGGTTTCCTTCTGCTCCCCTCACTGCCCCTGTGTCTCTATGCCCGGTTTTTCCTTCTGCTCCCCTCCCGGGCCAGTGTCTCTCTTCCCGTTTTTGCCTTCTGTTGCCTAGCTGCCCCTGCATTTCTGTGACCTTTCTGCCTTCTGTGGTGTCACTCGTTTCCCCCCATTTTTTGTGACCTCTTCTGCTCCTTCTTGTGACTTTTGTGCCTCTGTGCCACTCATTTCCCCCCATTTTTTGTGACCTTTTCTGCCCTTTCTTATGACCTTTGTGCCCTCAGTGCCACTCGTTTCCCCCCGTTTTTTGTGACCTTTTTTGCCCTTTCTTGGGACCTTTCTGCCTCTGTGCCACTCGTTTCCCCCTGTTGTTTGTGACCTTTTCTGCCCTTTCTTGTGACCTCTGTGCCCTCTGTGCTACTCATTTCCCCCTGTTGTTTGTGACCTTTTCTGCCCTTTCTTGGGACCTTTCTGCCTCTGTGCCACTCGTTTCCCCCCAGTAATTAAATAAATAAAACTATTTACCTTGCGCTCGCTGCATCCCCGATGTGGGGATGCAGCGAGTGATCCCCTCTGAATATATCATTTTCTTCCAAAATCGAAGGCTTTTATGGTACTTTCCAATATAATTGTACTGAAATCAGGCCTTTAGAATTAAAAAACGTTCATGTCATCAGCATGATTTAAATATATGTCAAAATATTGAAAAAATAAACTTGCATTATCTAAAGTTTAATAATAACATACAGTTAAATAATTATTTTATCGCCTGTTCTTCAGACGTCCAAGACCTCAAACACTGCTTGTACATCACCCAGATCTGGATAATATCCCTTTACAGCAGACATAGCATTTCTTTCAAGAGCTTCCACTTTGCTAACTTCACTGATATGGGGGTGGAAGGGGCACCAAGGGTTATGGTTGCCTAAGGATACCCTACATCTCCCACAGAATGGGGGTGTAGGTTTTTCAGACTTTGAGTCTTATTACTTGGGTGCCCAGCTTCAAAGTGTGGTGGGATGGCTTCGCCCAGGTACCACCTTCAAAAAAGGCTACTTAAAGGGTGGACTGACCCAGAAGGAAATAGGGGAGAATTTGTTAGACATGCAATGTGTTGTTAGGCCCTTGTCCATCTTACTGCAAGCGGCACAATATAACTGCCACCGATATCTGCATCATAGATCAGACACAACTCCATATGATCCAGAGAGTTTGCTGAGGTTATTTATTCCCCTTTTTTGCACGTCTGGCGAAGGAGTCAAATAGACCCTCACAAACATGCTGAAGCAGAGTCAGATGCAAACTGTTACCTTATCAGCACTACAGCTGGGCTTGTATTGGTACTTAACTGGGAACCATTTTTAACAGCAATCAACCCCAACTCGGATGATAAGATACCCTAGAGGAACACTTCCATAAGCTGTAATGAATATACTTCATGTAAATGTAGCAGACCTTTAGTGCCTGCTCGTTCTAGCGATGCCTAACGATTAGCCTTGGCTTTTCTTGCTCCAACACTACAGGGATAATATAGGGATAATATGTATCTGTAGGCTGGTGATGTGTTAGGGAGAACATGTGGGGAGGGAAGTATTTCAAGCTTTGTTTTCTTTGTTTACTCTTGTTGATCAACTGCACATGTATGCAGCGGTGTCCTGCAATTGCTGCCAATGCACAAATGCAGGATTTTATATCTGTATATGTTGTGCAGGATCATGATATAACCCTTGTGTATCTAGTACTGATTTATAAAAATGGCAATAAAGACCAATCTAAAAAACACTTTAGACCTGGAAGTCCAGTGCGGATTTCCAGCGCCTCCTAGAAACTCAAGACAGAATTCCTGTTATTTGCCAAGAACAACGATACAGTAAAAACTTGGCTCAATAACATGAACATTGGCGGCTTCGAACCTCAACTTTGACAAAAATTCAAGTCAATTGGATTCACCCATGACCTCAACCAGACACTCAAGGAACACATTGCTAAAAAAACATAGATGACCTGCTACCATCTCTCTCTTCTAAAGAAAGTGTAACTGCCCCTTCCAAAAAGCGACTTCAGAATTGCTGTTCAAGCCCTAGTACTCTTGCATCTGGATGATGGTAATGCCCTACTCCATAGTTTCCCAGAATCCACACTGCACCCCTAGAGGCATCCTTCACACATGCTTCACCCAGGGCCTGAAGAAATGTGATCACATCATCCCTGTCCTGATGGAAAACCATTGGCTTCCATTGCTGGCCTGCACCATCCTCAAAATCAGATGCATTATTTAGAGACATGACGACCAGCACCCCTGCTATGTTGCAGATAAGCTCACGATCTCTGGTGGATAGCGGCACACCTCGAGCTAGGATACAATTCAACTGCAGTCTAAGAAGTGTTAAAAAATAAAGAAAAAAACAGCAAGCCTTTCCATCTGTGCACTCAGGATCTAGAACAGCATTGTTGTATCCATTAGGACCGCTTCAATTTTGCAGCAATTTAGGAAATAATTGAAGACTCACCTTTTTACAGAACACTACATGACAATGCATTAACTGTCCACAACTGAGCTTCCTCTCCCACTACTTGTTGACTGTAAGACAATTGCTCTTTTTGCATGATCATCCCTACATTCTGGACTGATGCTGCTTTTGTATTTATTATGTGCACTGGGACTTTAACCGGGCTAGAGTGCATGTGCTCTGACCCCTAAAACATGATGTGGGCAGTTCCTAGAATATTGCAAAAAAATTACCCAGGTCCTATAAGTTAAATGTTACTAGTGGATTGCAGCACATATTGGACCACAACTAAAGTTACAATACAAAACATGATTGCAGGCGTGCCACCAGTAACCTGCTAAGCAGGTAGAACAGCAAATTGACCTGTCAAAATAACCCCCTTTGACAGGCCTAAACCCTTCTTCTAAATATTAATAAGTCCTACTAAGGAGGCCTTAAATACCCATAAGGCAGGGTGCAAGATATTTAAAAGTAGGACATATAAAGGTTCAATGTGAAACATGTTCTTAGAGTTACATTGCCCTAAAAGCTATTTTCACTGTTGCAGGGTTAGCAGTTCCATAGGAAATCTTTGGGAAACATTAATAAAGTTAATAACACTTTTACAGCATAGGAACCAGATACAAAGTACATTCTTAGACTTTTTTTAATTTTTATTACAAATTCAATGCATTAGGAAAATCAGATTTGTAAAAAATATTTTACAAATTGTACATTCAAAAAGCTCAGTGACCTAAAGCCTTTAGAACCCCAGTTGCCAGTGTCACTCAGGAGCTGAACAGCTCCTTGATGAGATGTGAACGGGCTCGTAGAGCTGAGACAAAGGCCTGGGCTGTGGGGAGAGGTTGATCTTCCCTAGACAGGATGGTCTGGCCGCTGTCCCAGTGGGAGAGGAGCTGCTCCCAGAACTGATTTTGAGTGACCACAGCGGAGGCATTACTAATTTCTTCAGCAACACTTCTAAGGTGGGCACAGGAGCTCTGAACAGCGGAAGGAAGTTTCAGCCATGTTAGTTTTAGGTAGAGAAGTGCACTGTGAGATTTTGTGCTGTCTAGCAAACAGGAATTGCTGCATAAGAGAATAGGATTGCCTCTGGGATACTTTTTCCTATTGGTTAGGAAGGGGCCAAGATCCACCCACATCCAAATGTTAGTGCAGGGCATAAATGTGGCACCCCTGGGTACCTTTGTCAGAAAACTACTGTACCTGTGGAAGACAGGAGAAGGGCTGCACCTACTGTTGGGACCTGTGAGGAGAACCCTAATTGTAGACTTGTTCCCTCTTGTACTAGGACAGAGAAGTGGACTCCAAGTGTCAGTTGGCCAACATCCTGCTAAGCTAAAGGGCCTGCAAGAAGCTCACTCTCCTAGAAGAGCCCAGATGGCCAGTTTCAACTAGACCTTCTCTGGACCCTGATGTTTGCTTCTTTTGGACTGAATCCTGACCCCCAATTCCTGTTCCCAAGGTCCTAGATCCTTTGGCTAGTGTCAGAATGTACTCCTAATGCCTAAATCTAAAAGCCTGGTACTTGGAAACGTTTTGCTACCTTTTTGCCTGGAGAACCGTTGTGGGATCAGGACCAACCTGCCAGCCGATCCGCCAAGGGTGCACTACCAGTGAGCTTGACATTGTCGCAACTCCCTCTATATTCTTCTCCACAGTAGCAAATCCGATTCAGTGGGCCTGATGGCGACCAGCATCTGGTGACATTGAACCCTCTTCGGCTTCAGCCTGCAACCTTGTCCCACTGAGGAAATTCAATTTCCAGAGGAAAGTCTAAGTCCGAGGGTATAAAGCTTCACCCACAGCCCCAGCCACCCGAGGGCCGCCGAGCCCACACCAGCCTCCCGCAGCCCCAGCCACCCGAGGGCTGCCAAGCCAGCTCCAGCTTTTCCCGCCGCCCTAGCCCGCGGCCCCGCCCCCCCGCCAGCCGATTGGCTCTCGCTCCCGCCTCCCCGCAGACCCTCCCGACCGGCTCCCTTCTTAAGGGGAGCCTGACCAGAACCAGGGAGTGACCACTGCGCCTTCCGGCCTGGTCACCCCTATGCTCCTGTGCCTGTGCCTGCTCCCGCAGCCCCAGCCACCCGAGGGCCGCTGAGCCCACAACAGCCTCCCGCAGCCCCAGCCACCCGAGGGCCGCCAAGCCCGCTCCGGCTTTTCCCGCCGCCCTAGCCTGCTGCCCCGCCCCCGCCAGCCGATTGGCTCTTGCTCCCGCCTCCCCGCAGACCCTCCCGACCGGCTCCCTTCTTATGACGTCCCCAGAGCGACCGTGCAGCGGACGCGCGCAGCGGATGCGCGCAGCGGGAGCACCGATTGAGCGCCGAAGGTGCGCCAAAGGTAAGCCCGTCTACGCCCGTCGGCGCCTGGACCGCGCCCAGTGCCAGGACCCCTGGCCCCCGCAGAGGCCACCCCTCCCGCCGGACGTACGACGACGCCACCCTCAACGCACTCAACACCGGCCGAGCCCCGGGATGCTACCGAGCCACTCCGAGACGCACCCACGGACCCTTCAGCTGCCACGCCTGCAAGTTCACATGCATCCGGACCTGCACTACACCAGCACCCACCAAGCCGAACACCAGCAGCAACCACCTGAAGTGCATCCTGCTCAACACCCGCTCCATCCACAGACACGCCGTTCAACTCTGGAACCTCCTCGACACCACATCTCCAGACGTCGTCTTCCTCACGGAAACCTGGATGAACGCCTCCTCAGCCCCCGACATCGCCATCGCCATCCCGGACGGATACAAGATCACCCGGAGGGACCGCGTCAACCAGACGGGAGGAGGCATCGCCATCATCCACAGGAACACCATCAGCATCACGACCAACACCGACGACACCCTGACAACCGCCAAACACCTGCACTTCCAGATCCACACCGACCCCAAGACCACCCTCAGAGGCACCCTGATCTACCGTCCCCCGGGACCCCGCACACAATTCAGCGAAGACATCGCCGACTTCATCAGCCCACACGCCCTCTCCTCCGCTGACTACATCCTCCTCGTGGACCTCAACTTCCACCTGGAGAACAACAATGACCGCAATACCACCACCCTGCTTGACAACCTCGCCAACCTCGGACTCAAGCAGCTGGTGACCACCCCCACCCACCTCGCCGGACACACACTCGATGCCGTCTACTCATCCAGCAAAGACATCGCCTTCAGCCACGCCACTGGACTCCACTGGATGGACCACAGCTGCGTCCACTTCAGCTTCAGAAGGACCACGATCCACCACCACCAGCAACAGGTTGCACGAAGAAGCTGGAACAAGATCAAGGCCGACCAGCTCACCGCAGCCCTGAACCAGCACCCTCCCGCCAGCTCCGCGAACCCCAGCCAGGCCGCCGACAACCTCACGAAGTGGATCAGCAACTGCGCAGACGACCTTGCCCCACTGAGGACCCCGCCCAGCAGACCCGGCAGCAAGAAAGCATCCTGGTTCACCGACGAACTCAAGAGCTCCAAGAAGAACTGCCGAGCTCTCGAGAAAGCATGGAGAAGAGACCCAACCAGGCCCGGACTGGCCGTTGAGAGCACCGGGCAATCCCCCGGTGGGCCGCATGGTTGGGGGCCGGTTTTGGGCCCCTGGGGCCGTTTTTGTTACAGGGCCGTTATGCTGCAAAAACGGCCCTGTAACAAAAATGGCCGAAAACCGGCTCTGTCACAGAGCGCGGTCGCACCTCTCCTCCCTCCTCTCTCCTCACAGAGAGGGTGAGGGGGGCCGGCCAAGCACTTTGCCAGGGCCGGTTCTGGTTCCCAGTCCGGCCTTGGACCCAACACCGGACAACATGACCACCCTCAAGCTCGCCACTCGAAAACACCATCAACTGATTCACGTCACCAAGAAAACATCATTCAAGGAAAGACTGGACAACAACGCACACAACAGCAAGGAACTCTTCAACATCGTGAAAGAGCTCTCCAACCCCAATGCCGGAATCAACGACATCACCCCATCACAAGACCTCTGCAACTCCCTCGCCTCCTACTTCCACAACAAGATCGCTGACATACACAACAGCTTCAGCACACAACCAATGCTCCCCACGACCGCACCAACACCCCCCACCACCACCCTCAGCGCCTGGACCCCAATCAACACCGAAGACACCATCCGCACAATGAACTCCATCCACTCGGGATCTCCAACCGACCCCTGCCCTCACCACGTCTTCAACAAAGCCGACGCCGCCATCGCACCCCAGCTACGGGACATCATCAACGCCTCCTTCGACACCGCAAACTTCCCTGAGAGCTGGAAGCACGCCGAACTCAGCGCTCTACTAAAGAAACCAACAGCAGACCCCACCGAACTCAAGAACTACCGCCCCATCTCGCTCCTCCCGTTTCCAGCCAAAGTCATCGAGAAAACAGTCAACAAGCAGCTGGCCGCCTTCCTCGAGACGAATGGATCCCTCGACCCCTCACAGTCGGGCTTCAGGGACAACCACAGCACCTAGACCGCCCTCATCGCTGCCACCGATGACATCCGTGCCCTGCTTGACAACGGAGAAACAGCGGTCCTCATCCTCCTAGACCTCTCCGCGGCATTCGACACTGTCTGCCACCGCACCTTAGTGCAACGCCTCAGGAACGTTGGAATCCAGGAGAAGGCACTGGAATGGATCATCTCCTTCCTCGCTGGAAGAACACAGAGAGTCCGCCTACCCCCGTTCAGGTCAGAGGCCACCGAAGTCATCTGCGGTGTTCCTCAAGGCTCCTCACTCAGCCCCACCCTCTTCAATGTCTACATGAGCCCCCTTGCGGCCATCGCACGCCAACACAACCTCAACATCATCTCCTACGCCGACGACACCCAGCTGATCCTCTCCCTGACCAACGACCCCGCCACCGCCAGAGCCGACCTACACGAAGGGATGAAACACGTAGCCGAATGGATGATGACCAGCCGCCTGAAACTGAACTCAGACAAGACGGAAGTTCTCATCCTGGGCTCCTCGCCCTCCGCCTGGGACGACTCCTAGTGGCCACCGCCCTGGGCTCCGCACCCAAACCAACAGACCACGCACGCAACCTGGGCTTCATCCTGGACTCCTCCCTCTCCATGACCAGACAAGTCCAAGCCGTCTCCTCGTCTTGTTTCAACATCCTGCGAATGCTACGTAAGATCTTCCGGTGGATCCCCACCGAGACCAGGAAGACAGTCACCCAGGCCCTCGTCACCAGCCGTCTGGACTACGGCAACGCCCTCTACGCCGGAACCACCGCCAAGCTCCAGAAGAGACTCCAGCGAATCCAGAACGCCTCAGCAAGACTCATCCTTGACATCCCCAGACGAAGCCACATCTCCAGACACCTGAGAGACCTGCACTGGCTCCCGGTCAACAAGAGAATCACCTTCCGCCTCCTCACCCACGCACACAAAGCCCTGCACAACCAAGGCCCGAGTTACCTCAACAGCCGCCTCAACTTCTACGCTCCCACACGCCACCTTCGATCGACCAGCCACGCCCTCGCCGCCGTCCCCCGCATCCGAAGAGCCACAACAGGAGGAAGATCCTTCTCCCACCTGTCCGCCAAGACTTGGAACTCCCTCCCGACCCACCTCCGCCTGACCCAAGACCACCTCGCCTTTAGGAAGCAGCTCAAGACCTGGCTGTTCGAGCAGTAGCGGACCCCCCCCCTCCCTAAGCGGCTTGAGACCCTCCGGGTGAGTAGTGCGCTATATAAATGCTATGATTGATTGATTGATTGATTGATTGATTGACCGATGCCGAGCAGCATATGACGACATCCTGGGCGTGAACCCCAGACTTTTCCTGCTCAGAGTTTTTCCCGCTTGGTTGAACTGCTTCATCGAGACCTCATCCTTCGTCAATGAGCCCATTTCAGATCCATCCCAGCAATCTTGCCCTGCTGGGGAATCTACCTCCTTGAAGATGTATTAAGTGCAAAGGTAACTCTCTGACCGTGACCAATCTGGCCTGTGGTCTATCACTGTCAGCCCTAATCCTTACCCTTTTCTCAGTATAGCGCAACCAGTTGTCTGCGATTGGCACTTGTGCTTTTATACGCTATTTTTACTGAAAAATTATAATTTCATATCTCCAGTTCCCCTTAGTATATATTTGTTGTTTTGGTGTAATATTGTTCATCAAAATATTCTCTATTTTTATAAATTGGGGTTTTTATTGTGTTGTGTTCAACTTTTTTACTGTTTTGGTACTTCTAAATATTTGACACATTTTCTTACGGGGTTAATATCAGTTTAAATTACTGAATCCTGTACTGGACCTACTAAGTTAGTGACATTATTACTGGTGGTGGACTACCATCCACCCCAACTAATAATCTACTTTCTCACATTGATTTTATGCTTCTCTTTGACCATGTAGTTAGGAAGCTCGGCTACCTTTTGGCTAAGTTTGCAGTATAGAAATACCATAGAAATACATACACTATACAAGCGGTCCGCTACCGCAAGAAAGGTGAGGCTGTTGCAGAGGCGTGTGTAAAGAGCCATAAATTACAAGTTTCCAGTGGGAATAAGTAGCGGAAACCACCGTACCGTGTAAGGAGCCGCGTCTCATTTCACATCCAGCTGGCCCTGCGCGCGCCCTGCCCTTCTAGATGGCAGCACAATATATTCGAACATAAGGTCATTTCTCTAGGGCCTGCAGCTTCCCCCTAATGAATCAATTACAATATGCAGTCATATTTACTCGCAGCAGCGCCGCGGTTCGATCTGCCAACCGAGAGCAACGTGTTTAGCCCACGTTCGTTCACGCACATCCGCGGAGGAGCTGCGATTCCAAATGTCTGCAGGAGTTATGTCAGGCAGACGCGCATTCCAGGAAGACAGAGCGGAAAGCATCTGCTTGTTTTTAACTTCACATTCAATAAGTTAATTTGTGCTTAATTAGCGAAAAAAGAAATAAAATAATAGGTGCTGGGGCCTAATATTTCTCTTTTTTTCTTTCTGAGAAGTCTACCGCAGCTGCTGCCGAAGGAGGACTGTCGAATACGGAGGCTGCCAAGCTTGACTGGGCCTCGTGCCTCGTTTTTTCATCACCCTCCACTTCCGGTCTCGTTATCTCATTCTTGCAGGTTCTTTTTCATCCATGCTTTCGTCCTTTTTCAGTCACAGGTGCAGGCTATTTTGAAGAAAAATTGTTTCATAGAATGCCACCTCGGAGAAACTAAACTCTTTAATCTAAATGTTCAAGATGAATGGAGTGTATTATGTGGCAAAAACCAATTAATTGATTTTTTTTTTGCTATGAAATTGCCCTTTGCATGTTTTAAAGATGTAAATGCCCCTTATCTTGAATATTGTTCTCTCTGCTGGTTTTTCTACAATGATTGCATGGAACGTTTTTTTCTCTTCATCTCCTACTCATTCCACATCCTGTCACTAGGTAGCAGTTCCCTTTTTTTGGTCCAGCCTAGAGGAAGAGTTGTGCCAACCAGATTTAATGGGGAAAAATCATAAGTAAAAAACATACACACTTTTATAGATATATATTTGGGTTAGCCCTGTTCATCAATTGGTCTGTTCAAACTACATTCACATTTTGATTCCTCCAATCAAAGCTTAGAGTGTGAGGCAATGGGTCCTCCTGCTCCAGCCATTGTCTCTCTTCACTCTTTATCAGATAGCATCTGCACAGTCGCCTAAAGAAACCTACACTACAGTGGCCGGTCAGGTGGGCCAATAGTTTACTTTACCAGTGCCTTTGTTTCTATTCCTTATTATTATTTTTATTTATTTTTTAGCCAGTCGTGTGCATTTAAACTGTTTTCAGGTTACATGAGTTCAAAGCCCAATATAACATTTTCTTTATGCCCTAATAAGAATAATATTGTCCTCTGTGGTGAACCAAACATTATTTTAATCAAATGTGACTTTTTTTTATTTATTGAAGATTTTCATTGCATCACGTTTATACAGAGGCATGTTTTAATTTTTGCCTTCTTTTTTTGTGGTTTGTGCTTGCAACAAAAAATAAATAACCATTGCACCAGCTCGCAAAGGCCAAGCCCATTTGCCTTGCCAATGCTTGTGCTAGGTTGCTGCCCAGGGAGTTACCACTCTGAGCTCTGGTCGCCATGCTTGCAGTATATTGTAACAGAAAACCAGCAAGCCTAGATAGTCTGTTGCCAAATATACAGCAGGATTCCCAGGTGTGTGCAGATTCTTCATTATGGATGTCTGTATTGCTGTGATCAATAATTTAAAGCGCAGCAGATGTGCACGTGGCACACTAAAAGCTGCTTCTCTCATTATGTAGGCTGTAAATTCTTACATGATGATACAGTGGGTTGGGGATGTAAGGCAGATGCATGAAAACACTCAACGAAAGTATACGTCGCGCCAGATAGTCCTATCCGTGTGCGCCTTCACAACAAAATGTTTGCCCACTTTTACTTTGGCATTCAGACTCTAATGGGGTCTGAACTTTAAATAAATTGGCCTCATCCCCCAAACGACTATATGCACTCGATAAACCATCCCTGCAGCACAGTCTAATGCAATGAGCGGACTCAACAGATGAAAATGGTCAAGCAAATTTTATTGTAAGGTGTAGCATCTTTTATAGGCACATTTGAGTTGACAGAACCAGGTTAATTCATCTTTGAACAAAGCAGTTACCCGAGCACCTGGAAAAATCGGAATAACATGAACTTGAAATTCTGTTTAAATCGTTAGTAACATCTTATGTGCAGTATGAATGTGGTTTGGATTTTTAAAAAATTGCGCAGTTTTATTTGTTGAAATATTTTATATTGCAAATTGTAACGATTTTAAGTAATCATATACAATAAACTAGTGACTTGATTTGACTATATAACCAAGTAGACATTATGTACAGCTGAATGACTAATAAAAAAAGAACATAAACACAGTCTAATGCTGGCATAAGGGTGGCTTGACCCATAGGTCGGCAGGTGATTTTAGTGGGCACTCGCTAGCATCTATCTTACTGTCTACAGCATTTCCTCTGCAGGTTAGTAAACTGGTGACTTATATTAATTAAATGCCTGTGTATTGTGATATTGCTCGTAAGTGAACTAGAGCCCTATCATGTCATTTGTGTCCTTTTTTTAAAAGCCCTGGCAAAGTCAATAGGTCTTGGCTAAAAAAGAGGCCAAGTTGTTAGCGGCCAGTGATTTTTGCCATTTGGATGCAAACACATACATCAAGATGCAAGTGCAAGCATGGCTGCAATCTTGCAATGTGTTTTCTGTTAATGAAAACCCATTTCAAGATAGCCACAGATGCATATGCATGCATCGGGTTTCATATGTGTATATAATGAGTGCACACTCGCACATAGTGACGCAAGCTTGCACACTGTGGCACATGCTTGCCTATGTGTGGAACATACAGCAGGAATTTTTTAATTACTGTTCTAACCTGGTGGAAAACCTGTTAAAATGGTAAATAAATTGAAAGAAAATAATTGAACACAAAGTTTGCAAAAGTTCAATAAAGAGGGGGTGCAGCCAGGCTGCACTTTACAGTTGCAAGTTATAATTAATACTGGGAGCTGGATGAGAAAGAAGCTGGGAGCAGGTGACTAGGAATAGAGTTTGCAGGGGCCCAGTAGCACTGCCAAGTCCCAAAAAATAAAAATAAAAATACGTGGAGGTGCAAGCAAGAAAACAAATGCACTCCCATGGACAGTTGATACATAAAGAAAATAAATCCCCTCAAGAGAGCAGTGGATGGATGCAACTCATCCAATCAGAACACTGGAATATTAAAATGCTCCTGGGCAGGACAAACTCAATATCAGGAAAGAAAGTTATTGAATCGAGACTAGACACCAACAAGTTCATACAGTCATGAGCAAGGGACTGACCCAAAACTAATGATATGTATTTTTTGTAAATTATATCTTGGAGCAAAGGTAAAAGACGGAATATGAAAAGCCAAAGTCGAATACATTTGTCACAGTAGAAGGGCATAGACCAAGAATGGATGACATAAACTGCTTGGCCAAATTATAATAGGACCTCCCACATTAAAATCCTCAGTTTTGACAGATTTACTTTTTAACAAATTTCCATTCATTCATGAAGCTTTCATACATCCTGTAATTTCTTAGTCCCGAATCAAAACATTATCTTTTATTGTTGTAGATGAACATGGCTCAAGAAATGTACGTCAAGCAGCCATCTTACAGACCAGTTTAAGCATTACACCAGGTTTAATTATGAAGAAATGAGAAGAAAGATGCTTGAGTATAGGGTGGTGCAATGGGTCGTATGATGAAGCTTCTCAAGATTCAGTTCTTTGAGATATATTGATCTTTAAAAATCTGTTTTCAAATACATTAATACAGTTCTCAAAGTCTTGGTGAGATATAATAGGGGGCGCCTTTAGGGCTTTTCTAAATATTTTGAAAAGCTGTCTAGCTTAATTTGACCCTATACTAATTAGAATTGCATAATATGTTTTCTTTGCCTTACTTAATATTGCTGCAACTGTGGTTTACGTGTCTATCGGTTGCTACAATTTTTATTCTCCACTATCAAGACAAATTTCAACCCAGTCTTATCATGTTGTCAGGTCTAAACTGTACTACTAGTTCGCAGCTTTCCTTATGGAGTTGAAGGGAGCATGCTACTTCTAACATCCTGAACATTTTTTGGCACAAGATCTCGAGAGGGACATCTAGATTGAAGTTTATTGAAAAGGAAAACAAAGTCAGCCGCAATAAAGATCTCATGGAACCTTGCAACCACAGAGCTGGCAAACCAGCGTGCCAAGCTCCAGAGAGGATGTAGTGAAAGTCCCTCCTTTTGACTGATATGATTATCTATATACTGTCCAACAGGCGTGCTATAAACATCTTCTTGTTGCCAGGAAATAGGATGTCTTTCTTTGTGTTCTCAATGCTCCTGAGCTTACTAAGAAACTATCCTCGGTTGTAAAGACCAAACTTTTCTCCTAGACACAAGGAACCACATGATTGTGGAATTCTTGAATCTCTGTGCATCTTATTGTTATTTTTTTAAAATCATCAAAATAGAAGTAATTTGTGCTGTTATTTGAACATCTGTATTTCTTTGACCACTATCCTTTGAACCAATGGCAAATCTTAACTATCCTATCGTTCTCAATTAGACCACACTTCTCCTACGTCGTAAGTGACTCCTTTGCCCTCACTTTTATTCAAGGATTGTCATGCTTACCCTTTATGTTAAGCCTTGATCCCCCTTCGCAGCATTCCCTCTACAAATTTGATAAACATTGCCAATGCAGTAGGACTGGTATAGTTCCTTCTCGTCATTATTACACCTTTTGGTAAAATAAAAGTTCTGTAAATTTGTTCTGTGGTGTCCGTCTATTGTCAAATTTCCCTTTTGCCTACCTCTGCAAAATGGATCAAGAAGGGAATTTGTGCTGGCGAGCTTGCGAAACAAGGATGCACAAATGGCAGACATGATCAACATTTTTACACCACATCTATTTAGGGGTAAATTTGATACGCATGCAGAACAAAAATCGATGTTTCAAGATGCACCAAACTCCCCTCCCTGCTAATATTATATATGGCAATGGGTGGGGTGACCAGGTGGGATGTGATTATACTGCCATAGATTTTTATACAAAGCTAGATCTCCTATTGCATGATTTGGCTTTGCATGAGATCCCAATGCCAAAAGAAACCACGCTCAACCGATGTATAAGTGGAATATTCTAATGTGCAGTACATGTAATGTGCTTGAAATTACACATTTCACATAGTTTACCCCTGAACGGTTGTCCTCTCATATAAGTAGACATTTCATGGAAGGCTATGGTGATATGCCTTTGCGCCACAGAGAAATCCTTTGTGTCATGCTAAAGAACACGTTACTAACTTTTGGGAATGCATTTTCTGGTGGATACTCTATGTAACTACAGATTCCTCATAGTTAAAATGTTTCCTGGTACCAGTTTGCATTCAGAAGATGTTTCAGCATAACCTATGTGCGGCAGTAGGTGGTATTTTCCGGTTCTGGGTCTACTCCACTTTGCCACAGAAGTGACAAATGGAACTGCATACCACCCAAGCTACTGACATCAGTTTCTTTCTGGACAATGTCGCACCCCTAGACACAGAGTCCAAAGACCAATTGTTTTGTGTCAATGTGTATTTCTCTAAATTGGGACCCTTTTTAGAGTCCATCCTGCAGAATGGAGAAATTGGGCGCTTGGTGAGTAATCTGTGGTTGGACAGAGTAATCACCAGAAAGAGCTTATTGGGGTAATTAAGTAGTCCTTCTGAACAATACTTCTGAACACAGATTCGTCACCTTTAGACTAGATATCAAAGCAGTATCCCTCCCAGTGGTGGGCCTGTGGAATGACTCAAACAAAAATGTCTTGCAGGACCAAAAGACCAAAATGCCCTTTTCATTGGACGTGGCTGTCCAAGCAGTAGCATTTTATGAACGTGTGCACCAATGCTAATGTAGCAGCTTGACAAATATCTAGGCCAGAGGGTTCGTTTGCCAGTGGTGGTGGGAGGGGCGTCTGATTCTTGGCCAACGCGTAAGGAATCTTAATGCAGAGGAGTATCCGCCATAAGAGTGTCTTCTTCTGCATTGCCTTGAATTTCTTTGCCCTAGAGAATCCACAAAGTGCTGATCGTCCACCTGATGGTCTTTGGTGCGACTGATGTAAAAGCTTAGCTCTCTGTGAGGGATGTTGAATTCCTCCGATTTATTTGGACTCAAATGTGTTGAGAATATATGATATGTCAAAAACCTGGCTAACGTTTTTGTAAGAATATGCTTTCAGGAGACAGTCATCCAAATGTATATGACCAAATATCTCCCATTTTCCTCCAATGAGCCGCAACCATTGGTATACATGTGGTAAAAACAGGCAATGCATTATAGGCCAATTAGCAAGTCGGTTTTGACAAAGTTGTTAGTTTATACAAATCTTAAGAGTTTCCCGTGTTTATTTGTGATCAGTAAGTGAAAGTTTGCAGCTTGTAAAGCTATCCAGATCCAAATCCGATCACTTGTCATAGGGGAGAGCAAATTTGGCACAAAACCAAAAGCCTGACTCTTTCTTCACCCATTTAATGATCTAGAATGTTCTTAGTGATGTTTTAGACTAACCTTCTCTAAACTTAAAAGTAGAGATAATACATCTCTTTGCATTTCTGTATATTAGGCTCCTTTTCAACCACGTTTTTTCAGAGTACGAGGTTTGTTTGAACTTGGGGATGTAATATGATGAAGTGCTTTTTTGAAACAAGGAGTCATTGCATTTGGTATTTGAAATGTTGGCAGCTGTTTCTGGTGAATAATTTCCATATCTTCCTCTAAAAAAAGTATCTCTGCCTAGGATGGTTCTGGCCTTTTTGTTGCTGCCAAAAAGGGGATCTGCTCTAACTGCTGGGTATATCTCTTCCCAGCACGTCCTCCAGATTTCTGTGTTTTTGACATCCTTATACTTCTTTACTCAATAACCAGAGGTTGTCAGCCTCTGTGTTTCTTCTGCGATCGTCATCGCCCACATTAGAACCATATGAGAGAGCCAGAGAAGGACCTATCCATCAGTTGAACACCCAATTTATTTATTTTATTTGCTTGTTTTATAATGCGCATGAATCATCCCCAAAAGGATATCTTGGCGCAGCGAGACCAAAAAGTCAGGCAAGAAGCCTATAAGTTTAAAATAATTCAGTTTTTAATAATTTCATGACATTGTAGTGGCAGTGCATTGGTGAAGAGACTTATTCGTAGATTTTAAAGACCTTGTTGGTGGATAGAGGATACGTTTTTCTCTCAAATAGCTGGGACCTTTGCCATTAAGTGCTTTGTGCACTAGGCTACAGATTTTGCAGGTGATACGCTTCCCACTGGCAGCCATTGTAGTGCACGTAGTAAAGGGGCCGTGGCAGATCTCGCTGGCGGATTGTGGATTAAACGAGCCGCTGTATTCTGAAACACCTGGAAACCACCAATTTGAAACCCAAAAAGTGCAACACGTGTGAATATTCTAGTGTCAAAACAGCATCTGTGAGCCCAGAGGGCAGCCACATGTGCTGTGGACATATCAGTTGATTTAAGACTGGCCATCTTTAAATTCCTGTGTTTTTTTGCTCTGAGCATAGCATTTGCTGAGTGTTTGATTAATTTCCATTGTAATCCATGACGTCTGTGCTGCAACCTTTATTAACATTTAAGAGAAAATAGTGCCACCGTCTTTCTTTACCACTGCTGCCACCACGTCTCAGGTGTGGCAGAACAGAATGTTTAGGGAGGGTAATTTTTGTACACAGGTGTGAGTGCCAACCGACTGAGAAGTAGATTACTCCTTAGAAGGAGAGAATATTGGCCCAGAGAAATGTATTTCTCATGTCATGGTATGCATGGATTTGATGATACTAATGTAAAAAAATTAACCATGACAGACTCGAGTATGCATGCCACTAAGAGAATTAGTGGCCTTAAGGATGGACGAGGCAGATGAGTCTCAGGAGCATTAGTGGTAGCACTCCAATCCATTCCAAAGACGAGTAAGGTCATTGTCTCCTCAATGATCACCTAGTGGGAAGTGTCACAGTTATGCCTAGAAAACTCGAAGAACCCTGAAATTCAACCACTGCCTAAACCCAATGGAAGCGGGTCATGGACGCAGAGACATGCTTTCCAGGCATTAACTTACAAATCACCCACACAGCACAGTTTTGCACCTGTCAAAGCAAGCTGTTGGCACAGGCATTTCTTGTAGTCCAGGCTACTAAGAATATATACAGGGATCAGAATGATACTAACTTGTATATGACTAAAGATTAATAGACTCTGCAAACGCTGACTATCTCCATGGCTTTTCCACTCTAAGCCTGGTCTTGATGAATCCACCAGCCACAATTTTCTAGCTGGGTGGTAAGTGGTATTTGGCCAAAGGAACATGGGCCTTGGAAAAGGAATGAAAGTGAGCAGTTTTGTCTAATAACATCACCTCGGATCGTGGCCAAGATGGCAAAGCAATGAGAAAAGACTTTCTCAGCTCCACCGGGCCCACTTTCTGTCTACTAGGTATTTTGTCTCTCCTGGCCTGATCGACATCCAGAAGTGACCCTCTGGTGCAGCTCCGATGGCTGGCCACCAAGTAGAGGAGAGAGTTTGGTGGCCTGAGCTGATGCTGTACCATGGGCCCAAAGAGCGACGGGAGGCATCACGGTCATGCAGGTTTGAGGTGCTGTGGGGGCCCCAGAGGGTCGCTAGACATGGAAGCGATGAGTGGAGGAGCGTAGATTATTACTATTATTATTATTATTAAAGGGGTTTTGTAGAGCCCAGGCTACCCCAAACTGGGGTTCCCAGCGTTGACAGAACTGGTGAGAAAGTGCACTGTTTTAACTGAAAAGATAATTTTCATCTTCTTCCTAAAACGTAATAGGTTTCCATTTGTCCTAAGAAGAATGGAAAGGGAGTTCCAAAGTTTGGACACCAAATATGCAAACGAGCGACCTCCACCTCTTGCTCTCCTAATTCTATGGCTGGCAGGCAAGCAGAGGTCACTAGATCTCAACTCTCTGGCAGTCCTGTACGGGGTAATGAGATGCCGAAGGATATTTGGGCCAGGCGTCTATTTCAATTTGTGAGCAATGCATCAAACTTTAAATCCTATTCTTTTGGTTATTGGCAGTCAATGAAGTTTAGCAAAGGCTGAACGCGCTGACTGCATTTTGGGAAGGCACAGCAGTACTCGGGCTACGGCGTTCTTGATGACTTGCAGCATTTTGGTGCTATAAGAGGGACTGCCTAGATAAAGAGAGTTGCTGTAATCTAGGTAAGAGGGTGCAAGACCTTGGAAAACCGCCCTTCTGGTTTCCATGGGAAGCCACTTGAGCTTTTTTGTAAGGGCTCTTAAAAGGCAAAAACATTTCTCTGCTACTTTCTTTGCCTAGGAGGCCATGGTCAGATATGTATCCAGTATGATCCCCAGACTCTTCACTTCTGGCTTGGGGAGGAGGGGCACTCCCCACAAATATTGGGCCAGAGGAGTTGGTCCCATAGTGAAAGGGTATTCCCAATCACCATGACCTCGGTTTTATCCTCATTTACCTTGTTCCAGCTGGTCACCATCCAGCTGGACAACTGTTCAAGGCAAGTGGTTAGTCTTTCTGATGTTAAGTCAATATTTGGTGACAAGGAGAGAGCATTCTGAGTGTGGTGCGTGTCTGACACCATAGTAAAACCGGACATGCAAATGATGTCTGATAAAGGACGGACATGCACATTGAAGAGCATGCAGCTCAAAGAAGAGCACTGCAGCACTCCACAGTTAAGCCGATGTGTCTCCGAAAAGAAAGGCCCTTCACTGGCTTGAAAGCTCCCATGCTCTACAAATGTCAACCATTTTAGCACCTTGCCTACAACACTGACCTCTTCTAATCTGTTGCATGGCATTGGAAGGCAGACCATATCGAAAGCTGCACTCAGGTTGAGAAGAAGGAGCACAGTGGACCCACTCTGATCCAATATCCTTTTGAGGCCTTTAGTGGCTGGTAGGAAAGCTGTCTCTGTAATGCAACCTGAGCAAACACAGTATGCGTCTGGTGCAGTAAATTGTTAGTTTCTAATACGTCCGTAAGACCACCATTCGTCAACGTTTCCAAATTTTTGCTAACACCTAGAACTAGCGATATGGGTCTGTGATTTTCAGCCCGGTCAGGATCCAAGGAAGGTTTCTTCAGCAGTGGACAAATAATCACGTTTCCATGGATCCGGGATGCATCTACTTTTCACGGAAGATTGTTTATAGTCATTAAGGCTGATACAGTGGCATCTCCCGCTTTCAGCAGAATATTTATGGGGGCCGTATCCACAGGCAAACAGGACTTTACTGTGCTTGCTATCATCCAAATGTTGTTGGTACTTAATGGTGGAAAAGTTGAAAATTCAACCCCAGGGCCAGACTGGGGACAGCAACCAGCCCTGGCTGATTGCTGCCCGACCGGTGCTGGGAGCCGGGGGCAGGGGGAATGGGTGCTAGTAAGAAGCACAGCTCCCGCTTCTGTTATAGGGGGCCAATATTGCAGCACTGCTGCAAAACTGGCCCCCAGTGACAAGACCGCCCCCACAGCCACAGAACTGGCCCCGTGCCTCCAGCCCAATAGGGAAGCACCCGGTGCGTGCTACGGCCAGTCGGGCCCTGATTCGCCCCACTCTTTTCTGCAGTGGCCCTAGCTATAGATTTAATGGATAGATCTGAGGCAGATAAGGCAGCCATGGCTGAAACAGTGAATCAGCCTGTTGGATGCTCATCTACTGTTGGCCAACAGCATTGGCAAAGAAAGGCAGGACGCTGCCCTCACTTGAGGACCACGAGGGGGAGGGATCACCCCATTTGCTAGTGACTGAGGGGCTGGCCTAGCCCCTGTGGGGAGGTGGCACTGACGCCCCATTCCTTGGAATTCCAAGTGACAAAGCAGTAGGACTTCTCTGCTCCTGAGTGGCGGATATCAATTAGCTGGGAGGAGGAGGCGCAGTCCATACCCAAGGGGCACCACACAAATGCAGAGAGTACCCAGAGCCATTGCAGTCTCCAGACCAGCATGACTGAATGTGCACATGTCTAGTGAAGCATAGCCCCTGGCAATAAGTATAGAGAAGCCTACAGCTTGGGCGTTGCACCTGGAACGCTGAGCATGGAACTCACAAAGGGAGGGCTGACTGACCATGAACAGAGGCCATACTGTCATCCCAACAGAGAGACTATCCACATTGGTGGCCACAGTAAGTGCACATCATGAACAGAAGACATGTGGCAGGACACCAAATGAGAACAAATGGAGCTCAGTAGATTATTTCAGCCAAAGTGCCCCCCACAGTTCAAAGGCAACAAAAAAGCATATGATCCAGCCTATGAAAGGAGGATGGACTGATCTGACAGTGGTGATTATTTTTAGATGGGCATTAAAAGCTCTGAAATATCCTAACAACCCTGGGACACAGGGTGTGACCAGGTGGGGTGGTCACCTAGTGACAATGGCCTCAAAGCAGCCACTAGCCATCCCAACAATTAACCCACAGACTGCACCTCCGATGATGGCTTGAAGTCATGAGACAGTTTCTGGAAAACTTGTTTAGAGGTCTCAGAGAGGGCTTTGTGGCACTGGATGATGACCGAAAGCAAGAACTACAGGAAGTAAAGTGGGATATCAATGACTTCAGTCAAAGAGTCTTCAATCTGGAGGAATTCAACTATGGTAGAGAAGAAGAAATGGCAGTGGTTAAAGGCCAGATGTTAACCCTTCACAAGCAAAATATTTTGCTACAGAAAAAACATCAACACACTGAAAATTGACAGCTTCGCTCACAAATCCCAGACAATTCAGATCACCTCATTTAGATATAGACCATGCACCGACTGGTGCCAAAGAGAGAGGGAACCGTTCACCAGATATCATCACACATGCTACAACTTCAAGATGAGTGAGCAAATAATGGCAACAGCAGGGTCTTGGAGAGCAGTATTTTAAAAGGCCAACAGTTCGACATCTAGCAGGGCTTTGCTGGGATCATGCTGATCAAAAGGAGAGATGTTGGCCCTGTAATTCATAACTACAAGATCACTAGAACCTGTATTATTGGGAAAACGATTTAAGATCTGTTTTGCCTGAATGAATGAATAAAGACTTAATTGCTGACGTAGGCACAGAAGGTATTAAAGACTGGACCAAATGGTGAATCCGAGGCCAAGAACTCAACAACTCCAATGGGTGGGGAACCTTCCAAACAGAAAAAAGAATGTTGGAAGAAAGCAGATTCTGACATAACAACAAACCTTGGGCCCATTATTAGCGGCAGAGGACTGGAATTTGGTATTGGATGGTATCTTAGATTGCTCTGGCAATAGGGAGGGAGGAACCATCACCCTTTCGGAGGTACGTCATTCGAGGCTGAATGAACAGGGGCTGTTAGGCGTTTGGCGGCACTTACATGGGGACTAAATGGACTACTCACACTATATGGCATCCCACAAATCCTATGCCAGAATAGATTTTGCATTTTGTGATCACTGCCATCTACAAAGGGCCAAAGAGGTAAAGATTGGGGTGATATCACTGTCCGATTATGCCACGGTGACTTCTGGGTTTTCATGTGTGGGGCCTCGGCAGGACAGTACACCTTGGTGGCATTTCAATATTCAGATGCTTAAAGAGAGAGGGGCCAGAGATGACATCGGTGCTCATACCACATAATTCACAGCTATCAATAATACTGGGGAATGTAGCACAGTGACTCTGTGGAACTCCATAAAGCGGTAGAAAGGGGCACCGGTCCAGCTGAGATTGTGAGACTGGCCGGGGTGCAGCCTTTTGTATTGAGTGATACCCAGGTTTGTTTAAAAAGGCTGGACAAGACCATAAGACAGCCCATTCGCAAAAGATCTAGTGAAAGCTACTGCATGTCAGGAGCCCACTAAGACTCCTTGAGCTTATCAATGTTGAATACTCCCTGACACAAGTTGAACAAAAATACTCCGAGGGGTCAAGAAAGCAGGCAAGCTGTAAACTGTCAAGTTGAGAGAGAGATTGGTACAGTAAGTCCCACATAGTAGCTGTAAAAGCCCAAGATGAGGGGCATAAGCTGGACGAGAATGACAAGCGTGCCAAATTTGCACAGTACTATCAGTAGCTGTATTAAGCTGATTCCATTGGTGCTACAAGAGGGGGCCAATTCCAGCGTCATTCCAATCTTAGCAAGCCAACCGCTAACCAAAGCTAAAAACATTCGTAAGGTCAGTGGAAAATATTTTGACCGTTAAATGCCTTAAGTTTTCAAAAGTCCTGGGACAGGATCGATTTATCCCAGCTTTCTGTAGAAACGTCTGGACAGTCCTGCTACCCTTGATGGCTAGAGTCTTTAATGATATAGTTCTTCGAGGGGCAGTAACACATGAATGACTGTGGCACGGGTAAAAGTTAAACTTAAGATGGGGAAACACCCAGAACAGTGCAGTGGTACAGGTAGATCTCTCTGCTGAACACAGATTTCAAAATCTATACCAAAAAAATAGCAAACCGACAACCACACTGATGCAGGAGTTAATTCGCCCTGACCAAGTAGAATTTATTCCCAGAAAGAAAGTTATTGTTAACACAAAAAAAGTCCTACACCTCATTGATATAACCATAAAGCGTAGGGATGTCACACCCCTATTGTCCCTAGATGCTAAAAAATCATTCAGCAGAGTAGAATGGCCTTTCCTAGCGGAGGTACTGAAGGATAGGGGACTGGAGAATTTCCTTACCATAATGGCTCTGGCTGGATACAATAAACCCACTTCAAGGATTAATGCCAATAGGGTTGATTCTAGCGCACTGTGGATTCAATGGCAGAGAAGAAAGGGGTCTCTATTGTCTCCCATGCTCTTTGCCCTCTATCTACAACACGTTGACCAGCGAATGCGCTCTAATCGTAATATCAGGGAGTGAGATTGGGTAGGGACAGGTTTAAACTCTCACTTTTTGTTGACAACATTTTGATTTCTCTGACTAGCCCTAGAACCTGCTTAGAACTCCTTTTGAAAGACCTTCAAGCATTTTGTGAGGTATTAGGATTCAAAGTATATATGTCCAAGTCTGAAGCTCTAGGCCTCCTGATATACCACAACTAGCAGTGCTGGCTCCAAGATAATTCAATTTCACTTAATAAGCACAACCATTAAGTTCGTGGCCCTACCCTACAGACAACATATGATGCAAGCTTTTCACTATTTCTTAGAGAGATTAGGAGAGCTTTACAAAGTTGGCTTGGAGGCTCACTCTCTTGGCAGGGTTGTATAGCGAGTCTCTCACATAACCTATATAAACAACGAAAACAATGGCGCGCTAGTTGAATGAATTAATGAATTAGTAAAATTTATAATGCGCAGACAATAACCCGAAGGTATCAAGGCGCCTAACAGAAAGAGGTCAGAAGAAAGATTGCTGCTTCGCTACAGGTACGCTTGCGTAAAAAGGTGAGTTTTCAGGGCCCTTTTAAAAGCCTGAAGGGAAGGCAGTGATCTTATTTCCAGAGGAAGAGCATTCCACCACGTAGGGGCCAAGGTGGAAAAGGCCCTGCCGCCCCATTTCACTCTCTTGAAACGAGGGGTCGTTAGCAGAAGTCTACCGGAGGACCGTAGATTCCTGGTGGGGAGATAGGGGAACAGAATGGAGCCTAGACCAGAGGGGCTGTTTCTGGCCAGAGCCTTGTATGTCAGGCATACGATCTTAAAATGGATTCGTGCCTCTACAGGGAGCCAGTGTAGTAGCTTTCTAGCTGCTGTGGCTGAGGAGCGCTTGGGAAGGTCCAGGACGAACCTGGCAGCGGTATTTTGGACTACCTGCAAGCGCTGTAGTAGGCTCTTTTTCAGGCCTGCGTACAGCGCGTTGCAGTAGTCTATTCTAGAGCCTATCAGAGCAACTGCTAGTTCTTTCCTGGCCTGAAGGGAGAGGTAGTTCCTAATCCTTCTCAGGATATGGATAATGCCCCAGCAGGTGGAGATGGTACGACTAACCTGCTTGCTCATGTCAAGGGCATGGTCAATCATGACCCCCAAATTCTTGGCAGAGGCAGTAGTGGTGGGACAGGCTCCTAGTGACTCTGGCCACCAGCTAGAAGACCATACATCCTCTTTCCCTCCGAACACCATCACCTCTGTCTTCTCTCCATTTAGTTTAAGCAAGTTTGTGATCATCCATTTGCCGACCGCCTCCATACAGGATCTAAAATTGGAGGCAGTCAGAGCGCTAGAATGGGAGAGAGAGACAAGGATCTGGGTGTCGTCAGCATAGGAAATTATCTCCATCCCGTAAGATCTAATCAGCCTGGCAAGTGGGGTCACGTAGATGTTGAAAAGGGTCGGACTTAAAGCCGACCCCTGAGGGACCCCACATTGCACAGGAAGGGATGGAGATAAATATATATATATATATATAGTTGAACACTGAGAGCACACCATTCTACTTCTGCCTGCATCCATTTAATAGGTAAGGGCTGTATGTTGTTGGGGTAGAATCGCATTTAATGGTTCCCATATTCTCAAATGGATCCTTGTCATCAGAAGTCACTTTTGAACTTTGGATGCTGTCCCCTTTTTCGGATAGTCTTCTTCATGGCTGTCATGTCCTTTAGGCTACTCCTGTCTTGTATGCCTTTTTTTTTTTTTTTTACATACCTTGTCCCATCCACACAACAATAACGGTTCTGAACAGGTGACCTTTTACCTAGTAGCTTACTCCTAGTATTTTATTATAATCCCTTTACCTGATATACACAAACATGTCCTCAGGTACTGCATAATTACACTGTATAAGGGTCACCACTTTTTTATCATTGGCCAACAGGCCCGCTGTGCATAATCGCATTGTTTTGGAAAGACATTTATGATTGTTTTCAAAACATTTATGATTGTTTTCAAAACATATCGATTCTAGAAGAAACCCTGGAGTGACCACTCTAGTATACAAGACCCTTATTCCCCCCGCAAATTAGAGGAGAATTCCTTCCACACTGGCATAGGGTCCTGCATGCTGAATCTTCGACACACAAAGGTCTGACATCCCTTGCGGGGTGTCATCCGCGGAGCAGAGACCGGTCCTTCATTTTCTACCATCAGGTGAAAGGGTTGTTTCTTCCCTAGGTGATTCTTGGCTACATACATAAGCACCTATAAACATATACATGCTACACCTACATATCTAGGCTAGGTACACTTAGGTAAATTACATAGGGTGCACTATGGCCTATGCAAGTGCTACTATCTTATCTGAACTGTATATGTTCATCCTCTTGGAACTATGGTAGAAATGTATTTACTGTTTACTATATTAGTATTTCTTTCGTATGTTTTTGTCTCCTGATTATTGCAGCAAATATGTTTTACGCAAGATTGACGCTGGACCAATAAATAGGTATTGAAACGTCCTTATCCCTATCCTGTGTATTTTCTGAGAGTAAGTAAGCACGGGTGACTGAGCGAAAAGTACTGTACTGTTTTCCACAATCCCCGAGGAATCAGGGTTGTCATGTTCAGTGGTTACCAGAATCTACCTACACCACTATAAGATACAAGGGGTGGTAGTGGCACTGTAGAGCTAGCTGGTCTAATGGCTGGCGTATCATGTGGGGGTGTCCAGAATCAGTTTGGACACTGAGCTCTCAGTTTAGGCCATCCAAACATGCAAGTCCTGGGGATTCCTAGGAACTACACAACAGGGCTTTTTATCTGTAATATGAACAGGGTTTGTGCAGTTTCATAATGGCCCGTATTCGTAGCACACATATTCCAGAATACATTTTAACAACTGTGGACCAGTAGCGCCTGCTACCAGACTGGGGTGGTGGTGGGGTGGGCGTGGGAGGGCCAAATGGAGAAACAAACAAATTAACTTACCTGAAACGACAACGGCCGCCTCTCCTCCATCATCTTCATCTTCCAGTCCCTGTACCGGCCGGCAGCAGCAGAAGGAAGCACCTGGGCAGCAGGCTCTCCTGAGACGATCAAAACGATGCAATGCAGCATTGTGATTGTTCTGCGCCGTGGTTCGGCACTCAGGCAGGTACAGGGATGCTTTGCATGTTACTCACCAGGCTGTGTAATGCAGCCTGGTGTGGAAATGCGCTGCTCAGCTCCGCCCCGCGAGCCACTGAGTACTATAGACAAAATACAATGCTAATAACAATACATTATTATCAGTGTATTTTTCCTTTGGAGCAGTGGGGCGAGGCTCCTCCACCTTAGTGGAGGAGCCGACACTGCTGTGGATGTTGTACTTTTGTCATGTTTTTCGCAATGATTTTTTAAAATAACAATGATTTTAATTGCGATTTTATCAAAGAATATGTTATTGCTCTAAAAGTTACTAGGACTTTGGGGCATTTGTGTGGACTTCTTCGAGTATCACATAACAATTTTTATTTTGGGATTACCCCTCATCTTCTGAGCACATCATTGATTGCCCCTCAGGGTGGCATGGGTGCAATATGGTTTAGTCCTCTCACTCCGTCTTTGACGTATATCACTTGGAAAAATATCCTAAAACAGCACACAATGACCTTCATTTGTTAGATGAACTGAAAATATAGCTTTTGGATTCTAATAGTAACTTTGAGGATTTTGAAGTTCCTTGTAAAGCCATGACGGGGATCTCAATACATTTTGTACTTACAGGATCATGACTACAGGTATTGTTAGCAAAAAAATGATTTTATTAGTAGATTTTATAAAAGGGGTTTTGACCATTCACTGGAGTTTTCTCCTTTCCCAACTGGGTAGTGTATTTAAATGTACTCAAGGTGATTACACTTGCTTGTGGATAATGGAGTTCTATGGATTGTCAGTTTTACATACAACAAAAGAAACACATATTTGAAGAGTAAGGAAGTTTACATAAGGAATTATTGTGAATTAATTTGGTTATACCATGGGAGGTAATAGTTCATTGGGGTGGTCTCTTTTTTCTTAAACTGAACATTGTATTTTAATGTATCTATGGTGATAATATGAAGTGGACAATGAAGTTAAATTGTACGTAATGGTCAGCTGATCATAATTATTGTAATAAGATATGGTGATGGTCCAAGTATTTAAAGAATATTTCATGGTACAAGGGAATTTTAGTGCTCAATTAGGCCAATGGGTCCTTTTTGAAATCTCTGAATGAATATAGGTAGGGGTTTTAATCTGTATATAAGGGTCTTGTATGTAATGTGAATATACTGAATATTTATATGTATTTTGTGGCCCTGAAGAAGCTCTTAAAGAAGAAAGAAACTGTTAGACAGCCCTGTCATCCTTAGGGTGGTCTTTCCACAGAAGTTTTGCCTTTTACCTCCTGTTTTTGCTGATTCTTTTTGTTGGCCTTAGGACTCTGAGCACTTTACCACTGCTAACCAGTGCTAAAGAGCCTGTGCTTAACATGACGACATTGGTGTATATGTTATTGGAATATTTGATATACTGGTAAGTCCCTTGTAAAGTGGTATACCATATATCCAGGGCCTGTACTTAAATGCTACTAGTGGGCCTGCAGCACTAATGCTGCCACCCACATAAGTAACCTTTTAAATCTTCCAAGGCCTGCCACAGTAGTGCCTGTGAATGCAGTTTACTGCCATTTCAACTTGGCATTTAAAACTACTTGCCCAGCCTCAAACTCCCCTTTTTATTAAATATAGGTCAAAGTCCCTAGTAACCATAAGGGCAGGGTGCTATGTAAGTAAAGGTTAGAACATGTACCTTTATGTCTTACATGTCCTGATAGAGACAACCAACCTATTTTGTTTTTTACTACTCTGAAGCCTACTCCTCTCATAGGCTAGCAGTGGGAATTCCTTAATATACTTTTAAGCTGTAATTCCTGATCAGAAAGGAATAGATTTTTCAAGTTTCATGTGTTTGGAAAGGTAAGAATAAATCCTCCTTACTGATGAAGTAAGATTTAACATTACTGTTTTAGAAATGCCACTTTTAGAAAATGGGCATTTCTCTGCACTTGCTGCTCTGTGTGCCTGACAGCGTGTCATCAATACACATCTGGGGTGGGTGACAGTTACACTTTGTGCATTCCCTCTAGGCAGCCCCAGCACAGGTTTGTCTGGGTACCCATTTACATACATCTGCATTTTGATGGCCTTGCCTGGGCAGGATTGAAGGGAGGGGCTAACACTTCACTTGGACAGGCTGTGTCCTGTCCCCACACAAAGGACGGATTACCCCCCTCCCATATAGCCTGGCTGACAAGACCGGGTTGAAAGAGATACTTGAAGACTACAGAGAGCTGCTTTGAAGTCAACCCCACATCTAAGGCACTTTTGGGTATTGACCCCCTAAAATCAGACACTACTGGACTTGTTACTGAAGCTCTGCCAGAAAAACTGCTGTGGTACTTAAAGGACTCAACTGGACTGCTGATCTGGAAAGCATGTTTTTCTCTTTGCTGCCCTTCCGCCTGTTACTCGGACTCTGCTGAAGGAGAGCTGGACTCTGCTTGCACTGCAAGTGATCTCCAAGGGCTTGTGGGCTTGCCATATGTTGCTTGAGATTCAGAGATATTAAAGACTCTACCTACTGCTCCTGTGCCTGGCACACTGGAAGTGGCCCTGATATGTGCAACACAGATTTTAAAGCATCTGCTATCTGTGTGTAGCAGAACCAGAGCAATGACCGTGTTGCAATAGTAAAATTGGTGCATGCAAACAAAACCTGCTCTTGACCTACAGAAATTGACGCATCCGACAATGTTTCACCACCACTGGTGCTTGGTGAGATCGATGCATCCCCTCGACTAATCAGCTTTTCGCTCAATGTCTCTTGACTCCGGCATCTTCGGAATTGACACATCACCTTCACTACGAGAAGTTCAACACATCTGGTTGCTTGCGGCCAGAAAAGATACTTTGTTTACCTGGGCCTGAATGGGTCCTTTAGCCAGCGCTCCATGGTGGTGGGCCCAAACGTTGACTTTGCCCCGCTCCAACTCGACCTAAAGTAACCTTTTTAGAGCAACTTGCTTCTAAACATTTTACTGCATTTATTAATTAAAAATTTAATATTGCAACCTCTTTACATTGGATTCTTGTCATTTTTATCTTGTTTTGACAGAATTTAATAATCTATTTTTCTAAACCTGTGTGAAGTCTTTTTATGTTACTGTGTGGGTCCGTTGCACAAATACTTAACAGATTGCCTCTTTAGATAAGCTTGACTGCTCTGACCCAAGATACCATAGGGTGAGCACAGGGTATCTTTTAGTGTGCATCTAGCTTACCCTGACTAGAGTGGTGGTTCCTGCCTGGTCTGGGTGCATACCTCAGCCAACCAGGAATCCCATTTCTAAAAGAAACGCATTGAGTGTTTATTTTGGCAACAATTTGTTTTTATATGAGGATGGAATAAATAAAGAATTAGATATAAAGCATGTCACACACAGACCATCTTGGAATACACTGAATTATAATGAATGTGGAAGTTAGTGCAACATGGAGTAGTTTCACACGTTGAGATCTAAAATACTGGACATTTTTATTATGAACACACATAAATGCTGATTAAAGCCATTTAATTTATGATCAGGGATTTCCCTGACAGAGAATTTGTGGTGGCTGTCCCCTCATACTCCCGCAGCTGTCTTTCTTTGTAACCTAATTTGTCTTTTATTGATTGTTGATGAAAGTGGTAATTGCGCTTCCTATGTTTTTTTCCCCGGCCATCCATTATAACACATGCGGTGTAATTTGGCCCTTCACAGACTACATCTTATAAAAGGGGATATCATGGACCAGTATTTGAGGGAATGCGATCAGGTTGGACAAATTAGGCACATGATATCGGAGTGCTCGGTTTTGTTTAAATTGTGAACGAACGTGTAGAAAGATTTGGAGGAAAAACGAAAGTTACTAGCCTATAATCTCTGATTAACTTTATACTAGGTTGGATGCTGAAGATGAAGAACCACTAGAAAAGGAGACAACGCAATTAGTGAACAATGTATTCTTGGCTGTGGAACAGTGTGCCCTAGCTCTGTAGGGTATGCCAGTCTCCTTACATAAGAGATTGGTACAATAGGATTTGTCTGATACTGGGGCTGTAGAAAATTACAGCTGCTCTCAATGACGGGGACAACAGATGTGCAAAGATTTGCATGATATCGTTAACCAGGGGACTTGATGTTTATTGACTTAACCTTCATTGTACCTAGGCCATACCATCCCTTCAGCAAGTGGAAGAGGGAATTTGGGGGCATGCATGTTTTCCTCTATATTGTATGGGTTACAGTTTCCTTTCCCTTTACCGTTTTTTCCCCTGTATGTCTGCATAGCTGAAAAGCAATAAAAATGCTTTGAAACTTACCATCACCTCAGTATGGTCCTGAGTCACCTATTGGCCTACCAAAAGCTAATATGCTTTTGCACATCCACAACTGGATTGGCACTGGGCAGACTGTTATGGAGTTATCCACCTCACCCATCACTTCTTCTACCAGATGTACTCCCATACATTGGGCCTTCACCTGGTACATCCCTAAAAACCTTGCCCATGTCTGTAAATAAACTTTTAATAAAGCTGACACCAAGGGAACTTTGCAGTCTAAATTGATTTTTTGGGGTAGATTTTTCCAGATTTTCTTCTTTAATCATTTAAGCGATAGAGAATGGCCTATGGTGTTGAAGTCGACTGACAGAGCCTTTAAAATCAGCACTGCCGGCGAACTTTACCACTCTTCTTTAGCGGACTTCTTGGGACATCAAACAAACCAGATTATATTCTGTCTCCAGGACAGAATACTTGTTGTGACTGTCCAAGAGAATATGTTTAGTGAAGTGAGCTAAAGAATGATGATGGATTAAACCCAGATCTGTGACTGGGGGGGTGAGTGTCTGAAAAGTTTCAGCACTCCGTCCATCATCTCCTTGTGTTTTCTTTGTTTGCCCTAAGTTGAATAGGGTATGCCCAGATGTGGGTCCCTTGCTCACTTTGCCACTGGATTCAAGCTAGCCTGGCTGATGAAGGGTGTTACCCAGAAACTGGTCCCAGGATGCTTGTTTCCAGTTCAGGGAAGACCTGGATTTTTCATATCAGGCTGGACTGTTCCCATGAGGCACTGGGTCAAGACTGACTTGCATATAGCTGGGTCTGAACTAAGGTGGCGAAGTGAGCTAAAGAAAGATGATGGATTCAACCCAGATCTGTGACTGGGGGAGAGTGTCTGAAAAGTTTCAGCACTCCGTCCATCATCTCCATGTGTTTACTTCAGAACAGGAGGTAAGCTCTTCTTCAAGCCCTTGGAGATCTTCCTCAAGCAGGGGAAACAGCAAACAGCAAAGTCATTTTCACTTTCAATGGCGGAAAGTAGCAACTGCAGGCCAATCCCAGATTGCAAACAGCACAGATACAGTACTCCTCAATTTCTCCAGCTCTTCTCCTTGGCAAAGGTTCCACTTAATTACCCAGAAATGATCTCTAAAGTCTTTTCTATCCCCAAGACTTCCAACAGGAGGCATGCTCTACTTCTAGCCCTTGGAGAAAACTCGAACAGCAGGATGATGAAAGCACAGTCCAGTCATTTCCCTGCCCAAGACAGAAGCAACCACTGTAGTAGTATGTAGTATGTGTCTTGTAAACCACTGCAGGCCAACCCCAACAGCACACAGCACAGGGGCAGTACTCCTTCTCCCGCTTTCCTGGTTCTTCTTCCTGGCAGGTTCCTTAGTTCAGCAGTGATCTAAACATCTGAGGTCTGGGCCCCTATTTTTATACAGTAAATCTCTTTTTTATTTATTTTTTATTTATTTTATTTTTTTTTTTTTTTAGAGTTTTCTATAGCGCGAACTTGAACCGATAAGGTTATCAGAGCGCTTTACATAGCACCAGTTCCGTTACATGTTGTCACAACAGTTTACATAGAATCAGTTACGTTGCACATTTCAGGATCTTGAACCGTTTAGGTTATCAGAGCGCTTTACATAAGCCAGCATTCGATGTCCAGTGCCCTCCTCCGCCGTGTAGCGGGGGACCTCATCCAGCCCTCCGAAAGTCATCGAGCTGTCGGGACTAGGCTCCTGGAATTTCAGCTGACTTAGGAATACACGCGTTACAAAAGGTGCAAATAGAAAAGAAAAAAATTGCAAATGTACAAGAGATAGAATCACAAGAGGAGGAGATATAGATGGATATACTCTAGGCCTATACTGGTCAGAGGCAATAAGAGAGAGAGTAGGAAAGTCAAAAGGACAGTGAGAGCATTCGATGTCCAGTGCCCTCCTCCGCCGTGTAGCGGGGGACCTCATCCAGCCCTCCGAAAGTCGTCGAGCTGTCGGGACTAGGCTCCTGGAATTTCAGCTGACTTAGGATTACACGCGTTACAAAAAGGTGCAAATAGAAAAGAAAAAAAAAAGAAAAAAATTGCAAATGTACAAGAGATAGAATCACACGAGGAGGAGATACAAATGGATATACTCTGGGCCTATACTGGTCAAAGGCAATAAGAGAGACAGTAGGAAAGTCAAAAGGACAGTGAGAGATCTCTAAAATAGCGGAAGAAAAAGTTAGTAGAAGAGGCACGTCATATAGAGATAATGGCGGGGAGCGCGAAGGTCCGAGTCCGAAGGTTAGGAAAAGAAGGCTGGCATAGCCAGCAGGTCCAGGGGGGGACAGGCAGTCCGCAGCAAAGTCGCAGCCTCATCGTTCAAGAGGAGCTGGGCAGGGGAGTTCAATCCGGCGACCAGAGGAGGGTCAGGGGAAAAAGACCCCCGGCGCCCAGGCAGAGATGGAAGGCAGCAAAGTTTGCAGCAAAGGTTTCCCCTGGCATGCGTTCGTGTCCCTGGAGCCTGTGTCCGCCGGTCATCTGAAGCGTGTCCCCAGGGCGCCATCTTGGAGTCAGGCACCGTTTGCGCGAAGCAGCGTGGTCAGTGAAGGGGGGTGGGGGGGGGCACATTTCTGACCTCGGGCCCAGGCCCGTCTGTTGCGGAGAATGGATGCATGGCCCCCCGGAGCAGGTAGGTGAGGATACATACATAACCCAGTTGGATGGCGTGGGCAGCCCGCTGGATGCGCGTTGGTTGCTATGCCAATATTGGTTCACCTCTTATGGCAGCCCACGGTCGCATATTGCTACCACGCACAGGGGGGATACGACCGATGTTACTGACGTCCCGACCTTCCCCGCGCATTGTCCAACATCGCCACATTGACATTGCTCGATCACGTCCCTAATGGCTGTTAACCCTCAGTTCGCTCCACAGCAGCACCGCAATGTCTCTTGTGTCTCTAGCATGCGTGCCTGAGTAAGCCGCCGCCGTACTCCGTGTTTCCTTGTGGGCAAACACACAGTCGATAGTCGCAGGCGCCCCCGAGAAGGGTTTGACCCGGGTGCTGGGCTTGCCGGCAGTTGCAGATCATCGTAGTCGCTAGTTTAGTGCAAGAACGCCACACATTTAATGACCGTACATTGCCGTGGAGCTCTTTACTTTTGTGCGTTTCACGCTGGCCGCCATCTTGCGCTCCGTGGAACGCATATCGCAATTTACTCACGGTCCGTTGCCTGTTAGGTCAGCACACGATTTTCCGCGCCACATTATTGGCGGACACCTCTTGTATTCTCCCTGATGACCAGAGGGCGCAGATCTTGCCCATGAGATGCTCGTTTGGTCCGTTACTTCATAGCGCGGTCACCGCCATTTTGGGAGGTCGTCCGAGGTCCGCTCCGTCCACCTCCGTTTTTGCTTGTTCAGGCAGTTCCAAACCTCGGAAACACCCGCCGGGAGGTCCCGACATGTTCCGACGGCCTATGTAGGAAAGTCCGTCCGTTTTAGGGTCATTGGCAGCCCGCTATCCGTCACAGCAGTCTCCCGACCGGTGGAGCTGTCTCAGGAGCCACCAACGGGCTTTGTTCTCTCCTGGCCCAGGGCTCTGAGCTCAGTACAAACCAGTTCTGGGGGTCCCTTTGCAAGTGCACAACAACCTCCATTAACAGTGTGAGCCTTGATCCGGACTCACCACAGGCGGGGCAGAGCCATCATTGAGGAAGGCAGGCACAGCCCTATTTTGGTACTCCTCCCACCACTCCAAATGCAGACAAGGTCTGTTCAGCTTAGCGCTGACTCATCTAGACTCTCTGGAGCCACTGCACATCCCTAGCCCCTGTCACTCCAAAGCCATATAGTCAATACACATCCTACCACAGGCACAATGGAAGGCTTAGCAAGAAAATACCTACTTTCGAAAAGCAGTATTTTAAAACACAGAATGTAAAAATCACCCTCACTAAAAGATGCATTTTAATATTCTGAGTTCAGACATACTAAACTTTATTTTTCTACCTTGTTCCCAGATGCAGTTATGTTTATAAGATGTTATAAGCAAACTTCCCATTCTATCATATGGGAATAGGTAGCCTTGCAATAGTGAAAAATGAAATTGGCAGTATTTCACTATCAGGACATGCCACACACACACACAGGCACGTCCTACCTTTCACATACGCTGCACCCGGCCCACAGGGGTACCTTGTGCCTACCTTAGGGGTGACTAACATGTAAGAAAAAGGAACATTAGGGGATGGTGAGTGTGCACACTTGCTAAGTCAATATGGCAGTACCAGACTGCACACAGGCTCTGCAATGGCAGGCCAGAGTTACATTTACAGGCTGCTTATGTGGGTAGCACAATCAGTGCTGCAGGACCCCTAGCAGAATTATATTTACAGGCCCTGGGCTCACAGAGTGCCCTGTACTAGGGACTGACTAGTAAATCAAATCAACCAATTATGGAAACACCAATCCATACATACAACTTACAGGAAGAGCATATGCACTTTAGCACTGATCAGCAATGGTAAAGTGTCCAGAGTCAGAAAACCAACAAAAACAGATCAGAAACATAAGCCCACAAAGCAAACAATCTGGGGATAAACCCGATGTAAAAGCCAGGTCTAAAAGTATTCATGTTTTTCCCATGTCTCCTCATGTTTCTCTTGAAATCAAAGCTGGTAGACTCTTATCCATTTGAAGGGTGAGGGGGTAGCACAATTACATTCAGACACTCGGAGTAAACTCTTTAAATACACTGCATTTGTTGAGGAGATGTCATTAAAATTGTCAATCATCATTGTGTATGAGACTCTCGTGGCCCAATGGTATTTTGTAAATGCACATCTGACCTCTTCTACATGCTACTGTATTCAGTACCTGCATGATTTCCTCGAGTTGACTGATGTTCTCATGACCTAATTTGTGCAGTAATCAGTTTTTCCTGGTTAAAGAAGTCCTACTCGGATACACAAATGGATGTGCAGGTTGAACAAAGCTAAGAGCAACAGAGCCTTCCATCGTGTATCTCCAGACCTGCTAGCGCAAGCCTTACTTTCTCACCCGTGCTTTCTGTCTGGCGCTCTAGAAACTGATCTTGAGCACTTGCAGACTTGGCTCCTTCAGCAATTCGAGGAATTGGCCCCCCTTCCAGCCGACCGCACTAATTCTCCCAGAGCTTCTGTTCCCTGGTTTTCTTCAGCTCTGGCAGAGAAGCGGCGGAAATGTAAAAAAGCAGAGAGAACTTGGCATAGGCACTATGATTCTATATCTAAGGAAGCTTACAGAGAATCCATCAGGGAATACCACCATGACATCACCACAGAAAAAAAGGCTTACTTTGCAAGAAGAATTGAGGAAGCTGCTAACTCTTGCAAAGAAATTTTTCTGATAGTTAAGGATTTCATCTCTCCTTTTTGGTGTACCCCCAGAAGCTCGCATTCGGAGCTTCGAGTCAATGAGCTAGCTAACTTTTTTGCAAATAAAATTAAATCTATTCAGGCCTCCTTTTCTGTCGTGGATGTGTCCATAGTCCAGGGAGCGTCTCTACCCGTACTATCGTTAGACGCCGAGAGGCCTTCCCTTGCGGATTTTCCGCCCTTAACTCTGCAGGCCTCCTTGGACCTTCTTTCAAAACTAAAATCAGGCTCCCCTCTTGACCCCTGTCCCACTAAAATCCTTGCAAAAGTTGTGCATGTGATTAACCCCTTAGTTAATCCGGTGCTTAATCTTTCCCTTAGCACAGGGGTGGTGCCTTAGCCCTGGAAACAGGCTCTCATTCTGCCACTTTTAAAAAAGCCTAATCTAGATTCCACGGCACATGCTAATTACAGACCCATTTTCCTTCTGCCTGCTTTGGCGAAAATTGTGGAGAAGCACGTCCATCTAACCCTTGCCAGCTTTCTGGAAACACATAATATTCTACACCAGTCACAGTTCGGCTTCCGGTCTAACATGAGTACTGAGACATCTCTGCTTGAAGTCACGGAGGCTATCAAGGAGACCTTGGACTCCGGGGGTAAAGCTATGTTGGTGATGCTGGATCTCTCGGCGGCTTTTGACACCGTCCCCCATGGCCGTCTCCTTTCTAGACTTAGAGAGATCGGTCTAAGGGGGTCGGTGAACGGTTGGTTCGAGTCTTTTCTAGCTGATCGCCAACAAACGGTCTGGACTCCTCCGTTCTCTGCCACGATGCCGCCACTAGAGGTGGGAGTGCCCAAGGGCTCAATTTTGAGCCCAACTCTTTTTAATATCTATATGGCCCCCCTGGCGGCACTGCCTGAGGCCCATGGAGCTCAGATCGTGTCATATGCTGACGACACCCAGCTTCTCTTCTCGTGTGACAGAGGCTCCGATTTTGATGGCGAGATCATCACAGGCTGTCTAGAGGCTGTATTCGACTAGTTTCAGCGAAACAACCTCAAGTGCAACTCCAACAAATCTGAGGTGTTGTTTTTTGGCTGCCCTCCGGACCCGAGTTGGAAGTCCTGGTGGCCGGTGGTGATGTTTCCCCCCTCCAGTGACTCTGCAGTCGGCAAAAATCTCAGAGAGCAGGTCGATAATGGCCTCTCTCTGAAACCTCAGGTGTTAGGCCTAGCGGGCAAATGCTTTGGTCTCCTGAAGATGATCAGGAAATTCCTGCCCCTACTCTCGCTGGATCACAGAAAAGTGACTGTGCAGGCATTTAAAGGCTCACGCCTGGACTACGCCAATGTGCTGTATCTTGGCATGCCGGGGTTTCTTCTAACGTGCTTGCAAATTGTCCAAAACTCTGCTGCTCGTGCCATTTTTGGCCTCAATCGGAGAGCCATTGCCAGCGACCTTCTTAAAACCCTCCACTGGCTCCCTATTAGAAAGTGCGTTGTTTTTAAAGCGCTCACTATGGCCTTCAAGGCACTTCATGGCACAGGAGCTGCGTACATCCGAAAGCGGATGGCGTTCTATCAGCCATCTAGATCGCTCAGGTCTTCGACCTTGGCCTTGGCAGCTGTACCAGCGATTCGGCGTGCCCGGTGCGGGGGGGCGCTCGTTCAGACGTCTGGCTCCACAGCCGTGGAACGTCTTGCCTCTATCTTTGAGATCTACTGGCAATCTGCTAGCTTACCGGAAGGACCTTAAAACTCTGCTCTTTGTTCAGTAGGTGCTCTGTTTTGCCCCCACCTTTTGTACCGCCGAGGGTTTTTGAAGCGCCGGGACACTCCTCGGAGTAGCTGAGCGCTATATAAAACGCCCCGTAACATAACATAACATAACATAACATAACATAACATAACATAACTAATACCTTTTCACCATTTCAGTACTGTTGTCTCTATTCTTGTAGCATTTGCAGATAGTTATAGAATTCATCCAATCTAAAGGGTTGACCAACTCCCAGAGAGGAGTAAACAACAGAGTAGTAAATCCCCACTCCTTAGGTCTCAATCCAATCCAAATGGAGGATTGGAGATTGTGTGGAGCACACCGTACTTTGGACAAAATGTACACTGTACGTCGTGCCTGCCACTGACTTAAGCATCATACCAGAGGTGATAAGTAAAACATCAGTACCAATCGACATGGAAAGACAGAGCTGGGACTGGTGGATACATAAGAAGGGGCAAGGCTGGGTCTATGCTTACATTGAGATTTTACATTAATCTATTTTTATTCTGGAGAAAAATTTGGTCCTCTCCTCAGTCCTGCAGATCCCAGGCATTCCATGAGCCTTGGAGAAGCAATTCCGGCAATTCCTGCATCAAGGTAATCACTGCCTGGTGGCTTAGCAAGCCACGATGGCGGCTGTGTCCTGCTGAGGCTCCGCGATCGGGCTAGCATCTTGCCGAGTTCCTGGATCGCACGGAGCCTCAACATACCCGATTCCACACCCGGGATGCCCCCTGCACACTGGGGCACCCCTTGAGTGACCAGCAGCTACTGTGGACGGACGGCGCGAGCCAGGCTGCTTCCTGCCGAGACCGAGGGACGCCTACCCTGGGAAATGGCGGGCGCTACTAAACCCTGCGGACCCGTGAATCGCCGAAATCCAGCTTCATAGAGGGCGACCCCAGGAGTCATTACCAGCGACGCCTGCAGTGAGCCTGCGGGAAAGCCGACATTAGCCCACCGGGATACACCGTGCACAGCGTCTCTCTGCGCTCCGGAGCCCCGACGCACAAGATGGCGGCCGCCGCCCCGGGGCTCCGATCCACCGAGGCTACATCTCCACCAGAAGCCTGATCGGCACCCGGACTCGGTCTACCTGCCACCACGCATCGCAGGGAGCCAGCGAGCACACCACTGTCGCGGAGTCGACCACCCCAGACACCCGGCACCATCGTAGTGAGCGGTGAGTGGAGATCTCCCCATTCCCCCTCCCCCCCTCCCAGGGGTCTGGACTGTGACACCCCGGCCTCGGCCCCGTGGGCCGTCATCCCACAGGAGCTGCGCTGCCACACGGCGCCCTCCTCCATCCCGGAGTTCCGGCTCGCAAGAAGGCACCCCGGGACCCCGGCTCACTACCAGGAACCTGATCGAGCCCCGCGAGACCGGACGGCTTGCCACCGCAGAACACTGGAAGCGCGCCGTTTACATGGAGCTGGGCATTACAGAAACCCGCCGTCACGATCGAGGGCGGTGGGGGCCGTCCTGGCTGTTTCCCCTCCCCCCCCCCCCGAGGACCTCCTGCCGGCGCCCCGGTGACCTCCATCTCACGTTCACCATTGTAGGGAGCCACTGGACACACCGCCACCCGTCCAGGGCGGCCACCTCCACTAACTGTGCCTGACCCTAACATGGCGCCCATAGGGACCTGGCGCCAAGGACGATCGCTCTGTGAATAGGAGCGCCCTGCCTAAACGGCAGCCGACACCAGCCCACGCCTCCTGACTCTGCCCTGCCAGTCACCGCGGGCCCCTCCGCGCAGAGAGGAGAGGACCCCCACACGACCCCCTTACGGACGGAATCGCCAACCCCGGCAACCGCGCACCGCCCCTGGCGCCCCCTGGCAGAGGCCCCTCGAGGTGGGACGAGCCTCGCATTGCTCCCGGCGAGGGCCGGAGGCCCTGACCAGCACTCAACAACCACTCATCCGGTGCTGCTGGGTGGCGACGACCTACCGCCCTCGAGACACACGGCGACCACAGGGGGAACCCCCTCTCCCGTCTAGCAGCGCCCATGGGGAAACCGAGGGCCACCCAAGCAGTCCCGGAAACAGCTGTCGAGAAGATGCCGCAGACGAGGGCATGGACGCAGACTAATGCGTCGCAAACCGACCCTACGCTATCAGCAAAGTTGGATCAAGTGCTGGCGGCAATAGAAATGTCCCGCCTCTCGATGGAAGAGAGATTGGGCACCTTGACGACCGACATTAGCCTGATTCGAGATGACCACCGTAAACTGGCGGACAGAGTGAAGGAAGGTGAAAGGATCATGACCGAAATGCAACCAGCGGTGAAATCACAGGAAGCAGATATGCAGGAGATCCTGCGCCGCGTGACGACCCTGGAAGAACGCACAGTGGATTTGGAGGGACGCTCGAGGCGCTGTAACATTCGCGTACTGGGCCTGCCGGAGGGGATTGAAAACTCGGACCCCCTGGCCTACATGGAATCCTGGACTAAATTGTTTACCCCAGACTGCGACCGGTCGCCGTACTTCTCCATCGAAAGGGCTCACAGTGTCCCAGCCCGGGCTCCCAAGCCTGGTCTCCCCCCACGGCCCATGCTAGCCAAGTTCCTGCACTTCCGAGACCGGGATGCGGTCCTCCGCGCGGCCCGGACGGCGGGTCCTCTGCAGGTTGAAGACCAACATGTTATGGTGTTCCCAGACTATGCCCGAGAGATCCAACAGCGACGTTCCACGTTCCTGGAAGTCAAAAGGCGCCTCCGCGCGAATGATCTTCAGTATTCCCTGCTGTTCCCTGCCCGCCTTAAAGTGATCCACAAAGGGAAAGCTCTCTTCTTCGACACGGCAGCGGATGCGCAGGACTGGACCGAATTTCATTGCCCACTGATCCCTAAACCAGGACCCCAGAAGAAACGCAACAATGACTCCGGACGATCAAGAAGACGGGGTGCAAGCCGCTCGCGAGCTAGCCACTCCAAGAGTCGGGCGTCCTCCCAGGCGGGCTCACCCGATCTCACACAAATCATGCAGGAACGACGAGACGCTATACGGGCGGCCACCGGACTACATTTGTCACCCCCAGCTTCGGACCTGGAAGGTCCACCGCACCTGTTCACCCCAGAGAAAGACCGGGACAGTGATGGAACTATGTCAGGATTTGGCCCAATCTCTTCCCCCCCTTGTTGTGACACACACATTGGACGCTGCCCTAGCCAGCCAGCCTACCACCTCTGCGTGAACAACTGAACTGTCAACTGACATATCCTTTTCATGATTGCCTGTTGTAATGCGCGACGTCTAGAAGCCTAGACTGCTTTACCAGATAACTGCGAGCTCCAGCGAGCGATCCACACTTCTCCTGCTAGAGCCCGACTCGCGCACAGGCCCAGCAACGACACATGCTGCCACCCCCGCGAATTTCTGTTGGTTTTCTCCCCTAGTGGGACACTAGTTTGGATATGCCACCCCCAGTGACGTATCCTCAGCATTGGGATAGTTGCCCACCCAAAGTTCTAGTTGTTGTTAACGCCCCCAGTCCCCCCCCCATGTTTGAGGAAGCTCGGCGCGCAGGACCACATACGATGCACATTCACGGGCGGCTTACAGGAATGGTAGAGGAACCCCCCCCCAACCACACCACCCTAGAAATGGTAGTCCCCCACTCAGACATTAATATTCTTACACTAAACGTGCGGGGCCTACACACACCCAGCAAACGCTACTCTGTATACTCCTACATACGGCGCATGGCAGCCAATATAGCGTTCCTACAAGAGACACACATTAACGCCACTGAACTCAATCGCCTACAAGCCAAATGGCGAGGGACCATTTGTGCCACACAATATTCGGCATTCGCGCGCGGCGCATTGGTCTGGGTGAGGCCAGGTACCCCCTTCCGAGCGCTCAGGCGCATAGTGGATAGGATGGGCAGATATGCACTTCTGGAGGGCATTCTTGATGGACAGGAGATACTCCTAGGCAGCATTTACGCCCCCAATACGGATCAGGACCAATTCTGGGATCACCTTACGGGCGTACTGGCCCAGTTCACCACAGTCCCATGGGTATTGGGAGGCGATTTTAACTGCACACTAGACCCCTCACTGGACCGCTCACACCCTCTCCCCACACACTCCCCGGCCCCCCGGCAAGCAGCCCTCTTAAGAACATGGACCGCACACTGGGCGCTCACAGACGCATGGCGACACCTCCACCCACTAGATCGCATTTACTCCTTCCACTCGATCCCACACAACCTCCGGGTCCGCCTGGACCGTTTCCTTTGCTCTGCTCCGATCCTTCCTAAGATTACATCCACGGATTATCTGGGCCGGATCCTCTCAGATCATGACGCCCACATTATACGTCTTACCTGGCGCCCCCCGCATCCACCAGTCCCCACCTGGCGCCTCCCCAGAGACTGTCTAACGGACCCGATTTTCAGGGATGCACACGCATCCAGCATACGCGATTACTTTACACACAACGAGAACACTGCGTCATCGGTACTGGTGGAATGGGACGCGTATAAGGTGGTGGCGAGGGGAGAATGCATCAAACAGATAGTGGGGGTCCGCGGCACCTTACAACGGACGCTTTTAACGACGGAACGGGCCTTAGCTGCCCTCACCAAACGACCTGACGACTCGGAGGAACACGCCGTGCTCACGGCGGAGGCTAAATCGGAATATCAGACTGCCTGCACTGACCTGCGGAAGTACAATTTTAGGGCATATGCCTCTAGGGTGCACAAAGACAGGGACAAAACCGGGGCGCTCCTGGCCTGGATGGCGAGGCAAGAAACTGAAATCAAGCCGATCACAGACATCATCAATCCGGAGGGTGTGTTAGTGCAATCACAAGCCGAGATTCTCCTGGCATTCCAACGCCATTATACACGAGTGTACGAGGCCCCAGCTTACTACTCCCCGTTTCCCGCGACCCACTTTTTGGACCCCCTGACACTGCCCACGATATCGGATGATGACAAGCGCACACTGGACGCCAAAATTATTCCCTCTGACATCACCCGAGCGATGCGCGCCATGTCCCGGAATAAAGCACCGGGACTGGACGGCTTCCCACTAGAATACTACACAACATTCTCTTCCCTGGTGGTCCCCCGCCTGTCACGGATGCTCGGGGCGTCACTTCATTTAGGGAGGTTGCCCCAGTCGCTACGGGAGTCCGTGATTGTCACCTTTCTTAAGCCTCACAGGGATCCGCTCCACATGGGGTCGTACCGGCCCATCACACTCCTGTCAGCGGATTGTAAGATCCTAGGGAAGATCCTGGCCGATCGATATGCACAAATCATACGCCCACTGGTCTACCCCGACCAATGCGGCTTCGTCCCAGGGAGAAATACCTCCCAGAACCTCCGCCGGGTCTTCCATATCCAAGATCAGGTACGTGACAGGTTTCCCCGCGCCGCCTGCCTCATTATGGACCTAGAGAAGGCGTTCGACACTCTCACCTGGCCCTACCTGTTCTCAGTTCTGCACCGCCTCAATATCGGCCCGACCCTCATGGCATATACCCGCCTCCTATACACCGACCTCACCACTCGAGTTCGTATCGGGAAACGCATCTCACCGGCGTTTGAAGTTCGACGGGGCACAAGACAAGGATGCCCCTTGTCGCCCCTCCTATTTGCACTGGCAGTCGAGCCGCTGGCGGTTCGACTGCGTCAGGAAGGTGTGGACTGGGGCATACCACTCGCAGACGGAACCCATTGTGTGTCCATGTACGCGGATGATCTTCTTATATATGTCCGCGACGTAGAATCGGACCTGACCCCCATAGGAACCGCATTAGCGGAATTTGCAGTGGCCTCCGGCCTACAAGTAAATTGGGACAAGTCCACAGTCTACCCTCTACACCCAGACCTACCCCCCCGAGACGTCGAACTCGGTCTACATAAACTCTCATGGTCAGCGGAAGCTCCCCGATACCTCGGCGTGCGCTTGTACCATTCTCCAGCAGACATCTTCGAAGGCAATCACCGCAAGGTACTAGCTTGCCTACGCCCGACGGTCGCCTTCTGGAATAAACTACCGCTAGCCCCGATAGGACGGATAGCCCTCGCTAAAATGGTGATGCTTCCCCGGCTCCTTTATCACTTTACAAACCTGCCGGTGATACCGCCCAGATCCTTCTTTCGCGATGTTGATTCCCTCTTAGGAACTCTTATTTGGGGAGCAGGCCACCACAGGGTCGCTCTGAAAACTCTTCAACTCCCCACGACGCAGGGGGGACTCGGAGCACCATCCTTTGAGGCATATTTTCCCGCGGCACAGCTCCAGTGGCTGTCCTACTGGACGGCGGACCGCTACCCTCAGGAGACGGTTACCTCTACTAGCAGAATCACAACTCCGGAGCTTACACGTCTACTCCTCCCGGGCACCAGGCCACGGCGCACATATCCCCTCCATGTGGCGATGGCGCGCCGATGCATGATGCGGGTTCACCGGCTGTCCCCTGATAGGCCCCCATACTCCCCGCTGCTACCATTAATAGGCAGCCCCAGGCAGGATTCCTACTTCACGGCTCCACTACTCGCCGATTGGTCCAACTGTGGCATCACAGACCTGGAATCACTCTTCGAGGAGGGACAGCTGAAGCCGCTTGACCGCCTGATTGCGGAATATGGGCTCCCCCCGGGTCAGTTCCTAAGGTACAGACAACTGCTCGATGGATACCGGCCCCACTTCAATCTCCAAACTGGCGAGCCAGACACGCATCCAGTAATACATACTATCCTACATATGGGGGTGGGTCGCCACCTGGTCACATGGTTATACAAATCCATCCGAGAACTCTCATACGCTCCCCTGACAACCCTGCGAGCCACCTGGGAGGAGGACATAGGCCGCGCTCTACACGACTCAGAATGGACCAAGGCGCTCGAGGCCCCTAAACGCGTCTCTAGGAACGCCCGCTTCAAAAATATACAGTATTACATACTACACAGGGCATATCTCACCCCGGCGCGATTACAGAAGTTCTACCCCTCCACACCATTCCTATGCCCCAGATGCTGCTCCCCAGCTGCAAATTTTCGTCATATGTTTTGGGACTGTCCCGACCTCCAACCCTTCTGGCGGGCAGTACACAACACACTACTGGAACTCACGGGCCTTACTACACTAGCCACCTGGGAGTCCAGTGCACTAGGCATCCTCCACATCTCAAAGCAGGAACCTGTCCATAGACGCTTCGTGCCCCTGGCGCTCTTGTTAGCCAATAGATGTATAACCATGCGCTGGCGATCCCCAGAGGGCCCCCCCATAGCACAGTGGAAAGGGGCGGTTAGCAAATGGGCAGCAGCGGAGGAAGACGCCTTAAGAGAAGAAGAAGCCAAGGGTGCGCGTAAAATTCCCATCTCCATGGAATGGGCCATGCTCCTTCACAACTTCCGCCAGTCCACGCAGGCGGGAGACCAGCCTGACCCTTCCCCTCCCCCCGCCCAGGAAGGCCGGTAGCCCTTATCTGATGTGAGCCACCCCAGGGTCAAACCCCGATAACCCCCGCATCTGGAGCGGCCTCTCGTACTCTCATCGCGCCTCTTCGCGGCACTTCCGCAAAATGGGTGGGGCCGCGTCGGCCGTTGGCCGACTGCAGCACTAGCGAGGTAGTGCTCCCGTCGGCCAACGGCCGACGGCAGCACGCAAGGGGTTAAAGTACACAAACATTTTCTTCTTCAAACGGCCATCCACAGATAAAAAGTAAAAACAAAAAACAACCAGTTTGTAATTTTCTGATCATTGTTTGCACAAATTGAATCACACATTTTTTTACATTAAAAAATCTTTATTTTTAGTAGTTCATAACTTCTTGGTAAATAATGCTCCTGCGCACACAAGCGCGACAGGCACATGTTGACTACTTCTGTATACAAATGAGTATAAGAAAAGGAGCGCTCTCTATTTTGACAGCAATGGCCAATGTCTCTTATCTTGAACTACGTAAAATCTGCCACGTCACACAACAACAACACGTCCAGTGTACATTCAATGACTTCCAGCAGCATTTTACATAACTATATATATTCAATATTTTACCTGAGGAAATAAATACGATTTCAAAGCCTAATGTGACCATTTTTATGATTCCGCTATTTTATATTACCGGAAAAGGCTCCCTTCATGCACGTATACATTTAACACATTGTAAAGTCACATTCAATGATGCTCTGATGTTCCAAAAAATAAATATTAAAAACAGCCTGCTACATTTCCCTCTGAATAATTTTCAGTAAAAAAAAAAGTACGTATGCATGTTGTCTTCTTAATTAGCTGTCCTAGCAGAAAAGCTAAAAAGTGGCACAGTCGGAGCAATCGACAACATTGCCTTTGACAATCTCCATGAGGTCATGAAGTGTGTATTAAAACTCAGAACGCTGTGCACTTTGCTGTTTACCAAGGTACACAAACTGAAATCAAACTCCATGTAATGTTTTTTGCGAGACAAATTGTTTCACATTTTTGCGAGAAAAATTATGCTGGAAAAACATTTGTCTCAAGCGGAGCTGCACGAAGATTGCAACGTAAAAATTTGGAATTTTGATAGGATGGATTGAGAGGACCCGGAAGAGATATGATATGTATGTATATACAAATATATACATACATATATATATGTGTGTGTGTGTGTATATATATATATATATATATATATATATATATATATATATATATATATATACACGTGTGTGTGTGTGTGTGTGTATATAAATAATATTATATATATTTTAATTATATATCAAGATTATCTCTTTTGTAAGCACGGTTTTAAAGAAAAGAAAATACATAGACGCCCACAGACACACACCTCTAGTCTATACCCTACTAATGACTCACTAATACAGTGTGACATTATTATTCTGTATGGATTGCCCATCATACACCAAGTTGAAAACAGAATTCCCATTAATGGATTCGTTTTAGGCTTCATAGGTTTTGTTCTTTGATTTCTTCAGAAGTGTATCCTGGACTTTCAGAAGAGACTGATCTGTGCCCCCTGCCATGAAGGTGTCTCTTATCTGAGACAATACTGTCAAGTTGAGAAAATGTATGCTCTAAGGACCTTACAAAGCGAGCTTGCCATCTAAAACAGACTTCGGGATTTAGGTATAGCCATTTATAGAACGTTTGCATGATGAAAGTAACGCCCTTCCAAAAGATTATCCTGTCAAAGGTAGCAATAAGACACAAGAGAAAAAAAATAAGAAAGAAAAGAGGTAAAGGATATTAGTAATAAAAGAGTTCATAGAATCAGCCTAAAAAAAGGCAAATTATTGGAGACAAATTCAAAAAGATGACCAGAAATCAAAAGCTACAGTCAAAATAAATTTAAGGTGCAATCAATGAAAGCACTGCAACGTTCATAGGGAAAAAACAGACATTCACAAAAAACACCCTCAGTTAAAGTTACTATATGGGTCATATTGCGGCCGTAATGCTAAATATTGCAGCCATTGCGCTCCTTAGCTGATTTCGCAATTATTTTGCGAATTGCAAAATCTTGAAAGGCTGGAGGGTCAGTCTAATGTAAAGTACTGGATGGGGGAACTAGAGGAATCCAAAATGCAGCTAATAATTTTGGGTACTAAAAGGTTTGAAGCAGTTTACAGCAAAACCCAATCAAAGTCTACTTCCAGTTTAAAAATATGCAAGAACAAGCACTTTTGGCCTTCCTGTCAAGAACCAGAATAATATCCAGTGCAAAATTAGGAAAACCAGGAGCTCCCTCTCAGGGGTCGTTCACAAGACAGAAATCTAAAAACAGGGTCATATTTTAATTTGGGGCAAGATTCACATTGTATGAAAACATACATGGAATCTCAATTCTTCCATAAAAATCATGATCCATAGAGCCAAGATTTACGAGTGGCAGACATTGTGGCTTGAAAAAGTTAATAAAAACGTATACAAAGTTAGACGCTTTTGATATTTACACACATTTTGCAGTTAATTTTGCACCCATTATTTGTACATACAAGAACTTAGTGGCAGTGGTGCAGCTAGTCACTTGGCTGCCCATGTTGATCCCTCCCGTTGCAACCCCAAGGCTGTGCTGAACTGGGAAGGTGGTGGGGGGGGGGGGAGGGGGAGATTGTGGTGCTAGCGAGATTTCCTGCACTTGCCACCCTTGCGGCAAATTCAAGAAAGAGAGAGGGCAGCCGCTACTCCCAAAACTCCTGCCACCCGGGGCAACCTGCCCCCTCCCCTTGCTACGCCACTGCTTAGTGGACGTTTGTAGTAGTGTGGGAAATTGTAATTATTCTGATGACATCATTTCCTCCTCAGCGCCTCACAGGTGAGTTTTCCTTTTACAGCATGCTGGGATTTGTAGTGTTTGGCATCAATTCTTCCCTCTCGGTGGGTGCTGCATACTCGCAGTGTATTTAGTAAGTGTATTTAGTTCATATTTGCAGCCCTCCAGTGGGTCTCAGACAGGAATTGCACGGTTTGATTTTCAAATCAATGTAAATTTATTAAAATTATAGTGCGCGCCTTCCATCAATCAGGATTGGAAAGTTGTTTGATATATATGTATATATACATACACACACACATGTATATTTATCTATATACTTGTATTGATAAAGTATTTGCTATTAAACAAAACACCTTCCCTTCTGACTACTATCAACTCTACTACTTTCACCCCTCCTTAAAGCCATGCTACCCAGCTAACAAGCACACATGGCTGTTTCTTACAAAAACAACACGCTACTTCCTCTATTCAAATCCACTCCTATCATTCTGTCCGTACCTCAAACTCTACTAATCATTCAAGAAATCTAAAGCACTATTCTAACACAATTCATTCACAAGAATTAACAAAAAGTAAATAAATAAATAATGTTTGTACTAACCTATTAACTACTAGTCTTAGGTTAAGGAGTAGCATGCCACTCCCCCAAAAAAAGCACTTCAATACCTTATCTGGGGTTGTAAACGTTATATAAATACATTTACAACATATTTATGTAGGTTCTCAACATTTTAAATAAGTTGAGTATAAATGCACTCAAAGATTTATCCTTTGCCCCAAAATTATTTTAACGACAGAAATTGGTACAGGCTGTTTTTCTTTTATTAAAATGGAACATCTTGCTTTAATAAACAAATGTTTGCAGCTTCTAGTTACACTGTTTTCAGAGCAAAATAGTTTATAAGAAGTCTCTGCCACTGGGATCTGCCTGAACAGACCAAACAATGCTCTTGCTTAATAACACACAGTTGTAATTAAATTGTGACTGGTCTTGACTGAAAGAACAGAGTACTTGCAAATGTCCCTCTTCGTTTTAAAATGGCTCTTGGGAAGGCAGTTCTGTAAAGAATTAAACCTTTGGAAGAAAGTGACTATTGTTGTTAAGGCAGTGCACAACTGAACTGGCTGTTGGCAGTGATAAGCTCTACTACTAGAACACAATAGAATAGAACAGAACAGTGGAAACTAAACATAAAAGAAGGTAGAACAATAACGTGAAAGTAGAAATAGAAGAGGCACTAATATTCCATTCATATTGTTCGATAATATTAAAAACACATTGTTGAATAACGCAAGAGGGTGCATCCGTTCTTCTGTTAACTGACAATATTTTAAGATCGCATAAAGCAACCACACATTACTCTCACAGCTTGCTTAATATTTTTTCATATCTGTTTGGGCTGGAGACATTCACAATTCATATTCAGTTCAAATATATATAGCATCAAAGTACAGAATTAAGCACATTATCATTGCAAGCTCTGACACACTATATCGTGTTTGTTCTAAGCGTTCTGGGTTTATCCTATAGCATCCATCTTTTAAGAATCCTCAGAAGCCTTAGGCACCTCCGCAGTGTGTTCTTGAAGCAGACTCTTTTTTTCCAGACAGGTTATTGACTTTGAATCACGAGGAAATCCCCAGATCCAGCTAACATTTACCTTGTCTTCCAACACACTTGCTATCATTTGCTCTCAGTTGCCCATTTGTCTCAATAAATAAAAGATTACCGAAGGACGCTAGGTTCATGTTTTTCCACACACAACCAAAGAATGAAGCATTCTTTGGTTTTGTGTGGAAAAACATGAACTTTGCATTTACTATCTCCTAACTATGAAGGTGTATTTAATTACATAAAATGTGTTCACTGTACAACAAAAGTTTAATTAAATATGCAATGTTAAGTAAAAACAGGCACTCCATCTTATTATTGAAAATACCTCTTACAGGACAGGCAGCTAGCTCCTCAAAACAAAGAATCATCAACATTTGTTCTTAATTTTAACAGCGAAATTTATACACACAATTATCTTTTAGCATCAAATGCTCTCAGCGATTCCAATGGTTATTCCTTTTGTGCTGTAAAAGTTTGATAGGCTTCATTATCTTAGCACAATAATTGTTGTACAGGCAATTGGCCAAGCTCATCTGTTGAGAGGAAACTCCCATACACGGGCCTTCAGGAGAGAACTCTAAATGAAAGATTGGTGAGACTGCTGGTCATCACGACAGCCTACGTAAGAGTGAGGTCCACAAATTAACCCTATTACATTGGGGAACAACAAGAGAGGATTTTAAAGTATTGTGATCTTTTATTTTCTTTACTGATGTGTTGAGGTGCCTTTGATCTGGATCTTTTCTTTTGTAGCTCTACAGTTCCCTTCAAGTGAATGTGTTTGTCATTGTCACACCCCAAAATATTAAAGATTTGCAATCCTATGCTGCTATGCTACAAACCCTCCATAACTAGAGCTGTCCCAGGGAGTTTGCACATAGAGCCTTATTCAGAAAGCCTCATTAGACCCAGTTCAGGCTTAAACTCCTGTTTACATCCAAACAGGGATTATATGTAACATAAATGACTGTGCTTCCAAAATGTTTCATGTTATCAGGGGCACCAGGCACATTGTGAACAGGGAAAATGTCCAGAATGAACGAAAATATACAGGAATTGGGTGCACACTGCTACATTAGGTTATCCCTCATTCTGATCACCAGAACACTAATGCATCAGAAATATGACACCCATTAAATATCACACCCTCGGTGTTTACCTGGTGTTATATAAGTCACTAAATAATCTTGTAATGAGACACAGATTAAACAATCCCAGCTTCAATGTCTCTTACATTGGGCCAAGAGCTCTAGGGCCAAGAAAACAATCTGACTTTAATATGCCTCAATCCCAACCAAACCAATTTAGATCTTTGGTCAAAGATTGACAACCATGCAGGGAAAAGAAAATGCAATAGTTCTCTAAAGACTGCTCACCTTGGGAACAACATTTTCACATTGATGAACTGTAAAATGCCATATCAGACACATGTTCTGACCATCCCATTTTAAGTACTATTGTAAATCCTGCACTATAAGATAGCTCATTGTATTAAAACATCAGTTTTGGAACATTCAAAACTTCAGCGTGAGAAGGGTTGAATCCCATCCTGGTTCATGTACTCGTCTATCTTTCTGAGATCAATGTGAGTAGTAAATTTGAATGAGAGTCAGATGAAGAGCTTGGTGCAAGTTATTTTAGCCAAAACTGGGGCACTAGCTACTCATATCATCAGGCACGAGAAAGACATGAACTTCTGAAGTAAACCATGTATTTTTAGGTAAGTGGCTGTGGTGCATCAATGACTTTAGGAAGTTGGTTGCGTGTTTGGAATTAGAGAACAGTATTAAGCTAATGGGATTGCTGTAGGATGGTTTACGCAGATCTGTGCTGTTTCATACTATACAAATGTTTAGGTCTTGCCTAGACAGCACATGCGTAGTCTCTTCAAGACATGTTGTAAACACTCTGTGAACTTACAACCCACCCACTTCTTTTTATTTGTTATTCTGAGTGTCATTTGTAAATCCTTCCCTGTATGCGGTCATTCTCTTGTACATGTCCCTCCTTTTTGTGTGTTGTTCCCTCCCCAGAGCAAGGCCAAATTACTTGGAGCATTACAGTTCGTTGCTTGTAGGCTCGTTTTTCAACACTATTTTGTTTGCTTTTTGCAAGTGTTTCTGGCAGACTAGCCTTTGTTTTTGTGTTGTCTGTAAAACTTTAAAATCTCTTGCCATTATTATTTTGCATTCTATCTGCTATTTGTTAATATTTCTTACTTTTCTGTTTGCAGCGTGACAACTTTATTTGCTTTCTGTGTTCGTGTCGACACTGTAAAGCTTTATTTCTGTATGCATCTGCAAGGCTTTTTAAATCTATAACTTTTCTTTCTGTTTCCAGCTGTTTTCAGTTTTCTAAAGCTATTTTAATTATTTATATGTTTTCTGTAAAGCTTGAAAACGTTTTGTTTTTTCTTGGAATAGTAGAGTTTACCCTAACAGGGCCATAAATTCCAAAGTGCTGGCACTAGTGAAAAGCTATAGCCATCTGTTGTGTGTCATGCCGGGGGGATGGGCTGGCTGGTGGGAGGAAAGCACGATCATGATGCTTTTTTTAGTGCAATTGTAATTACAGCAAAGCAGTCTTTCTTTCTCCCTCTCTTCCCACCCAGAGGACAGATTCAGAGAAGTTTGTCAGAGTGTTCTGGTGACCTGGAGTGGACAAAAAACCTCCTTTAAAAAGCAGCCCCTTGTCCCTTCACCGCATGTGATTTTTCCCTCTGTTTGCATTCCATAGCTGGGTAAAATAGCTTGGTGGCCTCAGTGCCCGCAGCAGATTGCACTAAATCTAGATGTTTCTGACTCTGCCCTTTATCCATTAGATGTCAGTATTAAGTCAAAGACTTTAGAGCCAAGATTGCACCAAAATCACTGAAAAGCCTCCTTTTTCTCATATGCTTTTTTGGTGCCATCCACTACCTCAGGTTATCTAACGCCCACCCAACTGTTATCCGCTTCCGCCCCCCATCCGATTAGTAAAGTCAATAGCTCGCACATGGGTTAAGACCGTTTGGCCTTCCCAATTCTTGTTATATTTAGTTGTTTTTACAAGAGTTTCTCTAGGAAAGGATGGTATGTTAGTTTGTTTTCAAAGTCAATATCTTGATTTCAAAGTGGCGATCATTATTTTAGAGTTGAGCAACTATGAGATTTATTGGAGTAGCATTGTCTCCTAGAAATAAGGTGACGCACATGGCAGAGATTGTGGGAGATACTGTGGAAACCTATGAAAACTGTCATATAAATAAATAAGAATAGTTCTGTCAGACTCTTTCATATATAAACAGTCCGAACCCCTCTTTTGGTTTGCAAAATAAATTGCTCCATTTGTTCTAAAATATATAAAATGAATATTAAACAACATCAAAGTACAAACGGCAACGTGCTCAAAAGCGCAGGGGAGTGCCATATTTACAGAGATCCATATATACAATGGAAAGTCTTAAAATGTTTATAATAACCACAAATAGACAAACAGACCCCTATAACTTCAGCCCTACTTCTGGACTTATCACACCTTCTCGTGTAGGCATTTCCTCACTGAAAGTGCATAACTAACTGGCCCCCCAACTCATCCAGCATTCCAGATTTACGCAGGTGTGCAGGAAAAATGATTGCGATGGCCTCACACATCCCCCTGGTGTCAGGCTTTATAATCGGCCATCCCGCGTTCGCCAAAGAATCCTCTAATGGTGATAGAGCCCCTTGTTTAGGGCTGTAAATTGGTCATTAGACAGTATATATGGATCATTGCAAAAACGGCACACCACTGCACTTATCAGCATTGCGCAGTCTGGAAAAAATGGAGCAAAGCATTTCACATAACAAGACAGTGATTCAAACTGATTATATATAGGAAAAAGAGTCCCACTGAACTATTGTTGCTTATTTACATGTTGTACGCCGGTTCTGTTTTTGGGCACAAGGGGTAGGTCGTCCTGGGCATAATCATTCACCAGGTAAACAGCTGAGTGAAAGACGATTTGTTGATTGTTTGTTAAATCATCTGTTGTCTCATGAATTGCTTCTTTCATGGCATGTTGCCTAGTATTAGGAGTTCTGAACCAGGTGAAAGATTAATAAGGAAGTAAGTGTCAGACCATCATTGGCATGTTGTTAGACTACACATGGATAAAAGGTTTTGGTCTTTTTAAATGTAAATGGAATAGTTCCCACGAAGGTACCTGGTGAAAATGTAAACAGCTCTCAAGATAGACTCTTTGATATATTGGCTTTTAAAACTGTTTTTTGTATGACGGATGATACTTATGCATGAAGTTTGGAGGTTGATGTCAGTGAAATAAGGCAATTGATTATTCGAGCAAATTTTACTCAGGTAATGCTAATGTGGAATTAGCAATGGAGGACATTGTTTTGAATAAACCAGATCCAAAACAAGTTGAGTTGGGCAGAACAGAGAGGTATTTTGGCATAAAGAATGCTATTTGGAGAAGGTGTCTTGAAAGAAAAGTCAAACTAAGTGGGTTCCTTTACTATAAAACAGATGTCTCCAGAGGATATGGTGAAGGTCTTTTATACAATTTTTGCAGGGGCCAAGCTAACACAGAGGCAGTTCCTTGGCAAAGGGCAATGTATTTTCTGTGAGAGTATATATGTTATAGATATCAACAGTCATATGGGAATTTAATTCCACAATGACAAAGAGCTCAGTAAGAGATAAGAAAAGGAAAATAGGCAAGGACACACACAGGTAAGATCTTTCATATATTGCTTCAAGAGTGTGTTTCAGACTGGCTAACTTTTTTATGAAGGTGGCGGGTGATCACTCAAGATCCATGTGTGTTTGAGATTGTTCAGGGGTTTTGTACAGATTATATAGCGCTAGCTATACAAAACAAAGTGCCAACGGAATTTGGTTGAGGTGCTTGAGGTGCAGACTGGCAAAACAGGAAAACAGGGACAACTGGAGTATAAAGAAGGTTTTCTAGGCACTATTTTTGGTGAGAAAAAAGGACAAAGGGAAGGGACTAGTTATACATCTGAGAGTCTTAAATGATTGGCTGCTTTATCAGCATTTCAAGATGGAGGGAATTTCTCTTTTGTTAGTCATATTCAGGAGAGAGATTGAATGGCACACTTGAATCTGACAGATGCGCATTTAGAAATTCCAGTATTCATGGAGTATCAGACATTCCTCCAGTTTTGTCGTGTGGAAAGATATAGAGAACTACTTGACAACCATTTGGCCTAATTTAAGCGCTGTGGTGTTTCATGAAGATTTTAAAGTCAATGGTAGCTTTGCATTGGGTGTGAGATGCAAGATTAATAATATACCGGGACAATATTTTATTGATTGTGCAGAAGAAGTATAACATGATGGTTAAAACCAAGTTATCAATTGGTTTTTTGGAGTGCCTAGGCTTTGCTGTGAAAATAAATAAATCCAGTCTAGTCCCGATACAAGAGACTCAATTTTTGGGACTCAGATTAGGACAATGTATGTCTTAAAGTTGCTGAGGGATATAATAAAGATATTTTGCAGGGAGTTGAAACAAGTTATAGAAATCGTAAAAATATCTTTAAGATTCCTGATTTACAATTCAAACTGTTTTTCCGGGTTTCCTTCAGTACGCTGCACTTACAAGACCGAAGGAGATATATTTAAGGATGAAGTTCTTGGACTGAAGGCTTCAAATGAGTTGCTGTATTATATGTAAAATAAGAAAGCATTCAATGGCTGAGCTGTTATTGCAGATTTACCAGAGGTGGTGAAAGAGTTGGGTTCAAGTTCTGAAAGGATGGGGAGCTAATTTTTGAGAGGTTGTTACTGGATTAAGGTTATCCCTGGAGGGGAAATGATTGCACATAAATTGCTTGAACCTCCTAACTGGATACTTTTCAGTGAATTAGGTTTAAAATGCACAATGTTGTGAGATATTTCAACAAGATGAGAGGTCTGAGATCGAAAGATGTGGTGACGATACCAAAGAGGCATGACATAGAAGTCTCAGCATACTGCAGAATTAGGCAATTTGATGGTGGGTTGGAGTTTGAAATGGTTTTGTGATTCCAGCAAATGGACTTTGTTCTTGAGCTTTCAGGGGTCATTTTGGAGTTGATGAGGTTGTAAATGTGTTAAATACCCAGTTACTTTGTTTTTTGAGTTGGTTCCTTGACCCAGAGTCGATGGGAATGGACGTGTTGACAAAGGAATAGAAGGGAGTGAACACAGATGCATTTCCACCTTTTTCAATTATTTCACTATTGATGGTCTGTGTCAGAAGGATTCAGGAAACAATTTTGTTAGTGGTGCCAATGTGGAGAGCTCAGGCATGGTTGCCACCGCTGTTTGGGATGGTGGTGGATTTTCTGTATTGTTTCAAGTTTCCAGATGTATTGCAGGGACTTCAAGGAGAGTTTCACACTTTGATTTAAAAAGTAACTTTCAATTAGTACTTTGCATATAAACTTTCAGATGAGGCTACAAAGCACGTTTAGAAATCCTGGGAACCCTGAACATCTAAAACAGGTAGACTAGCATGGGAGAAGGGCATTTGTTGGTGTGCTGCGAGTAATGAATTAAGTATGTTGTTGGAAATAGCATCAGCACAGAGCATGAAATCTGAGAGGTCAATTGTTAGGTTTTTTTAGAAGGCCTTCGGTAAAATTATGATTTCCAGCCCATTAGACTGAGGCAAAGCTGAATTGTATTCTCTGGAGGCTCCAAGTTCACAAGTGGTTATAACTGTTCTCATGACCTTATTGATTAACAATTGCTTACTTGTGTCTGCTTTGTCCCCACTGTTCGCTGACTGCAATTCCATCATTCAGCAAACAGCGGCAAAATGTGGTTATAAGCAGTGTACGAGGATGGTGAAAAAATGCATTACATGGTTCATATTTTATCATGCATGTTAGTTTTTCCCAACACAAATGAGTTTTGGGGGTACAACTGTGTGGGAAAAATGTTTTAGAAAAGAAAATTAGAATTGGAAATAATTGTGTCCTTAGGACATGTTTATTTCACACCACTGACTCCCCTTTTATAGATTTGAATTCAAAGGTTCTATATACTGTTGAGACCACTGAGGCACTCGGTATACAGTGGTAATAACTAATAATATATCAAATAAGTAGAAATGGATCTGCAAACAGTGATAACTGATATCAATACAAAACTACTCCTTAGATCACCTTCAGAAGGTATAACAATTTGATCCAGCAGAAAATTGGAGCTCATGACTTTAAGGATCTGAGGCCTAAGCCGCAGGTGCACTAACATGCTCCGCTATCCTAGCAGATGTCGAATCAAATCTCCCAGACAAAAAACCTGGGTGTTCTCCTTGCTTGGCAACTGACACTACAAAATATTATGCTATTAAAAGCAAATATTGGTGATTTACCTAAGTAAAAACCAAAACGTTGTAAAATCCACCATTAAAAAACACTATAAAAAAGAAATGGAGATAAACCAGAGCTCCTCAAACTATTAACTGAAAATTCACCTTCATTACCCCTTTAAAATCAGCAAACGCATGCTGTCCATTTCAAATGATTTTAAATAAAAGGCATACATTTGCAGAATATCTTTGTATTACACTATTTAGTCTTTATCTGCTTCAAAGTCATAATAAATATACTGAAGTTCGGTCAAAGTAAACCATACTCGGGAAGATAAACCTATTTTTAATGTTTACATTCAAAACTATATTTTTAATTATGGTTTGGCTACTTTCGCATTTTCCAAAATCACAGTCCAGATTGAAGGCAGATCTTTAAAGAGAAGAGCTCAAGTGGTATACATGTTGCACATAGATTTGTTGGTTTTTGGAACATAAATTTCAAACCTAACTTAGGCACCTTGGAGTGACGGGGTAGTAGGGATTAAACACATGTGACAGCTGTGCAATTAAAAAACGTGTGACTTGTCTAAAGACAAACCTCTACGCACCGATGTGCACCAGCAGAAGAACCAAATTGGCCCATCTCTTCATCAGCAGAATTGGCAGCAATAAAATTGAGAAAATGGCTGTTTAAAGTCAATTGGAACTTGTCACATGGAGAAAACAAGAACAGAAATAATAAGTGCTTACAAAAAGCAACCAAAAGTTGAAAAAGTCAGCTGAGCTGTGCATCCAAGAGGAAGAGAGTTCTTTATTGCAACAACTCTAAGTGGCGGCCGGAATTTGTGCCATGTTTCCAAAGCATCGACACCTTCTTGAAGATTCGGAGAGTGTTTGGAATGGTCTCGATGGTTCCCCTTGTTTCAGCTTATTTTGGCAGGTTAGACCTACTCACTGAGCCACCCGGGCACACTGTGCCCTACTAATGTTCTTGGACCTTGTTTTGATGGTGTTTTCTTGTTTGCCTGCAGAGCCTTTGGTACTTTCAGCCAGTGGGTGAAGTGTTCCCCAGGTCTCTAGGGGTTCACTTTGCCCTCTTGTGCCAATCTTTCGTTGAGTTGGCACAACTGTTTCAGGAATCCGTCGTTGGGTCCGATCTCCCGCTTCTGTCGCACTGTGGCTAGGGCTGTTTTCACGTCCATCTTCTTGCGGAGCATGAGGTATGCAATCACCAGTGTAGGTGAGCGGCTATAGCCCTCACGGCAGTGAACAATCACGCGGCCTGCAATGCAAACAAAATACAGGTCACATCGAAGTAATGACAATCAGGATCAAACAGCATTTTCAGCTAATAACATCTTTTGGGGATTTACGCAAGATTTTATTAATTTAGCCTTCAATCGTTTTCATCTCTTTTTCGTGTATAACAATATACTTTACAATAAAACCTGCTTAAAACCACAAATGGCTGTAAAAAGCTGCATTTAGTGGTGAGCGAAGTGTGATTGAGGTGCATTCAACATACTGTAAGAGGACCTGTTTTCATAGAAACCCTATCCAACCAGGGGTGGAGGTACGATTTTTAGAACACACTTGGCTGACAAACTCGAGGACTTTCGGTAGTGCCTTATAAACATTTTGCATTATCAAATTTCCTGTTTCTACTTGAAATGTACTTAAGTAAAACTTAACAGCAAATAATTGCTTTACCTCTTACTCCACCCACCCCAGTGGCACAGCATATTTTTCATATCTTACTACATTATATATGTATAAAATAAAATGGGTCCCTCCAGAAGTCTGGTGCACTCATAGCTTCATCTATCTTTCTCCTGTGTTATGAACTCTACTGTTCCTACATGGCATCCTCTGCAGAACAGACAAAGAAAGTATATTTGGTATTTGAGATGAAACTGATCTGAGCAATAAATTTATGGTATACTCGCCGCATTACTAATTCAAAAAAGTACATGGAAGTATTGATAGTGCTGTATAACTGCCAAACCAAGACAAAGTCTGAGTGGATTTATATCCTGACACCTAGGGGCCAATTCACAAAGTTAAATGTATACATTAGTAAATCAACACTGTAGTAAATTTACCATTTGGCTATTAACTATTTCTGAGTGAGAATTTACCACAAAGTGTAGCTTTACATGGCCCCATCCTATGGAACCAGAGGGTGGACCCAAATTTACAAGTGTGGCGTTACTAGTAATTATTCACATATTAGCAGACATCTCTCCCACCTGGACACAGATCTCCCTATGGTAAAGTATAGGGAATTTTTCAAAAGTTTATCAAACTTGTTTTAAAACGTTAATAGTATTTTTTGTTGCATATTAATGTAAATTTATTTTAGAAGTTTATTTTAAATGTAGAACAAAATAAATAAAATGCTACAGCGCTATTAATTTAATTTTGAATACAAAATTTAATTTAAATATATTAAAGAAACTTTTGATAGATTTATTAAAATTAAATTCCCACCTAAAGTAACGTTTATATTTATTATGTAGTACAAATTACTAAAAGTTGAATAGTAGAATTAATTTAAATTGTTGTAATTCTTTTAAAAAAAATTATATTTATGATTAGATTGCAAAAGGTATTAAAATATTTCCTACTAAATGTTTTATTTGCATATAATTTTTTTACATAACATTATATATATATCATAGTATTAAAATAGTATTACATTAATTCATTTTAACATTATTTTCTAAGTGGTCTATTTTAACTCCCTGTCTCTATTATTTTCTACGGGAGGGTGTTGCATTACCAGTGGTTGGCCATGTGTAGTGCTGGACTTACTTCAAGTCTGAGATGAGGTACATTTAAAACAGTGTTGGGACTTTTTTGGCTGTAGTAACCACACTAAGGGTCACATTAGGATGGCGGGCAGACTTTGTCCGCCAGCCATCCCGCCGTACAGAGGGACCGACCGCTATAAGGGCGGGGGTCGCGCGCCTGCTATTAGGATGCGCCCGCCACAGTGGTGGGTGAATCAAGCATTCCTGACATTGTGGTGGGCGGTGCACACAGCACCGCCCGCCACAATACCAAGAAGGCATGTTGTGCACTTCCATGCACAACATGGCAGGCACTGCGCGGTGCCTGCCATGTTGTGCAAGGAACTGCTGGGGGTACCAAAGGTACCCCCCATGTGCATCCCCCCACAGGGATGGTGGGCGGATTCTCCCCGCCGGGCCGGCGGTGACTACCGCCACCCTGGCGGTGGCAATCCGCCTGCCATTCTAATGGGGCCCTAAGTTCTGTTTGTTATTCGGAATGGACTTAATCTTCTGTGGGTGGCAGTTTGTCCCTTCATAAACTGCTCTTAACCCATCCTTAACAATCCCTTGACTACTCCCATTTTATTGGAAGTATCCCCAATTTTCCAGTAAATCCTCTCTGTCTCGCCACACATTAATTGCAAAAATGCAGGCGTACCTGTGTGGCTATCTCCGAATTCGGGCAGAGATGTCAGCATAGACAAAATTAGAGAGGCGACAGGCATAGACCATCACATGTAGGTTTGTGAATAGCATGTTCTAGTACGCGATTAGTACTAATTCAATATTATTTAAAATACTACAAAATGAAGTTAGTGAATAGGCTTCTGAGAGTGGTGCTCAACATGATGCGCGCATAGCCAAAAGACATCTATAAAATCCTTGGCACACTTATTTATTATCCAAATTGGACACACATTTCCAGTTACCACATGATCAACAAGAGAGATGAGTAAACTAACTTGCTATACTTTTAGGAAGATCAATGTGGTGCAATGAGATAAATTAACTTGCTGGCCTTTGTCCTAAAACTGAACACTGATGTTAAGAAGAAAAAAGAAGTTCTACAATGGTTATGCAGAATAAATGAAGGCATGTATTACAAGGGGAAATTAGAAATGCTCTCCTGCAGGGAAAGAGGAGAACCACCTGGGGAAATCAGAACAATTATCCAGAAGGAATACTCAATAGTGACTTGAGGAAATTAGATAAGTTATCCCCAGGAAATACATGGGAATCATGTGAGAAAATTAGAATAGTTATCCTGAGGACATACATGATAAAATTACTATAGTTATCCTAATGAAATAAAGAATTGCATGGCAGAAACTGAGTAGGTATCCTGAAGGAATACATGCAATAACAGAGTGGAAATTGGAATAGTTATCCTAAAGGAATAACAGTTAAAAGTTATCATGAAAGGAGTCCACTCATGCATCAAGTGTCACACAAACCACAGCTCTAACACACTTGCCCTCTAATACGAACACAAAGACGAGCTGGTGAAGAGATTCAAGAAGTTGATACAGCTCGTTAGTAGCTGAGCATCCGTTCCACAGTGAAAATGATATCTGATTTCACAAAACACTCTCACATGAAGCGATTACACTCTCTAAACAATGCTCATTTGGGAACCTCCATAAGCAAGGATCATCCAGAATTCGCAGAACATTGTGAATAAGCAAGACTCTACAGGCACAAGTCTAGGTGTCTAAGAAAAATAAAGGAACGAGCATATTGTGCAAAATGTGTACATGCATATCATATGTTCACTGGAAAGCGGTAGGGTCTGTCTGGGGAGAGTCGGTTCATCTTCTGCACTCAATGCGCTGCTCACCATTGCCATTAATGAAGGATTTGCTTATTCAGGCAGACCTCGCAGTAAACGCTTTGGACCATCATACAATGACTGTGCTGGTTTCAGTGACCAGATTAGTTTAGCAATTTTAAGAAAAGGAGTGCTATTTACAGAAAAATGTGCCCCTCTAATTCCACACACCTATGGTGCACTTGGAACACCAAAAGACATGCAGGTGTACTCAATTACAGATCATCCCCTGATGCAAATTAGAGCAACACCTTTGATACTTTAAGCGGCATGTAAAACCTTCTTTCCAATAAAGTATTTAGGAAAAGAAATCCGAGTTAATCAAACTAAAAAGGCTCAGTTGCATTTGACTCTGCATTTTTCACTTTGAAGAAGCATTTAAAGCATTATTTAAAGCATTAGGGTATGAAACGCTGAGCATTTAACATGGTGTTTAAGTGAGATCCTTAGCCGCTCAGGTGTATCCTTCCATCAATCCGCGGAGAACATGCAATTATACTTAAAAACTACACCATCACGGACAGCAGCCGTCTCAGAACATGCCTGATCATGATTCATAGATGGATGTGAACACATTTTGTTCTACTAAATACAAATATGACAGAAGTTTAACTTTTTTCCCCATCCCGAAAAAGGAAGCTAAAGTCTAACCTTATTAAAGATGTATAACCTAAGGCTTTTCCTCTGACACTCAAGCCAACTGTGAAGTCTCTCGGCTTTACCCTGGATTCAGCACTTTCCTTGATTCTTCAAATCAACAACATGGTCAAAAGCATAAATGTCTCCGCCACACCCTCACAACATTTGGAGACATCGCACTCAAAGATCCGCTGGAAGTCGTTCATGCTCAAGTAATTCTAGTAATCTCTTGTCTACACTCTGGCAATTCTAATGTAGAAGTAGGTTCCCAATTGCACCTAGACCCTCTAAAGGGCATACCTCACTCCATGGCGAGACTTGTGACATCATCAAAGAAATTGAACCACACATTGCCCACTCTACGTGAATTACATTGGCTATCTCCAAAAGCCAGGATAATCTCCAAAACGTTTTGTCTGCCATATCATGCCTTACACAACGCAACCCTCCTGGTCTTTCTGTTCGACACCTCATCTCAGTAGGACTAAGAAACATGAACAGTCAAAATGATCTAAGAATTGAAATTGCCACTTTCAAAACCTCTTTTTTGCCGAGAATAGCTCGGTCTCTGGAGCTGCAATACCAGCCTGGAACTCAGTACCTATAAATCTCAGAATCCAACCAATCCCTCCTCACTTTCAGGAATGATGAGAAAACCTATAATTTCTGCCTTATTCTTGACTCGTCCCTAAAGCACTTATGAACTGACCCTCTCTGGGGCTGAATGTTAGACTAAATCCCTTTTTCTCTCCTGTTGCAAAAATCCGCAATGTGTGGATCACATTGATGATGGTTTCATTAAAAAACAATTCTGCATCATCTCTGACCCCGTAATTTTCATCTTTTCATCCTGTTACTTATTGTAAATCAGTTTTGATCTTCTGATAGAAGGCCCATAGGAATGAATGGGAAGTTATTTCTTATTTACGATTAGCAATTTGCTAATCGCAAATAAGGATGCGATTTCAAGGGTGCTAGGGGTGTCCAAACGACACCCTGTAGCACCCCTGAAATGTAATCTACATTGGTGTTGCGCACACACATGTCCAAAGGACATGTGTTTGTGCAACATGCAACTAAGAAAAATGCATTTAAAAGCATTTTTCTCAGTTTTCGCTATTTACCACGAGGTTTGACCTTGCAGTAAATAGCGGCCCGAAATTGCGATTTCGCAATTAAAAAATTGTTAATTAATTGCTTTCAAGAAATCTCAAATAGAGATTCCTTAAATGTAATTCCTCGCAATTTAGCGAATTCGCAATTACCGATTTTTGCATTTGGGATGATGAATCCCAAATGCAAAAATTGCGCTTGCAAAGAGCCAGATTCTCAGAATCTGGCCCTTTGCGAGCAGATTTTTCAATGATGAATCTACCTGTTAATGTTTTGTGACTGAATTTCGGTCTCAAAGCAATACATACCATAAGGAATCTGTATTTGGAAGGGACGACTTTAACAAATACTTCAAAATACTGATATAAAATGATTTCCTAAACCCATAAAATGATTCGGAAAACCTTTTCTAAATTGTTAAGTGGGCTTAGTACATTTTAAAAAAAAATCAGTTTTTTCAAAAACATACCGAATCAGAGGGTTTGCAAGCGCTAAACCCCTAAAACATGAGCCCAAAAATGTCTACCATTTAAATATTTAGTATATTGTACACCCAACTCTAGACACCAGCAATAGCCCTTACAGAACATTGCTTTGTTGGATGATGTCAGCTGGGACTTTGAGATCTACTGTGGCATCATTCATGGATGCCGCCTTCATTCTGGTGGAGAAACGGACACTCTGTGCAACGCATCTTTGATTATTAGCTTGCAATCTAAACATATCAATTTATCGTTCATAAGTGATGGCAAGGCTACTTACTTTACCTCAAGCCAAATATTAAAATGACCATGACAACCCTAATATATAAATTAGGATGGACACAAATTGTGTATGAGCATTTTGTACTAAAAATGTATTTAGTCGTATGAATAACTGCCAGCATTGTTTAGTCAAACTTGCATTCTAGCTTTCTAGACTTTTTTTCTATATAGCTCAATGCCACTGTGTATTTGCTTTAGTAGCTATTAATATTCTGCCAGTCAACGCAACCCAATCTATGTGTGCATGGCTTATTTATACATTGCAATGGTTGGTTTAACACATTGGAACAAGTGAAAGCTACTTATAACACAAGGCTGATTTCCAAGAAACATAATCCAACTGATTTCAAAAGCTCAAGTTCACCATTTTTGTTGATACTTATTATAAATAAAATGAAAAACACTGGCCTGAGCTAATGAGAGTCCCCTAATCCTTACAAAGCAGAGCGTGTAAGACCACAATCATAATACCCTGAGACACTTTAAATATTGAAGCAAATTCAAAACAGCTGCTTAAGGATGCAAACAAAACCTGGCAGCTCATTTTCTTTAACCCCTTGCATGCTCCGCACATTTTCGCGCTGTCCGGACGATTTAATTAGTGGGCGGGATTCGGACGGTCCCGGGCCTTCCTCCGCACACGTCCACCGTGACGTCGGACCGCTGGGGGCCGTCCGAAACACGCAAGGAGTTAAAGTAAAATTATATTGTGACCGAGGTTCTGCCTCAAAAACACTGCCCAAAGCAGAATAACAACAAACTGTTTGATTTTCGTCTTTAGAGAAACATGTTCTTTTTCTCTGCTGTGTCGACAAAGGCAATGCAGGGTTCTGATTGGTCTAAGCGCCGTGGTTCGGCGCTCATACAGGGAGTGGAGGCCTGGGCATGTTCTCCACCCAGGCTGTAATGCTGTCTGGGAGGAGAACATGGCCGGCCAAACATTCATGCGCACTTAGGGAGTGAAAACCACTCCTCCCCTACTCTGTCAGGAGAGCAGCTCCGCCCGCAAAGCTGGAGCAACAAGGGAAACCTAAAATGATAATAACTTAGAGTTATTATCATTTCATTTTTCCTTTATTTGCGCTGCTTAATAGCAGTAGGGCAACGCCCCTCCACCTTAGCTGAAGAGCTGCCATTGCTACTACTGATTTACAAAAGGGGGGGTGGTGATGAACAGAGTGTCTGAGTTAAACAGACCACTCTTACCCAGTCCAAAGATCAGGGCTTGATCCATCACCGTTATTTATCTCACTGCCCCATCCCAGCTCAGAACCTGGCTATATGCAAATCAGTCTGTCCCTGGCCCAGTGCATCATGGGAACAGGGCAGACTAAACTACCAAGCCAATTCTTCACCAGAAAGGAGACAAGCTACCGGGGACCGGTTTCTGGCATTTCAGCCTTCTTCGGCCCGGCTTGCTTGAATCCTGATGGAGCAGTGAGAAAGGGACTCATGTCTGAGTATACCCTGCCACACCTATAGTGGCCAAAAACGATTTACAAAAGGGGGTGGTGATGAACAGAGTGTCTGAGTTAAACAGACCACTCTTACCCAGTCCAAAGATCAGGGCTTGATCCATCACCGTTATTTATCTCACTGCCCCATCCCAGCTCAGAACCTGGCTATATGCAAATCAGTCTGTCCCTGGCCCAGTGCATCATGGGAACAGGGCAGACTAAACTACCAAGCCAATTCTTCACCAGAAAGGAGACAAGCTACCGGGGACCGGTTTCTGGCATTTCAGCCTTCTTCGGCCCGGCTTGCTTGAATCCTGATGGAGCAGTGAGAAAGGGACTCATGTCTGAGTATACCCTGCCACACCTATAGTGGCCAAAAACGATTTACAAAAGGGGGTGGTGATGAACAGAGTGTCTGAGTTAAACAGACCACTCTTACCCAGTCCAAAGATCAGGGCTTGATCCATCACCGTTATTTATCTCACTGCCCCATCCCAGCTCAGAACCTGGCTATATGCAAATCAGTCTGTCCCTGGCCCAGTGCATCATGGGAACAGGGCAGACTAAACTACCAAGCCAATTCTTCACCAGAAAGGAGACAAGCTACCGGGGACCGGTTTCTGGCATTTCAGCCTTCTTCGGCCCGGCTTGCTTGAATCCTGATGGAGCAGTGAGAAAGGGACTCATGTCTGAGTATACCCTGCCACACCTATAGTGGCCAAAAACGATTTACAAAAGGGGGTGGTGATGAACAGAGTGTCTGAGTTAAACAGACCACTCTTACCCAGTCCAAAGATCAGGGCTTGATCCATCACCGTTATTTATCTCACTGCCCCATCCCAGCTCAGAACCTGGCTATATGCAAATCAGTCTGTCCCTGGCCCAGTGCATCATGGGAACAGGGCAGACTAAACTACCAAGCCAATTCTTCACCAGAAAGGAGACAAGCTACCGGGGACCGGTTTCTGGCATTTCAGCCTTCTTCGGCCTGGCTTGCTTGAATCCTGATGGAGCAGTGAGAAAGGGACTCATGTCTGAGTATACCCTGCCACACCTATAGTGGCCAAAAACGATTTACAAAAGGGGGTGGTGATGAACAGAGTGTCTGAGTTAAACAGACCACTCTTACCCAGTCCAAAGATCAGGGCTTGATCCATCACCGTTATTTATCTCACTGCCCCATCCCAGCTCAGAACCTGGCTATATGCAAATCAGTCTGTCCCTGGCCCAGTGCATCATGGGAACAGGGCAGACTAAACTACCAAGCCAATTCTTCACCAGAAAGGAGACAAGCTACCGGGGACCGGTTTCTGGCATTTCAGCCTTCTTCGGCCCGGCTTGCTTGAATCCTGATGGAGCAGTGAGAAAGGGACTCATGTCTGAGTATACCCTGCCACACCTATAGTGGCCAAAAACGATTTACAAAAGGGGGTGGTGATGAACAGAGTGTCTGAGTTAAACAGACCACTCTTACCCAGTCCAAAGATCAGGGCTTGATCCATCACCGTTATTTATCTCACTGCCCCATCCCAGCTCAGAACCTGGCTATATGCAAATCAGTCTGTCCCTGGCCCAGTGCATCATGGGAACAGGGCAGACTAAACTACCAAGCCAATTCTTCACCAGAAAGGAGACAAGCTACCGGGGCTTTGGTTTGCCCTGTTCCCATCATGCACTGGGACAGGAACAGACTAATTTGCATACAGCCAGGTTCTGAAACTGGGATGGTGCAGTGAGCTAAAAAACGGTGTTGGATCTAGCCCTGATCTCTTGACTGGGTGAGAGCTTTCTGCTTAATTCAGAGACTCTGTCCCTCACCACCCCTTGTTGTAAATATTTTTGTCCACCCTAAGCGTGGAAGGGTATTCTCAGATGTGAGACCCTTGCTCATTGCACCATCAGGATTCAAGCAAACCGGGCCGAAGACGGCTGTAATGCCAGAAACCGGTCCCCGGGAGCTTGTTTCCTTCCCAGTGTAAGAATTGGCTTTTGTAGTTTGGTTTGCCCTGTTCCCATCATGCACTGGGACAGGAACAGACTAATTTGCATACAGCCAGGTTCTGAAACTGGGATGGTGCAGTGAGCTAAAAAACGGTGTTGGATCTAGCCCTGATCTCTTGACTGGGTGAGAGCTTTCTGCTTAATTCAGAGACTCTGTCCCTCACCACCCCTTGTTGTAAATATTTTTGTCCACCCTAAGCGTGGAAGGGTATTCTCAGATGTGAGACCCTTGCTCATTGCACCATCAGGATTCAAGCAAACCGGGCCGAAGACGGCTGTAATGCCAGAAACCGGTCCCCGGGAGCTTGTTTCCTTCCCAGTGTAAGAATTGGCTTTTGTAGTTTGGTTTGCCCTGTTCCCATCATGCACTGGGACAGGAACAGACTAATTTGCATACAGCCAGGTTCTGAAACTGGGATGGTGCAGTGAGCTAAAAAACGGTGTTGGATCTAGCCCTGATCTCTTGACTGGGTGAGAGCTTTCTGCTTAATTCAGAGACTCTGTCCCTCACCACCCCTTGTTGTAAATATTTTTGTCCACCCTAAGCGTGGAAGGGTATTCTCAGATGTGAGACCCTTGCTCATTGCACCATCAGGATTCAAGCAAACCGGGCCGAAGACGGCTGTAATGCCAGAAACCGGTCCCCGGGAGCTTGTTTCCTTCCCAGTGTAAGAATTGGCTTTTGTAGTTTGGTTTGCCCTGTTCCCATCATGCACTGGGACAGGAACAGACTAATTTGCATACAGCCAGGTTCTGAAACTGGGATGGTGCAGTGAGCTAAAAAACGGTGTTGGATCTAGCCCTGATCTCTTGACTGGGTGAGAGCTTTCTGCTTAATTCAGAGACTCTGTCCCTCACCACCCCTTGTTGTAAATATTTTTGTCCACCCTAAGCGTGGAAGGGTATTCTCAGATGTGAGACCCTTGCTCATTGCACCATCAGGATTCAAGCAAACCGGGCCGAAGACGGCTGTAATGCCAGAAACCGGTCCCCGGGAGCTTGTTTCCTTCCCAGTGTAAGAATTGGCTTTTGTAGTTTGGTTTGCCCTGTTCCCATCATGCACTGGGACAGGAACAGACTAATTTGCATACAGCCAGGTTCTGAAACTGGGATGGTGCAGTGAGCTAAAAAACGGTGTTGGATCTAGCCCTGATCTCTTGACTGGGTGAGAGCTTTCTGCTTAATTCAGAGACTCTGTCCCTCACCACCCCTTGTTGTAAATATTTTTGTCCACCCTAAGCGTGGAAGGGTATTCTCAGATGTGAGACCCTTGCTCATTGCACCATCAGGATTCAAGCAAACCGGGCCGAAGACGGCTGTAATGCCAGAAACCGGTCCCCGGGAGCTTGTTTCCTTCCCAGTGTAAGAATTGGCTTTTGTAGTTTGGTTTGCCCTGTTCCCATCATGCACTGGGACAGGAACAGACTAATTTGCATACAGCCAGGTTCTGAAACTGGGATGGTGCAGTGAGCTAAAAAACGGTGTTGGATCTAGCCCTGATCTCTTGACTGGGTGAGAGCTTTCTGCTTAATTCAGAGACTCTGTCCCTCACCACCCCTTGTTGTAAATATTTTTGTCCACCCTAAGCGTGGAAGGGTATTCTCAGATGTGAGACCCTTGCTCATTGCACCATCAGGATTCAAGCAAACCGGGCCGAAGACGGCTGTAATGCCAGAAACCGGTCCCCGGGAGCTTGTTTCCTTCCCAGTGTAAGAATTGGCTTTTGTAGTTTGGTTTGCCCTGTTCCCATCATGCACTGGGACAGGAACAGACTAATTTGCATACAGCCAGGTTCTGAAACTGGGATGGTGCAGTGAGCTAAAAAACGGTGTTGGATCTAGCCCTGATCTCTTGACTGGGTGAGAGCTTTCTGCTTAATTCAGAGACTCTGTCCCTCACCACCCCTTGTTGTAAATATTTTTGTCCACCCTAAGCGTGGAAGGGTATTCTCAGATGTGAGACCCTTGCTCATTGCACCATCAGGATTCAAGCAAACCGGGCCGAAGACGGCTGTAATGCCAGAAACCGGTCCCCGGGAGCTTGTTTCCTTCCCAGTGTAAGAATTGGCTTTTGTAGTTTGGTTTGCCCTGTTCCCATCATGCACTGGGACAGGAACAGACTAATTTGCATACAGCCAGGTTCTGAAACTGGGATGGTGCAGTGAGCTAAAAAACGGTGTTGGATCTAGCCCTGATCTCTTGACTGGGTGAGAGCTTTCTGCTTAATTCAGAGACTCTGTCCCTCACCACCCCTTGTTGTAAATATTTTTGTCCACCCTAAGCGTGGAAGGGTATTCTCAGATGTGAGACCCTTGCTTATTGCACCATCAGGATTCAAGCAAACCGGGCCGAAGACGGCTGTAATGCCAGAAACCGGTCCCCGGGAGCTTGTTTCCTTCCCAGTGTAAGAATTGGCTTTTGTAGTTTGGTTTGCCCTGTTCCCATCATGCACTGGGACAGGAACAGACTAATTTGCATACAGCCAGGTTCTGAAACTGGGATGGTGCAGTGAGCTAAAAAACGGTGTTGGATCTAGCCCTGATCTCTTGACTGGGTGAGAGCTTTCTGCTTAATTCAGAGACTCTGTCCCTCACCACCCCTTGTTGTAAATATTTTTGTCCACCCTAAGCGTGGAAGGGTATTCTCAGATGTGAGACCCTTGCTCATTGCACCATCAGGATTCAAGCAAACCGGGCCGAAGACGGCTGTAATGCCAGAAACCGGTCCCCGGGAGCTTGTTTCCTTCCCAGTGTAAGAATTGGCTTTTGTAGTTTGGTTTGCCCTGTTCCCATCATGCACTGGGACAGGAACAGACTAATTTGCATACAGCCAGGTTCTGAAACTGGGATGGTGCAGTGAGCTAAAAAACGGTGTTGGATCTAGCCCTGATCTCTTGACTGGGTGAGAGCTTTCTGCTTAATTCAGAGACTCTGTCCCTCACCACCCCTTGTTGTAAATATTTTTGTCCACCCTAAGCGTGGAAGGGTATTCTCAGATGTGAGACCCTTGCTCATTGCACCATCAGGATTCAAGCAAACCGGGCCGAAGACGGCTGTAATGCCAGAAACCGGTCCCCGGGAGCTTGTTTCCTTCCCAGTGTAAGAATTGGCTTTTGTAGTTTGGTTTGCCCTGTTCCCATCATGCACTGGGACAGGAACAGACTAATTTGCATACAGCCAGGTTCTGAAACTGGGATGGTGCAGTGAGCTAAAAAACGGTGTTGGATCTAGCCCTGATCTCTTGACTGGGTGAGAGCTTTCTGCTTAATTCAGAGACTCTGTCCCTCACCACCCCTTGTTGTAAATATTTTTGTCCACCCTAAGCGTGGAAGGGTATTCTCAGATGTGAGACCCTTGCTCATTGCACCATCAGGATTCAAGCAAACCGGGCCGAAGACGGCTGTAATGCCAGAAACCGGTCCCCGGGAGCTTGTTTCCTTCCCAGTGTAAGAATTGGCTTTTGTAGTTTGGTTTGCCCTGTTCCCATCATGCACTGGGACAGGAACAGACTAATTTGCATACAGCCAGGTTCTGAAACTGGGATGGTGCAGTGAGCTAAAAAACGGTGTTGGATCTAGCCCTGATCTCTTGACTGGGTGAGAGCTTTCTGCTTAATTCAGAGACTCTGTCCCTCACCACCCCTTGTTGTAAATATTTTTGTCCACCCTAAGCGTGGAAGGGTATTCTCAGATGTGAGACCCTTGCTCATTGCACCATCAGGATTCAAGCAAACCGGGCCGAAGACGGCTGTAATGCCAGAAACCGGTCCCCGGGAGCTTGTTTCCTTCCCAGTGTAAGAATTGGCTTTTGTAGTTTGGTTTGCCCTGTTCCCATCATGCACTGGGACAGGAACAGACTAATTTGCATACAGCCAGGTTCTGAAACTGGGATGGTGCAGTGAGCTAAAAAACGGTGTTGGATCTAGCCCTGATCTCTTGACTGGGTGAGAGCTTTCTGCTTAATTCAGAGACTCTGTCCCTCACCACCCCTTGTTGTAAATATTTTTGTCCACCCTAAGCGTGGAAGGGTATTCTCAGATGTGAGACCCTTGCTCATTGCACCATCAGGATTCAAGCAAACCGGGCCGAAGACGGCTGTAATGCCAGAAACCGGTCCCCGGGAGCTTGTTTCCTTCCCAGTGTAAGAATTGGCTTTTGTAGTTTGGTTTGCCCTGTTCCCATCATGCACTGGGACAGGAACAGACTAATTTGCATACAGCCAGGTTCTGAAACTGGGATGGTGCAGTGAGCTAAAAAACGGTGTTGGATCTAGCCCTGATCTCTTGACTGGGTGAGAGCTTTCTGCTTAATTCAGAGACTCTGTCCCTCACCACCCCTTGTTGTAAATATTTTTGTCCACCCTAAGCGTGGAAGGGTATTCTCAGATGTGAGACCCTTGCTCATTGCACCATCAGGATACAAGCAAACCGGGCCGAAGACGGCTGTAATGCCAGAAACCGGTCCCCGGGAGCTTGTTTCCTTCCCAGTGTAAGAATTGGCTTTTGTAGTTTGGTTTGCCCTGTTCCCATCATGCACTGGGACAGGAACAGACTAATTTGCATACAGCCAGGTTCTGAAACTGGGATGGTGCAGTGAGCTAAAAAACGGTGTTGGATCTAGCCCTGATCTCTTGACTGGGTGAGAGCTTTCTGCTTAATTCAGAGACTCTGTCCCTCACCACCCCTTGTTGTAAATATTTTTGTCCACCCTAAGCGTGGAAGGGTATTCTCAGATGTGAGACCCTTGCTCATTGCACCATCAGGATTCAAGCAAACCGGGCCGAAGACGGCTGTAATGCCAGAAACCGGTCCCCGGGAGCTTGTTTCCTTCCCAGTGTAAGAATTGGCTTTTGTAGTTTGGTTTGCCCTGTTCCCATCATGCACTGGGACAGGAACAGACTAATTTGCATACAGCCAGGTTCTGAAACTGGGATGGTGCAGTGAGCTAAAAAACGGTGTTGGATCTAGCCCTGATCTCTTGACTGGGTGAGAGCTTTCTGCTTAATTCAGAGACTCTGTCCCTCACCACCCCTTGTTGTAAATATTGCTACTACTGAGCAGGTGCAGACATGGTTTGTCAAAAATCACCTTAACCAGACAATAGGCAACTGAGTCCCACATCTTAAGCTATTTCATTTCTTAATGGTATCATATCATTGTTCTGCAAATTCTTCTGGCCAGTCGAGCAAGCAATGAGCTGAAGTAAGACCCCCCTCTCCTTTATCTTCCATTTTAGCGTCAATGGTTAAAGTGTGGCCAACGCACAATAGCACATTGGCTCATTGACTTGACCTCATTTCTCAAATGTTGGGGGTCAATCCTCAAAGGCAATTAGGATTATGTGAAGTAGTGACCATAATCAATTCATGTACTCCTAAAAGCCTTCGTGAATTGATCCCATATTCCTTAAAGTAACCCTAAATATTTTGTCTTTTTTTTTTTTACAGATCACTCTGTCGGTACATTTGGCAACCATTTTTCATATTAGGCTATATTCCAAACTATGATGCCAAGTCAACTTTGAAGAATAAGCAGCAATAATATTTAACACAGTTTACAGTATAACAAATGCTAATGGAGGTCTGCTGTCCAAGGTGCTGAATGGCTTTCAATTAAATGTCATTAGATTTATATAGCTTGGGTGCTTACTGCAGAGTCATCAGTATCTTTTGGTTTTGGTAAAGGCTACTTCGTGAGATATCGTTGGAGATGATTCACGCTTCATTTTAAAATGCAGAAATCCATTTCTTCCAGGTTCCCTCTTACATTTGAAGTAGATTTCCAACTTTCATCACTTACACACACGCACGCCCACGCCCGACCCCGCCGAAATCTATACATTTGAAAGACTGCCCCCACTGTATATACATGCAAATTGTCAACCAGGCAAACAATTAAAAAAAAATAAGCAACATGGAAATATGCATCTACACATACAATCATTTTCTCATATTTAGCGGGGGTAAATATTTTGTCTGCAGATAAACTGATTCTTTGTCTAGCTGGAGATATCAGAGAGGACAAGCAAACCGAAACATGTTGCAAACACCTATTGTGCCAGGCTTTCATTTTGTTCACTTTAAAGTTATTGTGAGTGAATTTCTGCAATTTTGTTACCTTTGTGTAAGTCTAAAGTTTTGTAGAATTTTTTTTTACTAATGACAAAACAATGTCATACTTCTTCCATCTCTCTTCAGCATTCATCAGTCATTGGAGATGGAGAGTCCAGAGGAGTTGACTACAGTGATGTTATCAGGAAAAAACAGCCACCAGGTTGGTTCCCACACTACTGCAGCTGAAAGTCTTAAATGTTTCATTTTGGTGTATTCATCAAATGGAGTCCTTCATTACGATACTTCATTGTTATTCCGAAACAGATCCTTGTCCATTAGGTATAGATCTTTGGAAGCTTATTGTGGAAATCAACATAAGGTAAATATATATATATCTATACAAGCAATCTAAATGCCAAACATGAACTTAGTCAGGGGTTATTCTAACAATATGGCACACATCTGGCTGTCAGTGACCACTTTATGCTACATGGTGTATATGTATTTTTATCGTTCAAATGTCTTCATTTTTGCGAGAAATCATAGGCAATCAGCGACAAACAAGGGCATCACAACGCCCCGAGTTCTAACAAGACTACAGTTACAACAACGTGTCAAACATTAACCCCACTCCCCCCACCTGGGAGCATTCACATGATGAATTCCTGTATTGTGAGGCACGAAGCATTAACTATAGGTTAGTCTGGGCTGTGTTTATCTATCTAAGGGTCGTTAAGCTCTGTCAAGCGTAGCAGATGGAGACATTTGGGGCATGTCAATTCTCAGAACTCTGTGTAGAGGAGAGCACTGTAGGGGTGCCAGAGGTCTCTGTAGATGTCTCCTTGGGCAGTTAGGACTAAGGTGAGTTTCTCCATTCCCAATACATGCCATAGCCGATGAAGCCATCCAAGGTGCATCTGGAGTTAATCTGTGCCCCAGTGTATGAGGATATTCTGGAGGGCTGCTCCCAGCGCAAGACCTATGTGTCATCCTTCACCTGATTTGAGTGGGAAGGTGAACGCATTTGCGAGGCCTAAGATGATGGAGTTAAGGAATCAGGGCAATTGAGTATCAAAATGGGTGTCTATGTCATTTAGGATCCCTTCCCAGTATTGCTGGAATTTAGGGCATTCCCATAGCAGGGTCACCAGTGTACCAGGGGGCCCGCAACATCTACGGCAGTCAGTGCTTCACGCCAGATTGCCTTTATTTAATTGGGCAGGTGTGAGACACCAGTACTTAACAATGTTTGCGGATGTCTGTGTGTTGGCCGCGCTGTGCGCCGTGTGGCATGCCCTATAATAGACGCCTCTCATTCTTTTGCGGTTAGTTACTGTCCCAATGTCTCTGCCCTAGGGTCTGTGGGACCAGGGAAGCATGTTGCATGAGACTTTACAGTTCAGTAAAGAGGCATTTATCTGTGGTTTTCTGTGATTAACCACTTTTCAAACATTGTTAGAGGTCGTTGAGCTCCTGGGCATATTGTAGGATGCATTAACCAGTGAGGAACCTACCTGCAGGTACCACAACCTCTCTGACTCTGGGAGGTCGTCGTAATCCGCTTGCAGTCGTTGAAAGGGGAGAAGGCCCTCTTCATCGAAGAAGTGGCCAACAGATCGGCAGCCAGTGCTTTATCATCGCTGGAACACCGCCTGATTTAGGCTGGGCGTGAAGTCTGTGTTGCCCGTCACTGGCGTCAGCGGGGAGAGGAGAGATGTCGAGCCTTTCCAGACAGCCATGTAGCCCCAGAACATCAAGATAGCTTTAGTAACTAAAGAGGAATATAGTCCCCACGTTCTCTGGGTGTGATGCATAAAAGGGATCTTCCACAGTGAAGTTCCTGCTACAGCTCTATCCATGAACAGCCAAGGTTTCTCAGAGTCCTCCTTGGACCATTCTACCATATAGCAGTGTTGCTTGGTAGTATTGCCAGAGATTGGGGACTACCAACCCCCCCTCGAGCTGAGGCCAATTACTCAGATCCCTGCCTATGTGAGGCCTGCCATTCACCATACAAAGCAATTAATCTCCCCCTGTAAAAACCGAAGCATGCGGGATGCGGGCAGTTCGAACAGTAGCGCCTGGAAGAGGACGACTTTTCTTGTAAGAGCGGTGATCTTCAATGTGGCATTCCGGCCAAGCCAGCAGAGCGGATACATTTTCCATTGCCAAAGATCTTTCTGAATATGCTGAAAAAGTGTTTGGTAGTTTAGAATCACAGTCTCTCCCTAACACTCAGGGCTACTTGAATACCCAAGCAGGGGATAGAGATAAATTGCCCGTGGATTAGGTTGTGTCGGGCAAGGAGGGCCTCTGTCCCCGAAGAGACTGAAAGGTTGAGAGCCTGCGATTTCTGGATGTTTATCCTAAATCCTACTGCACGACTGAATGTCTCTGTCTCAGCAACAAAGGCCGGGTGGGCCTCTGCAGGGTTATGTAGGGCTACATTGACTCGTCGTCATACGGACAGATTGTATGTTCCTCTCTGCCAAAGGCAACCCCAGTGAAGTGTGGATTGTCCTCGGCCTTTTGGGCAAAGGGTTCCATGTACAGAGCGAAAATAAAAGGCAACAGTGGACACCCCTGTCTAATCTCCCTGTGGATGGGGAATGGAGCATAGTCCTGACTGTTCATCGAGCCATCGCTCGGGGTTGATCATAATTGCTTAGGATCCAAGTGCAGAACCGGGGCCCAAACCAAAATGGATGAGGGTTGCTGTCAGGTATGGACAGTGCACCTTGTCAAAAGCTTTCAACATGATTTTTCATTTGGAGCGTTTGGCCTTATCAATCAAGTGAAGGATACGCTTGATGTTATCACTGCATTGACTATGTAGAACAAAACCCTCCTGGTTGAGTTCAATAAGCCCTGGCATGAGAGGGTCTAGACGGGCCGCTAAAATACTGATAAACAATTTAATATCCACATTAAGGAGGAATAATGGTTGGTAGGACCCGCATTGCTTGGTAGACTTCTGGGCCATCAGGGGGGACAGACCTGCTCTGAGTAGAGGTCCCAGTAAAACTTGAGGAAGGTAGAGGCAATGGGAGCATCTCCCATGATCTCTCTGTGCTGTCTCACGTCAGCAGAGTCTCCACCCCAGTAGCCTGTTGCTGTGCGGGAAGCCTGTTGGTGAGCAGGCGCCCCCATTTATTGTCCCCTACATTGAAGGAGTGTTTGAGTTGAAGTAGCACATACTCAGCCATACCCTGGTCGAGTCCCACCAGTTCAGCCCTTGCTGCCTCTCGCTGTCGCCAGACCCAAGTGGCGTCTGTGTGCTTATGTATACGCTTGAGCTTCTGCACTTGTTGGCTCAGGTGCTCCCTTTTCCTTAATTTGTTTGCTTCCGCAGATATGGCTATGAACTCCCCTAAGATGACAGCCTTTAACATGTCCCAGAGGAAAGAGATGGGTGTGTCCACCGTGTTGCTAATGTCAAGATAGATAGTTAGGGAGTGCTTGAGTGATCTGTTTGACCACTTCTGGTCTGTAAAGAAATGCTCTCCTCAGTCTTCATGGTCGAGGTGTGTGGTACAAAGGCGGGAGTGTGAGTTTGAGGGAAACAGCAGCATGGTCTGAGAATAAGCAAGGCTCTATATCGATCATTGCAGGTTGGGTCTGCAGGTACCTGTCCCATAGGAAATGATCAAGGCAGTCATAGGTCTTGTGGCGTGGAAATAGTAAGTGTAATCTCGGGTCTGGGGCCTATTCTCTCTCCAGATGTCCCTCGGTCCCATTTTCCTTAGCCATTGCGCCCTCTCCTGGGACAGAGCCCCCATATGGGAGTGCCAAGTGGTCAAGATCCCTGTGGAACACAAGGTTTAGGTCTCCCCCTATCAATACGTTCTTATATTAGGAGGACATCACATCGGCCACTGCCCATCTAAGGAAACATTCTTGACCCTCATTATTGGCATAAAGGTAACCTATGATGAAGATATGTTCCCCCACACTCCCCCTGTGTGATTTCAGCTTGTTTGGCCCCCAATTTTCCCCAGAAGGAGCCAGAGACTAGAAAGGCGATACCCGCTGTCTTGTTGGCCGCTGACAAGAAAATATATTATGGGAAGGCCCATGATCTAAGTCTGTGACAGTCCCCAGCAACCAAATAGGTCTCATGTATTAGACAAATATCTGCACCTGAACCAGAAATTATATGACCGTTTGGCGTTTGATCGGGTTACTAAGCCCCTTCACATTGAGGGTGAGAACTTTTATTTTATCGTTTGATAATGGAAATAAAATGGGTCTTCAATTCGTGTACCCCATCCACAATCCCACTCATACAAACCCGAAAGCCTCCCATTACACTGTAAACCCTGGTTGGCGAATATCTGTGGTGTAGTGCACTCCCCCAAGATGTGAGGTTCTCTCCTCAACCAACAGAAGTACAAACAATAACCATAACGAAAAACCAATAGAGTCAAAGTGCTTGACATGGCCAGAATTGTCCCATGGAGTACCTGGGTGTGAGGGTCTGTGGCGTTTCATACTCCTTCTCCTCTCTTGTCTTGTCCTTCCACACTCCCCCTGCATGCCCCAATCTCACGAATGCTGACCACAGTGCAAGTGCTTCTGCTGTGTTAAGATCTCCAGAGAGCGTGTCTAACACTGCTCGCCTCTACATGGCGATAGTCTCCAGATATGGTTGGAGAGCCTTTGAGGGGGCTGCCCCCCCTCCTGCCATCGGGGGTGCTACTGGGCTTTTTGCGTATTAGAGGCAGGTTCTTGTTTGCCCGCCGGAGGGCTCATCGATCTGTAATACTTTACATGCTGCTGTCAGGGAGCAGATCTGATGAAGTCTCACCTCCCACCGGAAAACAATGCAGAAAGGGTGTCCCCTGGAGTAGGTCAATTCTTTAGCCTAGAGGTAGGCAGTGACAGTTCGGACGGTGCGCCTTTTCTGCAGTGTGAGAGTTGACAAGTCCTGATAGAGCACCAGATTGTGGCCTCTGAACCGCAGAGGGTGACATTTCTGGCTCTATGCAGGATCTGGTCTTTTATCTGATAATTGTACACACAGACCAAGATGTCTGCTGGGCGATTGCTCTCCTGAAGCTCTCATTTGGGTAGAGTGTCTAGGATCTGCGCAAAGAGGGCTCGCACATATTGTCCCACATCTGTTTCCTCCGCAGTGGCCGCCCCCCCAAATCCATATATTATTGTGTATCAACTGATTCTGGAGGTCCTCCGCTTGGGCCTGTAGGTCAATTTGCTGTTCTCTGAGACAGAAGACTTCTTGTTGGAGCTGCTCAATCTATTTGTCCCTGCTGGATTTGTGGTCTTCCAGCTTGGAGATCCTGTCCCCTATCTTTGTCAGTTCTCGGCGGGTTTCTTTCAAATCCTGGGATAGGTCCCTTCTTTTGACTGATTGGAGGTCCTCCTGGGGAAGGGGGGGGGGGGGAGTAAACAGGGCCTCCAGGAAGGCACGATTGACCAGGCTCTCATTGTCATCCGCAACCACGGCATCATCACCGCTGGGCTGGAGCCGCCATCTTAAGGAGGGCAGGGAGCAAGCCAATCGGCACCAATGCAGTCGCTGCGATGCCAGTGCAGTTCTGGTCCCTGTCGCTGCCCCTACTCTGCAGTATTCGAGCTCTGTGACCCTGACGAGCCTGTTAGGTAGATGTCCACTCTACCGCATGTCCCCCGCTCTCAGTTTAATCTTGCGGCCGCTGCCATTTTGACTTGCGTGGCTGGCCAAGGTGCAGCTTTCTCCAGCTCGACCCAGAGGACACCCACGGTACTGGATGCCTCTCCAGGTGTCTGGAGGGTCCCATGGTGTTGCGGGCTATTTCAGGGCTCCGGCCAGGTTACAGTACGGGCAGGCGGCAAGGTCTCATGGCGGTGGGGACAGAAGGATGAGAGAGGGCATCCTACCGGTCTGTCATCTTGGCACAACCCCGTACTTGTCTTTTTAACCAGTTTCAATGAATTACAACAGTTATAGAAAAGTTCATCTTTTAGTGTGGCTATCTCTTGTTATTTCTGAGTGAACTGGGATTTTTGTACTCTGAGCACTGGGAGACCGCTAAACAGTAAAAGGTGCATATGTGCTGATCCCTACAAAGTGCCTATGTGCTGATCCCTACAAATAGTAATACTTTATTCAGATTAACATTTCTAGCCCTTTAGCAAAGCTACAGCAACACGGTGCAGAAAGTGACCCAGAGACATAAAAAATTGCTTTGTGTTCTGCAGGCTCACGAGTGACTTTAAGAACATGGCTTGAGGATTGCGGCAGTGGCCCTGAGTAGCTGTAGCCAAGACTGAAGAACACACATCAACATATATAGTCTTAGACACATGAAACAGTCTGCAGTATACATTAGCTGATTCATCCATATATATAGTGCTTTCGAGACACAAGGTCTGGATGCATAATGTAAGAGAGGAAATGGACCACACACTGGGATTTCCATCACCCTGCAGTGACAGGATTAAAGTGATAGCACATGTTTCAATAAATATGCATAGAATTTAAAGTCTCTTTAAAAATACCATTCATATTTTCTTTAGCGTGTGGCTATCTGAATGTGCCAGGAAAATATTCTGTGCCCTGTTGTAATATCTAACAGAGGTCGATTCATCAAAAAAGTTCTACTAGGCAACCCATCCTCCATTAAGAATAGTTAATTGTGACAGTCTGCTGTTGAGATGTGGAATACCTACCTGGGAGCAGCAAGGGGCCTTGGCCTGTCAGCAGACCTCTAGCTGGAAGACAGAAGCAGGGTAATTGCAAAGTATTCACCCCTTGTTATCAGAGATATGGGCAACAAATGGAAAACATGAAGAGGCAGGCAGGAACTCCTAGTATATAGGGTTCTTCTCAGAGATTCTCATTTGATAGTGGCATGCTATCAGTCAGGTGTATTCTATTCTCGGTAGGGTTGCTAGGGGTAGAACCAAACTGGGTTGGCTTTACAGCAGAGCATCCTCGTTTGACTATGAGAACCCCTAGGTGGGGACAAACACTGCCACACAGCGGCCCTGGGGTCCTGCCATCTTGAAGGACCTCTAGAGCAGGGATTTCTAGATGAATTTACAATGAAGTGGCAGAACGTAGTGAAAAATGAAGGCTGGCGTGACTGTGGAAAGCTCTCGGGAATAGGTTGATGTATTATCGCCGATCAGTAGCTAATGTCTGCAGTATGAGGCTTCCCACCATCAGCCCCCCAGAATGCAAGCAGGGGTGATGCCAACACGAGGCTCAGAATGGCAATTCCGGGCACAGGGGGTTTTCCTGGTGGGATGGCAGGTTGGTGGCTGGTTTTACTGCTGGTGGGGCCTGGTTTTGTTGTGGGGGGCGCTGGGCGTTATTCTTGCCCGAACCACTTCAGCACATTATAAACAGTGCAAGACACATTGTTTTAAAGCCTACTGGTCAGACCACATTCGATTCAAAACCATTTGCTTTTGCATTTGGTTGGGGCTTTACTCCTTCATGGTTGCCACTAGCAGCATTGACCTTTAGGAAGGAAAGGTGGTTAGGGGTCCACTGTTGCTTGGCTCAGAGAGTCCAGTACATATATGATGAAGAGTCTTCAGAATTCAAAACAATGTATTTCCTTATTGTGTGTGCACTGCAGCACTTTTCAGTTCACTATATTATATGATACCATTCCATTCTGTGAGAATTGCTAGAAGTGCTTCTAATTATAAACTCAGAAACCCTAATGCCCTCACCAAGACTGCCCTAATGAAGATGCTATATCTGAACCAGGCCCAAAGTCAGTAGACCTTCGCCTCTGAAACGTCATCTTGAGAGTTACTATAGATTGAGTAACATTAGTCTATTGTTTTTGAGCAGCACACACCCTGAACTGAGGTACTTCAAGATGTCCTCAAGTAATGATGAAGGAGAAGGAGGCACTGTGAAAAAGTAAATACCTACGATCACACAATGTGGTCACGTAAAAGCTGAGATTGCAGCAAGATTTCCTGGATTCACATTGAGCAATTTGGCAACTACATGCGTGTCTCTTTCTTTGTCCCGTTTTCGATCAAAGGTTAATGCTGTGTGTTTGAATCATTGAGGCACTAAATAAGTGCATTGTTTTCAACAAATCCAAAATATGTGTGTGTTTCACAAAGGATTGCACTGGTGGTAGTGTTTGGAAAGCATGATGTTTTAGGCAGGACTCAAAATGAAAACAAGAACCCACACTCTTGCGTCAATGCATTGAGATCGTTTGCTCCACATATCGAAACCTCTTTATTCATGGCCATCCATTCCTGAATTAATTCATCCACCCACTCTTCACCCATCTAACTATTCATTCATTCTTTGAGCCATGCAGCCATGTCTCCAATCTTAATCGAACCAGTGATTGTGCAAGGTTCTATAATAAAAAACAGTGCTTTAAAACACACCACAGTTGGATTTTTTTTAAACTGTCCTGAGGGTAGTACACCCCGCCCCCCCACACACACACACCTGTCTTGCAGTTGTCAGCCAAGCTGGCTGCACTCGCTTGCTAAATACAGTGGTTAATTTGTAAAAAAACATCTCTCATCAGGAGGCAGCTTGCACCAGCCCATTTCTCCTGTTAGCATTGCCTTAAACAGAACCAGCTACTAAGCATGAAAGTGGGAAGAGGATGTGGTTTAATGGCAAGAGCTGCCACCTTTGGGGCTGTGAAACCAGATTCGAGTCTCAGCGTCGGCTGAACCTCCTATGATTCTGTGTAAATCACCTAACCTCTCCGTAAACGAATGTGTCCTTAACTGGTGCTCATGAAAAGCGCTGGTGGTGATGTTTAAGTGCGGGTGCTGAGCACCGGAAACTACCAGCTCAAACTAAGCACTGGCTTTATGCAGTATAAGGGCTGATTTGAAACAAATTGCCAGGGTTACTTTTGGGTCCCAGTCCGGTCCCGGCCAACAACACCAAGAGTTCTGATTGTTATGTGAAAGCTTGAAGTCTAGAGCTTGTCACTACCACCTTAAATTGGATGCATGAATTATGCACATGGGTGTTGTACTGCAATTAGCTTTAACTCTCATTTTGTTCCTCATGCCTTTTTTTAAAGGTTAATTTAGCAGCGATAGCTGCTAGGACATGTGACCTTTGATGGATCTTGATGACTTTCATGAATGTGACCTTATTATAGGACTACATGTTGAGAAATGTAAATCAGGGCATTGCTGGGTATCCAGTTGCCTAATTACCAAGTTAAGTATTTATTTATGTATCTGTTTATGATTCATTGGCATGTTACCTACAGCAGGGCAAGCTTTAGAGCTAGTGGCGCCAAATGCAACAATCTTTTTAAGCGCCCCCTCATGGCCTTCTCCTCCCCGGATTCCTTCCTACTCTCTGGATGCAAATCCAGGGAGTAGGAGGCCATGAGGGGGCGCTAAAGAAGATGCCCTCCAGCGGCGGCCCTCTTCTCTCCATGTCCACTCTCTCACAACTATTTCATTTGTTTTAAAGAGCTACTCATACCAGTGTGGGGTGTCAACGCATTTTAAATCATGCACGGACACCCTACAGAGACAATGAATCATATGTGTGTAAATCAATCTATAGTAAATATTAACCTAAACAATTAGGATTACAGGACGTAGGAATCACATATCATCCATACTGGTAGGCAGTATATTTTAAGAGTTTTTTTCTGGAGAAGCACAAAATCGGGATTTAAAACATACCACAGTACTTGAAGATAACTTTACTAATAAGAATGTATTTCTACCTACACAAACTCTTTTAATCAACATTAGGATAATGAGAGACTGGGGGGGGGGACAATGTTCTAACCTATACCATGTAGTTTGCATGCAGGTCTTTGATTTCAGTCCATAGGTCACTGTGCTATAGTAGGTTTGTAATGTATGAAGTGCAAGTAGCAAAGGGATCTCAGTGACAAAAGCAGTGACCCACTAAACTGTCCAAAACCAAAGGGGATGATGGACGGAATGTTGTACATTGCAAGCACTCACCCCCAGTCAACTGATCTGGGTTTAATCCATCATCATTCTTTAGCTCACTCTGCCACCCCAGTTCGACATGGCCATATGCAAACAGTCTGACCCTGTGCCTCATGGGAACAGTCCATCCTGAACTGCCAAACCATGTCTTCCCTGGATTGGAAACTATTCCCTTAAAATACAGTTCTGTGTTCTGAATTGTTCATGTTCTTTGTAGAAGGCATATTAGCCCTCAGCGCTACTTTATAATGAGTTAGAACTGCCACTAGACAAAACTACAATCTCTCTCTGGCCAGTACACTAATCACTGGAATTATCTTCACATTTGTAATGTTGCCTGAAAATTGCTAGACACACAAGGAACTCTGAAGCAGGTGGTTTTAAACCCATAAGTTACTTCTAAACACAGCACCACCATAGTTCACCGCCAGGTGTGGCTGCAATTGTCACACCATCCTAAAGCCAGCCATGACCTTCTAGTCACTTCATAGCACTATGTTTATTTTGACCAGTAGAAATTACATATGCAGCAGGGTTGACTAAATAATGTAGGAAAGTATCAAAGTATGCAGCATAATGCAACACATTCTGTGGCAGTATAATGTCACTATTATGTTCCCTTTCATTAACACCATTTTTACCTGACCACAGCAAGCAGCAACGGAAAACTGACCACTTAACCACTGAAAAGGTCCTGCGGCAGTAAGGAATCAGTTGTGGTGCTTTTTAAAGCAACTTTTGACCCATTTCTGCACAATCTTTTGCTGAAGTCTGCAGATTAAGCACCCAATGGCGGGACATTTACATTCATGTGGAAAGGAGAATCACAACGTTAACACATTTTCTTTTTATTTGGAGACATGATCTTGTGGGCCTACACTTTGTGTTTCTGCGTACTTTTCATGACCAACGCCGATACGTTCTGGTTTTTCCAGCTTCCATATCAGCAACCCATTGATCAGCACATTCCTCAGCTCTTGCGGCCATCGATGACTCAAACGCATGGCCTCTTTGTCATTGAACTAGCAGCCCGTCCCGACGTTGTCCGGGGTTGGCCGATGTTCAGTGTTGCCTTTACTTTTCGCTTGCATAGTAAGGTGTGTTTAATTCATCCGCAGGTTTTCATTGAGCCACACCTAATTTTGTTTTGCTGTCCTTGTTGAGAGTGTTCCCCCTGTGTGCGAATGTTGTTGTTTCCCAAATGTTGTAATTTGCGCCGCAAGTGCAGCAAGTGTTACAGTGGTCGCTCAGATGTTTTTGCCTGAAATTGCTTGTTTGTGAAAGGGGCTTTCCTTGTTTACGTTTTCGATCCCTTTACTAATGCTTTTTTTTGTTGTTTTTATCGGCGCAAGTACTGGCAGTGTTCCACTAATAACGCAGAGAGTTGAAATTCGAAAGTGTTTGTGTAAGTTTTAAATTTTGTCCGCAGCATACGTAATTATTCAGAGCTTTGTGAGTAAAGTCTCGTTCATGTTCCGTCGATTGGCTTTCTTGTCTAAGAAATGGGCGCCTATTTGTTTACGTTCCTCCCCCTGTGAAAACGTTGTCGTTTGTCAAATGGTTAAACATTTGTTATATTTTTGTATCGCAACTCGTGTGTGTGTTAATCATAGTGTGTCGTGATTGGTGGGCTGTGCGAAGCAACGCGAATGTTAGGCGGCCCTTTTTGTAAGCCTGCCCCCTATGGCACTGTATTATTATGGAAGGCGCGCCCCTTTTCGGATGTCATCCCACGAAGGCGTTAATGTTTGAAGGGTAACGTCGACGAATACGCGAATGTCGAGGCGAGTGATATGCGGCCCTTTGCAAATGCGTGGAATGCACAGTTAAGTGTGTGCCTTGCACAGTGAAATCATTGAAATCGCATTTGCGCTATGCACATTGAAGTGTGTGCCTTGCACAGTAAAATCTGTGAAATCGTTTGGCATATGTTTATTGTTTGTACTTTGGGCCATGCCCCTGTAAACGCCCACATCTTTTGTTTGACACGCCTCTCTAAACGCCCACATCTTTTCTTTGACACACCCACGCTAACGCCCACAAGGGACTACTTTCCCACTTTTGGCGTTTTTGCTTTTTTAATGTATATGGTGTCCACATCTATAGCCTATGTCCTTCTGCTACATCTCCCCTTTCAAAAGGTGTATTGGGTGTAGTGATTGGTGCAGTACTTTTTGAGTTTACCTGGCTCAAAGGTTTGTGTTCCCTCTTTATAATAGTAGTATAGATTTACTGAACTTTCAGTGCTTCATGAGGGCATTAAGTCTTTTGACAAACTCATCTATCGTTTCCCCAGCTTGCTCTCTTGCCTGGTTGAAAATGTACCTTTCACAGTCAGCATTTTTCACTGGATTGAACTTGGATTCCAATGTTTCCTTGATTTACAGCAGGATACTACATCAGCTTGTGCTATTTTCTTTATCACTTCATCACCTGTAAGGTTCTTCAAGTATTCAATGATCTTTTTGTCATCTGCTTGTTCTAGAGCATCTTTGAAGTTATCGAATGGTTTGATCCAAGCAGGCCATCTGGGGCCAATATTCTGCTTTTTGGGGTTATCCAGGGGAAGTGGTGGTCTCAAAATACAGCAGCATATTAACTTATGTTGCGACTTACTGACGTTGGGAGTATATGCTGTCCTGGCTGCGGTCGCTGCACACTTGAACCTGCCCCTTTTGTAAACATTCGCTGTATGCTAACATCCGGGTTACTGCGCCCAGTCTAATTTTGTACAACGCCGTCTTCTTTCTTAATGTTAACAATGTATAATGCTGATATGGTTATTCTCATCAGGACTGTGTGAAATTCATTTAATTTGCTTCTGTATAATCACGCAAAATGCATATCATTTAGTGCTATATTTTAGTGTAAAATGTGTCCTTGTGTTCATTTTTTAGAGTGAGGGGTCATTTAGTACTAGAAAGGGACACAAAAACAAATGCCGCAAACAATAGACTCTCGTGTTCTGGTTGTTTGCATTGCTCCTGTACTATTTTGGCAAGAACAGCAGCATAAATTGATTTCGGGGATTCTGCGTGAAAAGCGTAACATGAAATAAAAAAATTATGCAAATGACACCGCCATAATTAAAATTTTCCACTGGCTTAATTGTTATTACATCAAAGGGATACCTTTATTCTTTTTGATGAAATGTGTATTTCCTTAGTTTTGTTTTCTTTACTGTCATTAGGTCTAGCAAAGCTTTTTAACACAATGCAAAGAGAGAAGGGCAATAGGTCATCACACTCTGCCCAATGGATGGTATGTCATTCACATTTTGATCAGCAGACACTAAAGCAACTGGGTGATGTAAGTTCCTGTCATGATGTATGGAAGTACACCTTCTGTATACGTCCACTTTGGTACAGAAACATTTTAAAAGCCTCTATGACTGCAAACCGGCCCTCCATGGAGATGGTGTATGTTCAGCGGCGGCTTCTCCATTAAGGTGGAGGAGCATCGCACCGCTTGCAGCGAGCGCAGCAGGTATGCACAGAAGGAAAAAAATGGTCATTACTTTATCATTTTATTATTCTGTGTGCCCCTGGCCACGCTAGCACAAGTGGGATGATGTTGAGAGACCCGACATATTGCATGATGAACACTTCAAGTGCACATGACAGATTGGCTGGCTCTAGACAGCCAGCCAATCTGTCATGCGCACTTCAAAGCCTACAACCCCGGGGCTGTGAAAGAGCCTAGGGCTTGCAGGCACAGGCGCCCAGACTCAAATTGAGTGCTGGGTTAGCCTGTTCCAACCAATCCTGGAGCTGCAGAGCAGCTCCAGGATTGTCTATATTCAGAAGCAGGAAGTAAACCACTTTCCTTTTCTGCTTGTCATCTATCGGAAGGGCTGCAGGCAACATTTTTGTTGAACTATGTCAAGCGTCGCACCCCACCGATTTTAAAAGTTGCTAGCCGCCCGGTATATGTTGCACAGATAGTGAGATGTGGAACATCAATATGGCCACATCACAGGAAGAGAGAGTAGAGCAGCATCTATGGTGCTGGGCGCTTGAGCAACATCTGAGGTGCTACAGGAGGAGTTGGCATTCTCTCCAAAAAGCTACCTACCATCAAAGGGCAGAGTGTGGTATCATCTTCCAAAAAGTCAGAGGAACACATCCAAGCATGCCGATGCTAGCGCAACAACACCTTTGCTCGTCTAATTAACATCACTATCCATGGAATCTAGGCCACAGTTCAAGATCTTTTTGGATGTATTCAAGCCATCATTAACAGGTCTGAAAACAGTTTTTTTATGTGGTCCAGCAAGCTGACCACTGCAAGTTTCACCAATTCCCACAAAGCATGCAGAAATTAGCCCAGGAGGCATTAGCAGCATGGATGGCCATGCTATGAGAATCAAAGACTTTGTAGACTAAAGAACAAGTTACTTGGATTCGACTCTCTATCAGGAGTTGCAAAGACATTTGAGGAAGGCTTCAAGGTGCATGCTTTTACAATCAAGTTTTCTGGTGATGGGTTAGAGGACAAAAAGTGCGTGTTAACTGCTGAGCCTGAAAAACGTTTCTCCCAGGGAGCCAATACAAGATCCTTTAGGCCTCACAGAAAAGAAGCAAGGGCTCCACCACTGAAGAGGAGGACAGCAAGGTCTCAGTTAAAATGTTAGACTTCGCCTCCACAGAGGACAAGGCTATTTTAAGGCTTCCACAGAATCTGGGCCAGAATAGTAAGCTATGTGCACATCTGATAAACTGTCAGAGCCTCTCGCATTTTGTAGATTCAGATATACGACAGCATCAGTAATGAAACTCGGAAGGAGGTTACTAAGCTCAGATCATCACCCACAAGCATCTTTTCAAGCACTGAGAAAGCTTTATTAGCTGAAAATCTCCTTCGCCCAGGTCAATCTCTGAACCCTAGCGAGGTGCTCTGCCAAGGGAATATCTAGAAGTTCATCTTAAATGTTTCCATTGTCCACACAGATAATCTTCTCCAATGTTGATGGCTTCAAGAGCAGCTTCGTAGTCAGCTCCAGCTGGATTAATGTTGAGGGAGGCCATGACCATACATTGAATTGCACTTTAGTTGTCTGTGACTTCTTTTTCAGTGTCAGCGCCTAAGGAGGTGTATCATCGGAGGTGTAGGGTTTACAGCAGCCATAGACGCCAAGTCTGCAGTAACAGGATACCCATTAGTAAGAGGTCTAGAGGGTACAGGAGAAGACCTAAGGAAGACTAGTTGGAAGACTTTGACCTGTTGTGGTTGGCTAATGGACCCAAAAATGTTGGCCTCATCTGTTTCATCATTCATATCTGTTGCAACGATGAGTAAGAGCTCAGCACCGAGGGACAGCATTGAAACTTTGACTGACACGTGAAGTAGCAAAGTTTAAACCAGGAAGAAGAGGATATCTCTTTCATATGGTGCTTTTTTGTGGGATGATATTTTTAGAGACCAATCCTTCACATGTGACTTACCTGTGAGCGAAGGAGATTGCTTGGCATCTCCCTGCAGTGCAACGCAGGGGCCTCTTAGCACAAGATTTGCAGGCCGCTGTGTCATATTCCGTTCCAAGGCACCACAATTGTTATGTGTATTCGAAATGGACTTCTTTTTAGCACATCTGCGACATGGGTTGAAACCTAAACGTTTTGGAGTAAATATTCGACCTAAACACTTTTGAAATTAGAAGAAACTTAATCAATGAGACTAAGAGCTCTGGCCCTACACTGGTGAAGCGATGAAAAGGTGTGGGTTGACAGTGACACCTAATAGTCTCCAGTGTCATCATGTCCAGAATTGAAGCTGCAGCAGGAGTCGCATGGCACCGCATGGCACCGCATGGCACCGCATGGCAGCAGTGAAGAGCCACTGCCGAGGGAAAAGCTATATGAACCAGTCTGAAGCCTGGATTGCTGATTAATAAGGTAATGAATATGCAGAAAGGCGCGTCCATCAGAATATTGCACAGCTGCAGCCGAGCTGTACCTAAGGGAAGCTTGCACTGTTCTTATCTGCACCTTTGTGTTGAGAGAAGCTGCTGAACATGCTGTAACTGCTATGTGTGTGCAAGAGCACACACCCCGCTGCCGCCTTTCCTGCATATTAGAGCCGCGTGCACTGGTGCAGCCCTCACAGTGACTCTCCAGGGTGAATGTAGGTAAAAACACAATTCACTGCATAAACCATATCAACTGGCTTCAAAGAATGCTGTAAAGAGTGATGTGCGGTCTCCGCCCCGGCGAGAATTTCTTCTCGCCCTGGTTTAGGATTCGGATGCTGGAAAAATGAACAGGAGATTGAACATGACGGACAAGCAATAATGAATCAAATTAAAATACATTATACGCACTGAATCACCCTCTGTTCTAATTTCACCATAAATTGAAGCTGTCACTCCTTTTTATCACGCACTGCATGGTTCGTGGAGAGCTTGGAGATCAAATAGCGTCATATCGAGGGAAAGCAAAAAGGAAGCTAAAAGACCCAGATTATTTGCGTCAAGATCGAGAGCGTGCGAGAGCTCGAGGGAGATGGAGAGATAGAGAGAGAGAGAGAGAGAGAGAGAGAGAGAGAGAGAGGGAGAGAGAGACAGAGAGCTCAAGGGAGAAAGAGAGAGAGACCGAGAAAGAGCTCAAGGAAGAAAGAGCGCGAGAGCTCAGGGGAGGGGGAGGGAGAGAGAGCGAGTGAGAGAGAGCTCAAGGGAGAAAGAGAGCGTGAGAGGTCAAGGGACAGAGTGAGAGAGAGCGTGCATGAGCTCAAGAAAGAAAGAGAGCCAGAGACCTCAAGGGTGAGAGAGAGAGCGCAAGAGCTCAAGGGAGAAAGAGAGTGCGAGAGGGCAAGGGGAAAGAGCGCGAGAGCTCAAGGGAGAGAGAGAGCGAGCGCAAGAGCTCAAGGGAGAAAGAGAGCGCGAGAGGGCAAGGGGAAAGAGCGTGAGAGCTCAAGGGAGAGAGAGAGAGAGAAAGAGAGCGCAAGAGCTCAAGGGAGAAAGTGTGAGAGCTCAAGGGAGAGAGAGGGCGAGAGAGCACAAGAGCTCATGGGAGAAAGAGAGCGTGAGAGTTCAAGGATGCGAGAGAGAGCGCGATGGCTCAAGGGAGAAAAAGAGCTTGAGAGCACAAAGGCGATGGGGAGAGAGAGAGAGAGCGCAAGAGCTAAAGGGAGAGTGAGAGCTCAAGGGAGAAAGAGAGAACAAGAGTTCAAGGACACGAGAGAGAGAGAGCACGATAGGTCAAGGGTGAAAGAGAGCGTGAGAGCGCAAGGCCCATGGAGAGAGTGCGAGAGCCCAAGGGTAGAGAGCGAGAGCTCAAGGGGGAGAGAGAGCTCAAGGGAGAAAGAAAGCACGAGAGCTCAAGAGAGAGAGCGTGCAAGAGCTCAAGGGAGAAAGAGAGTGCGAGAGCTCTCGGGCGAGAGAGAGCGCAAGAGCTCACAGAAGAAAGAGCGCAGGAGTTCAAGGGCGCGAGAAAGAGCGCAGGAGTTCAAGGGCGCGAGAGAGAGCGCGGGAGCTCAATGGAGAAAGAGAGCGTGCTTACTGGCAGGCTCTCCAGCTGAACTTCGTCTGTTTTTGCCTCTATCTATAAACAAAATATAAGGGAGGGTATAATTAAGAATAATGCAGGAGTATGTGAATGGTACAAGTGGGGTAGCTATGAATGGGGCCACTTTGACATCTCACGTTCAACATTGTGTAGCACGGTTCTAGATAGTTGAGTATTTATACTTCATATCTTGGATGTGATGTATGAAATGTAGCAATAAGTGGGAGGAGAAGACTTAGCATTAAATGGAGCATGTGACTGGATTTGTGACTGAGGCAGAGTACTCAGAAAAAGTGAGTAATTAGTTTGCTGGTAGTTGGGAAAGCTTGGGCCACTGGGTCAGCAATTCTTGCCACAATTGTTGCCACATTCTTCCTGGTCATTCAAGCTCAGAATTCCCTTGTAGATTTGGGCAGAGTGGCAAGTAAATTATTATAGGCTCCAAATGAGCATCTGGACAGGAGTGAACTTTGAAGATAGTCATATAGTAATATCAATGGGCAAGAAGACTAAAACTATGGTCAGTTATATTCTACAAGAAATCAGGCATTAAGTATGCAGTTGAATATCATACAACTAATCCAAGAAACAGTCCGAGCAAAGCCAACATGGTAGTTAGGAGAGTGATCCAATTTTTTCCAACTTTCGGCTCACAATGCCTTTGCATTCTACTTGGATTTTAGTCTCTATCAATTTTTGTGCAAAATGAAATGAAAATGAAAATGAAAATACATTTATACAGCGCGATTGCTGCCCTGGGGCGTCCAAGCGCTAGGGAACCAGAAGAGGGGGTGTAATGAGGCTGACAGAGACTGGGAGAGAGATGGGGGGCTGAGTTGATTACGGGGATTTGAATAGATGGGTTTTAAGTTGCTTGCGGAAGGAGGCAAGGTTAGGGTTAGATCTCAGGTGAGGGGGAAGGGTGTTCCAGATTTTTGAGGCGTTGAGGGTGAACATTCTTCCACCTGCTCTAGACCTCTTGATTCTGGGGACTGTTGCCATGAAAGCCTGGCTGGAACGTAGTTCACGGCCTGGGTGGTATTGGCTGACTAGGCTGCGCAAGAGTTTTGGGCCCGAGTCCCAGAAGGCCTGATGGGCAATGCACATAGCCTTGAAGGTGACTCTTACACAAAGCAATTACAAAGGCGTCCAGTTGGCCACTCAATCATGAAATCATTAAATGGCACAGAGGCTGCCTAACGTGCCCAGAGATCCCTCCGCATTTACTGCTTACTCCCATCTCTCCTGCACACTCACCTCCTGGGATTCTCAGCAGGAGGATGAGAACAGTGGAGACAGAGCAAAGAGAAGTACCTTACTAGAAGGAACACTGTGTAATAGGGAAAAGTATGCAACCAGCAGTTTTCATATGCAAAAAGGGAAGAGAAGAGGAAGCAAGTCCGTAATGTGAAACAGCAACTCCTCTGCCTCGAATAGTGCTTCAGCGATGCAGCTGTGGCTTGACTCGACTCCTCTCTGCCGAGCTGCTATCCCCCTGAAACCCACCTTACCACCCAGCCAATTTGGTCACTCTTCAGGACAACGACTTAACCAAATAACAGCTCCCCAGCATAAAGTCAAAACGATAGACCACAGTTCACCAACCGCAAGGAGGCGGGAGCACGAAAACGCCTGACCCCTTACACAGACACGCAACACTCCCAACATGTCCTATAAATAACAGGAGGAGGAGCAAATAGCAAGTGTTTCCATTCAGTGTGATCACTACTCGCCTTAACATTCTTAAAATTCTGCTACCTGGTCACATTAACACACAAACACCAAATATCACCAACCACTAAAATATTAATAAAATATATGTGTACATTTTACAGAATGTCACATTACAATACAAATAAAGTAACATGGAATAAAACCCACGTTTGAGATATAACGAAACTGACTGGTAGTTGGACAACCCTGCCCCCAACTCCACCAGTGCGGCCAACTCCCCACCCATACATGGGCAGGCAATGAGAGCGCCCATCACAATATAAAGGGGTGTCATTTTCAAATAATGCAGCTCTACTGCCTTTGTCAAGGCATGACAACATCAATATACAAAGCATGCCTATTAGCTTTATTAAGGGTGTCACCATTTGAGATGTCATCAGTGCGGTCATCAATTATGTGATTTAACATGTCATGAGTGATGTAATATGGGATGTCAAAAATCAGTGCATGCCAGTAAGTTATAGTTGGCTCAATTAACTAATTGGTGAATTTAAGTGTTTGTTCATGTTTTTAACAGTCTCGGGAAACAAGACAATAAAATAAGCCTAAAGTCGGTGAAAAACTCATAAACAGAATGTGTTAAAAATGTAATAAGAACACATTTAGAGAATAAGGTAACATTAGAGTACCACTGAAAGCATGTACTGTGCACTTGTATCATTATCCTAATAACTTGTAGTAACATAAAATTTTACTTTTACGGTCCAATCAGTATTTAAAAAGACAAATCACCCATCACTTCTTACACTTGAACAACTTACAAAACAATACTTCCTACAAAAACATTTTCCATTCCACTCAAAAATTATCCTTGCAAAGTGTACATGCTAATAAAGGAAGTTATGGTTAAGTGATGCTAGTGATGAAAGTGAGGGGTGAGGCTCTACCTTAACTTGTGAATTTCATGTCTTTTGAGGTTTTTGCTACAGCCACTATTAATGTCCAAGTCAACCTTAACTCCCCTTCAAAATCAGATATTTTTACGGAAAGGAATTAAAGATGTGCAGCTGTCAATAGCAGGGTTAATTTTCACATAGGAAGTTCTAATTGACATTACATGAACCCAGGGGGAGCAACAGACCTCACTCCTATCCACCTTAAGCTCTCTTCCTCACCAACTTCCTTTCACTCTCAGCAGCTCCTCCCACGAAAATAAAAAACGACATACCTGGTGTGTTCCCTTAGCATGAAGACTCATTCCCACATAGTTCAAACATAAAAAAACAATATCTGGCACCCTGACCCTGCGCTACCAAGTTACCTAATTCACAGAAGTCATGATTTCCACTCTCAGTGAGAGCATGAATAGCCAGCACTCTCTTGACAACGGCTATCACTGAGCTGGGTCAGCCTGGATTGGCGTCTCCTGTCAGTCATGAGTCCATGCAGAACAGCGTCTGCTAGCAAAATGGTGGTGGGTGGTGCAAGAGCGCAACATTAATTTCAGCACCTCAGGAGTGCCGGCACAGCCTGAGAAGAGGGGGCAAAGGATCACTGTTGGCCATCAACCCCACCACTTTGTGTGTCAACATCAGTGGCGGCACTCCGCTAAGGCAGAGGAGCGTTGCCCCACTGCTGTAGGAGCTGTGCAGCAGAAAAATAAAATGATAATAACATGGTTTTAATCATTTTATTTTTCTCTACGGGCGGGGCGGGCCTGGAGTTACAGGGAAGGAGTGGTTTGTCCACTCCAAGTGTGCATGACGGCTCGGCCAGAACAAGGTTTGGACTTTGCATCTTCCTCACCAGGCTTGTTTTACACAGCCAGAAGAGGAACATGCAAAGACTCCTAGTCCCTGTCTGAGCACCGAACCACAGCGCTCAGACCAATCACAACGCTGCATTGCAGCATTGTGATTGGCTTAGGGGAAGGAACCGGTGTGCTTCCTGCTATGAAAGCAGAGGGGAAGGCAGTTTAAGGGAACGAAGGGGAGACGTAGTCAGCTGGCAGGCAAAAGGTAAGAGGATTATTTGAATTTTTTTTGTCTCCTTTCTCCTCCCACCATCCCTGTCCTCTGTCATCCACCACTGGTTAACAGATATGCATGATGCGGGAAGACCAGGGTAGCAGTGGTGTAGCAAGACGTTGTGTCGTCCTTGGCAGTTCCTGCGTTTGCCGCTCGGTGGACACGTGCAAGAGAGGGGGTGGGAGTGACGATTCCTGCGATGGCTGCAGGTAAGAACGAGGCGGGGTGAGGCCACTGCCCCCAAAACACATGCCGCCTCCACGCTACGCCACTGGAGGGAAGGGAGCACCCTCTACTGATGTTACAGCAGTATAAATTGGCATATGTTTTCCCCAATTGTGACTAAATTATTGAATATAATTCCCAATAAATATATCTATGACTATAACTTGTTTTTCAACAAGGCTCAGTACATAAAAAAATATCCAATTTTTGCCTAAACGTGTGCTGTCCTTTCATGGTCATTGCAAAAACCTGCATCAACAATTTATTTTCCCCTCCTTAATAGCACCCAACCAAGAACTTCTAAATCTAGCTACATCGGCCCTCTGCTTCCTACACGCATTCATGAATACAAAGCGATAAAATGATATGGCTACTTTTCTTTCAGAACTGTCACATCCCTGTCACACAGAGTATAGGCTTGTCACAGTCCACAATGTCCCTCGCTGCTCCACTTCTAATTGGACTCATCACTTCTAAAACTAGTACCTAAACTATTCTTCAGAAATTTACACAACATTTTATTTTGCGTATTTAAAATAGGGAAAAACTATGCCAAAGAGCACTAGAGTACTGTACAGAGGCAATTGTGTTGCAGAAGGATCATAAGTTGCTGAATAGGGAGCAGGGCTGTGTCTGTGTGGAGCTCGCCTGAAAATGCACTACAGAAACCAGAGGCGCAAGCTTGTAACTGGGGACTGGTGTTCTACAACGTATACAATGTTTTACATTACACAAACTCACAGATTTACATTAAATCACACAAACTGAAGCAGTAAAAAAAATCAAGTTCCCAAACTGGGAATACAACCCAGGTCTCTGTGTTCCAAAGTTAGTCCATAGATTTTGCTCTCCCTTGGGCGGCTAAGGTTGCAGAGGCACATGTTAACAACATGCTCACCCAATTTCTGATTTCCAATGATATCTTGGATAGTTCCCAGAATGGGTTTCGATTGGGACACAGTACGGAGACCGCTCTCTTGGCCACTACTGAGCACCTGCTGTACATTCTTGATGCCGGTCAAAGTGCAACACTTATTTTGTTAGATCTCAGTGCCGCCTTTGACACGGTCTCCCATGACATCTTGCTACAGTGGCTGGAGGAAGCTGGAGTGGTTGGGTTTGCTCTGAAATGGTTCAGATCTTTTCTGACCGAAAGATCGTTCAGAGTGTCCGCACCTCCGTTTCTCTCTCAGGCCCATCCTATTGATCAGGGAGTACCCCAGGGCTCAGCTCTAAGCCAGGCTTTGTTTAATCTTTATGTCCAACCTCTGGCAGCGGTCGCCAGGCAATGGGATCTTGTGTTGGTTTCATGTGCCGACGATACGCAGCTAGTTGTCACCTTGGCCGAAGGATCCTCTCCTATAGCCTCCAGGTTTAGAGATGGCTTCCAATTGTTTGCAACTTAAAGCCAACAAAACCGAGGTTTTGTTGGTTGGGAAGAATACTAGTCTATGGAGACAGCAGTGGTGGCCAACTGTTCTGGGTGCAATTCCCACATCAAAGACGTTGGTCAAAAATCTTGGGGTGTGGATGGACTCATCCCTTAGTTTTCGAGACGAAACTAGAAAAGTTGCTGGTACTTGTTTTGGCCTGCTGTGGGGTCTTAAGCCCCTCCTGAAATTTTTTGACCCTACTACACGTCAGCTGGTTATACAGGCTACCATCCTTTCTCTCTATCAAAACTTCCAGAGAGGAGTAGGGTCATAGGGAAAATTTTTAAGACCAGCCCAGGTCCACTTCCCCAAACACTATATGTTGAACAATAACTGCCAAAAAGTGCTCTTTTTGGCAGTTATTGTTTCAAACTGCATTTTGCACTGTTCTGTTTTTAGTTAGGGGGTGTGTCGGTGTTTAATAACGTTTTTTGTGATAGGGCACACCACCCTATTTTATTCATCACTTTATGCACTTTTTGTGTTTTGCACTGCTTCCATCCATTCGTAGGACAGTTTCCCGCTAGACTGCTTAAAGTGAATGTGGGTGGTATTTGGCTGAGTACCTGTTGGGATGGTGTACTCTATTGATCAAGAGATACACCAACCTTTTGAGCCGTTTAACCAAATGAGAAAACTGATCATCTGGAATAGTTGATGGTTATTCGGATATCAAGAAAAGCTGTTTTCCACCACATATCACATTTAATAGTCTCTCTTTTGTCACTTTTTGAGTGTCTTGGCTTCTTAATTTTTTCTGGCAGTCTTACATACAACACTCTACTTTTGAGAGAGTGTGATTAGCAATCCTCTTTTTTGTTGGCCTTTAGACCCCCTGTTCTGTCCTGTTGTTGTACTATCCTTTCTCGCCTTGATTAGGCCAGCTCTCTCTTACTTGGGGCAAATAAGGCCGAGTTAGGTTGGATGCAACGTGTTCAAAATGCCGCTGCCCGAGCCTTGGTAGGCCTTCCGCGAGTCTATTCAGCCGCTGACATCATCCGGAGGCTACATTGGCTTCCCATGGAGAAACGGATTAAATTCAAGGCATTGTGCCTATCTTTCAAGATTGTGAAATTCGCTAGTCCCAGCCTGTTGAGCAATTTGCTCACTCTGTATGTTCCAACTCACAGGCTGCGGTCGGCAGGGCAGCAGTTGGTCGCTGTTCCGCGGGTTAAGCGCAGCCGTGCGGGAGGTCGTTCCTTTCGCTATCTGGCTGCGAGGCTGTGGAATTCTCTGCCGGATCATATTCGTGCTATAGACTGTATACTTGCTTTCAGGAAAGCTGTTAAAACTTTCCTTTTTCCTTCAGCCTAACTTAGGTATTTCTGGCAGCCACTATGATTTCTGACCACTGTGCGTTTCACACTTCTTAGCTGCAAGCGCCGGGACGCCCCTTTGCTGGGGCAGCTGCATGCTATACAAGTCATATTAACACAACATAACATAGACCACATTTCACAGCATCATCTAGGGCAAAGTCTTGAACCTTGCTTACCCTCAATGCCGTGTTGCTCAGTAGCCACCACCAAAATGAATTTCTCTTTGGTGAGTCCACAGATGATTTACCAATCACATTCTAGCACCACAAACACCAGGTATCTCATTACCACCCAGGCACTAGAAGACTTTACCCTTTATCACCCTCAATTTGGTTGAATTTATAAAAGATACATTTTCCAGTTGAACGTGGATCAGTAAAATAAAAATCAACTACCAAAAACTGTCCACTATTAAAGAAACCAAATGAATTACTAGTAGTAATTCTTTTATATACCGACAACTAATTAGGCAGTGACTAGTGCTCCATTTCTCAGATAAAGAAGGGATAGTGAAAAGGGGAGGTTATTAAGGATTTCGAGAAGGGTAAAGAGAGGTTTCCGATCTTCAGTTCCAGGGATGATTATGTCATGCCTTAGTGGTGAATCTGTAATTTTGACAGTTTTGGATGAACTCAGGAAAGGAGCCAACAGGAGTATTCCCCCAGGCCCTGATCCTTTTGGACCAGTCAGCTGCAATCGACACGGTCGATCACAATATTCTCGTCGGCCGTGTCAGAAATGCCGGGATCCAGTGTTTGGTGTTGAAGTGGCTCTCCTCTTTTCTTAGCAACCAGTTCTAAGCGGTGCGGCTCAGCAATTTCTCCTCCAGAAAAAGGAAACATACTTGTGGGGTTACCCAGGGCTCTTCTTTGTACCCCTGCCCTCTAATCCGCTCTCTGAGAGAAAGAAAGATTGGAACATACAACTATGCTGATGATCTTCAATTGGTGTTTGACATCAACTCATCAGCATCTTCAGTTCTTAACTTTCAAGCCACCACGCTCTTCATAAGTGATTGGATGAACTACAACCAACTTAAGTTGAACCCAGACAAAACTGAGCTGATTCTTACAGGTGGACTTTCCAACCCGTGGCACTCCAACTTTTGGCCATCCTCTCTGGGTAACTCCCCTGCGCCAGCCAGCTCCGCCAAAAGCTTGGGTATAGTGATTTCTAACGGCTTGTCACTTAATGCCCAGATCTGCTCAGTGGTTTCCGCAAAGCTTCTTTCAATTGAGGAGAATAAGAAAGATCAGCAGATTCCTGTCCAGGGAAGCTCTGACCCTGGTTATCCTAGCCTTGGTTATCTCCCGCTTGGACTATGCCAATTCATTGTATGTCGGCACCCCAGCCTACCAACTGAGACGTCTCCAATTGGTTCAGAACCAAGCTGCCAGACTTATCTTTCATCTACCCAAGTGGCAGCATATCAGACCTCTCATGAAGAAGCTACACTGGCTTCCTGTGGCCAAGAGGAGCGTTTTTAAGCTAGGATGCACCATCTTCAAAGCTCTTCGCGGCAATAGTCCAACCTTCATTTCTTCCAGGATTCAATGCTACATCCCTCTTTGAGACTTGCAATCCTCCCACCTGAATCTGTTAGCGACGCCCTCTTTCAAAGGCAAGAAGCATGGTGGCTCCAGATTTGCCACCCTGGACCCACAATTTTGGAACTCCCTTCCTGTAAAGCTGAGGTTGGTGTCCTCCAATGCCCAGTTCAGGAAACTGCTTAGGACACAGCTGTTTACTCAAGCATATAGTGACCTAATTTAGATCCCGCTGCTCATCTCTCCCTGCCGTCCTTAGCGCCATGAAACCGTCTGGTGAATGTGCGCTCTATAAGTTACTATAACATAACATAACAGTGGTTACCACACAGTAGCATCTTCCTCCTGGATAGGTTAGAAGTGACTAAGAACATCAGATATTTGCCAGAGTTCCTTGTGGTTGGGTTGACCTGCATAGATGAAGTGCTATCTTTAAGTAACTAGAGAAGAGAGTGTGCAGACATTCTGAAGGCTGAGCAACATAGTTAAACAAGAGTCTGATTAATATTCCCTTCCAGATTGATAGTCAGTGCAGCCCTGGCCTACAAAAACACATGCTCATGTAAGCCAAATTAAAGATCAGCCATTAGCAGTAAGCAGACCTGTCAATTATGGCCAACATGCTGGGTCAAAGCAACACTAATACAGTTCCAAGTCTGTTTTGATAGTGGAATTTACTTATGCTATTTTTTTTTACATATCTGGTCCATCAGACCTTTGGTGCTAGAGACATATAAAACAGACAACATACATATAAATTCCAACAATTAATATGTTTATAGCGATTGGAGGTGAAGGTCTCCTCCAAAGGAGTGAAGGGAGGTAACGGGAAACGGTGTGGAATAAAGTCCTACGGATATGGGGGAACCTGGGGTTTCAGGGAACTGAAGAATCCATGAAGAATGTGGGTGAAGAAATGGTGAATCTATGACTTTAATGAAGGGTGTCCAGTGGTAATAATTGCGACCCTGCCTAGCCCGCTGGTGTCCTCTGGTCCTCCTCCCGCTTTCCAGAGGACATGGAGGCAGCAAGAATATAAGTAAATAAGGCTTGTAAACCCCAGTTTATTTTCTGTGGATTCCACCATTAACTCTTCGCCCCTCCTCTTGGTAGCAAATTGAAATCTGTTGAAGAGCTACGGGTGAGACAAGGGGTAAACAGGTTGATGCCACCTCTGCTACCCCTGGCATTTTGGTGAATGACTTACATCTCTTGATTAAATCAACACAATGAAGAAAAAGGCTCATGACTGAGGCTTACTACTTTTCTTCAGAGTTCCTCTTTGCTCTTGCAAATTACTATATGCAGGCAATGATTAAGCAGTCAGGAGACTGAGCTATTCTGTGATATGCGGCTTTCAACTAGTCCAGAGATTTATTTACATAGTGTCTTCTGTATTCTTCAATTCAGAATCCGTGCACATCAGTGAGATTGACCTTTCATGTATCCTTTGAACTGATGCAGAGCACAAGTCCCAAACAAGCATTGACAGAGCCAATAGGTCTCGCTGATACACGATCTATTAGGTTTGTCAATGGTTTTAACTATTTGAGCCTTGGTGTTGGCTCAACATCCTATGATTCTGGACAAATCACTTTAATATCTTGTTCCTAAAAAACATGAAAGCAACCTTGTGCATTGTTACTGGTGCTCATGTAAAAGCACTTGGGTCACATTGAAGCCATATAAAAATTCAAAAATAAGCATCAGGAGTGGACGAAAAAAATGGAGAAGTGGTTTGGTATAGGCTGGAGGGAAAGAACAGCATGGGAGCAATGGGACGCTCACAGGGGAGGCAGAAAGAGCGCAACAGCCAGGTTTGGTCAATTTTTTGATTATAAAAATATCAAAAAAGAAGAAATAGTGCCAGCATCGAATGGACACTAATAAAATGTATTCAATCTCTACTTGTTCCATGCTCCACACAAAGAGAAGGAAGTGATGAGTCGTGAGCACTGCCGAATTCAAAGACAGCAAAGAAGTGCGATTATGATGCCAACGAATGGTAAGTAGTGGGCTGGCTAAAAATCCCTTTTTAGAAGTTTTTTGTTCCCCAACACAAGAGATCTCCGCCATTGCGACAGCACATGCGCGCTGCCTCTAGACTCAAACTAAAAAATATGTGGGCCACCATTATGCAAACAATGTGCCAGCGATGTTGCCTAACGTCACTACTAGTGAGGTCATCAGAAGTGTCAGAACAACCAAATCACACCCCTGACTTAGGGGCCCATTATGATCGCGGACGGACTTAAGTCCGTCCGCGATCACGAAGTAGGAGGGAACCTCCGCATGGCCTGCGGAGTTCCCTCCTGTGCAATTAGGATGTGACCGCCACCATGGCGGTCACATCCTCTATTTTTAACATTGCACCGGGTGCGGCTTCAAGCTGCACCCGCCGCAATGTTAAAAATGCACGCAATGCATTTGTATGCAGAAAGTTGCCTGCACCGTGCGGTGCCTGCCGATTTCTGCATACAAATGCAGGGGGGTACCATAGGTACCCCCCGTGTGCACCCCCACATCCCCCTTCACCCAGGGGGCCCGCAGCGGGCCCCCGCAGTGAAGGTCCGTATGCTTTTCCGCGGCGGAAAACTTGAGGCGGAAAAGCATATTTTTTTGGGCATCCTAATATGGCTGGCGGTGTCTGAGAGACACCGCCACCATATTAGGGCTTTTCCGCCGCGGTTGTAAGCCAACAGCGGCGGAAAAGCTGCGGACTGAAACCAGGACCCACCAGCCATCCTAATGCAGCGGTGGGTCTTTGGTGGGTCCGCTGCGGTTTTTCCCCATCCTCCGGGCTGGCGGTGGCTTCCGCCGGCCCGGAGGATGCGGAAAATCCGCAATCCTAATGTGCCCCTTAATGTGTGTCTGTTTTGCAATCTACAAAGTTTACAGCAGTCTAGAACAGTGCAATATTCTCCTACGGAGCATTCTGTCAATTCACCAATTCACCTACAAAGGAATATCTTTATCCATTTAAGGACCTCTTTAGGACTGCCCTGTTATTTCCTTATCCCTGCTCAGGGATCACAATCACCGGTTTTGCAGTAATTACTGCATGCCCATAATATTCCAAAGGTACTTTTAGGGAGGTCTCACCTGCAGAAATTTACCTAAGGAGAATGTGTGGTAAATATTGATTTTCGAATGGAAAGCACAAAAATTAACATCTTATGCCCACATTTCAGAGGGCTATATCTGAAGAAGGAGATAATTATAGCATCTCTTAAATTCCAATCCCCGGATTATTAGATTTTTACAGGTGTGATAATTATTGCATCGCGTCCAAGATACGCGTGTGTGTTACATCTCAATTTAGAAAAGCTACATAGATGTTTCACTTATGGTCCGGGGTTAAGTGTACATTGCTGTGTGCCACCTGTATGTCACAGGTTAAGAAATAAAGTGTGCTTGGTTTCACGAGCGTCAATTAATATGCCAGGTCTTACCTTTGGCACAAAATAAAATAAAATAAAAAAGCTAATTCTCAAATATTGTCATCTATTGAACAATGGCTCATTTCATATTGATAAACCGATGTTTGGTTTCAAACAGGGCTAGAACACGTGTGACAAATTGGTTATGGATTATACCACCTCCCCTAATCTACCTCTGGTGCACAGATTTGGTTTGAGTGCGATTACTGGCCCTTTTCGGTGTGATAACTTCACTGCATGCAAAACCACCAACATGATGAAATATTGTTCCTTGAATGGCCGTCTATGGGATCTAAAGCATTTCTCTAAATACATGATGAAGAATGTGGTCTACTGCATCCAGTATCTTTGCAGCCTCTCACATACTGGCGAATTCACTCAGGAAATCCATAAAATCATTTTGCAGCAGCAATCTACAACCAGATGTTGTGTCTAGCAAGTCCCTTTGGTTGAATACTACAGAAAAACAACTATCTGGGGAAACGAAATGGTGAGTCACTGAAGTGACTAAAGGCTGTGTAAGAAAACAAAATGTCGATTACTTGCTTACACTACAAGACAAAAGGTAGATTTGGAGGACTTGCACAATAAACAAGGATTTGAATGCGTGTGTTGGATGGTTCTCATTCAAAGTACACTGTTCAATTTGCTATTTGGGTCCTAGTTCTCTGAACCCAATAATTAAACCTTTTGTGAATGGATTCTGCGTATTTACTTATTTTAATTTCTATAATGTGAAACAGCCCTAGTGTACTTTAACGTACATGCCTTGTGAATATATTATTTTTAGGGGTGGATGCGAATTTGCGTAGTCGCGCTATGCAAAGCTCTGCGAAACGGTCAAAAAAATGTCCGCGAGCACCCAGAGTTCCGCGAACACGCGTAATTGCTTGTTCCGCCCATTCGCGATGCTTTTTTCCTGTTTGTGAACGCTGTTTGCGTGCTCGGGGGGGAAATATCTCATGAACACGCATTTTGAAAGTGCGAGCAAGCAAAAATTTCCACGAAGTCGCGGATCGTGGAATTTTTGGCAATTTTTGAAGGATAAATAGAGGCTTTCTTCTTTGATAATAGAAGCCTAATGATTAGTGTGGGCATTCTAGTATCTTGCTGCTATTGAGTTTGGACGTTTTTATAAATTAATCAGTCTGGGGTTTATAAGCGCTACTATTCACCCGTGACGGTCTCAAGGCGCTGAGGGAGGGTTGCTGATCTGTCTGGGCACTGGGGTTCAGGTGAAGAGCCAGGCCTAAGATCCTTCCTGAATTAGGATAGCGACGGGGATTGTCTGAGGTGGAGAGGGAGGGTGTTCAATATCTTGGCGGCGAGCTGGGAGAAGGATCTTCTTCCAGCACCAGTCTTGTGGATTCTTGGAACTGTGGCCAGAGCCAGTTAGCAGGAGTGTAGGTGTCTGGCGGGTACGTGGAATGAGAGGAGGTGGTTCAGATTTGCCAGTCCGGCATCATGGAGGGCTTTGTAGGCCTGTAAGAGGAGCTTGAAAGTGGATCTTTTGTTGACTGGGAGCCAGTGGAGTTCTCAAAGATGTTCGGTGATGTGGCTTTGGCAGGGGATGTTGAGGACCAGTCTGGCTGTGGCATTTTGAATGTTCTGTAGTTTCCTGAGGAGTTTCTGGGTGACGCCAGTGTAGAGTGCGTTGCCGTAGTCAAATATGCTGCTGATGAGTGCATGGATGACTGTCTTTCTGGATTCGGTGGGGATCCATCTGAATGTCTTTCGAAGCAGGCAGAGTGTACTATTTTTATTGTGCTCTGCACCGTTTTTTCACCACTTGTAGTATTATCATTGGTTTGTGCATAATGAACAGTTGCTTTCACCCTTGCTTACAATGGTTTTCTTTTACAGCCCCCATCGAACATATGGGTAACTAGACTCCTGTTGCCATTCTTTATACTGTCATTTAGCCACTACTCCTATATTTTTAGTTATATTTCTTTGATTTTGTTGTTTAGAAGTTTGAGCCAGCCATTTTGTCCATGCATACAGTCCTGCGAATGGTCTAGTCTATTCATTAGTTCAGAGACCGAAACATTGATGCACGTCCCGCATCGTGTCTGTACTTAACTAAAGTGCCAACTCATCAACAATCCAAGCAATTAAAGGATATATTCTGGATACTATACCAGGCAAGAGCATAGGTGCATATCTATGTACCTGTGCTTTGTGTATTGCAATATTGTTGTTCTGCTGGACACGTGCATATGCTGTAATTTGAACCCCTTATGTTTTAAGTAATGAATTATCATGACTAGTAAATGATAGTAGAAATCGCCAAGGCCTGAAAGGATCTATCAGCAAAGCAAGAAACTTAGAACAAAGCTCTTCCTGTCCTCAGCCTCACAGGTCAGAGATCAACAGAATGTTTTTACTCCTTTCGTTCCCTGGTTGGCCAGCGCAAACCTAGATAAAGGATAAAGCCTTCAGAGGGCTTCTTAGTAAGAATCTAGACTGATAGCTGGTGATTTAGGGAGACAGTGGAATGTGACAGATATGACATTGTGTTACTACAATTATTAGGTGTTTGAAAATACATAAGGACAAAAATAAAAATAAGCAGAAACACAGAGTGTTTACATCATCTGACCAGCAAGTACACTTGAACGAAATTTGTAGATTTACATGGAAATAGCTGTCAATTACTATTTTATTACCTTTGCTCAGTCACTTTAACTCCCCCCAGGCCAAACCAATTTGGTAGAAAATAATCAGATTCTCACTTGACCGTATTCTCTGGAACTCCTGCCCACACAGGCTGCACTCATGCCGCAGCATTTCCAAGAAAAACTAAAGAGGCTGCTAGGCGTGGTACGAGTTGCTCTATTATGTTTGCCCGGCTGATGGACAAAAGATGTTAAACAAGCATCTGCAATGCAATAGGTCTCGCATTTATGCACATTAGAGCTATTTACATTGTGAATGACAATACCTTTTATTTATGTTTTGGTTTCTAAAACATAAATAAACGGCATTGTCATTTACAATGCCAATAGCTTAAACTCTTGCAAATGCAAAACCTATTGTATTCAAAATGCTTGAAGGCAACGCTGAGTCCTGTCTCCCATGGCCCCTGCAGAGCTACCAGTTTCTTATGAGTTAAATAAACAAGCCTGTGGTCAACACTGCGCACGAGAGGCCCTCCTGCAGTGACAGAAACTCATTAAAGAAAATAGTGCTTACAGACTAGAGGAGACGTACTGTGTAACAACCGAAGTAAAAGGGCCAGTGCTTATGGGAGGCTACAAATGAAGACAAGGCGGTACTGAGGGACTAACAAGCCTAATAACGAATCAGGAGCCAGCATTTACGAAGGACAATGACACAAGCCAATGAAAAACATGGGCGAGGAGTGGGTGGGCTTCAAGTACATACTCGAATACAGCATAGCTCGCAGAGCAAAGCATTCACTGCCCATGCTCGACCTACAGAATAAAGAAATAAGAACATCAGCATGTAAACCCTTTGACAAGTCATCACTCAGGGAAGGGACTCAGTATCTGGATACTTATTTCAAAAGTCATTAACAGAGAAAGATAAGCATCTGCAAGGATCACTACTCGTGCAGTGGAGGTGTCTCCCTTCAGGGTCCTATAGAATAGGCCACTGCACTGGGCATTTTAAGTGTAGGTTGCTATCATACAAGCTACAAGCCTATGATATTTTTCAAATAATTGTGCTTTTAAAATACCTATGAGACAGTAGCAAGCACCCCATAAATAAGTTGGACCATATGACCATCACACACACAGAAAACCCCAAAGAAAAAGAGTAAGAGGAGGCCTGTTCACGTTTAACTCACTTGTAATTGGTACTCCTGAGAACGGACATAAAATTAAACGGATTAGGAATGGTCGGCAGATGAATTGGAACAACTATTCTGCAAAACTTTTTCTTGCATTGTCAGATTTTAAAAACAGGTTGAACAATGCTAAACAAAAGCCTTTTCAGAAATATTCAGCAAAAAAAAACACAACAATAAATGGACGAATTAGGACAAAGCAATCAACCCTTTTAAATAACAACTGTTGCTTTATGACTTTAAGGTTTTTTTAAAGGGCTCTTCATGCTTTTCTACATCTAATTTTAATGTGGGAAATTGTACAGTAGGCTTAGGTTTTAGAAGTTTTATTTGGGTGTACATGCGGTCTGGTGGAACAAAAATGCCCTTATAGAATGCCCATGCAAACTTGAATATCACAAAAACACAAGACCTTTTGTTCATTCAATGTTAACGAAGTTGAATTACGCCAAAGACTGCATCACATATACAATTCAGTACAGATTGGTAATGCAAACGAGTATGCGAGTATGCAGAATTCCAAACTGAAACACACATAATATATATTTATTTATATTATTTGTCGAGGGCTTCTATCAGACAAATGAGCACTCTGCCGAAAATATAATGGCAATTAAAATCACACATTAATATCAATGACTGTCATCATTCACTTACAAAAATGCAGGATCCTTGCAGTCTTTCATCTATTGATGTAAAAGGAAAATACAGTGTGTTTTAGCAAATGACGTTTTCCACTCCCACTGAAAGTCAATAAATTGAGTAAACACATCTTCAGACGCGCTAACCTAAGAAGTACAGCATAGTATACAATGCAAAAAAAAAAAAGAACTGCTGAAAGGCTAGTTGGGGAATGAGAGCGAACAGTGGGAAAATGAACATGTGATTCACAGCAAATATTTACTTAAATGTGACCTTTCCAGTTTAGATGAATTATGGGCGTATTTTGCTCCGCGTGACGCCGTGCACGACTCCCTGGAGAGAGTATGTCCTGCTCCAAACACCAACAGTCTCTCGTGCTGCCAGGCAAGACCAAGTAACATCCACAAATGGCAACAACAACCTTGCTATGTGGGACAATCAATCTCGTGCAGGTAAAAACATATATATATTTCCAATGCAATATATGGTATTGGAAAGAAGCGGCCGCCATTATCCCGGATGCTTGAAAAGAGAGCTGAATTTTAGCAAAGCACGTTGTGCCTGCAGTAAGAGAAACTCAATAAAGAAAATTGTGCTTACAAGACTAAATAACACGTACCGTGTAACAACCAAAGTAAAAGGGCCAGTCACCATGGGAGGTTACAAATGAAGACAAGGCGGTACTAAGGACGGACTCACAAGCCTATTTAGGAATCAGAAGCCAGCACTTACGTAGGACAATGACACAAGCCAGTAACAAATTTGGGCAGAGAGTGGGCGGGGCTTCTAATCCATACTCCAGTGCAGCAAGTCTCGCAGAGCAGCGCATGCGCGCTGACTCTAAGCTCGCCCTACAAAGGCCTTGAGGTTGAAAGAGTGGGCTATGAAAAAGCCATGAATATTGGTTTTAATTGCAGACTTTCTCATGATCCTCTCTTCCTAAATTACTCCTCACGTCCAGAACGGCCAACTCTACTTCCATAAACTGACCACTAACCTTTACCCCCTCATGTCTAATCAAGTAACAAAAGGTGTCCTTGTCTGTAGAAGCCTACTGTTCCTTTCAGGGGCCGCTCCTCTGCTAAAGCGGCAGAGCAGCGTCTCCTAGGAAAAATTAAATTATAATCCCAGCATGTTATTATCATTTATTTTTTAGTACACCACTGTAGGGGGAGAGCAGGCTGAACAGCTCACAAAGCAGGCGAAAGAGTGATGGCCACTCTCTAAGCGCGCATGACAGTTTGGGTGGCCGTTTTGAGTTAGCCAAACCGTTGTGCGCACTTGGCATGTTCTCCACCAGGCTGAGGTTACACAGCATGGGTGGAGAACATGCCCAGGCTCCCAGTCCTCATCTAAGCACCATAGCACTCAGACCAATCACAAACCTACTATCAGCATTGTCGTGATTGGCTAGGGGAGTCTGGAAGCCTGGGTGCTTCTTGTTCCAGCTTCCAGCGTCGATGGAAGAAGAAGAGGACGGAGGAGAAGCGGCGGCCAGCGGGTAAGTTAAACTTTAGTTTTTTATTTTTTTAACGCTGCACCCCACCACTACTGTCCCGTAGCAGCCAGATACTTGTTCCTTTTGGCTGCTGCGTCACAAGCTTTTGCTGTCATTGTTTTAATGCGACTTGTTCCGCAGTAAGAATCTCTTCTAAATGCCTCTCTCTCAACCAGCCAAATGAAAGGTCCCCGTAAATTAAAGAAAATAAAGATGACATACATCCAATACTGTTATGGACATTCATTTATTGACTGCACAGAGTATAAATCAAGCAGATATGCTGATCAGGCGCAGCACATTCCTGTAAACGTCAGGCTGAGGACACAAAGTTGGCTTCCTGAGGCCCAAATATGCCAAAACCAGTCAGAGGTTGCTTGAGATCCCATTCAGAAGGGACCGGATCTGGCACTCCAGGCTGGACTCTTCCTACTGGAGCAGGACCAAGGCTAATTAGCAAATGGCTGGTTCCTGTCCAAGGTGGCAGGAGGCCCAAGGAAACAATGGACTGGACCGCGGCCCAGAATAATTACCAATGACTGAGAATAATTCATGCAATCCACCCATCACTTTTCCTCACTATGACACCTTAAGTGCGACGTGTATGCCAAGACCTGGGTCTAGCGCTCACTGTGACGCGACATCAAGATGCATCCTCTTGCGAGACCCAAACAGGCCGAGACCGGTCTGGGGCGTCAGTGCGCTGGTGCAGAGGGGTGCAGGCCCAGCACTGCAGACTGGACTGTTGTTATTGGAGCAGGACGAGGGCTGATGTGCACATGGCTGGTTCCTATCTCAGGTGGAATTTAGGCCCAAACCTGATGGACTGGATTGTAGTCTAGAGTAATTAGCAGTGACGCAGATTAATTGAAGCAATCCAACTATCACTGTTTGTTTTCCTCACTACAATTCACTTGCAACGTACGAAACACAAAGTTCACAACCAACATTTTTTTGTGGAACCAGGGTGTACCACCTTGTAATTGCGCAGATCATTCCGCTTAGGATAAATGCGATGAAGCACAAAGACGTAATGTTTCCCCCGGAGAGGCCTTGCCGTGAGGGGATACGTGACGTAGAAAGACAATTCTAGGGAGTTACCTAGGGCAACACCAACCGGAATCCCTACAGAAGGCCCCAGTCTAAAGGAGGAGGTGGGGAAAAATCACGTGATAGGTAAAAAAAAAAGAACATTCCTGGAGTTTCGTCATCACACCGGTCACCCTTTGACTCCAAATCAGGGTGAAGGTAGGCATTGACGAGGGTGATATTAATTTAAATCGGGAATGAACACCTTTTTACAGGGACATAGAAGTCTACTGTGGCATTTTATTTGCAAAGGGGTCATAAGTGTTAGGATGAACACACCCAACAAATGAGAGTGCGCCGACAGACACGCATCCCTTTCATGGCTGTTAATAGGTTCCTGGTATAATTATTTTTTTTAAGGCTGCAATTTAGTTTACGAGTTACGGCGAATATGTAGTTCATCAAAATAGTTTGAAAGCATCGTTTTTTTAATAACAACATCAAAGGGCAGTAAAGTGATCCAATTCTTGTAATAACATCAAAAGGCAGTAAAATAATCCAATTGATGAATTAGCGTCGTCCCGAGTTCCCTTCCAAACGCCAGGGGGCAGACCGTGCCCGCCAGTGCTCGCGACGGCCGGTCCTTCCGCTTCTGTCAGAGATGCACTGAAATAAACCTGCGCGATGCGAAGTGACAGATAGTCAGGTCGAATTGCGCACACGGAATTTGCTTCCTGCTCATTTAACGCTGAGAAACATCAACTCGATTTCGGCCCAACACTGAGGTGAACGTTAGAACGCTGCAGCATGGGCCAACCGACAGGCTCCCGGTGAAACACACGCGCTCACGTGCCTACGAATGTCAATTTTATTATAGCCACTACTCCGGGGATTTATTATAAAATAACAGTAGGCGAGAGTGATGGAGAAAGAGAGAAACAGGCAAACAATTGTGGGGGGCAGATGAGAAGTGCTCAAGTCCTACAAAATAAGTGGGGGAGTTAACATGTTAGGTAAAGGGTGTGTTACATCATCTAGCATGACATGACAGGAAGTGACATCACTGCGCGTGACATCAGAGGAAGAGACCACGGCACATGACATCACATGTGGCAGCAGAGGAAGTGGCCTCACATCAGATTCTAAGACCTCACATATGTTTAGGTTTATCTTGAGTACATTTGAGCGCATTACAGTATTTAACCAATTAGATTTTGCATTGGGGTTGTCCCAATATATTGCAGCAACACAGACACAAAACATGGGCCTCAATGTATACATTTATTTTCTTTAAACCCTGCCACAAAGAAATTGGCACCAAGGAGACTTGTGGCAGTAAATCTGTCCTGCTTAATTGGTTGCAATATCTGTATTTTAAAATATTTTATGGGGTTAAGGCACCTGCTGCAGAGATTTTTGTGTGCCAGCTATATCTAGTGGAATAATAATAATGTTACAATAACTCTGGAGGATAAAGTATTTATTTGCTGGAGAGATCAGAGTTTTGCCTAGTCCAAGTTTTCAATCAAAGTAGCAGAGGGTTAATGTTTTTCCTGCAAAGCACATTATGTAACACGCAAATGAATGATTTTTATTTTATGTAAATGGGCAAGTGGGTTACTGTTTTTAAGGAAGAGATCCTTTTGTTACTTGCAGTTCATTAACTGTAATCCTTCTAATATAGCCTGGCCCACAGGAATTATGCAATTCTGCGGCCGCAGCTTGTTTTGCATAATTATAGATTTGCCGCATTTGCTACATAATCCATAATCTGAAGATTTTAACAAAAAAAATTCTAGCTCAAATGGATCAAAAGTCACAAAAAGTGTGGTGACTGGTCGTTTTCAGTTGCTTATTTCTCTATGTGGTTGCTAAACTAGATACAATCTTTCTCCAGACAGTAATACCATGTGTAAAAATTACAAGATAGAGAAGTAATGCTATAAAAAATGTGCCACCTTATGTCGCATAATTTGTCCTTTCTTGCCACATAATTTAGTCAACCCTGCTGCATAATTTGGTGCTCACCATCACATATTTTCAGTGGCCCTGAAAATAGCACGGTGAGGTATGAAGGGCGTGGCTCCCACACCTTGTAACGTCACTGTCTTATGTAAAACATCCTTTACGTTGATGTACACACATGATTTATTGTCAATGTACAATCTGTATGGTGAGATATAAAGCGTTCTGATACCCTGCGTTGGGATGAGTAGTGCTAAAGCGCTCTGGAAAAAATAAAACAAAATAGTGGTATTTCAATTGATATTTGTGTAAATACTGATGTGAGCAGCACATCTGACATTCTTACAGTGTATGCATATCGGGTATAAACAGGGACTGAACAAAGTCAAAAGCATCTCTCTGTTAAGTACCTGTGAAGTGATAATATATAAGCCTTTGTTTCCCCTCCATTGCATCTAGGTGTGAGGCTCCCGGTAGCTCCCTGGCAGGCAGGTCCGGACTGGGAACAGAAACCGGCCCTGGCAAACTGCTCAGCCACCCCTCCTGGGGTGGAGGGGAGTGCAGCTGAGCAGTTTGTGACGGCCGGATTTGGCTGATTTTGTTACTGGGGCCGATATTGATGACCCCTGGTAACAAAAATGGCCCTCCAGGGGCCCTAAACCGGCCTCCACCCTAGTGGACCACTAGAGAAATGCCCGGTGCCCGCTACGGCCAGTCCGGCCCTGCTGCCAGGATACTCCAACAACAAGAGGCCTGATGGCACCTTAACTCTGGCTTTTTTTATGTTTCCTCAACTGAAATCTGATAAGCTCCCAACCCGACTGCACATTGTTGCTCAGAACAAAAGCAGACTAAGGGCTGCTGAAAGTGTCCTGTTGTCAGAAAATTACATCTGGACGAGTTCAGCACATTTCTGTGGGTCCCAACCTCTTGGAACGGTATGTTATGTTATGTTATGTTATATGAATTTTATATAGCGCAAATCACCATCAGGTCTCCAAGCGCTTCTAGAGAAGAGTGAGCAAGTCAAGGCAGCAGCGGAGGCAGAAGTTACGCAGTTGTTAGTGTCTCTCTAAATAGATAAATTTTTAAGAGCTTTCTAAAGATAAGATAAGAGCTTCCTATATGATGTCTACGCTCTGAAAATAGTGGGTAGACCGCATCTACCCGCGTCTATCTCGGTCGAGCCCTGCAGATAAAGTATGTTTATGGATAAAAGTAAACAAAATCTAAGATATGTAAGTAATAATATATTTGACGAGGTACGAAATAGTGAGTGGCACATGACATAGAAGAAAGGCATCTATACTGCAGATAATGGGATAGTGGGCATGTAAAGAACGAAGCTGAAATAAGAGATGAAAGCAGATCTTTTTTAATTATGTATTAACTGGCGGGCTAGGTAGCAATAAAACGGGTTGGTCTTGCAAAAGAGTAAAGTGGGGCGGAGGAGATTGAGAGACCAATCAAACAACAGAAAGTCAGTGCATATGAACACAATGTTCTTCTCGTGTAGGAGAACATAGTGCCCTGGGCGTGTGGGGGGAGTGGGTGTTCCAGCCCGCACAAACAGATGCTAGAGGTGTTTCTCGAGAAGGATCGATATAGCTTGCCCTTCCCTGAAATCTGCATTTCAGATTGCATGAATATCCAGAAATAGATCATGTTTTTTAGTGATATATGTAAGGGTGTTGAGGTATATGGTTTCATAGGCGAGTCATTCAGTACTAATGGAATAGTGGGCTACCGTAGCGGAGTCATTTAAAATAGGCAAGTGGACATACATGCGTATGTGCATACACAAGAGGAATTGGCTTTGTCCAGTGGCAGCTGGTGAACTTTGAACGTGGTGGATCAGAATTATATAGAGTATGCTATAGACAGCCATAAACACACACGCATAAAAGACACAAATAAACACACTCTTAGTCTAACTCACCCACACTCTCAATTAGTCATTCTCACTCATGCTCATTTCCACTAACTGGGTCCTATTCTCACAGGCACCAACACACACTCACGGACTCTCAATCACAATTCCTGATGTGCTCTGTTTTAATAAATGTGATTCATTAGGACCCTTGCGGCTATGGGCCCTGATGCAACTACACCTGCCGTACCACTGATAGCTATGCCCCTCACCTCCACTCTCTTTTACAATATTCCCTCACACACTCCTAACATGCTTCTTTACTCACTCTCACTAATTCATACTCTCACTCACTGAGTCTCATACTTTCACTATCATTGGTACTCCCAAACACACACACACTCAATCGTATTCTATCTCAGTTACTCACAAACACACACTCACACATGCACAGAGAAACATTTTTTACGTCCTTGCTTCCTTTGCTTGCAACTTGGACGCAGAAGCCATGGTTTCAAACGAGGAGGCAGAGCAGCAGTTCCTGGTTTAACAAGCATTGGCATAGCCAATAGGTCTCGCCTTTGGGACCTTATAAGTATTTAATTATGCAGCACAATATCCTTGGTGCAACATCATATGTTGCATGGCTAAACACATGTATTGTCCCAAAGGCGAGACCTATTGGCTATGCCAATGCTTGTTAATTATTTTACACACACAAGAGCACTGGTGGGAGGAGAAATAGCTATCAAAGGGCACGTCCTAAACAGACTCATTGCAAAATCAGAGGTATCTGATGCATACAGTACTTAAAATGGAAAAATGAGAGTGAAGGTACCCTGTATCAGATGCCTGCTTGTGTCTGAAAGTGCCGATACTCGCCAATTAAAAGTATTGCATCACTCTTGATAAGTGCTGGTACTCTCCCATTAAAATTATTACGTCACTCTAGAGAAGTGCCGGTACTCTACAACTGAAATTATCACATCACTTTTGAGAAGTGCTGGTACTCTCCAATTAACAGTATTACGTCTCTCTTGAGAAGTGCCGGTACTCTCCCTCTCAAAATAATAAAGTGCCGGTTCTCAGTACCGGCCAATACCCGTCCATTTAAAGCCCTGCTGATGGTATTAAATAATGCGGGTAAACAGAGTGTGGCTCATAGGAAATCCGTGGAGTGTAGGCAGATTCCATATTTCCAGCAAGCAATTAAGGAGGCTTTTGGTCATTTAACAGCAATAATTAAAGAACAACTAAGATATCATCTGTGAAAAGGTTACGTTAATTCTTCAATAAGGGAGGTGACTGGTTCCTAATTCAGGATTAGAAAATACAATTAGCTAATAAAATGCCCATTGCTGTCGGAACTGTACGTAATCAACGTGCCCGCCGTGCGTCCGGGCCATAGAACAGCTTGAAGAAACTTATAATAATTTAAAGCAACCCAGTTGTGCCTCCTCACTGTCAGAGAAGTGTCATGAACAAGGGCCTGGATGACAGGTTTAAGGGTGAGGTCGGTACTGACACAGAGTACTCTGCTCCTCACTGTGGCTGGATAAGTCGCTTCATCTTCATGTGCCCTGGCAGGTTATTTAAAAATGATGGTTATCAGAAAGAAAAAGAAACTTTACAAATATTCTAAAAATATCGACAGTGCAAGTGTTCTGAACCTTATCTGCAGATCCTTTGATACAATGTAAACGACTGCATGCGAGAAAAAACAAGTTTAATCAAAAGCTTTCGATGTTTATAGATTGAGCTCGTTGGCTGGATTCTAAAATAGCCCTTCAACAGCGAAGATTTATGGAGAACGCACAAAAACGGGAATTTAAATAGCACAACAGACATGCTACATCCTCACCAGGAAGGCCTATGGGTGACAGCTGGTAAGAGGTAACTAAATACTGAGCCATGTGTAATGTGAACAACAAACTGCTTGCAAGTTCATCAGAGAATTGGAGCAAACTTCTTAAAAGCGTCCTCAGAGAGTTTTCGCAAATGAGTGGCTTTAAACAGCCTACTGTGGATTAAACTAGTTAGAATCCTACACCGCGTGCATGCATCGGAGAAACGGAAAGCAATGCCTGAACCGTGCTGCTAACAAGCTGAAATATTGCGTTGAGATTATGTGGGCGGTGCTAACTGCTTTTAGTCCCATCTTACATGCAGAGTGCATTGTTTACTCATTGCTCCCCGTGAGTAAAAATTACTCAAGCTCCCCGTACCTAAAAATGAATGAATGTGTCTGCCTCTAATGCAAATGAGGTAGGGAGCAGGAGGTGAGGCCGCTGGCAATTGCAGACTAAGAGACAGAGGAAGGTATACATGGGAAGGAAGATATGGATGCCGCGCGGCCACGATAAAAAAAAAAATGCGGGTGGTGACGTGAGTTGTGCGCACGTGTGCGAAGGGAAAAAGTGCTGTGCACGTAACACGCACATGTGCGCATTCTAGCAAGCTGGTCGCCAGCCAGCAGCACTTTCAAAACTCACTACTTTACTAAAGTATCTCAGAGCAGCGCATGCGCGCCGACTCAGCGAGACCTAAAAACAGGAAGACCCACCTCAGTTCCTCTCTCATCTTCTTGATAGGACTGGAAGCACAGCCCTATAAGAAGCTGGGATGGTACTGGAGATCCTGCCCTGCTGCTCTGAGGGGCATCATTGAACTCAAGAATGCACTGATGTCCACTCTGACAGCCCCATTATAGCAGAAATACTGTGCTACTGAGGCACGAGCCGTAGGTCTGCTAAATAAAATGGATTGTGCCAATGTTGGAGGATTGTAGATGAACCGCAACCCTCATATGCACTATCCAGACATCCACCTACATAGAGATGTGTTTTTAATCAACACAACTTAGACAGATCATTGCTCAGTTCTGTCCTCCTCCTCCTCCTGCCATCATGAGCCTGGTGGAAAGGCCAAGAGAGCTGATCTGTGCACGGACAGTGTTCATGTAAACACAAAAATTGTCTTTTCATGAACACTGCACATTTAAATTATTAGCAATTGTGGAAAGAGGAATGCACAGCAGGATGTGGCACCACACAGGTGACAGGGCTGCTTCCTGAAGCCCACGTTAAGGAGCCACCACTCACTATGTTGTGCAAACATGAAACCAGCCATTCGTCAGAAGTGGTGGAGGCAAAATCTGTGACATAATTCAAATAGCTCTCTGACAAACCAAGCTGAACGAATACACCTAATGGACAAAGAGAGCTGGAGACTAGGAACGGTCTATGATGCTGAAGCACCCCCACCCTACCTTCTGAATAAAGGCACACCGCTCCTTATTGTTCCCCAATTCATGTAATGGAACCACTCAAACTTCGCTCTCTGCTAGTTCTGTGAAAAGCGCCTAGATACCCCTAGAGGTCTGCACGATTTATAAAATCATTAATAAATAACACCACTATCTAGAGAAAATATTTTCCAGCCACCGACACATTTATCAAAGACATGCAACAATCGACGATGCATTTCTTTTTTTTTTTCGACGATCCATTTCTATAACGAGAAAAGGAGAATGGGAGGCTGATGGACTGAAGGGTCTTTTAAGTTGTGTTTCCAGTAACAGAAACCGACACAGTTTCCCTTTCCTGAAGAGACAAACTTTGAATTTTAAAAATGAAAAATTGCACTTTTCTGCACACACTGCGTCTTATTACCATGCTAACTTGAATATAAATTTATAAAAACATAAATGTAACATTACAAACATTTCCTCTCCCTCTGTGAGACATGCCAAGTCTGCTACTTCACTTTGTAGATCAAAGCTTAAACACAGCAATGCGTGAAGCTGTCATTATCCTCCTACCAAAGTCAGGAAAGGACCACAAACAGTGCGGCTCTTATCAGCCACTGTCCCTGTTAAACTTGGACTACAAAATGTTAGCGAAAGTACTCCCCAACAAGCGTTCACAGCTGATGGAATACATCGTTTCCCCAAGGCAGTCTGGCTTTGTCCCCGGACGCTCAACATCCTTGAACCTCCAAACATTGTTCACTGTACTGCACATAATACAGCCTGAAGTACCAGCGGCAGCAGTGTTACTTGACGCCGAGAAGGCGTTTGACTCTTTGGAGTGGCCGTTCCTGGATGAGGTTATGCAGCACATGGGTCTGCCTTACGGCTTCATTGCAACTGCTTCCTTACTATACAGTGGCCCATCTGTGCGACTACGCCTGAATGGCACTCTGTCAAGGCCAGTTCAGTTGCACCGTGGGACCTGTCAGGGGTGCCCCCTGTTCCCCCTATTGTTCATTCTAGCAATGGACCCACTAATCAGACATTTCCAAGTGCGTCATCTACACAGAGGCCTCCAATTCAAGTCCATCATATTTCCGCTAACGGAGAGCACAGTCAAATGGTATTGTGAATTCCCCCTTGAATGGTGCCAGGACTCAGTGAAGTATCTCGGCATCCATATCCACCTGGACACCTCTCAGATCATACGCTTAAACTATGCACAGACCTTCCAAAAGCTGGAGGAACAGGTGGACAGGTGGCTGAAGCTACCTTTGTCGCTGGCTGGCAGGTTGGCAATTTTATAAATGGTGGTGCTCCCTAAATTTTTATATCTCTTAAACAATATCCCTGTGCCTCTGTCAGGCAGTTTCTTTTGCACTCTACAGACACTCATGATCAGACGGGTATGGGGTGGTAAGCGCCCCCGCGTGCGCTGGTCTATCCTGACCCTGCCATACGAAAGAAGGGCTTTTAACGTCCCAGATTTCCAATTGTACTATTTGGTGGCCCAATGCCGCTATGCACATGCCTGGTTTCACCCTGATGCCCGTATCCCATTTTTGAGACCAGAAGCAGACCTAGTTCTACCGGGCAAATTGAGTCAGGTGTTGCCGATTGGCTTCCCACAAGACAGGCGGGACATTTAGCCGGTGTTGACTACTGCTTGGGCTTGGGACAAACTGAGGATACATATGGGTGCTACATCCCTATACTCCTCTGTGCTGCCATTGCCCAATGCCAGATGGTTCCCACTCACAGGGGAAGGAATAGTACAGCGCGTTCTGGCGGCAGCTGACATTGGGAAGATAGGCGACTTGTTCCCGGGGGCCATATCTTTTCCATTGACGAAGACGACAGGTTCACCGACTGCAGCTTTATGACTTGCTTCTTAATTAACAGAATGAAATCCGCATTGCGTGCGGCATTCCTCTCAAATCCGGTAGAATCTGACTCGTTCTCCCCGCTTAGTTTGGTCTTCGAGAGTGCGAACGGTGCACGCCTCATTTTCAAAATGTACAAGGCATGCACCCAGATGCTACCTGTAGAAGACTCCAAGATTAGACAGGAATGAGAGACAGATACGGGTGGAGAGATCACAGATGAACAGTGGGAGAAGTGTTGCAGGGTCACCCGAGATGTCTCGCTTAACAGTCGCCATAAATTACTACATTTCAAATGTCTCCACTGAGCCTATTTTACACCAGTTAAGGCCCACAAGATAGATTCTACTAAGTCACACAATTGCTTAAAATGCTTATGCCGACTTTATACATGTGGCCTGAACCTGTCCTCGTCTACGGTCGTACTGGGCGGCGGTGCATGAGACCCTAGGGAAAATAATTAGAATTTCACTTGTCCACTTGTCCCCCATCCTGAAATTGCCCTCATGGGCTACACAGTTCAGATTCCCAAGAAAGTAAGGAGATTCGAGAGACTGGCTCTTTTGCTAGCAAAGAGGGAGGTGGCAGGAAGTCAGCCCCCAAACTACAAGATTGGCTGAACAGCTTAGTATTTTGCAACACCGATGCAGAATTGTACGCCAGTCTTATGCCACTGACATCCCGACCCAAAGACATATGGGGACCGCTCAGGGTATATCTAGGCGCTACCTAGCAAACTGCTGTTGCACAGGTAGATAACGGCATAGTGCCGGAAGGGGTGGGCTGAGGAATTGATACTGGCTACTCGGTTTAGAATACTTGCGCCTCTGTTTAGAAGGCTTTTAATACATTGACTGCCTTAGTGCTACGGCTTGGAGTGGGATTGTGGGTGTGTGGGGGGGGGGGCGGATACTGACGACTGATAATTGTTGCCTCTGCACTGGTCGATATATTGTCCATTTTAATATCGCCAAATGACAGGATTGATTTGTTTTAAATATCAAGAGACTTTATGCAATGTAAACGTTATCCTTTATTTGAAAAATAAAGTGTTATACATTTTTTTAAAAAAAGCTTAAACACAGCAAACCGCGTCATAACAAAGTGAGTTATCACAACCAATATCCTTTTCAGAAAATCCATTTCAACCTCCTCAACAAATATTCAAATTTACAACTTTAAAGTTGTCTATATTGAAAATGGGTTTTATAACCCTCACTTTGATACACACCAAACTTCCTCTTTCTGTAACTTAAGGCATAACTCTTGCCTTACCTTGTGAATGATCTAATACGAGACCTCACTCTAAACCTTATTCGGACACTTATAGTAACCATAACCCATATTCTAATCCTCACACTAACCCTAAAACCTCTGTTTTCATATGTAGCCAATAGTTTATCATATCATAAATGTACCTCAAAAGCAAATATAAGGAGAACTGCAACGAAAATAACCAATTTGCCTCAATGGTAATAAAAATGTTGTATGATTATTGTATGATTCAGAAAAGGGGGTGGTGATGAACAGAGTGTCTGAATTAAGCAGACCACTCTTACCCAGTCCAAAGATCAGGGCTTGATCCATCACTGTTATTTAGCTCACTGCACCATCCCAGCTCAGAACCTGGCTATATGGCATCATGGGAACAGGGCAGACTAAACTACCAAGCCAATTCTTCACCAGAAAGGAGACAAGCTTCCGGGGACCGGTTTCTGCCATTTCAGCCGTCGTCGGCCCGGCTTGCTTGAATCCTGATGGTGCAATGAGCAAGGGACTCATGTCTGAGTATACCCTGCCACACCTATAGTGGCCAAAAACGATTCAGAAAAGGGGGTGGAGATGAACAGAGTGTCTGAATTAAGCAGACCACTCTTACCCAGTCCAAAGATCAGGGCTTGATCCATCACCGTTATCAAGCCCTGATCTTTGGACTTGGTAATTTGGTCTGCCCTGTTCCCATGATGCACTGGGCCAGGGTCAGACTAATTTGCATATAGCCAGGTTCTGAGCTGGGATGGTGCAGTGAGCTAAAAAACAGTGATGGATCAAGCCCTGATCTTTGGACTTGGTAAGAATGGTCTGCCTAATTCAGACACTCTGTTCATCACCACCCCCTTTTCTGAATCGTTTTTGTCCACCATAAGCGTGGAAGGGTATACTCAGATGTGAGTCCCTTGCTCATTGCACCATCAGGATTCAAGCAAGCCCGGCCGAAGACGGCTGAAATGCCAGAAACCGGTCCCCAGAAGCTTGTTTCCTTCCCAGTATAAGAATTGGTGTCGTAGTTTGGTCTGCCCTGTTCCCATGATGCACTGGGCCAGGGTCAGAATAATTTGCATATAGCCAGGTTCTGAGCTGGGATGGTGCAGTGAGCTACAAAACGGTGATGGATCAAGCCCTGATCTTTGGACTGGGTACAAGTGGTCTGCTTAATTCAGACACTCTGTTCATCACCACCCCCTTTTCTGAATCGTTTTTGTCCACCATAAGCGTGGAAGGGTATACTCAGATGTGAGTCCCTTGCACATTTCACCATCAGGATTCAAGCAAGCCGGGCCGAAGACGGCTGGAATGCCAGAAACCGGTCCCCGGAAGCTTGTTTCCTTCCCAGTTTAAGAATTGGCTTGGTAGTTTGGTCTGCCCTGTTCCCATGATGCACTGGGCCAGGGTCAGACTAATTTGCATATAGCCAGGTTCTGAGCTGGGATGGTGCATTGAGCTAAAAAACGGTGATGGATCGAGCCCTGATCTTTGGACTGGGTAAGAGTGGTCTGCTTAATTCAGACACTCTGTTCATCACCACCCCCTTTTCTGAATCGTTTTTGTCCACCATAAGCGTGGAAGGGTATACTCAGATGTGAGTCCCTTGCTCATTGCACCATCAGGATTCAAGCAAGCCGGGCCGAAGACGGCTGAAATGCCAGAAACCGGTCCCCGGAAGCTTGTTTCCTTCCCAGTATAAGAATTGGCTTGGTAGTTTGGTCTGCCTGTTCCCATGATGCACTGGGCCAGGGTCAGACTAATTTGCATATAGCCAGGTTCTGAGCTGGGATGGTGCAGTGTGCTAAAAAACGGTGATGGATCAAGCCCTGATCTTTGGACTGGGTAAGAGTGGTCTGCTTAATTCAGACACTCTGTTCATCACCACCCCCTTTTCTGAATCGTTTTTGTCCACCATAAGCGTGGAAGGGTATACTCAGATGTGAGTCCCTTGCTCATTGCACCATCAGGATTCAAGCAAGCCGGGCCAAAGACGGCTGAAATGCCAGAAACCGGTCCCCGGAAGCTTGTTTCCTTCCCAGTATAAGAGTTTGCTTGGTAGTTTGGTCTGCCCTGTTCCCATGATGCACTGGGCCAGGGTCAGACTAATTTGCATATAGCCAGGTTCTGAGCTGGGATGGTGCAGTGAGCTAAAAAACGGTGATGGATCAAGCCCTGATCTTTGGACTGGGTAAGAGTGGTCTGCTTAATTCAGACACTCTGTTCATCACCACCCCCTTTTCTGAATCGTATGATTATTGTATGGCTTTTTGTTGAGGGGGCTTCTCTGTCACAGGGTTATATGTGACGGATTATGTTATCATGATATAACCTCAAGTGTCAACTATGGAGCTAGAAGAGAAGCTGTCACATTTTAAACTACATGTAAAGACTGGGTGAGAAGGGGGGAAAGAGTTAGAGTGCTGCTCTTTGCCGATTTTCTTGCTGTCAACGAAGGAAATGGGCTATATCCTCGAATATCATTCCTGAGCCTGGAAGAAACCTCTTGGTCATATCCAAGAAGCTGCTGCCTACCTCTGACTGATAAATCTGTACATGCCTTTTTAAATGGCTGTCGCTGATGCCATTTCAAGGTTCTCAACTGGCAGTGTTAAATATTACGAAGAGCCTGATCGCAGGCATGACAGCTTCTTGGCTCAGCTATGAGAACATTTCTCTCTTTGACTGTCCACCTGCGTAGTCCGGTGCCTGCAAATAATCATCCAATCATCTAATCTGCTGTCTAGGCCTCACTGCCATAACCACCCTCGAACATTCTAAAAAGCTCCAAGTTATCAAATTATCCAATTCTGGGTTCCGCTGTTGTATATGAATTTTGGACCCTAGTGTAATGTTCCCGATTCATGCCCATATATAGGTATAAATCACCCTATCCATTATATAGGCAAAGAAATCATAACCATATTTAGACTTTGCCTATGCAGTCCAAATACGGCATGGCTACTTCCACTAGTTCCGAAAATCCACAACGATTTCTTGGAAAAATCTGCCTTCAGCAGTCAGGGACTTCCCCTTGCTTGAATATTGATTTATCCAAGACCTCACTGAGTTTTCAAAGAACTGAGTCTTTGATGACATTATTATGTCCAACCTTACGTCAAACTAGGCACCTTCAAGGTATAAATATGCCCACACTTGCCCAGGCAAACACACAGTGGTTTGGAGCAGTTCGACTATCTACCTACACGACACAGCTTGCCGCCGCAAGTGCCGAAGGAAGCCGACCCTCCAGCAGACGCACTGAGAGAGACGCTGTCTTTTCACTTGCAGAGAAATCCAGCTCCAGTGTTTCCAAGCTACCCTTGCGGATTGTTGGGAAATCGAGTCCTGAGAGAGAGATACCCGACCAGCTTCATTCTAAAACCAAGGTACGGAGCTGATTAGACCCTTAGAGAATTCTTGGATAGGTTCTTGGCAAAAGAATAATGAAACTAAGCTACAACTCACTTACTTCTTCCCTTGTACTAGACCTAGGTTAGGTACACTGTGGTAGGTGTATTTTAGAAGCACCAGTTGAGTACTTTTTAGTCTTTATTTATTAATATATCTATTATATATATTTTATGGCTTGGAAACCATATCATGCTTTTACAGTATTATTTTATAATACTCTTCGTACTGTACTCATTGTACTTTGCAACCAGTATTACGATTGTAGCAGTTCATTTCCTTTTGCATGAGAAAGGAGACTATTCAATAAGTACCTTTTTATTGAAAACAACCGTCTCTCTATTTCTCTGCACCTCTGGTGAAACGAAGCATGCACGATTGACTGAGTGAAATAACTGTCTATTGTTTCCGCGACTCTAGAGATACATTTCTTATTCTTGTCATGTTCATGCGGTTGTCAGAAACGAATCCCTTCTTGTTCATTCGAGAAAGTTTCTAGTGACCCCTGAGCTAGCTGGCACTCACAATTACGTCTAATATATTCGGTAGACCTTAGTCCTACGTCAAATCTATAGTATATATTATTCCAATGCGCAGAGCCTATTGGGAATATAGGAACTACACTACACCGCACCAGGCCTATTGTGCCAGGCTTAATCAAGGACATGGGTTCCTGGGCCCAACTTTATCATCCTCTGTAGTAATTTGATCACTGCTCACATCCCTAAGGCAAGAAGAGGTGGACCTTCCTTCTTTAGCCTTAATTCAACCACATGTACTGCTTGTTTTAGTATTAAACCGCTACCATTCCATAAAAATCTTACGATCTCAGTATCTGCCGCCAACTCCACCTGATTGGCCAGCAACTCAGATATCCTTCTCCAGTTGCAAAAGAACGCTATGGTGTTCTTGCTTTTAGGTAATCTTACATATGAACATACCATTGATTAGGATAACAACAAAACCTGCTATTGGATCATTCAATTGGTGCCATGTGCTATGCCAGTCAATATTATTACTACCCCAAAGGTATGACGTTTTCTTGCTCAGACACAGAAAATCTTGGCATTGTCCACCGATAGGACGTGTGGCCTCTCTAGATATTTACAAAAAATAAGTTGCATTCGACCAAAAAACACTTTTCACACTATATTCATCCGACTGCTGTTTATTATATTTTCTTTAACCTTTTCTTGCTTATAAATTACGTTGCTTTCATTATCAGACTGATACGTGTTGTGCCAGTAGCAGCAAAAAATGAAAAGAGTAAAGTTAGTAAACTTCAGCCAGCTGAGACTAGATTAATAAGAATACTTTAGACGTATGCATATTACTGAGTATAAATGACTACTACAATGAATATATTTAAATCGTAGCTCGAAGACTAATCACACATGTGAGTCGATATGTATAGAAAGAACTAAACAGAAATCCTACCAGGTACTGAAAATCAGAACTGCCTCCATTGGAACCAGAATCTCGGTTTGCAGAGATTATGGGTTGAACCTGGTACCATCGGCAATGCCTATGCTGATGTTTTGAAATACCAGTATTGGACTTTCGATTATGAGCAGGTTCTGATCTGCATAACTGATGTTCGTTTAACCAATCAATTTCTAGAATTTAAACTTTTTCCGTCTTTTGGGCCCTTTTTGGATAATATCACATCACCGTTGGCTAAAAGTTTGTACGTACGCGGTTGACCGCAGAGATTTTTTTTCCTGTGGTTGGAAGCTTGCTTTGTGCCCAGTCTCTAACTTGTGCCCAGCCTGTGAGGTTGTTTCTAAGCCCAAAGAGCATATTTTTTTCTTCTGCCCAGTATGTTTGTGCTTTAGACGGGAATGGATTCGCCCTATCAGTCTGAAGTTTAGAGTATCTCCATTTCTTTGCTCATAGGATCCTGAAAACTGACGCGTAGTTTTAATTGTATTGCAGTCAGTTGCTGCCCGATGAACGTCTGACAGGAACGAGAACCCATTCTGTCGCTTACAGCTTTGAATTAATGGCATATTTATTATTTTGTAGTACTTGTCATTTATTACAGGTTTTAATGCATGTGTTAATTCTTAAACCTGGATTGAAATTTTGAATAATTTTTATTTATTTTTAATGTAGATCCTCCTTTTTTATATGTATACATTCTCTAGATGGCCAATATACTGTATTTTGTACTGTTATTCCTTTGCAACAACATTGGGAACTCCTACGGCATTTTAACTGATTTGGTTGCTTTATATCTTGAGTAATAACTGTTACTTGCCTCCTACAATGTAATAGTACTAGGAAATGTTGAATTTTGATGGACTGCCCCCTACTGTATTATTGTTTTATTGCTTTTATCCTGTTGTGTGATTTATTGTGCTTTGTTGGTACTTGGCAACCGAACACAACCTTAATTGAGTGATAAAACTGCCTCTATAGTTTCAGAAAAAGCAATTTCTCAATGACTACCTTGTTTCCAACTTGTCAAAAATAGTTTTCAGCATGTTATTTAATGAGATATGGGTTTCTTAACTAGACTCGTGCGATATATAGATTTGTTTACCGTATACTTTTAAAAACGGGTTTGTAGTTACAGGATGTCTGTAATGCTTAGATAATACTCATGCCTTTTTATTCCCTTCCATTTTGTATCTGCACCTGGTTTATTCTCTCTCTTTTTTTCCCCAAGTACTTTTTATTGAAATATTTACAAGGTACAGTATACATGGGTACAGTACAATCTAGGTCACGGGGGTGGGGGGTGGGGGGGATAGCAAGTTTGACAAAACAAATATAATTATTACTGTGGTGTTGTGTCTGACCTCTTGCGGGTTTATTAACACTGGGATGTTGGAAGCGTCTTTGAAGACTATGGAGTAGGAGAGGGCCAATAATGGCTTTTACTCACCCGACTAGTTATAGTTAACAAGGTAATGTAATAATTTATCTTCAGACTACAATGCAGTCAATAAAAAGTAACAAAGTTTGATGATAAAAACCATAACCTGAAATAGAACAGTCAACTAGAACCAATCCCAAGGCAGTCTACTCAAGAGAGCAAAGGGTTGGAGGGGCAGCCTTTGTAACAATGTATGTATGATGATGCATTGTGCAGGCTCCTCCCCCAGCTCTGCAGGCAACTCCTTTTGAGAGTGTTTGCCAAAGAATGGCGGGAACAAGAGTTCAAATTATATGGGTACAAGCATAGATTCAATTAGATGCTATTGACCATGGGGAGAAAAAGATGGTGTAGTACAGGAGCCGCTAAAGGAGAAGAATTAATGACAACGGTATACATGGGACAAAGAAAAAAGCCAAAGACAGAACAGATTAAACAAGCATTGACTACTGTTTTTTTTTTACCATGCTGCATAGCATTTGTGATGCTGTGCAGTGTGGCTAAAGTTAAAAACAATAAAAACCTCAATAGACTTTAATGCGCCATCAAGCACCATGCATGCATGCACCTTTAAAATTATGTAGGTGCTTTACTTTTTAGTTACCAATCAAAGTTGGAAAGGTAACTAAAGAGAAAGTAAAGTTTACAATAGAGTTTTTTTATTAAAAATTGCGGACGGTCATAGGGCGTGAAAGCAACAGAGGGGAGTTGTAGGGGCGATTGGGAAAGCAAAACAGGGGAGGGTGGGATGCAAAGGGAGAAGCAACAAGTGGGAGGGTGCAGGTGTGGAAGAAACAAGGTGGTTGGGGAAGCAATATACAGGGGATTGGTGGAGGAAAGCAACTAGAAGAAGTAAACAGGTGAGCAAAAGAGGGAGGACAGTGGGGAGAAGTTGTCAGGTGAACGAGAGCAACATGGAGTGCAGAAGGAGAGACATACATGAGGGAGATGGCTCGAAAACACACACACTCTAATAGAGCGCTTCACACAAAAGAAAAAAGTAGTGTTTAAAAACAACGCAGTGGAAGCATCAATGCCAGCCAATTAAAGATGCATTTCCCCTTATAAAAAAAAATAGCCTGAGCCCTGCAGACCCAAACAATTATCATCCGATCTCTCGTCTACTGCTACCTGCAAAAATTGCTGAGAAAGTGATGAATTAACATCTTGTTCAATTAATTCAAGATAACCATCTTTCGGACCCAGCACAGTTTGGGTTTAGACCCGGACACAGCACTGAGACTGCCTTAATCAAGGCCACGGAGGAGATAAGGGAGGACCTGCGGCCCGTATTTTCCTTGATTTGTCGACAGCCTTTGATACAATCGACCATAAGGTTTTGATTGACCGACTAGGGGAAATCAGGATCAAAGAGAAGGCACTCGCCCTGCTGAGTTCATGTCTGGAAGGAAGAGAGCAAACTGTGGGCGTGGTTTAGTTTGTCTCTAAACCTTTTTCTCTGCCATACGGGGTTGCACAAGGATCCTCGCTCAGCCCTACATAGTTCAACATATACGTAACAGCGCTGGCAATTTTAATTAAATCCTTCGGCTTCACCCTTACCTCCTATGCCAACAACACACAAATTGTGGTGGCAGCATTTAACAATGGAAACATCATTGGCGCTAGGTTTCACGATTGCATGCAAGCAATCAGTGAATGGATGAGCAAACACCATCTAAAACTAAGTTCACAGAAAACTGTGGTTATCTTATTTGGAAATCATACCTCGGTTTTGTCCCCATCCTGGTGGCCCGAGGAACTGGGACCACTTCCAACTCCTGCGAGAAAGGCTAAGAACTTAGGAGTTGTAATTGATGATAAACTGAACTTTGGAAATCAGATCAATTCAGTTGTTTCATCTTCATTCTACACCCAGAAGATGATTAAATACATTATTCCGCACTTCCCATCAGATGCTAAAAAAGAAATGTATTACAGTTCTAGTCCTATCAAAACTTGACTATTGCAATGGTTTGAAATTAAATATGCAAGAACAATATTTGAATAAACTGCAGACCATGCAAAATGCGGCAGCCAGGTTGCTCGTGGGCATTCCCAAATTTTAATCAGTCTCCTTGGCAATCTACAAGGTACACTGGCTGCCATTCAGGAACGGCATCAAATTTAAGGCTCTCTGCATAATCTGTAAGGCACTGCATGATATTCTAAGGCAGGCATTTGAATGGTGTGAAACTAGTAGAAATCCGGGATCCTCTGGGGCCATAAACAACAGTGGTCCCGAGATGAATTGGGGAGGAAGAAGCTTAATTACAGGCACAACCATGATTTGAAATCCTCTTTCTCTTCACATCTGGGCATTGCCCTCCGTCCTGTCCTTCAGAAAGGAGCTGCAAACATGGCTTTTTGATAATTAAGGGTCATATCATTGTGCTCGAGCAAAGTTAGTGCCAAGATGCATCCAGGTATTTGAGAGCTCTGTAAATCGCATTAACACATCATAACACAGAGATTGTAAAGAGGTAATGGTCCATGGAAACAAAAAGTAAAAGATTGACAAGCTAGGACACGAATAAGCAGCAGGCAAATGAGACTCACAAGGAAAGCCAACTAACGGTAAGCAATGGGTTAGGCTGTAAGCCCCTTTACGTTCTTGGTAAGCCACAGTATCCTAGCAACGGAAAGACAGGGGACTGGACACAGAATATTACAATGAAGGAAAGAGTGTTCATCATGAGGCAAATATCAAACTAGAAGCGTAGGAATGCAGTGAACATAGTAAAAGTATTGAGCAGAGTGGTAAAAGGGCTACAGTTTTGGGAAAAAGGCCCATAGTAGGCCATGCTACCAATGAATATCGACACAAGCAAGCGCAGCTTGCTAATAAATCGGTGCAGTTCCATACGTTGGCTGCAAAGAAGCAAAAGTGAACTTGACGGTTCCGCCGCCATGAAAAATCCAAGAGCTGCCATTTTCTTCAAATGATGCAAAATGAGAATCCTCAGGAATTTAAACCGTTTAGAATTCGGAACTACAAGTGCATTGTTTTTGTTTGTACATCTTAAATCATCAAATGAAATGAGCTATATGGCAGAGATGGTCTTGCTACTGCTACAAAGTGCTCTGAGCTGCCAATGGCCATGTATTAAGCACTTTCATATCCAAATATTTTTAAACTGCAAACAAAATATTACAGAGCTGCACTGCGCCCTAGGAGAAACCCGGAGGTTTCACTATGACACGTACCTCTGAAACACAGGTATGGCTGGGTAGAGGCAGTCAGATATGGATATGACAATGCTGGCTCCGACTCTGCCCCAGCCCTACCTGATATTCAGTCCGCCTCTGTTATATCAATCAATCAATCAATCATGAAATTTATAGAGCGCACTACATCCATGAGGTTATCAAGGCGCTGGGGGGGTGCTGCTAGTGATTGAAGAACCAGGTCTTGAGGAGTCTTCTGAAGGCCTGTAGGTCTTGGGTCTGTCGTAGGTTGGTGGGGAAGGATGAAGTGGTGGAGCCGAGGATGAGGACCTCCGTCTTGTGCGAGCTCAGCTTCAGTCGGCTGTTCCACATCCATTCGGCGATGGCCTTTATTCCTTCGTGGAGGTTGGTCTTGGCGGTGCGAGGGTCTTTGGTGAGGGAGATGATCAGCTGGGTGTTGTATGACATTTTATTTTAATATTTGTTACATTTACATATGCTTGTTAAGTGATTCTGTTTTCCTTCATCCTGTATTCTAGTTCTGAGAATGTTCATGTACCACTCTGAACTGCAAGTCAAGCAGTTGACAGTAGACAGCCCTACTGTATGTTGCTGTGCTGCTGATCTTTGTATTTAAAATAAATATATTTAAATGTATTTATTTTATTTCTTTCAATTTGGCGACGAGGGTGGGATTGAGACTTATGGTGGATTCAGGATCGCCATGGACTATTATTAACAAGGAGTATTTCATGGAAAAACTTGATAAAGTTCTTAATATAAGTGACATTTTTCCACCAGACATTAGGAATGGATCGCATGGCAGATAGGCTAATGAGAGATTGTGTTTTCTGTAATTCTTCTGATAAGGTTTGTACAGTTAATGTTCCACCTCTCAAAAGTGTAGATTGGCCACATGAACCATGGCAGAAATTAGCTTTTGATATTTCTGGTCCCTTCCTGGATTTACCTCTTGATTCTAGATTTGCTTTAGTTTTGGTAGATTACCACTCGAAATGGCCAGAGGTTAAGATGGTTCCTATTGCTACCACAAACAAAGTTTTGGAGTTCTTCAAAGAGATTTTTTCTACGGAGGGTGCTCCTGCGCAGATTGTTACAGATAATGGTGTGCAACTCACTTCGTGTGAAATGGAAGACTTTCTTAAGGCTATGAATATAAAACATATCACTACTTCCTTGTATTCCCCACATGAAAATGGTCAAGTGGAACGTTTTAATAGGGTTTTGAAGGGTTATATCACGGAAGTTAGGAAGCAAGGAGAATTGTAGAAGGATCATCTCCTGATAGATATTCAACAAGGTTTAATAAACTGCATGCACAAGGGAATTCTTCAATGTTCCATCACAGTTTTGGGGACTAAGACACTGCAGTATGTTTCACATTTCTACCAATGATAGCAGGTCTAATTGGTATTATGAAATAACATGAAACACCGATTTAAATAACTTATTGAAGAAAACAGACATCAGGAAAATGCACAAAACTGTTTGCTATGTAAGATTGTTAATGTGTTACTTCATAAGGAATCTTTAACAACCGCCCTTCCCTCCCCCACTATCCCAAAGCAAGATAAAACGTCACAGACAGCCCACACTGAACTAGAAAAGGCTTCTTACGGAAATACTTTTAACACGTCTTTAGCTGACAATGTGCTCTACAGCTTTCTCCATTATAACACAGCTGGACTATGGGAGACAAACGCATTGTCAAACTCCCTCTGCTCTTTTCCAAAGAACTAATGCTAACCACATGGCTTGTAATCACCCCAGAAGAAGACACTGCTGCCATGAAGTCCAACCACTAAGGGGCCCCATCAGACCCCTTAACCCATCACGCCTACTCCAGAGGACTGCAACACATCATCGCCATGCTCGCACCCATTTTGAATGCCTCCACCTCTTCTGTGACTTTCCTAGATGTTTGGAAACAGGCAACTGTTGTCCCATTACTGAAGAAACTCTCTGCTGTCCCTTTGATACTCACCACCTACAGACTGATCTCCCTACTACCATTCACAGCTAACACCTTAGAGAAAATCATTATTAGACACCTCACCGAAACACCTCAAAGACTAACTACTTGGCACCACTCAGTCTGGTTTCAGACCCAACCACTGCACAGAAACTGCACTACTTGGTGCCACGGATGACATCCGCATGAATCTGGACAGAGGAAACATGGAGACCCTCATCCTCCTAGACCTCTTGGCAGAATTTGGCACACTCTCCCACCCCATTCTCATCCAATGCCTACATATCATCAGAAACCAAGGATACACACACTCCAATGGATCTGATCCTTCCTGACTGAAAGGATCCAGTCAGTCGGCCTGACACTGTACACCTTGAACAGCCATGATCTCATCTGCGCAGTTCCGCTAGAAATCTACGAGCCCAACTCTCTTCAACGCATACATGATCCCTCTGAACAGCATCATCTGTCCATCACTGTTCTTTTTGTATTTGTCGCCCTAAGTGGGAAAAGGGTATGCCCAGACTTGGGTCAGGTGCTCTCTACTGTAGTGTAGTTCCTACACTACCCATACAGGACCTTCGCATTGGGATAATATAAACTATAGGATTGGTGGCAGACTAACTCTGACCACCCCCACCAAATATGTTAGCCTGTTTGCATTAGCTAGCTCACAGTGCCACTATAATCTCTTCTTATCGGGGAGAGAATAGTTTCTGGCAACCTCATAACACGACAAGCCTGATCCCTCAGGATTGTGGAAACAATGTACTACCTTTCGCTCAGTCCCTCGTGCTCACTTAGTTTCTCTCAGAGAGTTACATAGAAGAAACAGTTGGGCGTGTTACAATAAGTATTTATTGCACAGTTGTTCTACTAGTTTTAAAATCTATGTGCTGCAACAACCATTAGACAGTAGCAGAGATATATGATCAGCAGTACAGGGAATATAAAAGGATAGTACAGTTCTACCATTTTGCCGTCATGAACACATACATGGATATTAAATGCATGATAAAAGAAAGCACGCATACTCCTACGATGCATATCTAGATGTACCTAAGTGTACCTAGCATGTGAGTAGGTGTGAAGCCAAGAATCTCTCTAGGTTTAGTCAACCCCCATTACCTGAAGAGTGAGAGAATGTAGGACCCCGTTCTGGTTTCGAGTTGGACACTCTGATTGGGAGGTTTAGACCGCTGTCAGCTGGAGCGTCTGCATGCAGGAGCCTCAGCGTCTCTGGTCAATGTGTCAGCCTGAAAGTCTCGGTTCCCTCTAGCTAACACTAGCAAGAGGTGCTGTATTTATACAGAAAGTATCTAAGGTTCCTTTGTCCCATGTTTCTTGTATTAGCCATTGTTGGCCCTTAACCCTTGGGTAGGTCACGTCCCCACCGCTGCAGCTCCGCCTTCCTGATTACTTTCGCCGCCTGCTCCTCCCTCCAGATCGGTGCTCTCTTGCCCTGCACGAGCGCCACCTGGACTGCCTGTGCCTTGGTTGTGTGCCCCATGTGCCTGCCCGCCCCCTTCTCTTTTTTGTACCCCTGTGTGTGTGAGTGCTTATCTCCTGGTTCTGCCGTCGGGCTCCTCAGCCCAGTCTTTCCCGCTGCTGCCTCCTGTGTGGCCCCGCCCCCCCTACACCCATTGGATTCCTCCCTTCCGCCTCCCAACTGACCCCTCCTCCCCTCCTTCCTTCTTATGGAGACCGCTGCGCGGCCACGCCGCTGGTGCACCGAAGGCGCGTCAAAGGCAAGCCCGTCTGCGCCCGTCCGAGCCTGGACCGCGCCTGGACCGCGCCTGGACCGCGCCCAGCGTCAGGACCTCTGGCCCTCGAGGATGCCAGACCACCCGACAAACTTACAACGCCACCACCCTCTACGCTCTCAACGCCGGCCGGAACCCCGCCTGCTACCGAGCCACCCCGAACTGCACCCACAGGCCCTTCACCTGCCAAGCCTGCAAATTCTCCTGCCTCCGAACCTGCACAGAACCCACCAAGCCGAGCACCAGCAACAACCACCTCAAGTGCATCCTGCTCAACACCCGCTCCGTCCACAGGAACGCCGTCGAAATCTGGAACCTCCTCAACACAACATCACCAGACGTCGCCTTCCTCAGAGAAACCTGGATGAACGCCTCCTCAGCCTCCGACATCGCCATAGCCATCCCAGATGGCTACAAGATCACCCGGAGGGACCGCGTCAACCAAACCGGAGGAGGCATCGCCATCGTCCACAGAAACGCCATCCGCATCACGACCAACTCCGACGACACCCTCACCGCCGCCGAGCACCTTCACTTCCAGATACACACCGACCCCAAGACCAACCTCAGAGGCACTCTCATCTACAGACCCCCGGGTCCACACACACAGTTTAGCGAAGCCATCGCAGACTTAGTCAGTCCACACGCCCTCACATCCTCAGACTACATCCTCCTTGGGGACCTCAACTTCCACCAGGAGAACAACAAGGACTGCAACACCGCCGCCCTACTGGACAACCTCGCCAACCTCGGACTCAAGCAACTGGTGAACACCCCCACCCACTATGCCGGCCACAAGCTTGACCCCATCTTCTCCTCCAGCAAGCACATCTCCTTCAGCCACTCCACCGGACTACACTGGACAGACCACAGCTGCGTCCACTTCAACTTCAGGAGAACCACGACCCACCACCACCCGCAACAGGCTCCCCGCAGAAGCTGGAGCAAGATCACCGCCGACCAGCTCACCACCGCCCTCAGCCAGAACCCACCCACCGACACGATGGACCCCAACGAAGCAGCCCTCAACCTCACACTGTGGCTCACCAACTGCGCCGATGACCTCGCACCACTGAAGAAGCATCCCAACAGACCCGGCAGCAGGAAAGCCTTGTGGTTCACCAATGACCTCAAAACTCCAAGAAAACCTGCTGCACCCTCGAGAAAGCCTGGCACCACAACCAGACAACAGAAAACATGACAGCCCTCAATAACGCCACCCGCAAACACCACCAGCTGATCCGCACCACCAAAAGGACAACTCCCACAACAGCAAGGAACTCTTCAGCATCGTTAAAGATCTCTCCAACCCCAGCGCCTGCAACAACAACATCACACCCTCGCAAGACCTCTGCGACTCACTCGCCTCGTTCCTCCACCGCAAGATCGCCGACATACACAACAGCTTTGGCGCACAGACCACGCACCCAACCACCGAACCAACGCCCCCCACCACCACCCTCTGCACCAGGACCCCTGTCAGCACTGAAGACACCACCCGCTTGATGAACACCATTCACTCCGGCTCCCCAACTGACCCTGCCCACACCACATCTTCAACAAAGCCGACTCCATCATCGCACCCCAACTCCGGAACATCATTAACAGCTCCTTCACATCCGCCACCTTCCCGGAGAGTTGGAAACATGCCGAGCTGAGCGCCCTCCTGAAGAAACCCACCGCGGACCCCTCGGACCTTAAGAACTTCCGCCCCATCTCGCTCCAGACAAAGTCATCGAGAAGACCGTCAACAAACAACTCTCCCCCTTCCTCGAGACAAACGGATCCCTCGACCCCACCCAGTCCGGTTTCCGAGCAAACCACAGCACCGAGACCGCTCTCATCGCAGCCACCGACGACATCAGGTCCCTGCTCGACAACGGGGAAACTGCTGCCCTTTTCCTCCTAGACCTCTCAGCAGCCTTCGACACCGTATGCCACCGCCTCAGCAACACCGGTATCCAAGGATCGGCCCTGGAGTGGATCATCTCGTTCCTCGCCGGAAGAACCCAGAGAGTCCGACTCCCCCCGTTCCGATCCGCGGCCACCGAGGTCATCTGCGGCGTTCCGCAAGGATCCTCACTCAGCCCCACCCTCTTCAACGTCTACATGAGCCCCCTCGCAGCCATCGCATGCCAACACAACCTTAACATCATCTCCTACGCCGACGACACCCAGGTGATCTTCTCCCTCACCAACGACCCCGCCACCGCCAGAGCCAGCCTCCAGGAAGGAATGAAAGACGTCGCGGAATAGATGAAGCTAAGCCATCTGAAGCTGAACTCAGACAAGACGGAAGTCCTCATCCTTGGACCATCCCCTTCTGCCTGGGATGACTCCTGATGGCCCCCTGCCCTGGAAACCGCACCCAAGCCAACGGACCATGCACGCAACCTGGGCTTCATCCTGGACTCCTCCCTCACAATGAACAAGCAAGTCAACGCCGTCTCGTCATCCTACTTTAACACCCTGCGCATACTCCGAAAGATCTTCCGATGGATCCCCACCGAAACCAGGAAGATGGTCACCCAGGCCCTCTTCACCAGCCGACTGGACTACGGGAACACCCTCTATGCCGGAACCACAGCCAAACTACAGAAAAGACTCCAGCGCATACAGAACGCTTCTGCACGACTCATCCTGGACATCCCTCCTCACAGTCACATCTCTGCCCATCTGAAAGACCTGCACTGGCTCCCCGTCAGCAAGAGGATCACGTTCAGACTCCTCACCCACGCACACAAGGCTCTCCACGACATGAGCCTGAGATACCTCAACAGCCACCTTACATTCTGCACACCCACCCGCCAGCTCCGTTCCGCCAGCCTCGCCCTCGCCGCCGTCCCACAAATTTGCATATCCACCGTCGGAGGAAGATCCTTCTCCTACCTGGCGGCCAAGACATGGAACTCCCTCCCCACCCACCTATGGATGGCCCAAAACCATCTCTCCTTCAGGAAACAACTCAAGACCTGGCAGTTCGAGCAGTAGCGAACCCCCCCCACCCGCTCCCAGTGCCTTGAGACCCTAGCCGGTGAAAAGCGCGCTTTACAAATTTGCTTGATTGATTGTTTGATTGATTGGGTGTCAGGATGATGTTTGGGATGTACTGTGTACGTAGATATGGGGAGGAAGGTGGTGTAAGAAGGTGGTATATCCCAAGCCTAGTTTCCAAGAACCCATATGAATATTCAATCATACTGTACTAGTCTAAAGAGGAAGTCATAGAATGCCATTGTTCAGGGAAACCCTCCTTCTGCGCCCAGGACTAGAACTAGGTAAAGGATCAACCCTAAAAGGCTTGTTACTGTGTAGTGTAGGGGTTTTGATGTAGGTGAAAGGGTATGATGTTACCCGGGCCTATATTAGGGTACCTATATGAAACATAACACTACACCGCCAGATTCAAGCTAGCATGGCTGATGTGCGGTGAAACCCCGATACTGGTTCAAAGCTGCTTATTTCTGGTCCAGAGAGGACCCGGCCTGGCAGTTCCAGCTGGACTGTTCCCAGAGTGAGCACGGTCAAGACTGATTTGCATGTGGCTGGGTCTAAACTGCAATGGTGTGGCATGCAACAAAACGATGGATTTAACCCAGATATATGACTGGGGGTGAATGCTTGATTGATTCAGCATTCCAGCCATCATCTGTTCTTTTTGCATTTGTCGCCCTAAGTGAGAAGGGTATGCCCAGATGTGGGTCCCGTGCTTGCTATACCACTGGATTCAAGCTAGCCTAGCTGATGAGGGGTGAACCCTGGAAACCGGTACCAGGATGCTTGTTTCTGGTCCAGGAAGGACCTGACCTGGCATTTCGGGCTGGGTCAAGGCTGATTGGCTTATGGCTGGGTCTAAACTGGAATGGTCGTGGTATGAAAAAAATAATGGATTTAACCTAGATCTGTGACTGGGGGTGAATGCTTGAGTGATTCAGCATTCCAGCATTCAACTGTTCCTTTTGCACTCACAGCATCACCGTCCTCTTCTATGTCGATGGCACACAACTCATTCTCTCCCTCACAGACAAGACACAGAGTACCCAATTCAAATTCAATGATCGAGATCGCCCACTGGAAGAAGACCAATTATCTAAAGCTGAACACCAACAAGACCAAAATCGTGATCTTTGGGGAGAACACATCACAGTGGGACTTCACCTGGTGACCAACAGAGATAGGACTGGCACTCACCTCCACCACCCAGGCCAAGAACCTCCGGATAATCACAACGGCAAACTAGACTGGACCACCCAAGTCATTGCTGTCACCACCACATGCTTTCATACCCTAAAGATGCTGAGTTAGATTTTCAAATGGCTCCCAATTAGCCCCAGGAAAATCATCCCACATGTCCTGGTCACCAGCAAGCTGGACTATGGGAACACCATCTATGTCAGGATCAACCAAAAACTCACCTGAAGATTGGAGATCATTCAGAATTCGGCGGCCAGAATAACTCTCACCCTCCCATGCTGCACTCACATCACACCACACCTGAAGGAGCTCCACTAACTACCCATTCACAAACTAGCACAATACAAACTCCTCACCCACCCTTTCAAGGCACTATATAACACTGGCCCATTATAACTGAACAATCACATCTGCTTTCACAAACCTTCCAGCCAACTCCTCTCAGCCAGACTCCTACCTTCACAAATTCCACTCATACGGAAAACCACATCTGGCAGTCGGACCTTCTCCTGAATTACTCCTAAAGCATTGACGGGCCTGTCACTACACATAGGAGCATCCTCCTAACTTCTTGAATTCCATAAGAAGCTGATGATCTGGCTTTTCGAGTAGTCCCTTTAGGATCTAGGTGTGCCTAGACTCATACTGGCTCAGAGCCAGGATACCCTTTCGGGTGAAAGTGCGATTAACAAATCTGCATAACACAGCATAATATGACAATGCTCATAATGTAATTTCTTATTGTTTTTTTACTTGATCTTAAGTAAGAGAATATACGAAGTAACAAAACATTTACTTGCCAGCAAGAAGTTTAGAGGTAATGAGCCATTGGCTCCTTGGCTAAAAAGGCAGAACGGTTTACAAGTGCTGGCTCCGGAAATAGTGGCAGTCTGAGGCCCTGGAAATCAAGTGCTTTATCTTGAGATTTTCAAAGTCCTTTGATTGAAGTTCTTCTTCCATGCAATGATGCATGGCTTTTCTAAAATGGTCGCCAAACCAGCACAGCTAAGCGATCATTGATGTACTGCAGCTGCCATGTAAGGCTGACTTTAGTCTCAGTACACCAGGTTAACCTTCCCTGTAGCTTTGAATGTAGAATGGAAAGAAGACAGGGTTGAACAAAGATTGGGCAACCTACCAGCACCTACGCAGCAATACGGATCTTGGGGGAAACAAGTTATGTGACGCGTCGTGAGCCTACTGTGTACAGGGAAGACATGATTCAGTATTCAAGAGAACAATGCGGCCCACCCTTCTGCTTGCGGTGAAAGGCACCGAAATTGCTAATGGAAATAATTGCGTAATATTATGAGGCAGCTGCTTGTCTCTCATAGGTACACCCTCAACACATGTGAAACACTAAATCACTATCCCTTTCTCGTACTCATAAATATGGGCATGCGGTTTCTCTCCTCATTAACCACTTCCCATACAGATACATCTAAATCAATCACTCACTCACTCACTCTGACTAAAAAGACTTAGAAAAAGATTCCCCATCTTTTAGTAGTGGTCCCTCACTACAGAATATGGGGTTTCTTGGGTTCTACGGGCTAGAATTTAATAGTGTAAAAAACAACTTTTGGTCGTGGCAAAGCACCAGGTCCAGTATTTCCTAGCTTCTGGTGTCTGCCAGTTAAGAATAGGCAATCAAGGTTTTTCACAGAGCTTATAGAATAGCATCCACCTAGGCACTCCCAACTTCACTTCAGATAAAAGAACTGAGATGCATCCTTCACTAACTAGGCAAGATCGGACTGGGATCAATCACTATTTAGGAGGGACTGTCCCCCAAAATTGTACCACACTCATTTCATTCACCCAACCTTACTGCTCAACACTCGTCTGGATGGTTTGTGTTCTGTAATGACTACAAGGTGACACCTGCCACTCCATAAAAGACCAGAATTAAATGGGGAGCGAAAATCTCATTGATAGCATGGGCTAGAAAAGAGGCCCTCTAGCCACTTCTCATCTCTTCTCTTCTAGTCCTGCTCCTTAACCCAGGCAGTGTGTCTCATTTTTTCTTTTCTAGGAGGTCCCTGATCTGCTGTTGTCTGAGCATCATTTAAGCCCCCTTATCCACGCATATAACTATCCACTCTATTCTCACTAGCTCTTCCCAATCATTTTGATTTTCTCTGCTCCCAGCACTTTTCAACTGTTCAAGCCTGTCCCCATTCTGAAGAGGTACATGGTCTTCCTGCCTTAATCACTATGTTGTTTCTCCTCTCTTTTGCAGTTACTGGTCACTGGTCACTGCCCCACCCTCAATTACTGGCTTTGATAGGTCTTCAACTTTACCCATCTGAACCATTCAAGGCCTGTGCAGCACACACACACACACACACACACACACACATACACAGACACATTCAGGAGGATTGGCTGGACACTACACTCCACATCCAGTACAGCATGCATAATTTGGGACCACTATGCGGAGAACTGCACAGCTCTCTAATCATATGCCCCAAATACACCCAGTAATGCCCTTCAGACACAACTCAGCACACACATCTGCCACAGAAAAGATACAATATATAATTTAGTATCACTCTAACCACAGCAGCATTCTCCAGCAGACCATACAATGTTATCTAAGAAAACAGAGCACTTTAAGAAATACACCCTACTATTTAGCAAATAAAGCTAAAACAATGTCAGGAAAAGGCTTCTCAGCCAATGAACATGCATAGCAACCAAGATGATGCCTTCTCTAAACCCTGACAATTCCTCTACGGTTACGCTCATTTTGATATTGCTGTTTCTGGCATAATTGCTGTAAAGTACAGTTACATTTTATCGCCAATTTTTTAAAAAAATATTCCAGCCTTCTGGATGATTCCTTGGCTGGGCTTAAACCCAGTATAGGTAGCAAGACAGTAGTCACCTATATAGCTGAATATTTAAGACTGAAAGTGGAGGGTGACTATGCCAGTGCACTCACGTTTCTGGATTTATCACCATCTACCATCAGCTTTTACTCCAACCGCTGAATGGTTTCGCGATTCAGGGAAGGTCCTCAGATCATGTCAGGATCTTCCCATCCTGCCAACAGGGGACACTACTGCAAAACGTGTTGTGACCCCGCCTCCACCATGAACACTCGTTTGGAACCTTTGCCATGCTTTAGTGTTCATTTGCAAGCTTTGCTAATGAGTGGGGAAACCAGATCCAGCCCATAGTTAGTTCTCAGATTTGCTTCCTAATTCAATTTGGGGCATTTTGGGTGAATCTTAATATACTAGGAACACTGTTTTGTCACACCAGTCGTGCTTCTGTACCCCCTTTCATGCTTTTCTACCATCTTCCAAAATAATACCCATTCCAAGTTCAATTTCTTTCCAGCTTGGTGATTCCTGCAATCTCCATGCTCTCCTTCAAGCAGAGCTTCAGGGGTGACTTTAACTGATCTCACCTGCACGATTTCGGAGCTAGCTCACACCTGTTCCTTTTCCTGTTGTAATCTGTCCCACGCTGTTCGGGTGTCCACTAGAAGGAGGGACTTAATATGGAGTTCTTTCACCACAATTTGTGCTATCAACTTCTGGAATTGGGATCTGATGCTTTCGACTCGAGCTGCCTGAATTGTTAATCCTAACTTTGAGAACCTGAGAAGAATTCTCATTTCTGCTAATATGTGTGACTCCTTTCCTTTGGCTGCCTCGGGCAGCCTAATTCATTATCTGTTTCTTCCTTGCCTCCCCTTGTTACTGGATTTCCTTTCTACTTTGATATTGCCTGCATTTCTTTCTTTAACCTTTGGGGCTTCTTCCCACATATTTGTCAAGCAGTTATTTTATTTCTTGAACTTGTGACTGAAACCATATTCTGAATTCTTGTGCAAGCTTCCATGTATCACCAAGCCATTAGTTAATCCAGTTCTTGTTGGATGATTTCCTTGTTCTGAGTACATGTACCAACAGGGAATTACTTGTCCTAGTGTCTGTTAGGTACAACCTGCTCTTCTTCTAAGACATTTTATTCATTATTTCTGTAATTATGCTCTTGATGTCTTGTCTTGATTTTCTTACTGGCTCCTTGCCATTTCTAATGCTTTCTGAGCTATTGCAATATCTGCCCTCATTTCTAGTTGCCTCTCTTTATTTCCTAGTAGTTACAATTCTACTCTTGGTCCTTGTCTAACCTGTACTCTGGTTATTCTGTCCCTTCTGGTTCTACTTGCCATTCCAAAATGAGTCCACTATGTTTTGCAGACCCATATCCGTTTACAGTGTGATTTCTGGTTGGGTCTCCATTCCTTTGAAGTAAGGGACAGCTGTTAGCTGCTGGGCACACGTCCTTTGGGAGTGTTGCCTGTCTCAGTGTTGTTAATCTTGTTTCACCTTTGCACCGAGTACAACAGCCTCTAAAACAGCAGATCTAAACTATGATTTTGCAGCATGACTTTTGTAAGAACAATCTGCAGCAATCCAGGAGGCCTATGGTCATATACAAATACATCCCTTACTTTTCTCAGACAAGTGCTTAATTTGTAAAATAATAAGGGCCAGGGCCCTGACCAGGAGGACACTGCAGCTTGCTCCACCCACTGCCCCGGTCATTGCTGCCAAAACAACTACTAACCATCTCTCTCACCTGCAAGTGCAACAGTTCCGATTATTCCAGATCCCCAAAGCAAAAGGAATGGTTGGGAGGCAGGTATTAGTAATGTTTAAATATATTGTTTTCATAAACAACTGTTGTTCTGCTCATCTCTAAATTAGATGAGCAGTGCCGCCATTTGGCAGACTGTCATAATTACAGTGTTGAAAATTAAGTGCTGGTGCCAAGTACGGGAAACAAATTAAGTGCTGAGCACCGGAAACCACCGGCTCAAATTAAGCACTGGCTCGGACATAGTTGCCTGAACTCTCTCCTCGTCTCTGCACACAGGCAGCTGTGTCAGATCTGCAGTCCTGTACCCACAGTTTTCCTTATGAGCAGCCTAGTATTTTTCTTGTCCTTTGACAGTGATATGTTCTTTTGCCTGAATCAACTGTTCCAGCTTCACTCCTTGACAGCAAGATTAAATATTTTCCGAGAGGTAGAAGTCAGTTCATCCAGCTGTCCAACATCTCTCACCCTACACTAGTGAAGATGAACGCCTCACAAGATTCTGTACGTCTTCACTTCTCTACTTTACAGCTCTCACTGAGATACTCCACATTATAACATAGCTTTATTTCTGTGCATGACACCCAGATCCTACTCAGCATGCAGCAAAGTGATCTAGGTCCAGCCAATGCAGGTGGTGATCTCTACCACTGCCACTGGAAATTGTCTATGGTTTTATAGTTTTGAGTATTTTAAAGCTCAGTCTATCCAAGACAGAGTTAAGTGGCCAAAATCTCTTGCACAGAGTACTTTTCCAGTGAATAAGGGAATGAATTTAGACAATATTGTATTTCAAATTTCCCATTTCACAGTAAATGGCTACCACAACTTGCTTGTTTTTATCATCTTAGAATTCTTAGCAGATCTTTCCATTTCTTTCTGAGTTAAGAACACAATAAATGGCTTCAATCAGCAATTACTCGAAACTGCCAATTCTATCTATTTGAGCCTCCAAAAAAGGATATTACCATCATTGGCAGTAAGTAAGTGCAGTCATTTTAGGGCTACTTACATGAAGCATCCGATTTAGTATACCCAAAATTTGATCATGCCAAGAGTTAAGAGTCAGATGCACTAACATTGGATTCACAAAAATAGGTCACAAATTGTGCACTGACTTTTTGCGAATCCAATGAGATTTTGTGAACAACCTAGGTACTATTATGTCGGTTTGCAAAAACACCATTCGGAGTGGGCTACAATCAGACTTACTCACAGGGCCGGACTGGCCGTAGCGGGCACCGAGCGTTTTCCCTGATGGACGCCAGGGTGCGGGCCCCTGGGGGCTGTTTTTGTTAATAGGGGTCAGAAAAATCAGCCCCTGTAACAAAATCAGCCGACACCGGCCCTTGCAAACCGCTCGGCTGCACCCCCTGCCCATAGGGGGGCCGGCTGAGCAGTTTGCAAGGGCCGGTTTTGGTTCCCTCTCCAGCCCTGCTCACTCATGAATATTAACTGGTTAGGTTGCAAACTGAACTTATGAAGAAAAAATGCCATCATAGTGACTTTGGCCTACTGCAGTCAGCAGACCACCAACCCTATGATCAAATTTATGTAAAGTAAACTTCCAATTTAAATGCAGCCCATTTACCTTAATGAAAAAAAGTCTGTGTGAAAAGTTTGTTTGAAAGTTGCCAGTGGTCTCCTCGACTATTACCTAATCCCAAACAACCTTAACATTCACAAAGGAGAAGAGGTGCCAGAGGAACCCCTTCCCATTAAGAATGAGTTACCACAGCCTTTGATGAGTCAGTAAGGTTTCAGTGGTTTATGACAGAAACTGTGGTCACAAGCCATTGACACAGTGTAGTAATTTGGAAGGGAAGCACTAAACATGCCACTTACATATTGTGATTAATGGTGCATTTCAAAACCCATTTTGTGGCATAGTAATGATTTACTGAGTCACCAAATAGATTTAGCATTAAGTAAAAAGTCATTTAGCAGTTACGAACCCTGATATTTAGTGAATCACAGGGTTTGTGACAACTAAATAGTTTCGCTATTTTATTGTATTTTATAGTTCTAGAGGCTTTATGGTAATCTATCCGTGAACACTATATTTGTTGTTATACCTTACGGAATTGCAAATGCAGCTAACCATTAATGTCTCGTAATATGTAAAGGTCGGTGTGTTTAAATGCTCCTGTAAAGCGCTCTGATACCCTGTGCAGGGTCATGTTCGCGCTATAGAAAACACAACAAATAAATAAATAAATAAATAAATAAATAGTTGAGGTAGCCCCCAAAAAAGCTTCAGATCCATTGGCTCATCGATATTTAATATGCGCGATAGTGCAGACTGAAGAAATGGCGTAGAGCTTTCCATGTACAGCAATGTGACAAGATTAAAATAAAATGTGAAGGCATCTTTTGTGCTCATTCACTTTCTTCATGAGCAAAACGCCTGTTCTTTGGCAGCTCAGGATCTCGCCAGACAAGGCTAGTAAGCCGAAAACATAGTTTGCCCTGATAAAATCTGACTCGCCAGAGGGAGTGGGCAAGTTGATATTTCGAGGACCATACTGTCTTTGCAAATGCTTGTTACGCTAGACACTAATGATGACACATGATGTTGCATGGGAAAAACAAGGCAAAAATGCCTTTTACCAAATAAAAGAATTAAAAGACTATCTGAAAAAGCAGTAGAAACATTGACCATTTCCCTGCTAGACTATGGGGATTCCTTCCTTAAGGGACTCTAAGATACAGTTGGCCACCTGAAAGCAATTTTGCAGATGGCATCAAGTCTGATATGCGGCACAATGAAATATGACCACCAAAGCACTATATTCAAACCCCTCTGCTAGCCGCTCTAGAACACTTTTGTGTTTTCAAGTCAGCCTGCCTACTTTCCAACTCCCTGGAATAAAATGCACCAAAAATTCACTCTCGTACGGACGGAGAATGCTTAATGGCAAAGTTATGCCTAGGCTAATCTTTACTACGCTGTAGTGTAAGTGCTGGCAAGATGCTAACCTATACTATGCAATGCACAAAGATGTAAATTGTAGTGTCAAGAAGGTGTATTGTACCAGAAGTTTAGTAAAGTTGATACAAGCACAGTGCTGAATGGTAGGCGACACATAACCCCCAAATTAATCATGCAAAGTGAGCTTAAAAGGGCAAGCACAGGATTAAGCACCCTAGGATTCCACACAAGTCCAAACAGACTAAAGTAGAGCAAAGTATTGTGACTCTGCTTTGATTCAGTCGTAACACCAAAGGAAAACAGGAGCAAATAATGGGTAAAGGAATAGTGCATTATTATCCCATACATATCACTTGTAATCACTGTAAAGTTACACTTGTTACACAACTACCCCTTGGGTGATTCTCTCCTGCAAAAGGAGATTTGGACTGGAGGGGCGAGTAGAGGTCTCACCCAGAATACTGCTTTCCTTTCCACCAAAGCGCAAAGTGAAGATATCTTTAGTGTCCTTTAAGATGACATTCATGCACAAGTGTGGCCGATGACAGGAAGACAACCATAGTAAATATGGTGCCGTGCTAGTTTTTGACATTCGCACAAAGCTGCGGATTCCCACGGAACACTGTGCTGCACTAAGCGTGGTAAAGCTTGGATTCAGTCTGAATTCTCATTTCTACAATAAGAAATCCCTCATTGTCCTCCAAGGCTTTGTGAGTAAGACATGGAAAAATATTTACGGAAATAAGAAAAGCATCATCCCAATGCTGCTTCAAGACCAACACATAAAACATCTCTTAATGAAGCATCGCCTTCACACATAATTGCACCAAACTCTAAATACGTAGATCATTGTTTCTGTGTAAACCACGGTCTTCCTAACTCGGTTGTCTGCTTAGTCCCCCTTTCCTTCATGCCCCCTACTGTGCTTCACCTCACTTTATCTCCCTTTCTTATGAATTTCCCATACGTCGGTCCTCTCTTCCCTCTGAATGAATCATAATTTCACTAATGCTGAAGTTGCAGTAAAATATTGTACTCATAAATAATACAAATAAAATATCTGTACAAAAGCCAAAACTACTGGATTTGCCAATGCTTGTTTATTGTGTATGGAACATATCCAAGGTGAAGGCAAAAAAGATTATCTATGCGTACAAGGACAATGCCTTTGTGCTGAGCTTGCTAGTTCAGGAAAAGCGATCTCAATCATACCTGTATCCTCAGACTGACTGTTCCAGATATATAGTGCCCCAGGTGGCTATAAGTGCAGTATCAGCAGTCCGATGACGGTTTGGAGCATGCACCTGCTCACTGCACTGAAAAAGAACACTCTACTGTTGTCAGAGAGACGAGCAGTAAACCAGAGCAGCTCTCTAAAAACAAAAAAGAAAATTGTACCAAGAAAAAATCTGAGGGGGCATATTACCACACGCACCACCTAGTTGCTTTTTGCTGTCACACCACAGTGTGGTATACTTTTATTTGGGGAGTGTCATACACTCTAGGCTGGCTGAAACTAAAATAGCCTAGGATGCAAGTTTAATATGGGTAATGCGGGTGGGCTGCAATCCGATCTACCTCATGAATATTAATGAGATATGTTGAAAATTGGAACTTACTCTGAATGAATGTCATCATAGGGATGGTGGCCTTCTGGCATCAGCAGACGAGGGTGGGCACAGAGGGATACTTGGTGGTCTTGAATTTTCTGTCCAAACATTTAGATATACTGGGTGCAGAATCTGGTCTCTTTAAAAAATACTCCAAGCTATGTACCTGATCAGAGCCACTATGCAAAGGTTAGGCTTAGATGGATATTTCTTAGGCAGCTGAACAATGGAAAGGCCGTGCTCAACAGGGGCATTTTGAGGCTTATTTTTTTTAAATCACAGTTTCATTCATGAAGTGGCTGAAACTATACAGTTTTAATCTGGAGATAAGATAGCTTATTGGCCATTTCAGGTGGAATGTCTTTCTTCCCCAGGTTCCAAGTCCGGAGATTTTATTTTGATAAGGAACTGATTTTAGGTTGTGAGACACACTTGGGTTCTCCTCATGTTTCTAGCAAATGAGGTTTTGTAAAAAGATCCTTTCCTTTTTGCCTCAGCCACTGCAGGACCCAGTGGTAGGAGCCGGTATCCTGTAGAGAGTGAACTTTGCATGTGTTTGTTACCTGGGCCTACCTGTAGGGATGATACAGAAATTGCAGACTGTACAAAATGTAGTAGTTTAAGCAAGTTTGATGACTGCAATTTCAAAGTGAGGTGGAACTTTTCTGGCCTCCGCTGGACTAATGTGTTCGCTGTAAGGCATTGGGACTGATACGCTGGGCGATTGTGGACTTGAGCTCAGGTGCATTCACTCTAGGATGTACCTCTAGATCTCTTCACATGGTCTAAGTTCAGAAGCTCATAAACGTTTGGTAAACCCATTCTTCTTTTTCTTTCAAAACGGCTCTTTATTCATGTGTTCGTAGTATATTGCACAGTGCAGTTCGTAGCAGCTACATCAGGACAATCATCAACAACTTCGAGAAACTCGAGCATCAATGAATCAAAACATTAACGTAGCAATATCAAACATCCAGCAAAAGCAATGCCACAGCGTCTGCCTTCTAAGTCTCCTTTCGCACTATATAGTATTGTACCTAATTCCAGTTTCCAACATCTGTCAACAAGAAGCAACTTGGGCTCAAGATGGCTTCAGTCCCCTGTGTACCCATCATAACAATTCAGCCTGGTAGCTGGTATGTAACTGGCTGTAAAGGTCCGATTGACCGGGTTGTAATCCGCCACTGGTTCTGTTTAATCCAACCCCAGTGCCCCGCTGAATCGAGTACATAAGTGCAGCAATTGGACCTCCAGGAGGGAGTTCCTCCAATTTAGTTTGTGCTGCTAGCAATAAAGTGTCCCATTCAGTGGTGGTGTTCCCATGCCCGGTCTGTCTGTATGTGGGCATCAGGACACTAATTTCAGCAGAGGTCAAATTGATCAAGTCCCTGAGCCAGATCGTCACTGTGTCAGTGCCTTCCTATGCATGGTATAGTCCACTTCCCCAAGAGCAAAACTAGATCTAGAACGTCGAGATCCCCTTGGCCTTCCCTGGTTTTGAGAACCATCCCATCACGCATACTGCCATGGTGGGGGAGAGCGACTGCCCCATCAATTACGTTAGCACACCAAGCAGGGTCGACCAGCATATGCGAATGTGAGCAGTCCCAAACCATATGGAAGAAGTCAGCCGGGGCAGCCCGACATCTCGGGCACTCTGCAGAGAGCCCCGGTTACCCATTATCCAGTCTTGCTGGTGATAAATAGGTACAGTCGACATAATTTAGTGGTATATCTTTGAAACTGTAGTTCCAATGAACAATTTTCGTGTATTCCAGCATGCACCCCCAGTCTTTATCATAGAGATCCGCTATCATCTTGCCCTCAGAGCTGACATATTCCAGTAGTGTGCCAGTACCAGAGCCCGGTGCACGTTACTGCCCTGCGTTGTACCCCATGCGTCAATAAAGTAGTCAGGACTTCAATTTTCGTCAGTGCCTCAGAGCACCTCCCTCAAATGTCACTGATCGCCGCCCTTAGTACCTGATATGTCAAGAACTGGACTTTGTGTAGACCTAAACTATGCTTCAGCTTCTCAAAAGTAAGAAGCTGACAATTAGCACAGAGATCACCTATCATGACCACCCCAGCCTAGTCGCACACCTGTGTAGCGTGGTCTACAGCAACATCGACCTGTGCAGGTGTCATCAATAGCAATAAATATGTGGAGTATAAGGCCCAGTCTCCTTGAGTATTTTTTTTTTTTTTTTTTTTTTTTTTGGAAAACCTTTATTGAACAGCATGTGCAGACAATTACGGGCCTACAACCCTCAGGCCGGCCTCGACACAAATGGGCACATCAGCAAGTAATGACACCTCTCAGCGACAAAGCAATAGATCCACATATATGCCAGATTACGTTAAACACATTCGTGCCGCTAGGCGACAGGATGATGAGGTTTAATTTTAAAATAAAGTTCTAAAATGAGTCCATAGCAACAGGTCTGGAAGGAGATGAATCAGAGCAATGCAGTTAGGACTTATACTGGGCAGCGATCACAAGGAGGAACAGCAAGCATTATCCACGAGGTAAGCGATCGCACTCAATGTGACCAGGATAGTTAAGAAGCATATCAAATGGCGATCCCCAAACGCTACCCATAAGCACCCACTCTCCCCACAGACCCAAGAAAGAAGTAATGAAAGAGCTAGCCAGAAGAATGAGTGTAGAAAGGGAGAAGACAGAAAGAAAGAAGAAAGAAAGATAAAAGGAGGCCCATAGAAAGAAAAAACCAACAAGAAAATATACCCCCCACCCTACACGCATGCAGAGGCTACGGCCTACCCCCCCCCCTAGCAGTGTGTCTGTCGCCCCAGAAGAGTACCCGAAATATAGATGAAGAGGAAGAGAAAGCTAAGGAAAGAAATAGAATGTCACGGTTGATCGGAGGAGGGCCAAGGATTCATGTAAGCAAACAAAATCGATACCCGCGGTCACCCAACCCCCGGCCCCAACCTAACACCCATGCAACTTGTACCTCCAACAATCACAAGTCCCAGTCCCAGTCTTATATGTTCCAGTGTGCAACAAGAGAGTCCCCATCCTCAGCCTTGACCCCTTCGAATCCGCAGTCCAATCGAAACCAGTATCAGTGCAGCCAGTGTGGACGAAATGGGCCACCATGGAGACCACCGTAAAAGTTGGGGTGCAGGAGACAAGGCAAACTGGAGCGTTGCTTGACTGTAAAGAACCAGAGGACGCATCATTGCTAAGCCACGGCTAGAGCAACAGGGAGTAGAACGGTGTATAGGTTCCAAAACAGCAGCCGGCCGGTGCACAGAGAGCAAGTCCAGGAGGGCGCTCGGCAACATGGCACCCAAGAACAAAGGAGATGGGCGAGGCGGCGACGGGGACCCGTGCCCCGGCCGCACCAAAGAAGCAATATCGTCAGACTCCTCCAGAGAAGGACCGAGGAGTACCGCTGCGGGACCTGGGACACGTCCCTCCGCCACCGAACCGCACCCCAGTTCGGGTAATCCACCGACAGTCGGCTTAGGGTATGGCTTAACGTGCCGCACTGGAGAGTCATCCTGGCCAGCCAACAGGGCCCCATCAAGCCGGGCCCCCAATTCGGTAGCAAAATCACGGAAGGCCAATCGCAGGTCCCCCAGTGCAGCCAGGATGTCGCAGAGCCTCAGCGGTGGATCGAGGATGGAGGGTGCTGCTGTGTCCGCCATCTTAGGTAAACTGCCATTGAGCGCCCAAGGAATCAAGCCCCCGGCACCAGCCATCGATATCAGGTGAATAATGAAACCTCTGCGAGGCCCCGATGTTGCAGGAAACGTGGAGGCAGCCGGACGAGAAGAGGCTGCAAGGCTAGGAGCAACTGCAACGCAGGGAGACCCACCGGCAAGATCAGGGCGTCCGTCGCAGAAGATGGCGACCGCTGCTACAAATCGCAACAAAGAAACAATCCCGGACCCCTTCTGCCGGGCCGGGATACATGAAGCAGGAGCCGGATACAATGTTGCGATCGAGTCGCGCTGGGCTGCTGTCAGGGAGAAGGCTGCTGTGAGAGATCCACCAGCGCCGAGCTCCAAGTCTGGTGCCTCGGCTCCTCCCTCTCCGCAGCGGCCGCCGCTGTCGTGGTCGTCTCCGGCCATCCCCACCAACAATGGCCCGGCTGCTCCCTCTGCAGAAGGCCGGAATGGTGAGCGGGGCTTAACTCCGCCGTGGCAGCTCCGATTCCGACCGGGGACACTGCATCGTGATCAGGAGTGCAGCGCCGGGAAGCGTGATGCCAGGAGGCACAGGATTTCGAACAGGATCTCGGCGAAGGGCGCCAGGGCCGACGGAGCCGAGGAGCTAGGCGGCCATCTCGGCTGCAGGCTAGGCTCCTCCCCTCTCCTTGAGTATTTATCCCAACAGGATCTCATGACCTGCAACGCCCATAGATAAGAGAATCGGTTCTTACCTCTAGAGTATAGCACATGTAGCAGGTACGATTTTCCCCTGCATGAGCACAATGACTCTACAATCAGGGTCCAACCACACTAATGGGGCAGCCACTTAATATGTTTCCAGATTGGCAACCCCCATGCCTTCCTTCCTCATCCAAAGGGCTCATTGCCATGTCCATATACAGCTTCACTGCGTAGGACACAACATGCAGTATGCAAGACAAAGAGGGGGGCTCTGGGAGGTTCCCTTTTTATGTGGCAACAAAATACAGTCGTAGTTACACTAAACGGAAATTCGATATCCTGAAAATAATTCCTGGAACCTTGCTTTATTCCTTTTGGCTTGAAGATGATTTCTTTTTTTTTTTACTAATCCACGTGTTTCAAACTCGGTCAGAAAACAGACATCTCACTGCAGTCAATTTAGAAAACACTTGCTTTGTAGAATAGCATCAACAACTGTAGATCTGCACTTAATTATAAAATCTATTGTCTTTTTTCATCTCCCCTAACTCTCAATCTGTACTCCTACTGACCTGTCACTCATGATTGACTGTAGGAAAAATCATCCAAATAAGACCTACTTTCCGTATTTTTCTGTGTTTAAAAATAAATATAGACAGGAAAATAAATAGTTTTCTGTTTGTATTTATCTGTATAAATCAGTAAAAACGGAAAACAGGGAGCGCTACACATAATACAACATATGCAGCATAATTTGCCATTTTTAACAAAATAAAATTGGGATCCCAATCATCAACTCTATGCTCCATGTTTGCATCAGGAAAGTGACACAAACTTCCCTGCCACACAATTCCAATAGCCCTAATGAAGTGTGTCGGATTACACCGCATAATTTGTGTTTTCTTGCCACGTAATTTAGTCAACTCTGTGACATCATTGTGTTCTCCTCTGCCGCACACCCTGATAGTGTGTAGTACTGTGAATTCTCCCAATACTATGTATACAGCGAATCACGACACTGAAAATCACTGAATGGGTCTAAGAGGTTCGTTAAAAAAGTTACGAACTGAACACACGGCAGAGCAACAAAACAAAAACGTGTAGACAAAGCAAAGAGTCAAAGAAATGAAACAGATTTCTAGACACAGGAGTGAAGCCGGATTCAAAAAGTTTTGCGAAAATATGAAGTTCGAATACACATGGCAGTTTTTAATGGAAAATTCTGGACTATTTCTACAGACGCAAAAGAGAAGTCACACTATAAGAATAAACATCTGACAAGGGAAGGGAATTGTGTGGAACCTACCAGAGAATTTGCTAAAAAAACAGCCAATTTCTACGCCCGTCCGCGCCTGGACCACGCCCAGCGCCATACCCCCTGGCCCTTGTCATGCCCACCCCTCCCGCATTACCTACGATGCCACCACCCTCTTAGCCCTTAACCCCGGCCGCTCCCCCAACTGCGTCCTAGCCGCTCCCGGACACACCCATGGACCTTTCTCATGCTACTCCTGCAAATTCATCGGCACCGTCAACAACCCCGCTACGATCACTCCTCAGATTCCCGACCCCAAACTCCTACAATGCATCTTGCTCAACACCCGATCAGTCCACAGACATGCCATTGACCTATGGAATCTACTAGACACCATCTCTCCGGACATCGCCTTCCTTACAGAAACTTGGATGAACGCCTCCTCCGCCCCTGACATCACCATTGCCATCCCAGAAGATTATAAGATCATACGCAAAGACCGTACCGGCCACACAGGAGGAGGAATAGCTATCGTCCATAAGAAATCTATCCACATCTCAACCAGCTCTGACGTCAACCTCGCCAACTCTGAACACCTTCACTTCCAGATCCACATCGACCCCAAGACCACACTCAGAGGCACCCTCCTTTACAGACCACCAGGACCCCGCGCACAATTTAGTGAGGACATCACGGACTTCATCACTCCACACGCACTCCCCTCCAAAGATTACATCCTCCTGGGAGATCTCAACTTTCACCTTGAAAAGAACAACGACCGCAACTCCTCCACCCTCCTAGACAACCTCGCCAATCTCGGACTTAGACAACTGGTCACTTCCCCCACCCACATCGCAGGTCACACTCTCGACCCTATCTTCACCTCCAGCAATCATGTCTCCTTCACCCACACCACGAATCTCCTTTGGACTGACCACAGCTGCGTTCACTTTACCTACAACAAGCCCAAACCCAACAACCACCACCAACCAACTCTGCAAAGAAACTGGAACAAAATCACCATCGACCAGATCTCCTCATCGCTTCTTCTAAACCCCCCAGCCCACTCCTCAAACCCCGACCAAGCCGCCTCCAACCTCTCCCTTTGGCTATCCAACAGCGCCGACTTCCTAGCACCACTGAAAAAACGTCAAAGCAAACTTGGCAGCAAGAAGACCTCATGGTTCAATGAAGAGCTTAAGAAATCCAAGAAACTCTGCCGCTCCCTTGAAAAGACCTGGAAAAAAGACCCAACCACCAGCACCAAGGACGCCTTCAAAAACGCCACCCGCGTACACCACCAACTGATCCGAAAGGCCAAGAAAACCGCCTTCAAGGAACGACTAGATAACAACGCCCACAACAGCAAGGAACTTTTCAACATCGTCAAAGAATTTACCAATCCCTCGGCCAACTCTAACGACATCACCCCCTCTCAAGCACTCTGCGACTCACTAGCCTCATTCTTCCACAACAAAATTGCTGACATCCACAACAGCTTCGACAACCAACCCGGAGACCAACCCTCCCAATCATCTACCGGACCCGCACCCCCCTCGAACACCCTTAATGACTGGAACCCTATCTCCACTGAGGACACCATCCGCCTGATGAATTCCATCCACTCAGGATCCCCCACAGACCCTTGTCCTCACCACATCTTCAACAAAGCAGACTCCATCATAGCACCGCACCTCCGGGACGTCATCAACTGCTCCTTCAAATCTGCCACCTTCCCAGAAAGCTGGAAACACGCAGAACTCAGCGCCCTTCTGAAAAAACCCACAGCTGACCCCACCGAACTCAAAAATTACCGCCCCATCTCGCTCCTTCCATTCCCGGCCAAAGTCATCGAGAAAGCAGTTAACAACCAGCTCGCCGCCTTCCTCGAAGCCAACAAATCCCTCGACTCCTCACAGTCCGGCTTCCGAGCAAAACACAGCACTGAGACTGCCCTCATCGCAGCAACAGACGACATTCGAACTCTACTGGACAATGGAGACACAGTCGCCCTCATCCTCCTCGACCTCTCCGCAGCCTTCGACACAGTCTGTCATAGCACCCTTCTACAACGCCTCAGAAACATCGAAATCCAAGGAAAAGCACTGGAATGGATCACCTCGTTCCTCACCGGAAGAACCCAGAGAGTCCGCCTTCCACCATTCAAGTCAGAGGCCACTGAAGTCATCTGCGGCGTACCACAAGGATCATCACTCAGCCCCACCCTCTTCAACATATACATGAGCCCCCTCGCGGCCATCGCACGCCAACACAACCTCAACATCATCTCCTACGCGGATGACACTCAACTGATCCTATCACTCACCAATGACCCTAGCACCGCCAAAACTAACCTACACGAAGGAATGAAAGAAGTTGCCGAATGGATGAAACACAGCCGTCTAAAACTGAATTCAGATAAAACAGAAGTCCTTATCTTAGGCACCTCCCCCTCTGCATGGGACGACTCTTGGTGGCCACAAGCCCTTGGAAAAGCACCCATCCCGACAGATCACGCACGGAACCTGGGCGTCATCCTGGATTCCTCACTTTCGATGAACAGACAAGTCAACGCCGTCTCTTCATCTTGCTTCAACATTCTTCGCATGCTCAAAAAAACATTTTGCTGGATCCCCACCGAAACTAGGAAAACGGTCACCCACGCTCTGGTCACGAGTCGACTGGACTATGGAAACACCCTCTACGCCGGTACTACAGCTAAACTCCAGAAAAAACTCCAACGAATCCAAAACGCCTCAGCCAGGCTCATATTAGACATCGCGCGTAAAGAACATATCTCTGATCACCTGAAAAACCTTCACTGGCTGCCCGTCAATAAGAGAATCACTTTCCGGCTCCTAACCCACGCACACAAAGCACTCTACGAAATCGTACCAGAATGCCTCAACACACGACTGTCCTTCTACACCCCCTCCCGCCAACTACGATCAATCAACCAGGCCCTTGCCACTGTACCCCGCATCAACAAAACCACCATGGGAGGTAGATCCTTCTCCTACCTGGCAGCTAAAACCTGGAATTCACTTCCCACTTACCTCCGCCTTACCCAGAACCACTTAGCATTCAGAAAGCAACTTAAAACGTGGATATTTGACAAATAATTCCCCACCCCTCCTCAAGCGCCTTGAGACCCTCTGGGTATGTAGCGCGCTATATAAATTCTTTGACTTGACTTGACTTGACTTAATGCATACAGTGACAGGAATCCAACACTAATTTTATCAATTACTTTTCAGATTTAGGCCGGTCAAGTCCTGATGAGAACCCCTAAAGAAATTAGAGGTTCGAAACACAACGTGTCGACGACCATTAGCAATCACTGAGACAACCGCATGCAGGATGTAAATGGGGTAGCAAAAAGGTCCAAGGATTTCAAGGCTTGAACAACGCTTGAATAAGTTGTGTTGGTGAGTGAGTGGAGACACACTCGAAGCTCTGGACCTCTTGGGCTTCAAGTAAAGAAACAGTTTTGAGAAGTGGTAAGTGTGTACTCCACAGAAATTCACATCAATTTTTCAGGATTAGTATCCATTCTTTCCAGATCGTAGTATGAAGGACAGAAACATTTTTAATTGCAGTGAAGTGTCTTTATTGTTGTTCATAGGACAAGGACAGCCGACACGTGTTTCGCCCCCTCTTGGCGATTTGCGCCGGGGCTTTCTCAAGGCTAGTTTAGCTTTATGACGTAAATGGTTGTAGTTTCCAAATAATTACAATGTCCAAAGTGCGAAAATGTAGTTCTTCAGAAATAAAACTTTTTTTGTTAGGCTGATGCCCCTGCTCCTAATATTCCGTCGACATGGTGGTTCTTGGGTTGAATCCCAGCCAGACACGCTAACCTAAGAAGTACCAACAGGTATTATTCGAAGACAGTTTTAGTAGTGTATGCAATATGCATTACAGACAAGGAAAAACCAAGGAGTCAATTGATTTTCAACAAAAGTGGTATTATTTACCAAGAAGCAAAAGGGAAATCTCACATGACAATACAGTTAGAACAGCACTGTACAGAGTGGATCATGTGACAACCCAGTGACACTTGGTGCAAGGTGCTATATACAGTTTAGTGATGGTGAATGTGCAAGTGCTAAAAAACAGCAGCGTGGTCGACGCATGAAACAAGATATTTACATCAAATAATGGCTTCTCAAAACAAATTGTAATCACTCAAAATACAATTATTTAAATAGAAGCGCAAAACGTGATATGCGTCGTATCATTCAAGCTGTACAGTCGACGGCGTTTCGATCCCCTTTGAATCGGGATCGTCATCAGGACAGGGTTGTCGATGGGAACAGTGCTGTGGGCAGAAAGGGCAGATTGAGCGGAGGAACCCCGGTTAGGACAGGGCGGGGGGCGGGGGGGACGGAGGGGGGAAAGAGTGAGGCGAGTGGATTGGTGATTAGTTTACCTACAGGATGGTGAAAGTGTGAATGAGGTGTAGTTGGAGTGGTGGCCGGACCGGGAATAGTCAAGTGTAAGTAGGGGGTGACTAAGGTATAATACACACATTAAAACGGGCGGGGGTATGGTTCCAAGGGCATATTTACATGTGACCTAGTGATATAGAGTGTCAGAAGGGTCACTACGGTAAAAAATGTGAGTGAAAGGGAAGTGCTGGGCGTGAAAATAATGAGGAGGCACTTACAATTATACCCAAGTGATTGAGTATGGGTATATGAAGTCCGGGCGGTCCCTCATGGGTCGAGGGCTACGGGGAAACAAGGATACGCAATAGTCAAAGACAAACCAGTTTGAGAGAGTGGGTACAAACCTAGCTATCTGGAAAGGTCGAGTTACCTGATCGGAGAGTTATATTCGATCAACGGGCAGGACTTGCTTGGCCTATGGGGAGGAAAATGAATGGGAATGAGTGCACGCCGATAGCGTGAGTAAACAAAATTAAGTCTACAGTTGGATCGCTCTGGGCGTTTAGCAGAGGTTCTTACCTGACTAAAGCAGGGCGGCAAAAGGCAATCGGGGCTCATCTGGCGGTAGAACTACAAGCAGTGAATGCTAGAGCTACCTGTGCACGTATGGAACCGGCAACTAAATCAGGAAGTGGAAGGCCGGGGGCGGTGACCTGGGATCGCGAGAGGCGGGGTGGGGGGCGTGTCGCGGCGTTACCAGGGTTACACTGTCAAGCAGGAAGTGGTTGGCGAGAGGAAAGTTAGCGGGACAGAACTAACAGGTGTGACACTTAGGGGGCGTGTCAAGTGGACGTATGCTCGGATTGTGGGGAGAGGCGGGATAGTTCAGGCCGTCATGGACGGGGCGAAAACAAAGTTAAAGGTACAGGGTTTCGCTACATTGCATAGTGTGGCAAATCACGTTAGTGAGACCAATCAATGTTATCACAATATCGTATGGGGGGTTACACATAGTCGGACTTGGTTTAAAACCGGCTGATTAAGTACATGTCAAGAATCTATCCGGGAAGCATGAATTAGTACCCCCATAGGGGGAGTGGAAGGAAATAAGGGACACAATAATCGGTACACAATCCATCAACTATTTGTTCTAAGAGGGGTACAAGAGCTGTTCATCCTAACATGGAAACCAATTACAGTGCATGGGGCTCCAAGGTATAAAACCGGACGGTTAAATACAAGGCAGTTGGCTATTTAGGGCGATATTGTACTTAAATTGAGATGGTGTTTGTCCACTCATCAAGGGTGTTTAGCCCGTGGTTGACCGAGTCAACCCGTGCAATCCATTTACATTCTGCTCTATTGAGTAGAGTTGACATGTTCCCCCTCTGATGGGTAATGTCGGTTTCTCAATCACCATCCATCTCAGGTCTGTGTCCGTGTGTGATCTTTCCAAAAAATGAGTGACAAGTGGAGCAGCAAGTACTTTGCAGTTAATTCTGCTCTTATGTTGTATTATCCGTTGTTTGACCATTTGGGTGGTCTGGCCAATGTAGATAAGGTCGCATGGACAACGGATAGCGTAGATGACATTTTGGGTCTTGCAGTTTGAATGGTGGGATAGTTGATGGATATTGCCATTGTAGACAAACTCCTTGGTGTTATGGGTTAGTTCGCATACGCTGCATGATTGACATTTGAAGTGTCCAATGACTGGGCTTAATCCCCATGCAGCTGTGATGGTGTGTTTTTCCGTTGTGGTGGTAGGCCAAGTGATTGCCCGTACAAGATGGCTGGCAATGTTATTACCCCTCTGGTATGAGAAGAGGGGTGGTGCGTGAAAGTGTTCATCAAAGCGTAACACTGGCCAGTTCTTTTTGATTATTTTCGCCACCTTGTTGCTGTCTGGGCTAAACACAGAGACAAAAGGGATTCTGTCCATAGATTTTTTGTTTTGATTCAGCATCAGCAGATCCTCGCGATGGTTGTACCATGCTCTTTTCTTTGCTTGTTTAACCAGTCGTCGAGGGTAGCCTCTGTTGATGAGTTTCACGGCCAGGATGTCTGCCTCCCGGAAGTAATCTTTGCGCCACTTGCAGTTACGCCGAATTCGTAGGAACTGGCCAAATGGGAGCCCATCACGTAGTCCTCTGGGGTGATTGTTAGAATAGTGTAGCAAAGTGTTTCGTTCAGTAGGTTTGCGGAAGAGCGATGTTCCCAGTATCCCATCTTCTGCATGTATAATGACATCAAGAAATGGTAGGTCATTTGACTTAGTCTCACTCGTGAATCTAAGATGTTCCTGTGCGGAATTTAGCCAGACCATGAAGGGTTGTAAGGAATCGGCCGTTCCATTCCAAATTAATAAAATGTCATCTATGTATCGACGCCACAGATGGATTTGGGGTCGATACGGATTGATGGAGTTGAGGATCAGTGATTTTTCCAGGTCGTGGACATATAGGATGGCAAAATTGGGGGCGAAGCAAGCGCCCATTGATACTCCTTTGATTTGAAGGTAGTATGTATTTTTGTACATGAAGTAGTTGTTTTGTAGGGCTACTCGTAGGAGGTCCATGACAAAATCGGTGGGGATCCTGGTAGGTTGAGGTCTGGAAATCAGTAGATTTCTTATTACTTCGAGCCCTTCATGGTGAGGAATATTTGTGTAGAGGGACTCGATGTCCAGGCTTGCCATCGTTTGAGTATTCAGATTAAATGGTTGGTCTTCTATGGTGTTAATTAAGTCCATGGTATCACGTATGTAGGTGTCTGTGATGGGCACAAATTCCTTGATGACTGAGTCCAAATATTTTCCCAGTGGTTCCAAGATGGAACCGCATCCTGATACGATGGGACGTCCCGGTGGATTCCTGGCATCTTTATGTATTTTGGGGAGGACGTATAGGACCGGTGTTCTGGGATGTGGGTTATTCAGGTACTCGAATTCCTTTTTGGTAATGATATTGTTGTCTCTGGCTGTAGTAGTGATAGAGAGAATCTTTTCTCTAATGTCTACCAAAGGATCTTTAGAGAGAACGCGATAATGTTCATTATTAGTGAGTTGTCGTTCAACCTCTTTATCATATTGTGTATTATTTAGAACGACAATCCCTCTGCCCTTGTCCGCGGGTTTGATGACAATCTCCGAGTTATTTTGGAGAGTATTAAGGGCTTCTTTCTCCGTCAAGGGTAGATTGTAGGGGATGAAGCGTGGAATGGTTTTGAGATCCATAACTTCCTTTAGGACTAGTCGTTCAAAAGCCAGGATTTCGGGTGTCATTTGGTTAGATGGAGGGTTAAAGGTAGAAGGAGGCCGAAACGGAGAGATTTGGTTCATTCCGGTGTCCGGTTTATCAGCAAAAAAATATTTAAGCCGGACCCTTCTAAAGAATTTTAAAAGATTAGATTGCAGTTCCAGGAAGTTGGTTCTGACTGTTGGCACAAATGAAAGACCACGCGAGAGAAGTCTGGTTTCTTCAGGGGTCAGAATGTGGTCTGATAAATTGAAAATGGGGATAGGCATCGCAGTAATGGTTGCGTCCTGGTTGTTAGTTACTGAGGTTGTCCCCATTGATAGTATCGGTTGCGGGTTTGGCGGTACCCTGGCACTGGAGGTTGATATTGTTTGGCCCTGGTTTGGCGGTTCTGTGGTGGCAGTTGTTGGCCGCGTCCTCGGCCCGTCCTAAAAAACCAGGTGGTAGAAGTGGCTGTGGTCCAGATGATGTTGCGTCTGTTTCGTCTGCAGAGCTATTAGAGGAAACAGAGAACGTGACGCGTTGGTTGTTTCTGTAACGACCCCAGTTCTGTGTCCTTGGGGGGTTCTGTTGGGTGTTATAGAACTCCTCGTTTAGATAAGGGTACGTGTTCTCAACTTTGTAATTTTTAATGTCTTTTTCTATTTTGTTGACCTTCTTGTTGACTTCAAAGTTGTTAAAAGTGGCGATGGTACTGTTAATTTTGTCTAGGAGGCCTTTGGCATCAGTGAGGGTGGTGTCAGCTTGGATAAGTTTTTCCAATTCTTCTATTTCTTTTAGTTCCAATCGGCTGTGTTCCACAGCTGTATCGATACCCAGCACCATCCAATGGCGGGAGCAGGTGGTAGCTAGATGGCTAAAGCTGATTCTGAATTTGGGATCCTGTGTGAAAATAGATGGGGTGTTGCGAATTTGGAGTCCCAAGGGAATAACGCCTGAGCGTAGGTAATCCGTAAGCATACGAGCATGTAGATCTGTCCTGATCTGTTTCTTCTTCAACTTTTCGAGCTTGTCCAGTAGAACTCGGGAGGTATTTGGGGCAGTGGATGTGGTCGCAGACTGAGGTGTACCCGACAATAATGAGGGTCCGGTCAGTCATGACTGGATATATTCCTCTGAATAGGTGAGGGACTCCTTGGACATCGTGTGTAGGCCGAGAGGTAATACACAGATGAATACCTTATTTATTGAGGTATATTAAGATAAAGTACACAGAGGTACCTCTCTCACAGCTATTTAGCTGCTCCTAATATGTGTAAGAACAACAGGAGAAAACCCATAAACCTCGTTGGGATGGGAGATATCGTGTAAGCAAAAACAATTCCCAACAGGTATTATTCGAAGACAGTTTTAGTAGTGTATGCAATATGCATTACAGACAAGGAAAAACCAAGGAGTCAATTGATTTTCAACAAAAGTGGTATTATTTACCAAGAAGCAAAAGGGAAATCTCACATGACAATACAGTTAGAACAGCACTGTACAGAGTGGATCATGTGACAACTCAGTGACACTTGGTGCAAGGTGCTATATACAGTTTAGTGATGGTGAATGTGCAAGTGCTAAAAAACAGCAGCGTGGTCGACGCATGAAACAAGATATTTACATCAAATAATGGCTTCTCAAAACAAATTGTAATCACTCAAAATACAATTATTTAAATAGAAGCGCAAAACGTGATATGCGTCGTATCATTCAAGCTGTACAGTCGACGGCGTTTCGATCCCCTTTGAATCGGGATCGTCATAAGGACTGGGTTGTCGATGGGAACAGTGCTGTGGGCAGAAAGGGCAGATTGAGCGGAGGAACCCCGGTTAGGACAGGGCAGGGGGTCGGGGGGGGGAAAGTGAGGCGAGTGGATTGGTGATTAGTTTACCTACAGGATGGTGAAAGTGTGAATGAGGTGTAGTTGGAGTGGTGGCCGGACCGGGAATAGTCAAGTGTAAGTAGGGGGTGACTAAGGTATAATACACACATTAAAACGGGCGAGGGCGGGGGTATGGTTCCAAGGGCATATTTACATGTGACCTAGTGATATAGAGTGTCAGAAGGGTCACTACGGTAAAAAATTTGAGTGAAAGGGAAGTGCTGGGCGTGAAAATAATGAGGAGGCACTTACAATTATACCCAAGTGATTGAGTATGGGTATATGAAGTACGGGCGGTCCCTCATGGGTCGAGGGCTACGGGGAAACAAGGATACGCAATAGTCAAAGACAAACCAGTTTGAGAGAGTGGGTACAAACCTAGCTATCTGGAAAGGTCGAGTTACCTGATCGGAGAGTTATATTCGATCAACGGGCGGGACTTGCTTGGCCTATGGGGAGGAAAATGAATGGGAATGAGTGCACGCCGATAGCGTGAGTAAACAAAATTAAGTCTACAGTTGGATCGCTCTGGGCGTTTAGCAGAGGTTCTTACCTGACTAAAGCAGGGCGGCAGAAGGCAATCGGGGCTCATCTGGCGGTAGAACTACAAGCAGTGAATGCTAGAGCTACCTGTGCACGTATGGAACCGGCAACTAAATCAGGAAGTGGAAGGCCGGGGGCGGTGACCTGGGATCGCGAGAGGCGGGGTGGGGGGCGTGTCGCGGCGTTACCAGGGTTACACTGTCAAGCAGGAAGTGGTTGGCGAGAGGAAAGTTAGCGGGACAGAACTAACAGGTGTGACACTTAGGGGGCGTGTCAAGTGGACGTATGCTCGGATTGTGGGGAGAGGCGGGATAGTTCAGGCCGTCATGGACGGGGCGAAAACAAAGTTAAAGGTACAGGGTTTCGCTACACTGCATAGTGTGGCAAATCACGTTAGTGAGACCAATCAATGTTATCACAATATCGTATGGGGGTTACACATAGTCGGACTTGGTTTAAAACCGGCTGATTAAGTACATGTCAAGAATCTATCCGGGAGGCATGAATTAGTACCCCCATAGGGGGAGTGGAAGGAAATAAGGGACACAATAATCGGTACACAATCCATCAACTATTTGTTCTAAGAGGGGTACAAGAGCTGTTCATCCTAACATGGAAACCAATTACAGTGCATGGGGCTCCAAGGTATAAAACCAGACGGTTAAATACAAGGCAGTTGTCTATTTAGGGCGGTAGTGTACTTAGATTGAGATGGTGAGGTACAAGACAGTTGGCTATTTAGAACGATATTGTACTTAAATTGAGATGGTGTTTGTCCACTCATCAAGGGTGTTTAGCCCGTGGTTGACCGAGTCAACCCGTGCAATCCATTTACATTCTGCTCTATTGAGTAGAGTTGACATGTTCACCATCTCAATCTAAGTACACTACCGCCCTAAATAGACAACTGCCTTGTATTTAACCGTCCGGTTTTATACCTTGGAGCCCCATGCACTGTAATTGGTTTCCATGTTAGGATGAACAGCTCTTGTACCCCTCTTAGAACAAATAGTTGATGGATTGTGTACCGATTATTGTGTCCCTTATTTCCTTCCACTCCCCCTATGGGGGTACTAATTCATGCCTCCCGGATAGATTCTTGACATGTACTTAATCAGCCGGTTTTTAACCAAGTCCGACTATGTGTAACCCCCCATACGATATTGTGATAACATTGATTGGTCTCACTAACGTGATTTGCCACACTATGCAATGTAGCGAAACCCTGTACCTTTAACTTTGTTTTCGCCCCGTCCATGACGGCCTGAACTATCCCGCCTCTCCCCACAATCCGAGCATACATCCACTTGACACGCCCCCTAAGTGTCACACCTGTTAGTTCTGTCCCGCTAACGTTCCTCTCGCCAACCACTTCCTGCTTGACAGTGTAACCCTGGTAACGCCGCGACACGCCCCCCACCCCGCCTCTCGCGATCCCAGGTCACCGCCCCCGGCCTTCCACTTCCTGATTTAGTTGCCGGTTCCATACGTGCACAGGTAGCTCTAGCATTCACTGCTTGTAGTTCTACCGCCAGATAAGCCCCGATTGCCTTCTGCCGCCCTGCTTTAGTCAGGTAAGAACCTCTGCTAAACGCCCAGAGCGATCCAACTGTAGACTTAATTTTGTTTACTCACGCTATCGGCGTGCACTCATTCCCATTCGTTTTCCTCCCCATAGGCCAAGCAAGTCCCGCCCGTTGATCGAATATAACTCTCCGATCAGGTAACTCGCCCTTTCCAGATAGCTAGGTTTGTACCCACTCTCTCAAACTGGTTTGTCTTTGACTATTGCGTATCCTTGTTTCCCCGTAGCCCTCGACCCATGAGGGACCGCCCGGACTTCATATACCCATACTCAATCACTTGGGTATAATTGTAAGTGCCTCCTCATTATTTTCACGCCCAGCACTTCCCTTTCACTCACATTTTTACATTTTTTCACTAGGTCACATGTAAATATGCCCTTGGAACCATACCCCCGCCCTCGCCCGTTTTAATGTGTGTATTATACCTTAGTCACCCCCTACTTACACTTGACTATTCCTGGTCCGGCCACCACTCCAACTACACCTCATTCACACTTTCACCATCCTGTAGGTAAACTAATCACCAATCCACTCGCCTCACTCTTCCCCCCTCCCTCCCCCCCGTCCCCCGCCCTGTCCTAACCGGGGTTCCTCCGCTCAATCTGCCCTTTCTGCCCACAGCACTGTTCCCATCGACAACCCTGTCCTGATGACGATCCCGATTCAAAGGGGATCGAAACGCCGTCGACTGTACAGCTTGAATGATACGACGCATATCACGTTTTGCGCTTCTATTTAAATAATTGTATTTTGAGTGATTACAATTTGTTTTGAGAAGCCATTATTTGATGTAAATATCTTGTTTCATGCGTCGACCACGCTGCTGTTTTTTAGCACTTGCACATTCACCATCACTAAACTGTATATAGCACCTTGCACCAAGTGTCACTGGGTTGTCACATGATCCACTCTGTACAGTGCTGTTCTAACTGTATTGTCATGTGAGATTTCCCTTTTGCTTCTTGGTAAATAATACCACTTTTGTTGAAAATCAATTGACTCCTTGGTTTTTCCTTGTCTGTAATGCATATTGCATACACTACTAAAACTGTCTTCGAATAATACCTGTTGGGAATTGTTTTTGCTTACACGATATCTCCCATCCCAACGAGGTTTATGGGTTTTCTCCTGTTGTTCTTACACAACCTAAGAAGTACAGCATAGTACACAATGCAAAAAAAAAAAAAAAAAGAACTGCTGAACGGCTAGTGGGGGAATGAGAGCAAACAGTGGGAAATGAACATGTGACTTTTTACTTGATTAGACTTGTAGGGGGTAAAGGTTAGTGGTAAAGGTTAGTGGTCAGTTTATGGAAGTAGAGTTGGCTGTTCTGGATGTGAGGAGTAATTTAGGAAGAGAGGATCATGAGAAAGTCTGCAATTAAAACCAATATTCATGGCTTTTTCATAGCCCACTCTTTCAACCTCAAGGCCTTTGTAGGTCGAGCTTAGAGTCAGCGCGCATGCGCTGCTCTGCGAGACTTGCTGTACTGGAGTATGGAATAGAAGCCCCGCCCACTCTCTGCCCAAATTAGTTACTGGCTTGTGTCATTGTCCTACGTAAATGCTGGCTTCTGATTCGTAAATAGGCTTGTGAGTCCGTCCTTAGTACCGCCTTGTTTTCATTTGTAACCTCCCATGGCGACTAGCCCTTTAACTTTGGTTGTTACACAGTACGTGTTATTTAGTCTTGTAAGCACAATTTTCTTTATTGAGTTTCTCTTACTGCAGGCACAACGTGCTTTGCTAAAATTCAGCTCTCTTTTCAAGCATCCGGGATAATGGTGGCCACTTCTTTCCAATACCATATATTGCATTGGAAATATATATATGTTTTCACCTGCACGAGATTGATTGTCCCACATAGCAAGGTTGTTGCTGCCATTTGTGGATGTTAGTTGGTCTTGCCTGGCAGCACGAGAGACTGTTGGTGTTTGTAGCAGGACATACTCTCTCCAGGGAGTCATGCATCACGCGGAGCAAAATAAGCCCATCATTCATCTAAACTGGAAAGGTCACATTTAAGTAAATATTTGCTGTGAATCACATGTTCATTTTCCCACTGTTCGCTCTCATTCCCCCACTAGCCGTTCAGCAGTTCTTTTTTTTTTTTTGCATTGTGTACTATGCTGTACTTCTTAGGTTAGCGTGTCTGGCTGGGATTCAACCAAAGAACCACCATGTCGACGGAATATTAGGAGCAGGGGCATCAGCCTAACAAAAAAATGTTTTATTTCTGAAGAACTACATTTTCGCACTTTGGACATTGTAATTATTTGGAAACTACAACCATTTACGTCATAAAGCTAAACTAGGCTTGAGAAAGCCCCGGCGCAAATCGCCAAGAGGGGGCGAAACACGTGTCGGCTGTCCTTGTCCTATGAACAACAATAAAGACACTTCACTGCAATTAAAAATGTTTCTGTCCTTCATACTACGATCTGGAAAGAATGGATACTAATCCTGAAAAATTGATGTGAATTTCTGTGGAGTACACACTTACCACTTCTCACAACCGCATGCAGGCCATCCTGGAAAAAGTAATTGGTACCCTACCTTAAAGAAGAGCGCTAGATAACCCCTTTAGATGTACTTTGTACTTGAAAAAAGAAGGTCACAAAGAAGACTAATAATAGAGACCTCACAAATCAATGAAATTGTTTGACTGGTGTAAATGTAATATGGCTATGTGAATCTTTGTTCCTGTTGGATATATATTTTAAGATGTTGAATGTTTTTGACCCATATTGTTGTTAGAAATTATTTTGTAAAAAAAATTGTTTTGTAAAAGTATTGTGCAGTCACAAAGTGCTGCAGAAATGTGCCTCTTATACATATGTGGTCCATTTAATATGAAGAGGTGTTTTTGAAATGCATTTAAATAATTTGAAGTCAGAAAATAATCATCAAAAGATTAAGACAATTAAATTACTTGATCTCATGAAAAAGTGTTGAAAGAATCATTTCAGCTTGGGAACATTGCAAGTTGTTTGAGCCAGTAAATTGGACGCATCACACAATCCAACCTGGTCTTTCACTGTAACTTTCAGAAATCCTAGTACCGTGGGCCTTGCTGCTCACTTACCTCTTTAGCCATCACTCTTGTTTCCTGCCGCACATTCCAAAGTTGAATTGCTGCACATATACTGCTCTTTTCTATTTCCCACAAAACCAATGTAGCCTAATGCAATTTAGAGAGTCCAAGGATTGCATGGGCACACAATTCCTGACCCCCAGTGTGTCCAAGTATGCAGGTTTGCTACACACTGGTGGGCACTGTAAGAAACGTGCACTGCTGCGAGTGCCTGCTGCCTGTAGCTCTCCCACTGTGGCACTTTTTATTACCACCACAGTCCTGTCCTGAATTCCTTCAAGTGCCTAAAGGTGATTCATCTGACAGCCTTCTTGGCACAGGCGAATATGTGACGTTATCCAGCAAACTTTTTTCCCGCATACCATGACTCCGCATTTATTACAATGCAGGTACAATCACTCCGTAATGCCATCACTCCATAATCTTTTACCCCGCATATACCTTTACCATGCATGCCTTTACAACGCAAAGGCATGTGTGGTGAAGTTTTAAACTTAGTAAAAGTACTTACCCTATATATATATATATATATATATATATATATATATATATATATATATATATATATATATATATATATATATATATATATATATATATATATATATATTGCTGCACGCTCGCTCGCATCCAAGGAAGCAGACGGCACTCAAAGCTGGATAATATTCGATTTATTGACAGACCCCCGTCACCCCAACAAAGACAAACGCGTTTCGCCGTGAAACGGCTTCCTCAGTGTCAATGTGCAATACAAAAAATCGCCATTTTAACTCCACCTCTTCATGATTATGAAAAGAGGACTAGGCCAACAATACGTAAGAATAGCGGCGGACATATTGTAAAGTGCAAATGCATACTGGTTCTCCATGCAGCATGGGAGAAAATGGCAATAAATAAAGTGCTCGTGCATTTTAAAAACAAAGAGGGAAGAAATCCCTTCAAAATTCATTTGAATATTCGATGACTCACTCACACCTAAGAGAGATTACACTTATGTCCAATTGAATTCATACATATATACATATATACATCGTGCTAATGTAAACGTAAATGTATTGAAATGTTTTGAATACCATCAAATGATAACATTGTTTGTTCCACACATATAAAAGATCTACATGGGGAACTACATATTCCACTGTTGGCAAGCGTGAATTTACTTAAACCTTCATGTTAGTAACATTCCATTAAAGTGCATCGTGTATATGTTGGTCTCGCTCTTATATTAATTGGTATATGTGTGTGAGTCTATTGACTTAATAGCGCCCTGGATGGGCGTGTTTTGTTTTTTATTTTTGTACGTCTAGCCCTGTATGGGCATAAGACTCCCTGATGTAAATGTTCAGTTGTCATACTGCTATGAACAATGCGTATAAGGGAGAATGTGGCAGATGATGTTACTAAATTACAGTTTCAGATGTTGCAAGTCAGTTCTTTTAAAGATATCCCCCTATTAATCAATCCAGATGCACCCAAAGTTCTTCGTCATTATTAAGACCTATCGGTTTCATCGTTTCAAGGTCTATAATGTATCTGGATTCCATAGCCCTGAGGGTTCTGATCTTATCCCCACCTCTTTCTTGCCTTCCTAATTGATCTATCAAATAGAAGGACAATAGATCTCTGTTACTGTTGTGGTGGGTCTCGAAGTGGCGTGCCACCGGATAGTTTTTATCCCTGTTAGTGATGGCACGCATGTGCTCCAAGATGCGCTTCTTCGCTGGATTGATGGTACTACCAACGTACCTCTTGGAGCACGGACAGACTAGAATATATACAACAAATTCCGAGTTACAATTCAGGAACTTCGTGATATTTCTAGTTGGTCGAGGATCATTTGGTCTACCCTCATATCTGGTCTTCTTCTGGCTATACTTGCATGCCTTGCAGTGCATGCAAGGGAAAAAACCTTGTATGGGTTTTGATTTGGGTGGTTTTGGGGGGTCAGTGTAATGACTCCTAGTGAGGTGATCACTTATTGATTGGCAACGTCTATATGTGATCAATGGTCTGGGCGATATTCTGTTCTTCAGGATGTTATCTGTGGTCAGAATATGCCAGTTGTTGTTAAAGATTTGGACCAGGACTTTTGACCTCATATTGTAGGTTGTTATCATTCTTGTTACAGATTCTGTCTCTACAGGTTTGTTTTTGATTACCAGGAGGTGTGTGTGTGTGTGTGTGTGTGTGTGTGTGTGTGTGTGTGTGTGTGTGTATATATATATATATATATATATATATATATATATATATATATATATATATATATATATATAATATTTTTTTTATCACCCTTTTCACCCTAAAAACGAATCCCACCCTGGTCCCTTAAAATACCCCAGAACCCCAAAATCCTACACCACCCTAACTCCTTAAAATACCCCTGCACCCTTAAACACCAACCCATCCTGACCCTAAAAATACACCCTGCACCCAAAAAACCAAACCTCGCCCTGAACCCTAAAAATACCCCTGTACCCCAAAACCCAAAGCTATGCCTGAACCCTAAAAATGCTCTTGTACCCCAAACCTATCCCTGAAACCAATAACTCTGTACCCCGAAACCCAAACCTAGCCCTGAACCCTAAAAATACCCGTGTCCCAAACCTATCCCTGAACCCTAAAATACCCTTGTACCCCAAAACCCAAACCTATCCCTGAACCCTAACATACACCTGTACCCCAAGCCTAGCCCTGAACCCTAAAATACCCCTGTAACCCAAAACCCATCCCTGAACCCTAAAATACCCCTGTACCCCAAACCTATCCCTGAACCCTAAAATACCCCTGTACCCCAAAACCCAAACCTATCACTGAACCCTAAAAATACCCATGCACCCCAAAACCCATACCTATCCCTGAACCCTAAAAATACCCTTTACCCCAAAACCCAAACCTATCCCTGAAGCCTAAATACCCCTGTACCCCAAACCTAAACCTATCCTTGAACCCTAAAAATACCCCTGTACCCCAAAACCCAAACCTATCCCTGAACCCTAAAAATACCCCTGTACCCCAAAACTCAAACCTATCCATGAACCCTAAAATACCCCAGTACCCCAAAACCCAAAACTATATCTGAACCCTTAAAATACCCAATCACCCCAAAACATATACCTCAGAACCCCAAAACATATACCCCTATACCCATACTTACCTTATCCTAACATTTAAAAAAATGCTTTTACCATTCATGCATTTACAACGAATTTCGTTGTAAATGTATGCGTGGTAAAAGCATATAAAATGTAATGCCATGCGTTATAATGGCATTGCGGAGTCATGGTACTTTCGTAATAAAAGTTTGCGGAGGGATGGTATGGGGGAAGAAAGATTCGGAATAATGGGTGTTTACCGCTTTCAACAGACCAGGCACTACAGACATGCATCTCTTCACAAGGCCTACTGCACGGGGTGCCCACGTCTCTGTTGCTGGTGAACATCAAGGGATGTTCACTAGTGTAACAAGAAGTGTCCTCAGGTTCCACAGGTAGAGAATAGTACGAAATGAACAGACATGTCTACACTCCATATCGGTCACTGGCACATACAGAAAATTGTTCATTGCCTGAGGGAGCTTGTCAGTCAGGTTTGAATCCAGTGGCACAGTAAGCAGGATCAAGACTGATTTCCATATGGCTTGGTCCAAATTGGTGTGGCGAGCAAAAAAATGAGTGATTAAACCCAGATCTGTGACTGGGGGTGACTGTTTGATTTGTTCAGCATTCAGTCCATCATTTGTTCTTTTTGCTGTTCAGAATTCCACCACTTTTAAATGTCAGCGCGCCGAATATTAAGGCTACTTAGTCTTCAATCCATACCAGATGCCATTTATCTTGCAGGTTCCTACTTTCTCCCTTTTTGATGGTTTCCCTGTTTTTCTCTTGCTCTTTCCTTCCCCTTTGTGTGTTTTACTCTCTCTTGCTCTCGGGCAATGTCTGATCAGGAAAATGAAGTTCCAGTGGCCCCTATCAGCTCAAATTAAGCACTGGTTATAGGCTTTTAAAGTCACTTTAACAGCCCCATAACAAAATTATGGCAGGACTGACGTAGGCAATGCCAAGACAAAGGCACCATAGGCATGGGCTGCCAGATAGCCCACAAGAAGCAACAAATCTTCACCACTCACAGGAGTGAGGGGCAGCAAAATGTCCATTTGCCTAGCCCAGCAAAAACCCTTGCCCCAGTCCTGTATGCTGGCATTTGAAAACGTACAAGTCTTCCGGTGGCAGCATTGACAATTATAGATTTATTTTCAGAGCTGTAATGTAGAAATAAAGCCAGGGTAAGCTATGTACACCCTGTAAGGACTAAAGAAAAGGAACAGCAATGGCGCTCAGAGTTTTATGATCCATAATATCTGAAAAGCAGCTTTGCACAATGTGTGCCTGAGCTATTCTGGGGACCTGGCTACTAGTCAAATAATGTGGCTCAGGCGATGGCTTATGCTTCTAAAAATAATGTGAGAGGTGGGGACAGAGCTGGCTCAAACAACAGATCTAGCGCTCGCTTCCCTGGAATGAAAGCTCTTGCTGTGCCCTGCTGCTGTAGGATGAACCTCAAGCCTGCCAGGAAAACCATATGTTGCAAGATGGCAGCGAGAGGCACTGTCGTTTCTGGCAGCTTACAAAATGTAGACAGGAATATAAAAGAGAGCAAGCCAGTCACTCAAAAAATTGCCTCAATGCAAGGGATCTCAGTGCAGAGCTTTAAGTTGAGCACTTCCAGCCGGGTCTCAGAGTGGAGGGAGGGGGGAGTGGTTTAAAAGTTTCAGTACACCGTCCCCCACCTTGTTGTGTTTGCTATGTTTGCCCTAAGTGGCCAAGTTTATGCCCAAATGTAGGTACCTTGCTCGCTGTTCCACTGGATTAAAATTAGCCTGGCTGATGAGGTGTGATACCCTGAAACTGGTCCCAGGATTCTTGTTTCCGGTCCCGTTAGGAACTGGCCTGGCAGTTCGGGCTGGACTGTTTCCATGAGGAGCAGGGTCAAGACTAATTTGCATATGGCTGGGTCCAAACTGAGGTGGCATAGTGAGAAAAAGAATGATGGATTAAACCCAGACCTGGCATAAATTACAAACTAACTTTGAACAGATGCTTATTGGGCCCTCTATTCATATCCTTAACTTTACAGGCAAGACACTGTTTGATCTTTCAAAGGTGACTTTAATACCCCTTAGTGTTACTGATGGTAGCAAAAGAATTTACAGGGGGTTGCCACGTGCACACCTGTTTCTTTCCACTTGGATGATAATTTTTGTTTGTTTCCTTTTTTCTCTCTTTTTTCAGTGTGCAGCCTCGGAAAAGTAGCCTGCCCAAGTGCCTCGTATGTAAATACATTTCAGAAAGCTAGAGTGACATTCCACTCCATCCGGACGCACAGCTTATTCCATAGTGTCTTCACTCAAGTACTCCACAAGTTTGTCAGTTTATTCACAATTTTATTAAATGATTTGCCGCAGTACATTTAACTTCTTCCTTAATTCTTTAATTCTGTCACTTGGAGGGCAGTATATGTATAACAGCGTTTCTAATGTCACAGATATGCCTATCCGGGCCTTTTTCTGGGACATGACGAGATACATCAAACATTCTTAAAAGTGGATCGTATAAACCCAATGCATTTCGAGGTTTGAATTGCTCTTCCTCAGGGGTTCACTGCAAACATTAAAACATTGAAGCACAACATTAATTTTGGTATTTTCAGACCACTCAAAAACAGCAAATTTCAAAACCAATACCCGTAAACATGTATTCTGACGTTATCCCTCTAAACTCACAATTCCATACTTTACACAATGTACCCAGAGAAACCCTCCTTGCTAATTCCTTAACTCCATCTCCCCAGATATCATTGGTTCGAAAGTAATTTGTCCCCGTAGTTCACCCAGGAGGGTTTCTCTGGGTACATTGTGTAAAGTATGGAATTTCAATGTTTTAATGTTTGCAGTGAACCCCTGAGGAAGAGCAATTCAAAACTCGAAATGCACTGAGTTTATGCGATCCACTTTTAAGAATGTTTGATGTATATCGTCATGTCCCAGAAAAAGGCCCAGATAGGCATATCTTTGACATTAGAAACGCTAATGAAGTAATAGTATATCACAAAATGTGCTGTATTATAGGTGCTTAATTTGCAAGGTGGCTCTAACAGGGCCCCTGCCGCCTCTGTGCTTGTGGGTGGATGGGGAGGGGGTGGCACATGCCATACCCACTGGAATTGCTCCTCCTTTCCTGCACGTAGTGTCTTGTATGACATAGTGCATGCCACGCCGTGCAGGAATGTGCAGTCGGCACTCGCACTGCAGTGGTCTGCATGTTAGGCTCTCCAATGACCACCACCATGAGACCTCGCTGCTCTGCTTGCCCTGGATTACAATCGTAATCCGGCGGGCAGTCTGACCACAGCCTGGGAGGTCCTCCTGTCGGCGATGTGGTGGCAGTGGAAGACCACCAAAGTCGTAATTAGGCCATAAGTGCATGCTGACCACAGGTTCCATGAGGATTCTCAAGCGAAACTTGGGCACTTATCCCCCAGCGCGGGCGCCACCATTTGACAGAATTCATTTTAGAGCCTAGGCACTTTTTTGGCTTCTGGAAATGAACACCTACTCCTACAAAGACTGGAGCTTTCCCTCATGTATCTGACAATCCCAGACCTAGAACGTTCCACTTGACTTTGCCTTTTACCTGAAGCCCGTCCAGATCAGCACAACGGCCAACCTGATCATACCTTTTTTGGCCAAACATAATGCATATGAGCAAAGTTTGGATGTGTTGTGTAGTTTCAATGTCAGGTGCTCGGTTAAATTTGAATAGGTATCAGAACAATACAAAATCCAAGATAATATAACCACCTGGACCAGTAATTTTATTAATAAAAGGCTCGGGTTCAAGACGACTAAGTGTTGTTCGTTGAGGATTATGCAAACATAGATATTGCTCATGGTCTTTTTATCTGTCAATTTTTTATTAACAAAAGTTTAAAACTTTTTAACCTTGGTTCATTAAATGTAAGATAAGAACTCTAAGGGACACCCTGAAATTCTGCTTCACTGGTCATAAAAATATGATGTATTCCAGAATAGTATTTTTTTTTATCTACTCGTTGTACATTTTTTACCAGAATTTCTATTTGACTACTCTGACGGTTTTGACTAATAGACCAGACGAAAGTATATATAGCTTCAATGTACATATATGTGGAGTTAAGAACCTCTGTTTATCTATATAAAACTATCTTCACAATATGTTGTAAGTCAGTATCCGAGCTTTAATCTTTTAGAAACATGATTTTTTTGTGCTCAATATTCTGACATAGAACCGGTTTTAGTTTACTTTAAGACCTTATGGGTATGCATTAAGGAACAAAATGTGTGTTTATATGTTTCTCAGATGACTTTTAAAGAAACAGGGTATTTAGGTACGACTGGCTCTACCCAGAAGAGTATTACTACCTCACCTTAAGTTATTGGCTATTTTGTGTAGGATTCCTCTTTCTATGGATTGCCTGCTCTGCAATGAAATGTATACGACAAAAATTTACACCTGTAGAATACACTGAGTCATCACACAAATTTAATGTGTGCAGAAAACCGCTCTTTTTTTGTATCTTCTTAAGGTTTTGGTCAGGGCTCATTTCCGCCACCACTTTCAATACCTGCATCACTTCCACAACATTAATACCACTGCCAAATAAGCATAGGCAAAGAGATATGGCATACTTTCTTAAAATTATCACTTTAAAAACGCACAGCCAATTGTGTAGGGAACATAGATGGGATCAAGAAATCCTATATTGCTGGCAGAGAGCAGGTCTCAGACTATCTCGCTTCAGAAACGATTATTTTGCATCCTTCCTAAATCAGTGCCCTTTACATAGAATGGTAACTGTTGAGGCCATGTGAAGGATGTTTAATACACAGATCTAGAGCTTCTAAACCAAGGGTGTCCACATAGGACCAGGAGAGCCAGATCCATGAACAATTCTCAGGCTGTCCACATAAGATAAAATGTTCATACGTTGGATGCAAATGGACCTCATTTACAGGCAGTGGCTACTCTGAAAATTTTGTATGAATCCAGCCATCCAGGACTTGCGCTGGACACTGATGTTTAAGACTGTCACAAGATGTGATATATCCAAGTATGTATGCATTCTGATCTTGGATTTGGTAATACGACTTCAGGAAACTATGGACTATTTGACATAGATATGCTCTGGTGCAGGGCAATATACCACATATAATAATGTTCACTGACCAGTGCAAAAACTGTAATTTTTGAGCCATCTTGTCAGCGCAAACATAATCATTGGACCAGTCGGAGGGTGCACATGGCAGTGTGAAGATCCCCTGTGCATGTGCAACTTTTCATCATCAGAGCCCAGGTTCAGTTAGTCAGTATACTAGAGGCTGCAACTGTCATGACCATAACACAGCTCAACATTGCTACTGATGAAATCCAAGAGTGCAGCTCATTGGGGTTGCCTCTCAGTCTGTCTTATTACGTTAGAATTAGTTGTTTCTTGCTTCAGCTGCATGCTATCTTAGTACCAGTTTGATTTCTCTAAACAGCTACTTCTCCTAGTTCCCCATGAGAATCATTAAGTGTAAACTACACTGCTAGAACAAAGCAGGTGCATTACTGCTATGTACCACTCACTCACAGGGCATGTGTTTGTTATGAATCCCACAGAAGCTTACAAAAAAGAAACTCTAACCTACCAATCAGCATGGTAAAAGTCTTAAATCAACATCTGGGGCGTACGTTTTTATATTGCATTTTTTTGTTTTGAGCTTTGGGGTGGGTCATGCGGTTTTATGGTTATTTTCAGTTGGGTGTTTGTTGTGTATTTGGCTGTGTGTCTTGGTTTCGTTTAGTTATGACCTCATGCCATGATGCCTGCCTTGTTATGTTGACCTCGTAACAACGTAATAACCTGCCCACTCTGCCCCACTCCGCAGTGATCCTAAGTAACTTTCCTTGTCTCCCCGTCCCGCCAAGAATGCCAATACACCTTCTCACTGTGGTGGTCATTTATTGGCCGCAGTTTATTAGGGTTACAAGGAAAACAGGTATCATATCACTTGCATCAGGTATCACTTGCATTTGCATGTTATATCATTATACATTCCTTGCCATTGTCTCTTGCCCCTTCTGGGGCGGTTTTTCTGTTGGTTGGATTTCTTTGCGCTTCCTCTGCGCGGGAAGGGGATATCCATTGTCCCAGAGTTAGGCTGCCTCGCTACCTTTCCGACCTGTTGTGCCCTGCCATCCGGCGGGGGCTGGGCTGCGAGCGCCGTCTCTGCATATTCCCCCTTCCCTTCGTCGCCATGTTGCCCAGCCGTGAGGCATCCCAGAGCCGTTGTCCTTAGGCCATCTCACCCAGCCGTGAGGCATCAGAAGGTGAGTGGACCTATTCTGGCGCACCGCCCTCCGGTGTGCCTCTGTACCAACCGTTCTCAGCGTAGCCCTTCGCCACGCCCTTTCCCTATCACAGCCCTGCGACAATGCTGTTCCTAAGGTGTGGGTGGGTGGGTCGAGATTGTTTTCGCCGTGCTGCTCCCCCGCTCCTGGACATTGGATTATCCCTGGGGGAGCAGCGCTTATATGCCCCCCCACGGCCTATCGTGTTCATAAAGCACCCCCTCATTGGGGGTTTCAAACATCGCCTGCCCCCCCCATTGGCCGCGCGGTGCGGCCGGAAACCAGGTGAGGGGGGGTAACTGCGCGCCAAATGGGGGCTCCCTCGCGTCTCTGGGGAGACCCCGTATTCCCGCCGTCTTCTCCTTGCTCGGCTCGCCGCTTCCGGCCCCCATTTTGACTGTTTTGGTGGGGGCTCGCTGCCGGTTATGGCGCCGGCTCCTGAGCCCCTACGGGGCCCGCCTCTGCAATAACCTGCCCACTCTGCCCCACTCCCGCAGTGATCCTAAGTAACTTTCCTTGTCTCCCCGTCCCGCCAAGAATGCCAATACACCTTCTCACTGTGGTGGTCATTTATTGGCCGCAGTTTATTAGGGTTACAAGGAAAACAGGTATCGTATCACTTGCATCAGGTATCACTTGCATTTGCATGTTATGTCATTATACATTCCTTGCCATTGTCTCTTGCCCCTTCTGGGGCGGTTTTTCTGTTGGTTGGATTTCTTTGCGCTTCCTCTGCGCGGGAAGGGGATATCCATTGTCCCAGAGTTAGGCTGCCTCGCTACCTTTCCGACCTGTTGTGCCCTGCCATCCGGCGGGGGCTGGGCTGCGAGCGCCGTCTCTGCATATTCCCCCTTCCCTTCGTCGCCATGTTGCCCAGCCGTGAGGCATCCCAGAGCCGTTGTCCTTAGGCCATCTCACCCAGCCGTGCGGCATCAGAAGGTGAGTGGACCTATTCTGGCGCACCGCCCTCCGGTGTGCCTCTGTACCAACCGTTCTCAGCGTAGTCCTTCGCCACGCCGACAGGGAGGCTGCCGTCTTCCTGCGGCTCCCCCCCAACGCCCCTTCGGTCATTGGCAACCGGCTAGCACCATGGCGCCCCACAGGTTGTTCCAAAAGATCTCCATCCCCTCATCGGATAGGTGTACCCCATCGGCCGCATAATATTCCGGCCGCCCTGTGTGTATTAGCCCATGTCTGATCGAGCCCAGGCCGTTCGCCCTGCAGAACTTGCTTACTGTGAGGTTCAGCTTTTTCCTTGAGTTCTCTACCCCCTTGTAAGATTTCGCGCCTCTCCATTCTCGCCTGCTGACGACTTCGGACCATATTATCGTCGCCTGCCCGCATGTCCTGGCTGTCTCCACCAGGTCATTTTGTATTCCGATTAGCAGGGCCCTCCGCCCCAAGCTGGCCAGGTCGTTCCCCCCGAGATGGATGATCAGAACGTCCGGGAGGCGCCCCGCCTCCTCCCTCAGTTCCTTGAGGGCCGCTGTCAGCTGCCCCCAGCGCATGCCCGACTGGCCAAACCAGCGGATGCACGTGTGTTTTGGCCTGGCCTTGAGTCCGCGTCCCCTGTTCCTCCACCATGCCCCCATCCGCTTGATGAAGGAGTGGCCCACTACCCATACCAGGTGGGGTCTGTTCCCTGTTGGTGAAATTAGAAAGGAGGGGAACGGTCACCTTCAAGTAAATCCTGCGCTGTCTTACTTCATGTCACAGTAGCTGTGGCCTCACATATGTCTTGTATGCGCGCGAGCGCCACCTCCCTAGTGCTTGTATGCCTGCTGCCGGCATCCCGTGTTGAGCAGCGGTCGTGGCCGCCCCTATCCGGAATGAGTGTGACCCAAAGGCCCCCGGGGGCAAGCCCGCTTTGCTGAGGGCCATCCGCATGACTGCAACAAATTGAAATTTACTCAAGCGTGACCCGTCCCCGTGTATGAACAGGGGGCCGTCGCCTGCTGGGCGAATTGCCATGAAGGCTAGGAGGCGGCAGACTGCGCAGAGGTCATGGTTCTGGATGCAGTGCAGAGTAACTGTGGCCCCTCTGCCTGCCTGGTCCGTCTTGGATTTGCGCAGCACCAGCTCTACCCTGCCCGCTCCCGGGGATACGTCGCTGGCCTGCAGGCATCGCTCGGCTAGGCCCCCCTTGCTGGGACTACGAGTTCGCTGATGCGGAACGCCCAGAAGAAGGCTGTGGTGAATGCCGCCTTGAAGAGCACCTGCTGGTATTCGCCTGCCGCCACGTGAACTAATGCTCGTAGGAGCGCCCCTAGTCTGTTGAAGTCTATTGGTGGCCTTGTGTCTGCCTTCTTCCCCTCCTTCCTCCTCCAGCCCTTCATGGCGGTCTTGATGTAATGTGATGCCAACGGGTTGTAACCCGTCTCTAACTTTGCATAGTGTATCACCGCCGCCAAGTGGGCTTCTGTCCATGACCTTGACCTGCCGTTTTTGTATGCCCAGCTTATAAACAGCTCGGCTGCCCTGTGTGTCTCGCTCGGGCAGGCCAATGATTGAATGCCTCCAATTCTTAGCACCGTTGCTAGGTATTTCGTGTATCGCCTTGCTACGCCGAGGGCCAGTGCCTGGGTGATCAGCTCTGAGAGGTCTGCCTTGCCAGATTCCATAGCTGGTGTGGGAAGGGGGTCATATTTGTGTCTGCCCTGGGAGCCAGCTCCCTGAATCTGTTCATCTTGCCGCGGGATAGGGCGTCGGCTATCTCGTTCTCCACCCCTGGCACGTGCCTTGCTCGCAGGTCTATGTTGCCTTCCAACTGTAATGTAACCAGACGGCGCATTAGTCTCAGTGTGTCTGGGCACCTGGCCGACCCCCTGTTGATCGCTTGCACTACTCCCTTGTTGTCTGACCATAGGGTCAGTTTCATGTTCTTTAGGTCTTCCCTCCAAATCACTAGGGCCACTACAATTGGGAACAGTTCCAGGAATGTTATGTTGCCTGTCACGCCTTGTCTGTGCCAGCTGTCGGGCCACTGACCCGCGCACCACTTGCCCCGCAAGAGCGCGCCAAATCCTCTGCTCCCTGACGCATCTGTGTACAATTCGATCTGTCTGCTTGTCAGCCAGCCTTCCCTCCAGATGAGGACCCCGTTAAACTCAGCTAGGAAGGTGTCCCATACTACCAGGTCCCTTTTTACCTCAGCCCCCAGGCGCACCCGGTGGTGCTTGTGTGTGAGCCCGCATGTGAGTTTTGTCAATCTTCTCGCGAACACTTTGCCCGCCGGGATCACCCTGGTGGCGAAATTCAGTTTCCCGATCAGTTGCTGCAACTCCCTCAGAGTGGCTTTGTTCCGCCCTAGTAGTCCCTGTATATCTCTCCTGAAATCCTCTATCTTGTTTGGGGGGAGCCTGGACGTGCCTGAGACGGAGTCTAATTCTATTCCCAGGAATGTGATCTTCGTTGTGGGCCCCTCGGTTTTCTCTTTGGACAGGGGGATCCCTAATTCCGCTGCCAGCTCGGTGAATGCCCCCAGGGTGTCCCGGCACACGTGGGAATCTGCTGGCCCAGTGAACAGGAAGTCATCTAAGTAATGCAGCTTGCCGCCTTCTGGGTGGCGGTCGTGCAACGCCCACTCCACGAATGTGCTAAATAGCTCGAAGTAGGCACAGGACACTGAACAGCCCATTGGCATCGCTTTGTCACGATAGTACTGTCCCTCCCACTGGAAGCCTAACAGGTGAAAGCTATCAGGATGTACCGGGAGGAGGCGAAACGCTGACTCAATGTCCGCCTTTGCCATAAGTGTGCCCCTACCTGTGGCCCTTATTAGATCTATAGCGTCATCTATTGTGGAGTACGTCACTGAGCACACCTCCGCCTTAATTCCGTCATTTACCGACCGCCCCTCCGGAAATGACAGGTGGTGGATTAGCCTAAACTGCCCTTTCTCTTTTTTGGGCACCACCCCTAATGGTGATGTAACTAGACCTACCCTAGCTGACGCTGGGAGGGGGTCTTCAACTCTGCCTAGCAGCCTCTCCTTTTCTATCTTTTTTGTCACCACCTCAGGGTGCTGCAGTGCTGACTTTAAATTCATGTCACAGCTGGGGGGGGGGGGGGGGGGGGCCTTCGAAAGGTATGATGAAACCTGTCTCAAAACCTTGTACTAGTGTGTCCGCGTCGGTCTTGTTGTGATATCTGTTGGCTAGAGCGCGCAATCGTTGTGTGTTGACGGGGGACCAAGCGAGGAGGGGGGTACCCTGACGCGCTCTGTCCTCGTGGTCACCCCCGTGCACCTCACTGCTTTTTACTATCTTTTTTGTCCCTTTTGGTGGTCTCTCTGCACCTGCAGCTTGCTGCCGAGTGTCCTCCCCCGCATGCTGAACACGTGTGTGAGAATCTACACGCTGCCCCGAATGTGCACTCGTTGGTCTCGAATTTCCAGCATATGGCCGGAGGGCCGTGTCCCTGCGCTCCTTTCCCTGAGTTAAAGTGTTTGTGTTTTTGAAACGGCCTCCCTTTCCCTCTTTGAAAGGACCCTCTATAGGGGTGCTCGGCCCTCCCTCCCCAGGACCTAGCGTCCTTCGCTACCATCATCTTGTGTATGTATCCTGAGCCGTCCTCTTCATTCCACTCCATTTCGGGGTGTGTTTGCATTTTTAGTCTGAAACCCTTGTCGTATTCCAACCAAGAGTGCCCCTGGAACTGCCGTTGTGCATTGTGAATGTTTGCTTCGTACAGCCATAAGTCAGCCGCGCAGTGAGGGAACTTCTCGACTATTATGCATGCCATAATGCGAAAGGCGTCTAGCCAATTGTCGAATGTACGCTCCTTCCGCTCCCTTCTCCTCTCCCTCCTGTCTTCCTCCTTTTTGTCGCATGTGGTAAGATCTAGCCCCTCTAACTGTATCTCAAGGAGTGAAAATATATCTATGAACTCTTTGCGCCATATTCGTTCTTTTACTGCTAGGGGAATGAGGCTGGCCAATCCTGTTGCCCTGGTGGTCAGCTCTGCGGGGCCTGGCGATGGCCTTGCGTAGGTTCCTGTCGTGTCAGTTGTTAGGGGTGGCCTGGTCGGGGGTGGGGGGCTACCCCATGCTACTGTGGGTGATCCCCCCTCCCTCCCCGGGGCGGCTGAGGATTGTTCCCCTATCTGTTGTTGGCGCTCTGACCCCGGGGGGAGTAGGAACCATGGGGCCCCCACGGCCTCCCTGCACTGCACTAATGGCGCTCCCTCGGGCTGCCCCAGCCCTTCCGCCCCGCCGGCCTGCGCCCTGGCAGTCTGCCCGCTTAACCCTTGTAATAACAGCGGCGCCATCGCTTTGCAGCATTCCTGAATGATTGCGCTAATATGCTCACCATTGGTCGGCGGGTCGCTGGTGTCCTTGTCCGTTCCCGCCATCGCCGTGCTGGCTGCAGTTGGTCGGGTCCGCTTTGGTGTCTTTGATGGGGGCGCTGCGTCTGCCAACTTTGCCGGCGCCCTCTTGCTCCTTTTGGCTGCAGGTGGCTTGGTAGCTCCGTCTTTGCTCGTGCCTTCACCAGTCTCACGGCCCAGCTGTTCCTGCAACCACCCCTCGCCGTGCTTTTCTGATGCCGCGCGCACCCTCCTGAGCAGGTCACTCAGGTCATCTTGGCCTTTGCGTGCACCGCCTTTCTGTGGCATTTTCCTGGTCGGGTCGCCTTCTGCCCCAATTTCGTGCCACTTATGTGTCGGGCAGGGGGTTGCTGCTCCCAGTCGCTGCGCGCCGAGCCCACCTGCTGGCCGATAAATGGTAGCGGGGTGCAGCCGCCGTTGATATATGCACCAAAAATGTGTTCCTTTTAGGCAGTCCGAGGCTTATTTCCTAGGCCTCGATTTGTGCCTGCAATGTTGCCTTCCGCCACCAGGGGGCGCCTGCCGCTTTCCTCTGCGCCCGCGTGGACGCTGCTGCCTGACTTCCTGGACTTGGCTCCGGGGAAGCTTGGGGGCGGGCCGGCCGTCTACTGCTCTGATGCCGTGCAGCTGCCGCCGAGGCCCCCTGATGCACGCGTCTGTCCCTTCGGTGTCGGGCGGACTCTAGCCCGTATTAGGACCACACAACAGGTATTACCTCCGCTGCCATGCAGTCGCCGCTGAGGTCCCCCCGGGGTAAGCGCCTGTCCTGTGGCTGCCGGGTGGGCTCCGGTTCTCCTTCTTCCTCGTCAGGCCGTCCCGGGTAGGCTCCGGTTGCGGTCTTCTTCTCCTTGTCGGCCGGGTCACTTCGGCTAAGCGTACGAGCCGGGGGGCACACCGGGTGGGCTCCGGTTGTGGTGCTCTAGCCGTTGGGGAGGTCGGCACACCGGGCGGGCTCCGGTCGTGACAGTGTCTTCCCTCCGCTCGCCGGGTCATGCGAGGCAGACGCCCTCCGTGTTCACCGCGCAGGCTCTGGTGGTGGTTCCTCTCGTCCGGGGCCGCCTCGTGTGCCTTTGCGTCCGCTCGTCCCGGGTCGATCCCTTGCGGCAGCACGGTGGTGTCCTCTTCGCTACTTCCGGATTCAAGATTGTTTTCGCCGTGCTGCTCCCCCGCTCCTGGACATTGGATTATCCCTGGGGGAGCAGCGCTTATATGCCCCCCCACGGCCTATCGTGTTCATAAGGCACCCCCTCATTGGGGGTTTCAAACATCGCCTGCCCCCCCCCCATTGGCCGCGCGGTGCGGCCGGAAACCAGGTGGGGGGGGAAAGGGGGGGGGCGGGCTGCGCGCCAAATGGGGGCTCCCTCGCGTCTCTGGGGAGACCCCGTATTCCCGCCGTCTTCTCCTTGCTCGGCTCGCCGCTTCCGGCCCCCATTTTGACTGTTTTGGTGGGGGCTCGCTGCCGGTTATGGCGCCGGCTCCTGAGCCCCTACGGGGCCCGCCTCTGCAATAACAAGCCACAGAGTGTTGCTCTAGGGATGCTAAGCATACAGGCATCTCTTAGGTGTGTCCTGAGAGTTTGTGAGTTGTGTTGGTTTTCTCAACTAATCAGTACGAACAAGGTCGATTGCTTACTTTAGTGACATTTAGACTTGAAAACCTTGTTTCAAATTGCGCTTCTGGCACTTGCCCAAAAATCATGAGATTCTCAAGAAATCTGTGACTCAAGCAGCATATTTGTGCGAATTAAGCTGTGCGTGTGTGGGTGTAAAATAAATCTGCTATTAGGTGAAATGTAACATTGCTGTACTGTACTGACCGTATTGCACGTCGCCACTGCCCCTGCCATCACCTGTTCTTTGTACATCACCACGTGTGCAAATGCTTCTATTTTGCAGGAGCAGTATGTTAAGGGGTGCGCGACTGCCGGAAGCAGGACGTGACGAATACAAACAAAGCGTAATTTTGATTCCACCTCAGGCCTTTCTTCCACCAGCCTACACCACCTGTCTCTTTATTGTTCTCTTGCAGGTACTTTTGCATCCCTGGGTTTTCCCTTTGTACTGTTACTGTTTTCCTAACCTTCTCTTTATACTTCTTTCAACTCTTTTCGGTGTTTTTAAGGTCTGGCATGGCAGCCCAGCAGTAGCCAGACAATTGTGTAAGCACTACTAGAGTGGAGCTTTGACTCCACCCACATGTTGGGTGCCAAGAGTAAATGCTTTGATTGGGCAGAAGTTGTGTGCTTCCACAAAAAAGTGCTTGTCCTCCACGCCCCTTTGATAAATTCGTTTAGTCACCCAGCTCATTAAACCTGAACTTTGAAGGGTACACACATGCCATTGGAATGCTATTAAAGTGTCTTAGATAGCTAGATCATGTATGCAGTTTTTTCTCTGGGAGGAGCACAGATGGGAGGAGGGCAGTCATTAACCTTCATGGATTTTTAGGCCTGGCTGGACAATGCAACTCCCACCTGGCCTTTAATTTACACCGATATAATTCTACAGTTCTTTTCTTCCACAAATACATATTTATTAATTTGCTATCTACTTGTAATGCTTTATATTATCATACATCAATTCCTTGATGCCAGACCTATTGGCATAGCCAATGTTTGTTTCTCTTTTGCTCAGGGTCAAAGTTCAAGGATGGAAAATACGACCAGGTTCCCAAAAAACCGTGCTGGTGCCTCTCACCTGAAACCATCGGCCCAAAGGCAGGACTGTGAGGCGTTCCTGCAGCAGTAGTTTTGGAGTCTGCTAAAAGGTGAGGTTCCTGCATCAAGCGGCCTCGGACCCAGAATGAGCACCACCCTGCAGAGGATCACACAAAACAAGGCACTTGTGGAAAGATTCCAGCACTGTGGGGCTTGGTGATTCAGCCACTAATGTACTGCAGGCAGATGGGTCTGTACCTGGTATGTGATGAGGGTACATACGTCCAAAGCAGTTTCTACTGCAGTCACTGGTGAATGGTTAGATGCAGGCCCTCTAACACAGGACCGACATTTATATTTGCCTGAAGTATAATTTTTGTGCCTGAATGATTCTCTCTCTGGATTAATTATTAATAACTTTGGTTGTTGTTCCTAAATTAAAATGCATCGTTTTTGAGTTACATTTGTGTGCAGTCTTACATTTGCCTGTAGTCTTTCACATTTAAAAACAAGCATTTGCAATGCAATAGGTCTCGCATTTACGCTACTTTGAGCTATTGGCATTGTAAATGACAATGCCTTTTATTTATGCTTTTAAAACCAAAACATACATATAAGGCATTGTCATTTAAAATGCTAATAGCTCAAACTCGGGTAAATGCAGGACCTATTGCATTGCAGATGCTTGTTAAACTCAGTAACACTGTCTGGAAATTGATATGACCTCATTAGTACTATTTTAATACCCAAATATAGCAACACGAAACAAAAACGTCCAACTTTGCTAAGGACCATTCACTGCACAGCAACACGTGTCACTGGATTTTGAGTAACTTTTGAACCCTTTGAGCTCGAAACAAAACATTATTTGATTCAAATCTGCAGATTATGTGCAGACAGTGAATTATGTGGCAGAAGAGGCAAGGCTATAATTATGTGGAAAATCGCCAAATCCGCTGATCGCATAATTCCAGTGGCTCGTAGCAGACCTCAACAATCAAAGCTGCTTTCACCAGCCTTCCAGCCACTTGCGCTCGTCCGGACTCCTACTTGCACACAAACCGCACATAGGGAAAACCAGATTGGCAGGCGTGCCTTCTCCCACATCGCTCCTAAAGTGTGGAACGATTTGCCACTACACATAACAACCTACTGTGAAAACCAAGCTTTTTGAGACGAGTAGTCCCACTGTGTCAAGGGCTTGGCTAGACTCACACCTCGGCTACAAGATACCCTCCAGGGAGACAGTGAGCGCTACAAATCTGCCGGGCAGGGCTGCAGTACCTTTAATAGGGCAACGTCTACATTTCTTTAAATAGAACAATGCCTACACTCCGTAGCCTGAAAATAAATGAGTCAGGACAGAATGTTGAGTTCTACACAGGCGTCACACGCACCGAATGGGCAGCCCATGCGCCGCTTACAGCAGAGCATGTCTGAGGGGCAGCTGTACTTTTAATGGGGCAGAGGACGTTTATCGAAATGACAGGCTAGAGCTGTGTGACAACACCTACCGGTGCACACGAGTACTGCTTTAACGTTTGCAGATAAAGTCTCACCTCTAGGAAATATTCCCTAAAGTTAGTAATCTGTGGTTAGAAGTATCCATAAGAAACGGGTCACTTTGATGAGAGGAGAAACGAGACCTGGTAACAGTGACAGAACAGACCGAGAAGAGAGGAGGCCGAAGACAAATTGGGGACAAACAGTGGCACAGACCAGACGCATGTAACATGGGAAAGGAGATTTAAGTCACTTGGGACAGAGACTGACGCACCTGGGATTAGTGACTAATAAAGACAGTAAAACTAAGGGACACGAAAAAGAACAGCGACACCAGGAGCCCTACAATAGAGGCAGAGGGACACAAGGGGTCAGAGAGAGGGACAATATACAGTGGGGCAGAAGACAACACAGAGCGACATGGGACACACATGGGAAAAGTGACGAAGAAGAGACACCTTGGGATACAGACTGGCAGGGAGGAGACACTCAGAATAGAGACACCAGGGGTCGGACACGGGGAATACAATCAGTGGAGCAGTAGAGGGCAGACTATAAAAGAACAGACACAAACCTGAAGACATCCTGATAGAAGTAGAGATTAGCACACACAGTGATAACATATACAGGCAATGGAGAAAGTAACAAATTACCCAGCATGCCGGTGCCTCCAAGGCCGGTCGAATCTGGTGAAAAGTATGTGTAGTGCCAGATTTATATTGACACAAATCACTGTGCACCAGCCCTACCTGCCTATAAGATAACAAGCCTTTCAGAAATCAACCCCTTTCCAAGCAGGTTTCCTCTCAGATACAAAATGCCGGGTGCACTGAGGTAGAATGCGGAATACAGGACATCCTTTCCACACAAGGTGAGGGGCGCACTCTCCCTAATTCTTACCTGAAACTTCACAGCTGCCCCGTTTGTGATCTCCATTCTGCTTCTTCCCTGTGCAGTCAAGGACGGGACCGACTTTTCCTCGGAGCTGCCCACTGCATACAAGCGCAGAGTAGTGAGTAGTCCTGGGAGTAGCGTTTCCTGGTTCATCACCCCTCCCACTGTCACCTTATCTGCCTGGCATGTGATAAAGGTCACAGGAAACAATATGTTGTTAAGGGGCACATGACCCAATAGAAACCATGCATCTACTATTTTGTAAACATACTCGAGGTACACAGGAATATGACCAACAATGCACAGAATGGCTGACCAATATATAACAAAATAAAGGAGGGAAAGCAATCGCCTAATTTGTGCACACAAAACAATTTGTAGGACAGAAATAACAACAGATGATTCAACCAGAATCTTTCATCAGTCTTCCATTTCTTTCGAAAAGGGTGGCTGTATTCCTTATTTATTGCACAATCCAAAGCGGCCCAGCGGACGTTAATGTTCGCATCTTTTATACAGAAAGGCATTAAGGGCACTTTGTACCACCAATGTGTAAAGTTTGATGTACGCGATTGCCACGCTCGCAGCCCGAGACTTGCATAGCCTGAGTTGGCTCTGAACGCGCGAGAGACTGACTCCGGCACAGCATTTAGCGGCTGCATGCCCCGCCCCTCGTTAAGTGGGCGGCTTCACAGAGACAAAACGAGCGATGCAGAGTATTTACGGAGTATGTTTGATGGAAATGGTGTTGTCACTCCAGCACTGTCTAAGAGCCCAGCCCTGGCGAGAAACAATGTCTCAGAGCTCTGTTGAATGGGATTAGTGCTGGTAAGTAGCTCTGTCACCCAAGTAAAATAAGCCTAACTTTACTACGCAGCAGCTTGTCTGTGGCGCAACCCGTGGGTTAAGAGCCATCCGGCTTCTACTGCGTCGTGTCCTGTTCCCGTCCTCCTCGAGTCTGTGCATGGCCTCTGGTTCGCTGCCGTCCCGTGGCCACGCGCAGTCTGCGCTCCCGGATTCCTGCGCGCGCTCTTTGCAGCTGTGACCGCTGTCAGTGCGACAAGTGCCCGCTCACCTGTGGAGAGAGGCTGCCCAAGGGGATTACCGCCGAGGGAGGTAGCCAAGTGACACCCGGGCAGGCTGAGGTCTTCGCTCCTTTCTCAGCCCGAGTGGGTGGCCCGTAGCTGAAGCCTTGAGCACGAGTTTGGATCTGTGGGGCGGATCCTTTCTGATGTCAGACCCGGTAGTAATTACAAAACCGAAACGGACGTGGAAACTTACATGTTCATGTCCTTAAGCTACTAGTAAAACAAGGAGAGGAGGCAGCCTGGTATGGGGGGGGGGGGGGGGGGTGGGGAGTTTGCCTGTGTGTGTGTGTGTGTGTGTGTGCGCGTGCGTGCCTGCCTGCGCGCGTGTGTGTGTGTGTGTCTACGTGCATGTGTGTGCCTGCCTGTTCATCGACGCGAGGTTAAATCTCCAGCAGGAGAAGCTCGTGATAGTCTGCTGTCCACGTTACCCCGAAAGTGATTACATAAGTTGTCTCGCCCTAGACAGCAAAAAGCTTCGCTTTTTGCTTTCGTCTAGGCGAGCCCTAAAAAGGTGTCATGGTAACTAAGGCATTAGGTCCTACTGCAAGGAGAAGAGTGGGCGTTTGACTGTCTGCTAATATGTGGCATGGAAGGTAAAGCTGCCTTTGTGTGAGGCACACTTTCAGTGAGGTATCACTTGCTGTACCTCACAAGCCATGTGGGCTTTTCACTACTACCGTGACCGGGTCACTCTGAACATCTCGGCAGGGGTGTATTTCCACCCACAAAGAACTGCTGACAACATGCCTCTCAGAGACTGTCCGCCATAAAAAAGTGATTCTGCAAATGCATCCCTTTAAATGTGGAACAGTTAGTCGGTTGTACAAAATATGCAGCCTCTCCCAGAGATGTGTCTAAAAGAAGAAGAGAGTCACACACGCCCATCAGTTTTCTTCAGATGTGATCAGCACATAAGCCTCACTGTGGCAGTCATTTTGGATTTACAGCTCCAGGAAAGGTTACTGTAAAGATTCTTAGGCTTGATTGGGCCGCATCAACTGCCTGCCAGCAGCAACACTGTTCTGCTACAAGATCTCTAACTACCCTGCTGTGTCTGACTCTTTCGTATTGTCAAGCCTGCCAGTAGCTTTTGTAGGGCTCAGGTCACAAATGTCATGCAGGGCCCCCTTCGGTTGTCCAGTTCCAACATGGCTACCCGGAGCTTCAGCTCAGTGGAAACCCCGCGCACAACATCCTAACGCGGCCCTCCAAGCCCCACTAAATTATCTGTAAGGGCAAAATGCCAAAATCGGACGATCTGGATTGTCTGCCGCTGGGGCCGCCGATACTTCCAGCGGCTGCTCTGCCAGGATATCGGCAATATCCACCCCTGGCTATAATAATCCACATAACACCTCAAAATGGCACCCGAGGTGAAACTGAGGTAGAAGTGGGGGGAGGGGGAGAGCGGTGAAACGGACCCACGTTATGAGGTAACAATGCGGGGTGCGACATCAGGAGCGGGCCCCCTGATGTCCTTTCGTCTTCCCTGCGGGCGCCCGCAGCTAGTGCAGCCCGTGATCGCCGGTTCTGCAGCCTCCATCCGCCTGTGTGGCCCGACCGCAGTGTGTGGATGGGGGCCCATGGCCACATGGGACGGGCGGAACAGGTTACACGACCAGGAGAGGATTGTAATTACAGCTCCCACCCCCTACATATGACGAGGCCGGTAACGCCCCCCTGGGAGAGCCAAAATAGACTTCAGCTTTTTGTCGAGCATGAAAGCTGGGTGGAGACCTGGGGATTTGTTTTAACACCCCTCCAGCTAATGACACGGGTGGGCTGTAGTGCCCAGTACAGGATCGCGGAATCATCTAGACCAGGGATCATGTGTGTGCAGCAGTGGTGAAAGGAGGTGCAAATACTGAAGATGCTCCTCCTTTTGACTGTCTGTCTCCTTTTCCCCTCTTGTTCTTCCTCCGTTGGGTCGGCTCCCTGGTTTTCTTTGGACTTGGCCATCGTAACTTTTGGACTGGAACGTGTGTGCGCCCCGCCATTTTTGGGCCCTCTCCTGTTGTCGCTCTTGCCCTGGGTGCATCTTGCCATGTTGAGATGGTTTCCATCGATGCCCACGACCCGGGTCCGCCATTTTGCTGATTCTTGTCCTTTCCTTTGGTCCCTTGGATTCCATCCTGCTGACCTTCAGACATTTCACTTACGCTGGACTGCCTTATCTCTTTCTCCCCCTCAGGTCCCCCTCTCACCAATCTTAGCCTCCAACTTTTCTACCCCACATACCGCTCTCTAACCTTTTAAAAAAAAAAAAATATTTTTTATTTCTCCTTTCACTCTGTAAATATGTGATATATACTTGTCCAAGCCGAATCGCTGGTAAGATTGAATCCTGAGAAAATCTACTATTTGTATATATATGTATATAGAGATAACTCTAACCACTAGTATATGTAGTGGACCTTTGTACTCACTACCATTCCTATGTGATTCTTAGAGTTTATCCATTTGTATCTCTTCCTTGAGTGACTTTACAACTTGTACATTTGCAATTTTTTCTATGTGTATCTCCTCCCTGTGTGACTTTACAAATTGTACATTTGCATTTTTTTTCCTGTTTGTATCTTATATGTAACTCATGTAATCCTAAGTCCTTATGTATCTCAACTGGTTCTTTTGTAAAGTGCCCTGACACCTTCGGGTAATGTTTGCGCTATAGAAAATTGCATTAAATCAAATAAAATAAAAAAATAAAAAGAATGGGACGTGACCAAGATGGCAGCTGAATAGGAGCATTTCCACAGTGCTCCGCCGACCTCTTAACCACAACTCCACCCTTCAGGGGTTCAGAAAACCATCCAGCATTTCCTAATGATACACCACACACCCCCATCTCCTTGTTGTGGGAGACTTTGACACAGTCATTAGAGGGACATTAATAGGAATGTCCGCTTGGCTTAATGGGCTTCGGAAAGCCAAGCGTTCCACAGTAGAGGAACTGGTGGGGACCATCGAACATGCTCTTAAACAGTCAGGTTCCTAAAGGGTGCGAAGGCAGTTGTCACTGGCCCACAAACAACTAAAGGAGCTGGATAAGGAGAGGGCAGAGTATGCCCTCCTCCGACTAAAACGAACATACTAGCGGGGAGGGAGTAAAGCAGAGAGACTCCTCACCTACAAGCTTTGAACCCAAGTACACAGGAACAGGATTACAGAGATCTGCCCACAGCCTAGACGGGCTCTCCAGACGGACACAGAGGTTACCCAGGCATTCGAGGGCTTCTATGCCGACCTCTACACCACTAAAATGGTGGAACCCCAGGACATCGATGAATACCTCGCTGTCACCTATGTAACACGTCTATCGGAGGCAGAAACGCAATCCCTTAAGGAGGATATTCGCCTGGACGAGGCCCTCCTTGGCTATTGTCCAGCTGCAACCCAGAAAAGTCCCAGTGTTGGATGGATTTACCCCAAGATTTTACAAGGTGTTTGCCACCCAGCTGAGCCCCCTCCTTACACGCCTCTGCAATTATTCCCAGTCTGGTAAGGAACCCACAAAGTTCTCCTCAGACCGCACTATCACCCTTCTAAATGTAGATGCCAAATTATTTACAGGCATCCATGCTGCACGCCTCAATCACCTTGTGCAAGGGCTGATCAACCAGGACCAGGCGGGATTCATACCAGCAGGAGGCTGCAGTGACGATGCAAAAATGCCTGCTGCACCTCATGGACAAAGCCCATCGATCTCATACCCGGCACTACTCAAGTCGTTAGACACTGAAAAAAAGTTCAACTGAGGGCATTGGTCCTTATGGTGGGTAGTAGAAAAGATAGGCTTGGGCCCCCGCTTTTGCACATGGGTGAAATGCAGCTACATCAGCTACATCAACCCCATGGCACGGGTAAGAGTTAATGGCTTGACGTCACACACCTTTCCCATCACTAGAGGTACCCGACAAGGATTTCCACTCTCCCCACTCCTTTTGGTGCTCAACATGGAGTCGCTTACAGACATGATCTAGACAGTCCCACTGATTACAGTCATTACTTTTGTGCCCCAGGAGGTAGTGGCGGCTACCACAAACAAACAAAAGGTGAGGCAGGTGGAGGAGGCACGGGGGAGGAGTGTGGGAGGGGGAGTGAGGGGGGAGTTTAATATATTTTTTTTAAAGTAAACTCCGCAGACATGCTTGTGGACAGTACTACATGCTATGATTAAGCAGAAGTTGTGTGCTCCCACAGAAAAAAGTGCTTACCTTCCACACATATGTGATTATTTCATTTGTTTATCGGCTGCATTACATTTCAGAATGCAGGTGTGTTAGAGAAGAGTATTTTTCAGTAGAGGGCAAGAGTTTTAAGGTTACCTACCCCCTCTAACAAACCATGGGTAGAGAAGATTTCCACTGTGAAAAGCTTAGTTAAGGCCTCATAGGTGAGTTGGTATGCTTCACCAATTATTATAGGACATGCATTTGTAATTTTATGACTGCATGCCTGATGGCTGTCTTTTGGGAAAGCTTAAGCACCATACGGTATGCCAAGGGTAACACCTATATGCCTGATTGGGGCACAGGGAAAATGTATGCCAGATGGTATAGGTCTGGTCTGTTTATTATGAAAAGGTATGACAGACAATAGGCCTGGCACATTTATTGTGAAAAGCATTTGTTAAAGCCAATATCATGGATTGCTATCATACTGTGTTAATGGCTGTAGACATCTGTTTGGTTACCTGCAATCTCACGGATTACCATATTAGGCAAGTGTTTTGTTGTTGATCACCTACTTAGGCAGACCCTGAGGTAGAACATGTTCACTGTGGTGAATTTTGCTAGGCCTTTTTGAGAGAGTTGTACATTGTTTTGCCAACTGTAGTTCTGTTACTGAGTGCTGCAGATGTGGTAATTGACGGAAGTTACTTGTACCAATTTTATCAAACTCATAAGGAAGAACATCTTAGTTGCTCTTTCAAAGATTCAAACTTGTGCCCTGCAGATCATGTTACATATTAGCAGCCAGTTTGTAGTTCATTTGTTCAGCCATCTTTTTAGCATGACCCACTAAGATGTCTTTAATACAAAGAAAATGTGTCACATGTTTAGAGTTCCTGGATGGGTATTTTGGAGTGCTAAGCAGCACACAACGGAGAGAGCTAGAAATGCACTCTTATGGAGTGTTTAAAGAAAAAGAACAAAGTAGTCTCCTAAATGTAAATAGCAGAAAGATACAAGTCAGCTAATCTTTGGACTTGGCACTTTCTGCCTGGTCATCCCCAATCGTATTGTCCTCAACCTGCTGTTGTTTGAACCTGTTTCTATTGGCTTTTGCGACTCTGTGCACTTCACCACAACTAACCACTTCTGAAGTGCTTGTGCTCTCTTCTTTAAACATCGTAGAATTGGCCTACACCATTTGGATATATTTAATTTACGTGTAAATCCCTAGTAAAATGTTACTACATTTGCCCTGGGCCTATAAATTAAATGCCTCCAATGGGCCTGCAGCTCTGATTGCTCCACCCACTTAAGTAGCTCTTTCAACATGCCTTCAACGTGCCACTGCAGCCCGTGTATGCAGATTTAAACAAAGTAAACACAAGGAGATGATGGACGGAGCGCTGTCACTTTTCAGACACTCACCCCCAGTCACAGATTTGGGTTGAACTCATCATCGTTCTTTAGCTCACTTCGCCAGCCCAGTTCAGACCCAGCTGTATGCAAATCAGTCTTGACCCTGTGCCTCAACGGAACAGTCCAGCCTGATCTGCCAAGCCAGGTCTTCCCTCAACCGGAAACAAGCATCCTGGGACCGTTTTCGGGCTAAAAACCTTCATCAGCTAGGCTAGATTGAACCCAGTGGCAAAGTGAGCAAGGGACCCACGTCTGCCAACTTAGGGAGAACAAAGCAAACACAAGGAGATGATGGACGGAGCGCTGACATTTTTCAGACTCTCACCCCCAGTCACAGATCTGGGTTGAATCCTGAGTAATTCAACTATAAACACCAGTTCAGGTACCACAATTTATTTTGAAATAACATTACATAATGGTGTTAATATTTGAGAAGGGCCAAAATAAAACTTGCCATTTGAACTTTTTTCAGTTTACACAGATTACACCCTGAAGACAATCCTCAGAGATTTCCAAGGGAGTACAGTAATTCAACTATAAACACCAGTTCAGATTACACCGCACTATTTGCCCTGAAGAAAATCCCCTCAGATTTCCAAGGGATTAGAAACGCGTCAAGGAGTTCCTTGTGATTTTTGGTCTGATAAACGCTTTGTGTGCCTGGAGAACTGAGGACCAGTGGGGGCAGGCTTGTGACTCTAAGCCCCAGCATTCAGCTGGGGCCGGCAGCGTGAACGGCAGCCCCTCCCCCCCACCACCAGGTGTTTTTGCAGCTCGCGCTTTCCGCTTCGCGGGAAACGCTTTGTGTGCCTGGAGAACTGAGGACCAGTGGGCGCAGGCTTGTGACTCCAAGCCCCAGCATTCACCGGGGGCTGCCAGCATGAACGGCAGCCCCTCTCCCCCACCACCGGGTATTTTTGCAGCTCGCGCTTCCCGCTCTGCGGGTAACGCTTTGGGTGCCTGGAGAACTGAGGACCAGTCGGGCAAGGTTTGTGAACGCCAGCCCCTCCCCCCCACCACCGGGTGTTTTGCAGCTCGCGCTTTCCGCTTCATGGGAAACGCTTTGTGTGCCTGGAGAACTGAGGACCAGTGGGGGCAGGCTTGTGACTCCAAGCCCCAGCATTCAGCGGGGGCCACCAGCGTGAACGACAGCCCCTCCCCCCCAATCACCAGATATTTTTGCAGCTTGCGCTTCCCGCTCTGCGGGAAACGCTTTGTGTGCCTGGAGAACTGAGGACCAGTGGGCGCAGGCTTGTGAACGCCAGCCCCTACCCCCTACAACCGCCATCAGGAGGCCTTGATTGGCTGGGAACTCCCGCGATGCGCGCGGGTGGCACCGGGATGGGGCAGACCGAGGCAGGGCAAGGCCCGGTCCCTTGAGCAATTCTTTACATGTGGACCCAATAAGACCCCTGGTAAGAACCTCTATATCCGGGACATAACAGCGGCCGCTCATCTCCATATTTGTTGCTTGTAGAGCTTTCTTTCCCTCCTTGGAAATATAGAACTCACAGCATTTTCTGATTTTTCAGATCTGTATAGTGCCTTACCAACTATGGAGAAACGTAAGAGTACTGCGGGCACATTAGATGCATATTTATTAAGAGCTGAATCTCTAATTAATCATGAGATACACTTACCAGAGCGTAGGCCCTCACTTGACCCCTCTCAGTTTCCACCTACTAGGGAGGAGGACCCTAATGTTTCTTTATTATTGACAAATTCTCCTTCCCTAATTTTCTCCCCCTCACCTGTGGATTCCCCGTTACTAAAATCACCTGAAATTTGAGAAAGGCCCCCTGCAACACCCACCCCAAGAGGAAGGGCTCCCAAACTCGGGGTCAATCTAAAATAAGGAAAGGTTGAGTAACGAACACAAAACAAAAGGGAGGTAAGCTGGCTAAAGAGGGAAAGGCATCAGTTGGGGCTTGCTCTTGCTCATTGGCAATTCAAACAGACGAAATTCAACCCCAATTTGTAGCCCACTTAAGTCCAGTCATTGACTGTTCACACACAATTGTACAAAACTTAGGGAAACACATGGAAATACTCATTAAAACATTTTTAGAACGGAAAATCTCTGATATTGTTGCCCTGCTATCCTCAACTTTTGATGAAAAACTTGCTCGTATAGAGAGCAAGTTGGATCAAATAAAAGGGGACTTTGAATTATTTAGAACCCGTCTAGAAGCTCCCAATGCGATACTTAGTGTAAACAATACCGTACCGCCTTTAAGAGAGCCTTACAACCAACTTAATAAAACTGTTGGATCTGGTTCCCCCACGGTCTCGCAACAAGTGAACCAAAATAATATCATTGGGGGTCCCACACCGAAGATCATTGATAGGGCGCAGATCACACAAATCTTGGGCAGAAGAAGGCGAACTACAATCCCCCAGTAGCAGTCCTCAACCAAATAGAGATTGTCTAAATTTGCCTCCTGCATCATGTCCCTACATCCTGGTACTAACGGGTGTTCCACCATCAAAGTAAGGAGTGTCCGAAACCTGGCTCTTTCTCCGGAACAAAGTCGTGGACTGGCTAGTAAAGAACAAGCCCTTTAATCCACAGAACTCCAAGCAAATCCTTATGGTCCGGAGAGTAGGATGGGTTGGCCCCTTTCAAAAAAGTATCCAGGGTGATTGCATTGTTATTAATTTTAATACTCCACAAATTGTTCGTTCACTTTCAGCCGATAAGGAGGAAACCCTGTCTCCATCAACAGCAATCCTCTCTGTCCCACTTGGCTTCTTCTATAGACAGGCACCCAATTCAACAACGAAAGCCAATGGTTCCATTTTGACACAGAATAGATTCGAACTTCTGTCACTAATAGAGGAGGTGGACTGACAACCAACTTTTCCTACAAGTCTTGTTTGGTCCAATTTAGAGAGAGCAAAAGGCGATGGGCAATGGCTAACAATCCCGATCCCCCCCAAGATAACAATCTCGGTAAACACCCTGACTATGACCCCCAAAACTGACCAGCCCCTTAACGTAAAGGCCCTGGAGCTGGCAATACTCAGCTATGAACCCAAATTACATCAACCAAACTCCCATGAAATAATTCACTTAGAATCAGCGGCAGCTCATCCAATCAGTAGGTCCCCTCCAAAAGAGAAAAGCCCAGTGAATCTATCACCCCAGTCAGTAGTGAAAACCCTGGGAGGGACTCTCACAAAAGTAATCTTTTGGAATATCGCCGTCTCCGATCCAAGATAAACCAAGAAGGGTGGATAGCATTTGTGCGGTGCTATGACATCCTCTGTTTTCAGGAGACCTGGGTAGTATCACCCATCCACTTAAACGGATACAAATCCTTCTTCTCTCCGGCACTCACCTCAGCCTCAGGGCGAGCTAAAGGTGGATTAGTGATCTATGTTTCTAATCTAATTCAGCCTGTGGAAACTAGCTCCCTAAAAATTGAGGCAAATTACCAGATAATTCTAATAACTGTAAATAAATCAGACCACATAGTGGTAGTAAACTTTTACAATAACTTGCAGGAAATAAACTTAGTGGAGACACTGAAGGAAATATGTCACTTCCTTTTAGACCACATCAGCACTAATTACGCAAAAAAAAAACATAATTATGTGGGGCGGTGATTTTAATTTACCATTATGTGAGAGAAATAATAATTCCACCTGTGGCTATTTGGATCCCCAAGAGAATAACATTACTCATTTCCCTCACTCCCTCAAAGGGGACTATATGAATGAGACAATGTCACTACTCCAACCAGCTTTTGCCAACGAGCTGCTAACATCTGCTGTTGACTTAAGTCCCACTTTTAACGGCAGAGGAGCATCCAGCTGCATTGATTTCATTCTTATGACTAGTGGCGTCGCAAATCTTATTACCAATTTTATTACGCATGATTGCGCATTCAGCGATCATTTTCCTATCTCTGTCACCATGCAATTGCCAGAAGTTTGTAAAAAATCGAAGACACTATTTCGGGGTGAAAACCTCACCATGAAAAGATTAAATGGCTATGCAATAAAGTGGACCCGCACAGACCCTGAAAGAACAACCGAAAGTATCATCAGAGCGGCTAAGACAGCAGTTAGCCTATGTCTGGCAGAGAGTACACCCCCTCAGGAGATTATAGATAATTTTAAACTGATAACTAAATCTGTAAATGAGGCCCTAACTATTTTTCCCAAAGGAAAAAGAAACTCCAAGACCACATGGTTTAATTCAACCTGCTCTAAAGCTTATTCTGCCCTTAAAGTAGCCCTGAAAAAATCCCCTGGAGACAGGGCTGAGGTTACCCAACTAAGAAAACTATATAATAAAGCACTCTGGCAGAGAAGGAATCAACTTAAAGAGGAACACTGGGTTGCCCTACACATTTGCTGCAAAACCAATGACACCACAGCATTCTGGGAGGTTATTAATTCACCATTCCTCTCAGGATCAAGCGAGAAAGACAAAATAGAAGCTACAGTCACCGAAACAGAATGGATAGCCTACTTTTCCCAGATGTTCTGTTCTACGGATCCTATTATTGAGACACCTGGAACACCTGGTCATGGGCCCAAAAACTTAAATGTCCTTCCTAGCTCATTGGCATTAGACTTTAACTTGGCCGAAGTTGTACAAGCCCTGAAGTTAAGCAGAGGAGGGAAGGCTCCGGGTCCGGATGGGGTCCCTGTGGATCTATACAAATTTGAAATGGACCTATGGGCCCCCTTATTATTGAACGTTCTAGAAGCCACAGGAAAGGTTGGACTCCTGGATTCTTGGTCGGAGTCCATTTTGGTCCCAGTTTTTAAAAAGGGCAACCGTAACAGCCCAACATGTTACCGCCCCATTTATTTACTTGATTCACTGGGAAAGGTGGTGGGACGAATCCTATTAGAACGTTTGCAGTGCTGGACTGAAGATAACAACATCATATCTGACCTCCAGTACGGCTTCAGGGAGGGTCTCTGCACCATCGAACAGGTTCTTAACCTTATACTGATAAGAGGCAAATACGTAGATGCGAAGGGCGGCAGATTGTACATGGCATTCGTAGATCTGACCGCAGCTTTTGACTGCGTGGGCCATGTGAAACTTTGGGACATTCTCACAGAAATGGGGGTTGATAAGCTCTTGGTCAATTACCTGCGAGAAATGTACTCCAATGCAACTGCTAAGGTTAGATTCGGTGAGGGGGGCCAGTTATCCTCACCCTTCAAAGTGGAGCGGGGAGTAAGGCAGGGCTGCGTCCTGGCTCCCTTCCTTTTTACACTATATACAAATGGTTTGGAAGCAGCCATGTTGGAAGGGAGCCAGGACCTCCCACTAGTCCAGAACCGCCGTATTCCCGCACTTCTATACGCGGATGACGCGGTTATTATCGCCCGCACTTCCCGTTAACTGCAACGCTCCCTTAATCGTTACAACCTATTTATGTCACAACTAGATTTAAAAATTAATATAAAAAAGACCTTCATAATGACGTCCGGTAAAAAGCTACGAAAGCGAAACAATATATATCTAACCAACTGCAGGATTGACCATACTCCAACTTACCCGTATCTGGGAGTGGTCATAGATGAAAAGGGCACTTGGAAAAGGGCAATTGAGGTCAGAAAACTCCAGTTTTTAAAAGCTACAATGGCATTAGTCGGGATCACACAGAGGCTTGGAAAAAGATACCCTAAAGAGATGCTCCAAATTTACCATGCTAAATGTGTCAGTACTGCCATTTACGGGGCGGGGTTTGGGGGCACCTACAGTCTGAAAACATACAAAAGGTTGAAAATAGCTTTCAGCGATTCCTACTCACTGGACCGCAAAGTACTTCAACATACAGTTGCCATAGAGAGCTGGGCATTCCTTATATTTCGGATATTATCCTGATGCAACCAGTCCTGCTATGGCATCGTATTTGGACATCTAACAAACTAACGTTCACTCAGGCAATTGTGTTAGATTGTCTTAAGTTGGAATACGTCCATAAGATTCTATGGTTACAGTATGTTAAGACCTTCCTCTGTGATCTGGGTCTCCAGCATTACTACTACAATCCTCTAGAAATGGCTAGGATCTCTAGAAAAGCGCTAAGGAATGAATGCTTAAACCATCTAGCGGATCTCCGAATGTCTATTGAAGCTAACAAATTTTCTGTGCAGCACTCATTACTAATCCAAACGATAGACTCGATCCAGCCTTACTTAACTATGAAGCTGACTACCTTTGATACATTTTCATTGACTAGATTCAGATTAAATATCTTTTATCGCCTTTTAACTTTCCCATCTACAAATGATTGGTCAAAGCAGTTAATTCAATGTCCTTGTGATGGTATTTCAACGCAGTCCCTCCTTCATGTAACGTTATTTTATAAATTCTATGCCGAACCTAGAAAACGCTGGTTGACCCCAATGCTGAAAATGATGGGTTTTCGACTCTGTCGCCCTGCTCTCCTGGCTCTCCAAAGGCTGGAATCAGATCTTGTAGCTATAAATGTGGCAATGTTTTTAAAAATTTGTGTCAGGCACCGAAACAACCTTTAGCCCGAGACCAATCTTATTCTAAAAACACTGCTAAATGATGCTGCTAATATATCCATGAAGTATCTTAAATTATGTTTGAGAACATACTTTAGGAATTATTTTAAACTGCATCCAACTCTTCTGAAAACATGATGTACTGGGAAACCTGTAATGTATTCTATCTTGGTTTTTAAGTGAATTATCCAAGCAAAATTTTCCCAGTATAGAATCCAGATCATGTAGAGCTCTCAATGGCGGAATTCTGGTGATGCCATACCTTCTATAATCAACTAAAAGCACCTGGATGAGCTCAGGTCAAACTATTCACTTTATTTGACCAATTTACACCATAGTACCTCTGATTTGAATGTTTACTACTTCTCCAACTCGATTGAATTTAGAACTGTTTTGCACTTTCTAAACCCATACAAGAGCACTTTGATGAGCTAAGAACGAACTATGCACTTTATTTGAGCTATTTTGCACTTGAGGCCTCCTGAGAAGAACGTTTGCTATTTTTCAAATTCGTCTGATTTTAGAACTGTTTTGGACTTCTCAGAATGAAAAAGCCAGCCTAGGCTGCAAGAGTGAAATGTTTTGTCCGAGTTTCAAAATTTCGATAAATTTATTAAGATGTATGTATTTGTGGTGATTTTAATATGTGTATTTGTAACTGCTTATATGGTTGTGCACTGCATACCGAATAAAGCGTTTTATGACCCGATGAGGTTTGATAACTCAATGGTGTAATACATACATTGTGAAAATTTAATCAACAGTGAAAATGTGTTTTGTCATATGATTTTGTGAAATTGCATAAACAGTGAAAGTGAAATTTCATCAACAGTGAAAAGGTGTATTGCTGTATGAATTAGATTTTTATTGTTGTGTAAACCATTATATGTATCACTTTATGTACAGGCAACTAATGAGTGTAAACCATTATATGTATCACTTTATGTATGTTCAGGCAACCAATGATTAATTGATATAAATGTGTTACTGAATGTCAAAACGTTTAGCGAAAAATAGCTAGGACCAATAAAATAAATATATTGGTCCTCATTCTGCTTAATTAGCAGGACACAAAGTAAGGTGGTCAGATTCCTATTTTTTTTTAAACTTTTAGAAAGTTGGTATTTTCCTGCCTTAATATTACAAGCCTGCAGACTGTCTCTGTATCACATGCTGGGTGTAGTTGGAAGTTGAGCTTTGTGTATTCCTCCTCGATGGCCACACACAGCAGAGAGCTTAGGTGTGCTTGGATGGGCCATCACCGGCAGGATGAGAGGGCAGAGCTGGGCACAGTCCTACGAAGACTTGAATATGCTGTGTCCTGCCTCTAGACAAAAGGATGCATACCCCCTTAATATAGTATGGAGCCAGGACAGGGAAGGCAGGATGCTTGGAGACTTCAAAGGGAAACCTCTAGAAGCTCCTCCCACTTCAAAAGAAGGCCCAGGTATAAATATTGGACCCACAGACATAAACTATTCAGTACACTACTGGACCTGTGAATACTCTACCAGGAAGAAGGACTGCTGTACAGCTGGAAGGACTTTCACTTTGCTCTTCTTCTGTGATGACCTTATGCCTGCTGCCCTCTTGCCTGTGTGAGAAAGACTGTACCTACATCTGTTGAACCCAGGACCCCAAAGTGACTTCAAGGGCCAGTTGGCTGGCCTATTGACTACAGCCTCAGCAACAGAAGTCTCCATAAACCTTGGACCCAGCACCTGCACTCTGTCATCCGATAGTCTGACCCTGCCAAGTTGTGCTACCCCAGTCCTGGACCCTTGAAAGTGGGCCTGAAGGTGCCCTACCAGCCCATCTGTGGAACTCGCAGAACCGACACATCTCTTCTGTGGCAAATCACCCTTGCTGTTCAACTCATCGCCTTCAAGACTGTTGCGTCGCCATAAGAACTGAAGTGTCGCCTCTCCGATAAACAGAGGTTATAAATAACATTCCTTCTTCACAGTTCCTGTGTGCGGTCACATATGTTAAATTAGCAGCGGAAACCAATTCCACCAAAAGATGAAATCAATTTAAATGTTATTTTATCTGCCCCGTCATGCTGCATCCAACAGCGAGCGTGCTTTGGAAGGCAGGATGGAAGTTCTTGAAGCAGAGGGATCAATATTTTTATTGAAAGAACCTCCACGCAGCAGACCGCTCTGGCCTCGCACTATCCACCTCCTGGAAATATTCCACAATTGAAGATGTAAACAGACACTGTAAAAGAGTCTTTGTTCAGCAGGCCTAACAGAACGCAATGGCTAAAATCACATTTTATTGTTTCTTATTGCAGCCATGTTTCTTGCTCTGCTCATGTAATCGTTAGAGAAGAGTACTTTCAGTCACTAAATTTAGTTCAGAGCTTGCATAGGTTTGTGGCACAGACAGTGAAATCAGTTTGACCACTACATCTGGCATCTGCACAGAAAGGCCATCTAGGGGCCAATCAGAGAGCCAGTATTTAAGGCACTAAAAAAAACTGAGTTTGATGACGGGTAAATAGAATTATGTGATAATAGATCTATAGACAGTATCTGATATATATCGGGAAATCAGAAATATTGACGTCGTAGGCAGGGCTCAATTTCTACTTTCAATATACATGATATTTTTGATTTGTTCTTGTATCCTCATGGACGTTGGTAGAAGATGATGGGAGGTGCAGCATTAAGGCTGCTGTTGGCAGGTGCCTTTATAAATAGCCATAAGAGGGTGTCAGGTTAAACAAACCTCAGTATAATTTCTTTTCTTGCTAATGCAAAGCCCAAATAGAAACATTTTGTATATCTCAAAAAACCTTGCACCAGAGCTAGCCAAGCCACATTAAAGCCGAACTAATCTTTTTTCAACTTTCTTAAACTTTCGGAAAACATTTCTGGGGTAAGCCAGGCATTATTTGCTGACTATAGTGAAGATTGGTCAAAAGAGTAAAGAATTATCATTATCTTTCCTACTGACAGTGAAAATGCATTAAATAAGCAAAGGACCTTCAATGGAGCTTGCAGTGTATGAGCTATTTTAAACGCTGTACATTTGTTCAACAGGTGTTAAGAAATCTTCCCACAAAGAGACAGGCAGGCACTCATACAAATGACAATCCTATATACAGGCATGTAATAACTACAAAAAGGTTAAGTGACTAGGGCTTGACATAGGGACAGGCAGGTACTCGCACACCTGACAATCTTACATACTGACAAGTAACAACCAGGTAAATGGCGACTGACCGAGAACTTGACATAGAGACAGGCAGACACTCACACACCTGACAATCCTACATACAGACAAGTAATAACCAGGTATAGGACGAGTAACAAAAGGCTTGACATAGTGACAGGCAGGCACTCACACACCTGACAATCCTACATAGAGCCAATTAGTAATGAGATACAAGGTAAGTGACCAATGGCTTGACATACAGACAGGGACGCACTCACACACCTGACAATCCTACATACAGGTAAGTAATAACCAGGTATAGGACGAGTAACCAAAGGCTTGACATAGTGACAGGCAGGCACTCACACATTTGACAATCCTACATACAGGCAAGTAATAATGAGATACAAGGTAAGTGACCAATGGCTTGACATACAGACAGGGAGGCACTCGCACACCTGACAATCCTACATACAGGCAAGTAATAATGAGATACAAGGTAAGTGACCAATGGCTTGACATACAGACAGGGAGGCACTCACACACCTGACAATCCTACATACAGGCAAGTAATAATGAGATACAAGGTAAGTGACCAATGGCTTGACATACAGACAGGGAGGCACTCACACATATGGCAATCCTACATACAGGCAAGAAATAACCAGATACAGGGAGAGTGACTGAGGGCTTGACATAGACACAGGAAGGTACTCACACACCTGACAATCCTACATTCAGTTATGTAATAACTAGATGCAGGGTGAGTGACTGAGGGTTTGACATAGACACAGGAAGGTACTCACACATCTGACAATCCTACATTCAGGCAAGAGATCCTCAGAGACAGGAAGAGTGACTTGTGACTGTGAGTTGGACACAGACACAAGCATATACACACTTGAAAATCGTATACACAAATGAATAATATCCGAATGCAGGGCGACACTGACACAGCTGACAATCCTGTATAAAGGTAAACAATAACCAAGTACATACACCACTGGATGGTATGTGGTGTCAGTCAGAGCAAGATGGGCTTTTGCTGGGAAAGTGCATGGAAAACAAAATGTTAATGTAAATACATGTAATGCATAAAATGCATTAATGTGAATAAACAAGGAGCATGTTCCTAGGAGGCTTTGCAAAACTAAATCAATAACTAAAAGGCGGAAATATTTCGGCATGAAATCCTTAAAAATGCCGTCATTGACAGGTTTTGATGATATAATACCAGAGAGAAAACCGAAGACTATCTGGCAATGCAAAGCACCCGGTGAAAACATTGAGATGGGGTTGGACACTAGTTTGACATTAAGGTACGGTTTACGAGACAAGGTGCTACACATGAATATATGAAAGAAACTGTGTAAACCAGATATATACACAGACACATTTTCACTAGTTTTGCTGTTCCAAGGGATTCTTTTCCAAAGGATTCACGGTAACTCCCATATGTTTTAAAGAGAACTGTTAAATATTTTTCTCCCCTTTGTCTTACTGGTTCTCCTTCCCTTTCGCCTTACTGTTTTTCCTCCCATTTGTTTTTGCTATTGGCTCAACCTTTTTTGTATTTTGCTTGTCTCGTTGATTCTGTGACAGAGTCCCACTACTCTCAACCGCTTTCTAAGTGTAAGTCTTCAACCATAGCCCCATGCTATTTAATAGTGAGTGAAGTATACATTTGAGAATTTTGTTGTAGTGATTCCCTTGGTAAGGTTGTAAAGACAGCTTAGCTATAAGTGCATGTGGCCAACCTCCCACCTCACTCTGCTGGGCGGTTTACCAATATTGCCCGAATCCATGCACACAAATTAGAAACTGCATAAACTCAGAATCGTAAAACAAATTAAAAAGAAAACAGCCTGAAAGTGTAAAGCACCAAACCAAGAAAGTACAATCTTGGAACCCTTTAAATAAATTAAAACCACATAGCGGTCCTAGCAAGTTTTGTGGCAATTCCATTTGGACACAATCCCATGACTGTCCTAGCATACTAAACTCCACCTCTGTAATCCTTAATGAGATCTATTTACCACGATTTGCGATCAGCTGGTCCCTTGCTGTACAGTGACACAGTCGCAGCCTCTTCCTCCACGGCACAGTGTTACGAGTTAATACCTCGACCTTTTTTTGATGATTAATCATATGATTAGCGACAAATTATTTGCATCAATTTCTTTTGACACACAAAACTACTTAGTACAATATTTCACCTAAAATCTCACACACCATCTGAACCGTAATAATCAGCATGCTATGAGTCTCTACCTATATCCTGGACCACTGGCCCACCTACACATACACATACACTCTAGATCCACCTGACGCAAAGCATCATTCTTGCATAATGTACGCTGGCATCTTATCTGAAGCAGCCTCTCATCAACTCAGTATTAAGAAAGCCATTTCTCACCCCCTATAATATCAGCAACCACCAATGTCCAATCGATAATTGGTTATCAAGGTCCTAGAGAAAAATGTTACTCAACTAATAAACTTACAACACCTCCCACACGACCTCCATAACCACTTTTATCCTGGCCTGTAAATGTTCCACGGAATGGAAACAGTATTACTTCCAACGCTTAATGATCTAGACATCTGCAATTCAGGCACTGTAGGGCTACTAAATCTTCTCAAGGTCTTTGCCACTATTTATGCAATCACCACTCCATCTTTCTTAGATTTCTTCAGGACAGCCACCTCCATTAGAGAATCCAACAGTAGCCTCTGTCCCATTGCTCCAATTTGCCACCTCTCACATGCAGTGTTGCTAGGGATACAGGCATATCGCCCCTCCCCAATTTAATATACATGCTTGTTAGTGGTCATGCCAAGCATGGACGGTGAGATGAAATTTTCTAAAAACTCAGAAACCATCCAGAAGTGACTATCTGCAAATTAGCAATGTCCGAATGAAAAAAATGCAGAGTTCTGGATCATCGGGCATGAAACAAATTCTGGACACCCCAATACTCTTATATACTTCCCGTTGCACACCGGAAATCAGTCTTCAAGTTAAATTGATGCAAGCCATTATGAACCATCCTAAAAGAACCAGCCACTCTCATGTCAACCAAAAAACCTGCCACATACACTCATTCTCTCACTTCAGAACTACAACTTAACCAGCTCTTATAACTTTAGCCATTCCCTTCTGCAGCTCACTTAAAAGAATATAGAAAGGATAGTCTAGGGTGTTAGGACCACATGGAACCACATTTCTTATACTCTGCAGCATTACCCAACTACCCACCTTCTCCAACTCCCTCATAACTATACAAAAAGAATAGTCAAGGGCGATGGACCACATCTCCCCTATAGTAATGTACTACACAGCCATCCGATTCCAATGTCCCCGTAACTATAGAAAAATATTAGTCCACATCTCACCTATAGTAATTCACTACGCAGCCATCCAGCTTCAGCAACTTCCCTATAACTATACAAAAAGACTAGTCGAGGGCGATGGAGCACACCTAACCTATGGTAATGTACAGCACAGCCAACCAATTGCAACTTCCCTGATACAATATAAAAAGAATAGTCAAGGGCGATGGGACCACACCTCACCTATTGTAATGTACTACATAGTCATCTACCTGCAACTTCCCCGTAACAATACAAAAAGACTAGACAAGGGCGATGGGACCACACTGCACCTATAATTTTGCAATACACTGGCTCCCTATTACGTAGCTGTTTCCGATCAAAACCTTTGTATCTCTCACAAGAAACGCCATAGCCAGGATAAAGCAAGTTGTAGGTAGCTAGCTACTGAGACAACACATACAGATGGCAGATTGCTCCGAAAAGAATTACGGTCGGCCCCACTGCAAGAGAAGATAGGCAAGAGATTGTCACTTTGCCTAATGCAGTCAAATGACTTGCCCCAACCTTTAAGATAACTCAATACGTTCAGAAAACACAGCCTGCCTTTTGGCAAATCTTACATCATCTGACAAAACCAACGCAGCATATTCTTGAACACTACCCTCGGCCACACCTAAATACAGGCAAAGCCAACCAGGGAGGTGACCTTTACTAACCCTCATTCATAAGCCCCCAGTTACGAGGTGCCCAGGTGACCTCTAACCAGCAGTCTCCCAACATGGCTTCCTGTTCACACCTGCACACGTCTATTTATACTTTCTGTTTATATAATCGAATGCCTGTAAACCCTAGTGAATAACTTCCCATAAAGCTTAAAAGATAAATTCATGCAGATTTAGGCGACATAAACGTTGTCATGGGCGATGCTGGCTCAGCCTTTCACCCTTCTGAGAGTGAAAACAGGAGTACGACTGATTTGGGTGATAGTAACTCTCTGCGGGGCTCTCTCGGCGCACATCGGGTAGCTTAGATAACATAAGCAGTGGTAATGATCATACTTAATGTAAGAAATTGATCAATATTGATTCCTGCTTAGGCCTGGCGTCAAGACATAAGACAAGTCAATATGGGGTATTATCGCTGAAAGCTCTGCGTGCTTCCTCTCAATGTGACCCTCCCTGGCCCCTCCACCGTGCACGTTCCTGGAACGTTCGTCCTGCTTCTAAAATTAGAGCGTCCTCCAACATCTGGTCATTAGATCCGGGGAGCTGCGGCCCGAGGATGCCTGCTCAGCACGGGAAGCTGTTCTCGCATGTCGGAGGAAAGTAAGCAAATAAATAACCGCTTGCCAGTTTTGCCAGATGTTGTTCTATTTTCAATAACATAAATATGAGATCATTAAAATGTAAGTTCGGTATGACAACTATTCAAAAAGACACGCTAACTGGCGCCAGTCAGGAGTGCGTGTTATGGCAACCGGCGAACCTCGAGATCTAACGCCTGCGCCCACCTGATGTAGAGCCTGACTGACGCCGTCACACGTATCCTTGTCAGTTCTGGATTACCAAGTAGGCAAAGTGGGCACGGCCTATGGGCCCCGCAACAACGGATCAAAATAATATTGATTGGATCCTAAAAGAAAATTACAATCAAGCTTTCTTAAATATTTCTTCCAAAATATAGGAAAAAAAAAGTAATCAACTCAAAGAACCAAAAAGTTTATATTAAAGACTCATAAGAGAAAATACTGTATTAATGTAATGTACCCATTAACAACTTAAAGAACATAAACCAGAGACATCAGAATCACATAACAGTTTGTCTCTTAGAAGCTCATCTTCTGGCAGCTGGCAGTTTGTAATAAGACTTGGTGCATTGAGTATTAGGAGATCATTGGCGAGGGGGGGCCTGAAATTTCGACTGCCCAAGGGCCTCCACAAGGTTTGATCAGGTACTGATCTTTGCGTCGTAGTTCTACCACTTATGATCCCATAGTTTTTTCGCAATCGGAAAGCACTTCACAGTTCTGGCAGTGCTTAATTTGTGATTGCCAGTAGTGGGTGAAAAACCTACTTCAGACCCGCTAACTTGAAAAGAATATTCACTATGTGAAGAGGGAGTAGGGCCTTGCAGTGGGCGTGGCTTCACCGAGATCTGTCTGAGAAGCATTTCTTCCACCTGCCCCCACCAATCCCGACCCGCTCCAAAATAAAATAAAAGCTTGCTGAGGCTACCGCTGAAGTCCTGGGGTTTCCTTTTCACACCTTTATGAACATTGGCTGCCTGCAGCCTCCAAAGACCAGCTGGAAATCCACCCAATGCAGTCCAGGAGTATCCGGCTTCCGTACCTGCCACCATGTGATAACTGTTCTTCATTGGGTGACTATGTGAATGAAGCAGATACAATTTCATAGACCGTGGCACTGCCATGTTAGGCTATTATTTTTGGGGACCAGGACTTATTTTTCAACATCAGAATTTAACCCAGAGCAAAAGAAGTTAGGTAAAAAAGGGAGAAAAGAAGAAGAGAAAAATAGTAAAGCAGTTACAAAGGAAGAAAGAGGGAATGAAAAAAACCTACAAAAATAAGGCAGGAAATGTGGGGTGGGGCAGGCTCTTGGCTATGTGGATATTTTTAAGAGATTGTGGGTCCCAGAAATGATCACAACCTAAAACGGAGGCATCAAAGGTGGATTCTCTCTTTGAAATTTGTAGGGAGAGATGGTAAAATACTTTGAGGGTTTTCATTTCTTTTTCATTATTATTGTTTAATCTACTCAAAGGTTTAGGCGGCAAAAAATGCACATTTGTAAACACACCATCAATATTTTTATGCATTCCATAAGTGGATATAAAAACAACTTCAGAGATGGGTCTTAGAATATCCACCAGGAACATTTGGGGTGAGCAGATAAAAAAACATTGGAAACAATATATAATTTAAGTACAATGTTGAGGGTGTGAGGGTATTGCAGGAGTCTTGGTGTGCTTTCATTTCATTTCTAGTCACAAATAGAGGAGCTAACCAGCTATGGCTATGCTTCAAGGTTGCATCATTTTCAGGATCCTCCTTGGAGAAGCGTAATTTTTATCCCATCAGAGATACTCTAGGAGTGCATCATAATCATGAGTAGTCCGCACTCAAATATATTCTGTATGATTAAGGTTACCAAGGAGAATGGAGTATTGCACGTTTAAAGTACTCCAAAGGGAGAATTTGTGTATAGAACGTGATGTATTAAGGTCCATGTAACATTTATATATTAATGTGTCAGGAGAAGTTAACATAAAATATGTCTCATTCTGAGGTTAATAAAATAGAATGTGTATGTGTAAACTATTGTTGAAACATTTATAGAGTGACATCTTTGTAATTCTTTAAGAAGTTGTATTTATTGTGTGTGTATAAATAAGCACATGTTCTTTAACCTTGCGCACTGCTAAAGTTGACTAGAGTGAGCCTCAAAAGACTAGTTAAGTTCACGCTCACGTTTAAAGTCTAACAGGTAATTCGTATTTAACCTTCAATGTAGAATGTATTTGCTTGTATTTGGTTTCCACTGCAGGTATGGATAACGTCTCATTAGTTAGCATAGAAGAGTATTCTTTTCATTAGATAGCATGATATGAGAAGACAAAGTTGGCAAGGAGAAGCGCAGTAACAAACAAGGAGGTGAGTTCTCATGGAAGAGGAGAGGAATGACCACGTACGAACGAAGTTGCATCTTATCGATGTGGGAAAGGTGGTGCAAGTACCCAGTTGTGCTGGAGCCATGGACATTTACTAATAGGGGTGACTTAGGATTATCTACCCTGAATGCAATTGATATTTTATGCTGAAGCGTAGTGAGGTACAGGAGAGACATCTCATGACTTCACAGGGAGCAGACCTTTGCTTCTGCTTGTGTGGCTTTATGCTACTTGACCCATGGTTGAAGTGCCTTCTACTGAAGACTACCGACAGCTGACACCTTTCTGATTTCACCGACAGCTGACACCTTTCTGATTTCACCTTTACTAAATGCTCCTTATTTTTTTGGGTTATCCTTTTGAAGTAGTGTAGGGAGAGATAGCTTGCTCATGCTTATTTTGGAGAACCATTTGATGCAGTTTAATACTCATTTCTTTTTCCTGATTATTTGCATCACCATCATAGTTAGTTGTTTGCTCTGTATTATATAGAGTAAATCTCTTCAGGAGCTTTCGACTCATTTTGTTCGTGCTGTATTTCTATACGATACTGTTGAGATTTGTCTATATTGATTTGTTTCTAAATTTATAATTAAACCCTACTACACTCAGATTAAGTTGTCGAGTGGATCATTGAGTGTCCACATTTGTTACACTGTATTGAGATGTTAACAAGTGATAGTTTTTCTTCCTTAACGTCTCATGCTGCAATCACGACCATCGTTCTGGAGATAAATGTTTGAGTCGGCCCAAGCTCCATCATGCTCAATGCTAAGCTTCCTCACTAAGATGCTGTTTACATGCTGCTTCCCATTTAGTTGAAGATGAGGGCCCAACTGCTTAGCAAAACATTTCCCCTGCTCTTACACACCAGCAAACCTTGTGCAAGAACCCTTCAAGGAAGCATCAATTAAGCAGTTAAGATTATTTGTATAGACATGCGCATGCGGGGCCTGTAGGGACACACCCAATTTTAGGGTTTTAAGAAACCTATAGAAAAAACACTATTGTTCATCCAAAGAAGCAGGGTAATCATGCATCTCTCAGTCTTCTGAGTACAGCTAAGTCAAACCACAAAAAGATGCTGCTAGACGAATACAGCTATGCAGCTTCTGCATATGCAGACAGGGCGATAATACAATAGTGGCCAACAGGGTCAGATACAACTATGCACAATCGCTTTATTGTGGAAAGGCAGTCAATGCAGCATGACTGGCAGGGACGGTTGTATGATAGAAAATCGCATTCTGTTGCAATGCATGCCTTTACCATGTATGCGTAACAACGCGAATGCCTTTACCATGTATATCCTTTACCACGCATACTTTTACAATGTATTTTGTTGTAAAGCATGTATGGTAAAAGCCTATGAGTGTTAAAAGTTTTCCCTAACCCCTGCCCTCAGTCCTTAAGCAGGTTCCCTAAGCCCTAAATCTACACCCCCAGATCGAACCTCGCCCTGTTAACAATTACCCGACCCTTCCCTAAGCCCTAAATCTAGACCCCAGCCTGACCCCCTTCCTCTTAAGAAATACCTGACCCTTCCCAAACCCTAAATCTAGAACCCTGAGCAACACCCTCCTAGCCTCCAGCCCTTTTAAAAAATACACAGCTTCTGCCCTGAATCCTAAATCTGTCCCCTGGCCCACAGGTCCTTTAAAATAAAATCAACAATCCCCCTACCTTTTCACGATGAGGCAACTCTTGTGAGGCACTTCACACACGTCATCAAGAGGAGGCGGAGGGACCTCTTCACTCCTCTAACGACGCAGATAGCCTTTACCACGCAGGTGCCGTTACCAGCAATGCCCTCACCAAGTACATTGAAATAAAATGCATGGTAAAGGCTATGCGTGGTAACAGTTTTTGCGTGGCACTGCCTGCGTGATAAAGGCACTGCGTGGAAACAGTCGGGTTGTAACGGCTCTTTCCCTGCAGGGACAGATTTAACTAGATAGGCCCTGACTTACCAAAGCGATGTGCTCAGAAAGGAACAGACTCTTCAGCACCTCCAGATAAAGAAAGTCAACCAGTTCTGAAAAAGTATAATAAGCCCTCTGCATTCCGCGGAGGTGTCCACTAAATATGTGAAGTTGATCCCAGCATGCAAGCAGTCATACATGAGGGAGTACCATGAAAGGCAGCAAAATCACCAAGTGTTGGGATTTTTGTGTACCACAATCATGCACCATGGAAAGAAAGCCTGCGATGCGATACTCTGCACATAGCAGAACAATCCGGGATATGAAAACAGCACAAGCTAAATTGGACTGGAAGAACGCACAAACAGCAAGGAGAAGCCTCAGATCATGACCAGCCAAGACGAGCATGCATGCATTTAAGTTGTTCTCTTGCATCATCAAGGTGGAACTGGTTAAGCAAACCAGTGGGACAACCAAAAAAAGGGTTCAGCCACCAATGCTTAAACCACAGCGATCTAACGTGAAAGCTATGATTAGGCTAGCAAAAATGGGATGCCAATTTACAAACCTTACTGTGATACACTGAGCAAATCCTTCAAGCCAAAAACAGTGAAAAGACATGCAAATCAGGACTGAAAATAACGTCTAAATGAAAGTGACAGAAAGGTAGCCATAGCATAGGAGGAGTTCAAAGAGAAACAAGCATCAAGGGAAAGATCTGAATTACGAGACTCAAACTGCAGTCGTGATAGCCTGAGCTCCAGGCCACAGAAGGTGGAAGATGTAGCCAGCGTTAGCAAGACATTTCCAAAGCACAGGATTATTCCCAAGATGTTGGAGAGGAGTTTTTTTCTAAGAAGGAGGAAGTTTCTAGTGAATTATATAGAGCATGAGTAGCTACAACCTGCAGCTCTGCAGTTTGGAAATCACTACTTCAACTGAAGCAAGGTAAAAAAGGCAGAAGGAAAGAAAGCAAGAAGAACAGTGCATGAACAGCATGGTAGGAGATAAATTGCAGAGCAACAAGCATTACTGAGACCATATCTTGAATAAAGATTGGGGCAAGATAATACATACCCACATCAGTAAGCTTAATTTAGAGGGACACAGGATAGCAACACTCATCCTCATTTATTAAATTGATTCTACATTTGGCGTTGTAAGGCCACGCAGAAACCAAATAGAAAAAATGTCTGTAGATGCAGAATATAGGTAAATTCCAAACAGGTTACTTTGCATTTAGCCTAACCGTTTATAGAAAAATATTAATGACTTATTGGACATTCAGATGGCACTGTCCTAATCCTATGCTTAAACACTTTGATAGAAAAGCTGGCATTTGAGGTTAGCAAATTTAGAGTGTTGCTGCTGTTGAGGGTGCTCTATACAGGAGCTGCTCTCCACCTAAACTTGGGAACTACCCAGAGTTCTCGGTTTCTTTTTTGCATTATTTATGCATCACTCTATGCCTGAAAGGGTATTGTTTTGACTTATAAAGTGTGCTCCCTTGTGTCAGCACAAAGAGAAACCTCTCTGAAGAGCTATATTGATAGCGAAACACGTGTCAGGGGTTGCATTTATTAATTTCAGGTTGGTTTGGTTGGAATTTTACCAAATTTAAAGTTGTAATACTGTGCCTGGAGTGGTAAAAGGTTTTGTCATTTTACAGCTCGGCGTGGATGGAACTGTGCTAATCCTATGCCTAAAACCTTTGCTTTAGAAATGGCAAAAGACTTTGTCCCTTTCTGTCTCAGCGTGAATGGCACTGTGCTAATCCTACGCTTATAGACTTTGATAGAAAAGCAGACCTCTTCTTCTTTTTTGCATCACTCCATGCCTGATAGGGTATTGGGTATTGTTTTGATACACACACACGCATTATATATGTGATCAAGACCGGGTTTACCCGGTCTAAACGCGTCATGCTGCCATTAATGGAGGAATAAAGCACTTTTTCACCTTCTATCTCATTCGTGTGGTCTGTACCTGATTGTGCGTGATCTTCACTGCGTCAGTATTCCTGTTCCTATTTATATACATTTATATTACCTATATAGTTAGGACCTATTATCCATAGGAAATCCGCAACATTCTATTTGGAATAACCTTGGCGCCGATTGACGTATCGTCGCGAAATTTTCCAAACATTTGGCCAGCTCAGTTCTGCTCCTTCTCTGAAAGTTTGGTGGTGATTGGTCAAGCAGGGGCTGAGAAAAAAGGGGGTCCCAAAACATGTTTTCCCCATGCAATTTCCCATAGGACCTTTAGACACGGATACAGCCCAACGGCTGAACGGAATTACTACCAATCAACAATGGGCCTGATCACTAGTCATTACACCCAGCTTTCACCGTTCAGCACTACAGGGGTTATTACACACTTTATACCTCCCTCACGGGCTTAACTACGTCCCTAGGATGTGGTATGTAAAAGTTTCTAAAATGTTCATACCATCATAGTCTACCCAATGTGCAAGAAAAAGTGTGGAAAGGAAAGGAGGTACCTCATGGTCATAACACCAAGGGGACTGCTAGCTGGTACTCGTCAGCAAGTCCACTTATCATCATCGGTTACCACCATTCCCGTTTAAAGAAACGTGTGTGTATGTGTTGTTCAACACAAACCTTCACCCATGAAATCAAAGAAAACTCAAAACCTAAGTGTCATAGCAAGCTAATATCATGTATGCCCAATGGACCCCATGAGGATACAAGCAGATAATCCTCATAATTAAAACATGGTGAAGTTACCTAGCTGAAACAACCTTTATTTGGTGCTGCTAGCTTCCCACATTAAAAATGGTTCAAATCAAACCATAATCAATCACGCTGCCGACATGTTTCATTGCCCATAAAGAATTTCAGGCAACTTCTTCAGGGCTTTTGGGGTTCCAGATTAAACTTCTCATGGTAGGTTCACATCAAACCATCTGGTTGCGTCCATCATATATACCTGCAACCATAGATGGCAGAGGCAGGAAAAAACTGTTATGCGTCAAATGACCGAGGCACAAGAAACCAAAAACAAACGCTGCAGAACGCGAAAAGGGGGCAGGGTAGACACATCCTGACCCCCTGGGCCTGCTCAGGGGGTCCCAAAGGACCCCCAGGGCCAAAAAAAGCATTTTTTTTTTTAAAAAGGAAATCTACGAGTGTCCTGCACCCAGCACGAATTTTGGCCGAAATTACAAAAAAAGAACTGTGGGCTCCTGCGCTTCAGTGGTAATTAGCCCCCTGGGGGCCAAATCCCAGGGGCAGTAAAAGAATTGGGTGGGGGTCCCAAAGGGGCCTCCAGCCCCGGGGACCGCCACCTCCCGGGGCTTCAAAAGAAAATTGGGGGAATCTCATAGCCCCCCCCAGCCCCAGGGACCGCCTCCCCCCAGAGCTTTCAAAATAAGGAATGGGTTCAAAAGGCACCCCAAGCCCCGGGGACCGCCACCCCCTGGGGCTTCATCACAATATTGGTGGGGGGATATTGGTGGGGGGGCCCACGCCCCCCCTGCAGCCCCAGGGCTTCAAACTGTAAAATACAAAATAAAAAAAACCTGTGTGGGGGGCTCAAGTCCCCCTCACACGCCCCAGGACCGCCATCTCCCCGGGGCTCTAATATTTAAAATAGGGGGTCTGTGACGGACCCCCCAGCTCCGGGGACCACCACCCCCCGGGGCTTTAAAAATGGTGGAAGGGGAGCCGTGCGGCCCCCCTCCTGGAGCCCTTGATGGCCCTGGGGACCGCCACCCCACAGGGCTGGCTCCTGCAGTGTACCGGGGTGCCCACCCCGGGGACACTGTAGTTTGCTATGGCAGGGCAGGAGCCATGCGGCTCCCACCCTGTCATAGCAAACTGCTTTGATATTTGGAAGAGCGAGCAGGAAAACCTGCTCTCTCTTCCAAATCCCACAGACGATTGCTTTCCCACATGGGGAGCTGCATCTTCGCAGCTCCCCCTGTGGAAAAGCAATGCCGGCTACCGCAGGAGGCGGGGAGCCGGCGGGACCGGGGAGGATTGGCCCCCCCCCACGGTCCCCAATGGAGAGGGCTAGCCCCAGGGGATGGGGTCCCCGGGGCTATATGTGGCCCGGGAGGGGGCCCCCTCCTCAAATATGTAAAAATGATGGTACTCTGTATTTTACAGTGAGTGATAAAAGTTTATACTGGTGTATGATGAGGTGTATCTGATTGTCATCAGTGATGTCATCAGTGATGTCACTGACCATGTCATGAATGATGTAATATGTGACATCATCAGCAGTGGATTGCGGGCGCGCAAGATATAGTGAGTACAACTGACTATATCGGAGGAATTTCAATGGTTTTGTACGAGTGAAATTTCCAGCTAACTATAACACCCCTAAAACCTATGGTTTTTTCTGTGATTTTCTAAGGTTTTTTTTAAATGCTAATTCCTAACTATATCAGACCTGAAACCTATGGGTTTTTCAGTGAATATATATATATATATATATATATATATATATATATATATATATATATTCACAGATATATATATCTGGGAAGTGGAATTCCTATAGCCCAACACCCAGGACTTATTGTTTGAGGTCAAGGACAACAACTTTTCATACATATTTTGTCCTTGGGACAAGTAGGCCCAACCACCTGCAGTGAAAACCCTTTGACTGCTAGTTTACAGTACCACATTATGGATCAGGGAAGGGCACTGTCTGCAGTAAAGGTAATATTTGTGTCCATATGTTCATGCTGTTTGAACTTGTATTTATGGTTCACTAATGCAAAGCCTTTAATATTAGGGTGAACGTTTTAAGTAAATGTTGTAAGCTTGGACTGCACTACTTAATTTAATTTAATTTAAAAGAATTTATAAAGCGCGCGTATGCCGTGCGGCTTCATGGCGCTGATAAACACTAAAACCAGAAACAGGGGAGCAAGAGGATTATTAAGCTGGGAAAGCTTTCAGGAAGAGAAAGGTTTTAAGTGATTTTCGGAACTCCATATCAGAGGCAGCTGAGCGTAAGGCCAACAGGAGGGAGTTCCAAAAGGAAGGGGCCAAGATAGAAAATTTCAGGCCCCCCATCCGGCTCTTCTTGAAGCGGGGAACTGTCAGAAGGCACATGGAGGAGGATCGCAGCTCCCTAGTAGGCTGATAAGCTTGAATTGCCGAGGAAATATAGGCAGGCACCGTTGCCCCTCGGGCTTGAAAGGTGGTACAACCTAATTTGAATAAAGCCCGCTCCTTAAATCGGCAGCCAATGAAGGGACTTCAATAAAGGTGAGGAGTGGTGGAATTTAGGCAGCCTGAAAATCAATCGGGCCGCCTGGTTCTGAATTGACTGAAGGCGCTGGAGGGCATAGGCGGGAGCGCCGTTATACACGATGTTCCCGTAATCTAGCCGAAAAAGAACCGTCGCCATCAGAATCAGTTTAAGGGCAGGGACAGAGAAGAAACGAGAAATTTTCCGTATGGTTCGGAGCATAAAAAAATAGGAAGACACAACAGAGCTAATCTGGGAGTGAAGGGTAAGTTGATGGTTGATGGTGATACCAAGGGTTTTAACAGAGGGAGAGGGTGATGGGGGGGGGAACCTAAAGACGGGGGCCAAAAGATGGGGGACCAGGGACTACCACAACCGCCGGTCAAGACTAACTCAGTTTTATCCGGGTTGAGTTTCAGATGGTTGTGATTCATCCAATCCCGGATAAATAGCATGACCGACTGAAAGGAATGAACACCAGATTGGGACGGGGAAAGGTTAAAAATCAGCTGGAGGTCATCGGCGTAGTTATACACCGTGACCTCCATCTGTTGCAAAGCAAGCACAAGGGGGAGAATGTACAGATTAAATAATAAGGGAGAAAGGGAAGATCCTTGAGGAACACCGCACGGAACTTCTCGCGGGGGAGCTGAGAAGTCGGCTAGATGGACAGCCTGAGTGCGGCCATTATGGAAGGAACTGATCCAGGCCAGAGTCGAACCCCCCTTACCCGCCGCCCTGACACGGGATAATAAGATGGAGTGATCGACCGTGTCAAAGGCGGCGGATAAGTCGAGGAGGACGAGGGCCTGGGAGGTGTTAGTATCTAGTCCAGGGGTCTCCAAACCGGTCCTGGAGGGCCGGATCCATGCCAGATTTTTAATATTACTACATGTATCTCAATGGGGATATCTGAAAAATCTGGAATGGATCCGGCCCTCCAGGACCGGTTTGGGGACCCCTGGTGTAGTCCTTCCCTGAGCTGGTCCATGACCGAGATGACCACCTTCTCGGTCGAGTGTCGGGGGCGGAAACCAGACTGACAGGGGGCAAGATAGCCGCTGTCCTCCACGAAGGAGCTCAGTGTCTGGGTAACATGGGTCTCGAGGACCTTACCCAAGAAAGGAAGGAGTGAGATCGGACGGTAGTTAGCAGGGGAAGCAGGGTCAGCCCCTGATTTTTTCAGAATTGGGATAATGGAGGCAGCCTTATGAAGAGCAGGCACTGTGCCTTTGCATAGGGACTTGTTCAAAAAAGTCAGCAGTGGCAGGTAGGAGTCAGAGAAAATCTTTCGCAGGGCATAGGCCGGGCAGACGTCAGCTGGGGATCCTGACTTAACACGGGCCAAGAGGGGAAGGAGAGACTCCTTGGTTAAAGGGGGTATAATGTTTATTGTCAACCTATTGATCGGGGGCTGGGGATCAGAGAAAGAGAGGGGGGGGGATATTGGATTTGATCAGTGCGACCTTGTCGATGAAATAGTTGTTAAGCGAGTCGCACAACAGCTGAGAAGGAGGAATTTTGGGTGATGTCCTGTCAGAGGAAGCCAGCTCGCGCACTGTGGCGAAGATTTCCCTGGGCTGGCTCTCAGCGGCAAGGATTTTCTCTGAGAAGTAGTCAGTCTTGGCCTGTAAGATGGCATTTTTATATTCTTTGCATACAGTTTTGTAATGGGCTTTGCGAGAGGGGCAGTAAGCAAGCCTCCAGGCACGTTCCGCTTGACGCACCTCCAGCTTTTTTATCTTAAGTAAGGGGGAGAACCATTTGTTTGCCTAATAAGCGTGCCTAACAGTGACACGTCTCAGAGGGGCTTCTTGATCACAAGCTCTCGAAAGCCAGCCATTGAGCATGGCTACTTGGGACGATGAAGAGGCACCCATTAGATCTGGGCAAGAGGATGACAGCGTGGCACAAAGAGCAGAAATGTCTACCTTGCTCCAGTTCCTGCCCCAGGAGTTTCTCGGGGAAAATTGAATCTTAACCAAGTACTACTGACAGTGGTCCCAGTTTAAAAATGTGCAAACGTTTTGAAAGTTTAGCAATATGATGCTATGTATAATGCTTCCAGAATGTTTCTTTCAAAACAAAATGTTCACAAAAAATGCGAGTAGGAAAAAACATTTTGCTATACTACTGTAAGATGTTAGGTACCATTTCTTTGCAGAATCATTTAGTAAAGGGTGTTGATGTATGCTAGTACTGTGCAAAAATATTCATTATGGAAAATCAGTGTAACCAGTTTCAATAAGATAATGGGAAAAATAAAAATAAACAAGCATTGGCGAAGCCAGGGAGTCTGAAATTGGTGGTCAGCCTTTGAGTTTTGTCAACGTGTGACTTGTTTTGGCATGGCTTTTGTAAAACCTTATTGGTGCGGGAGCTGCTGGGCCCTCACCTTTATAACAAACATAGGCAAAAGAAAAAATGATTTTTGGTCTCAAAAAGCACACATTGCCACAGCAGTTCCCGGCACTGAACAAAACTACTTTGCATGCTAATATGATCCTTGTGAAAGAGCAGAATTCTGTCACTCACAGTGTAGCCAGCCAATAGACAGAGAGAGAGAAAGAGAGCGAGAGAATTTTAATAAACACAAAAGATTATGGTTAACGTCAGACCTAATTAAGTCCCAATTATTAAAGAAAGTCTCAAAAGTGCACCCATGGTATATGTCCTTGCATTAAGTGCAGATATATGACTTTCGTGAATTTACAGATGTAGGGCAAGAAATAGTACTACTAGAAAATATCTGTGAACTAAATTTTAGCATGAGCAAATATGCATGTGTAGATTTGCTCATGCGAAAATCTGAGTGTTTGCAAGTTCACTTTCCCTCCAACCACTTTTTTCCCAACTCTGGAAGAAGTTTTAAATCTGCCATTGTCAGGAGTAAAGTTCCAACCTTTCTCAGTATGGGAAAAGATTAGAGAAAAGTCTGTAAAAACCCTTAAAACATGCAAGTTAGTAGGTTTGTACAGACTCAAATGGGCATTCTTACCCGGGAACTATTGCTTACCACTACCTTCAGCTCCAGTATGTAGATCTGCAGAAATGTGGCAACATAAGGGAATTGTTAGTATTCAAACTCTACGATGGTATAAGCCCTGGCATAATCAAAGAGGCTATATAAGAGCACTTATATAATGAGATTGCTGTCATAATTTATTGCTGCATTACATGGCACAAAAGGGACAAGCAGCTTTTTTTACAGGACAATTAGATTTATGAAGCCACCTGCCCCATGGACAAGTAGACAGATATTTTATTAAATTCCACAGCCCTGCAGTTACAAAGAGTCGCCCGACACAGAGGTGCCCTCAGTAGGGCCAGGTGCACTCTTGGTAGGTATGTTAAGAGGGAGTTTCCATTGTGGAGTCTTGACAGAACAAGGACTTATACAAGGTTTTGGATGTCTTGCTCAAGGATAAACTGTCTGATTTCTCCACTGCAGTCTCTGTTGGAAAAATGCATTTTAAGCCAAAATTTCACTGCATTTGGAGGAAGACTCTTTTGTCTAGAATAATGCTTAATAAGTTTAAGCACCCAATAATCATCAGATTATAGTAGAGAGCACTGCATGAACCCATAATGAATTAACAACAACATGTACCAAGGTATCTGAGTACTGCAACCCAGTGAAAGCTCAGCTGGACTATTAGACCTGGCTTTTTCAGTGGGTTTACCCCCAGACTTTTTGCTTTTCGGCCTCCTGTTTTTGACCCTAGTTTGGTTGGTTTTTTGTTTGTTTCAGACTCTGGGTACTTTACCACTGCTAATCAGTGCTAAAGTGCATATGCTCTCTGTGTAAATTGTTATTATGGATTATTTTTTCCAAGATTGGCTTGTCTGACATACTAAGTGCCTAGTACCATGCTATATGTGTACCCAGGGCCTGTAAGTCGAATTCTGCTAGTGGGTCTGCAGCACTGTTTGTGCCTTCCACACAAGCAACCTTGCAAAAGGTTCTCAGACCTGTCGCTGCAGTGTCTGTGTGCAGTTTGGTACTGCCATGTCGAGCAGGCAAGTGCACCCACTTGCCAGGCCCCAAGCTGCCCTTTTCGTACACGTGAGTCACCCCTAAGGTAGGCCCAAGGAACCCCTTTGGGCAGGGTGCAGTGTATGTGAAAGGCAGGACATATCCTAATGTGTGTAACATGTCCTGATAGTGAACTACAGTGAATTTCGCTTTACACTATTGAAAGGCTACCTGTCCCATAGGATAGAATGGGAGTTAATTTAGAACATCTTATAAATATAACTTCTCACTGGGATAAGATAGGAAGGTGAAGTTTAGTATACAGAACTGTAATGTAATGCAATGTAAAAGATACTTATTGAACCAATGCAACCCATCGGGCATTCTGGCGCTAAAGAGGGAAATGCAGTAAAAGACATCTATGACAGGAGCAAATAGGTGTTAAGCTCTGGGAAAGAACTCAGAATCTAAAGATGCATCTTTTAGTAAGGATAATTTTTACATTCTGTATTTGAAAAATACCACTTTTAGAAAGTGGGTATTTTGTTGCTTAGCCATCTTGTGTGCCTCTGCTAGTATGTGGATTGACTGTCTGGCTTTGAAGTGACAGGGGCTGGGGATGTGGATTCACTGTAGACAGCCACTTTGAGGTGTACCCTGCCTTTCCTGGATGAGTCAGGCATGGGCTTAATAGACCAGGGCTGCATTTAGAGTAGGGGGAGGAGATTTCCTTTAACCTGAATGGGCATGGTCTGCCTTACACAATGCTGTCTCCATTTCCTGCCCGGAAGCTGGACCAGAGAGGACAGGACTGGTTTTGACTGAGCACAGAGCCTCTATACCACAAGAAAACAAAGAGAAATGGAATACAAATATTGGGGCCCAGACCCCAGACATTTAGATTACGTCTGGACTCAAGAGGAACCTCTGCCAAGGAGAAAAGCTAGGAAAGCTGAAGGACAAGTACTTCCCCTTTGCTGAGTGCTGTCTGGGGTTGGCCTGCAGTGGTTGTTTCTGCCAAGGAGAGGACAAAGGCTTGGCTGTGTGCTGTGTGCTGTGTATCCTGCTTGAAGAAGATCTCCAGGGGCTTGAAGTAGAGCTTGCCTCCTGTCCTGAAGTCTCAGGGCCAGAAAGACTTCAACACCAGCTCCCCTGAACTTTCTTGCTGGGAGTTCTGACCTGCCAAGAGGTGCCTGTTGCTGAATTGGGCCTTTGGAGGTTGTTCCTGCTGTTGGGAGCTGGAAAAGAGACAAAACTGTGAGAAGCGCGACACATCCACACCCGTTTCTTACGCATCGCCGCCTTGCTGGAAGAATTTCCACGCATCGCCATTGTGCCGTTGAAGAAACCGTCGCAGCACCTCCCCACGGCTGGAAAAATCGCTGCAAGCCAAATCCTGTGCACCGAAGTCAGAGATCACAGCGCCAATTCTGACACAGGCTCTGCTGTGCGGCTGCAGAACCAACGCATTGTGGGACTGCGGCTGGAGAGATTAGCGCAGCGCTGTTGCATCGAGAACAGATGCATTCCCAATCCCCACGCATAGCACCGGGGTGCCAAGTCTACATCAACACCAGGGGCACAGTAAGAAACCGACACATCACCTCCCTGCACAGTAAAAACAGACACCTCACCTCCACTGAGTGGCAGTAAGGAACCGGCGCATCCCCTCCCCTAGAGTAAGGAACCAACGCATCACCTTCCCTGGTTGTAAGGAACCAACGCATCACCTTCCCTGCAGCTGTTATTTATTTATGATTTTGATGCATCCAAGGTACTTTGGGGCACATGCATCAAGTTAGGCTTTTGCGATTCCTTAGTTGCGATTATTAAGGAATCGCAATTAAGAAATCACAAAAGCTCATGCATGTGGGAATCGCTTCAAAAATAGCGATTCCCAAACAATCCTTAATTGTGACTCACAAATTGCGACTCACAATTAAGGAATCCCTTCCCATTCATTCCTATGTGCCTTAAGGCCCCTAGGAATGAATGGAAATTGCATGCGCAATTTGCGAATACACAATAGGTACTCGCAAATTGCGCATGCAATTTCAAGGGTGCAAGGGTGCGAAAAGGACACCCTGTTGCACCCCTGAAATTGATATATGCACACATGCTGTGCACACACATGCCCCAAGGGCATGTGCCTGTGTCTTCAGCAACGTGAAGGAACTCTCCAACCCCAGCTCCAACACCAACGACATCCTACCGTCTCAAGACCTGTGCAACTCACTGTCCACCTTCTTCCATCGCACGATCGCAGGCATCCATGACAGCTTCGACGCCGTCATCATCCCGGCAACCACCGCCACCGCCATCCCCACGGCTACCAACTGCACCAACCGCCTGCTCGCATGGACCAACTTCAACAACGACGACACCATCAAGATCATGAACACCGTCTACTCCAGATCCCCAGAAGACCCCTGCCCACACCACATCTTTAACAAAACCAGCAGCACCATCGCACCCCATCTCCAGAAAAACATCAACATCTCCTTCGAGACAGCGACATTCCGGGAGAACTGGAAACACGCAGAGATCAACGCCTTACTCAAGAAACCCAAGGTGGATCCCAAGGACCTAAAGAACTTCCGACCCATCTCCCTGGTGAAGGTCATTGAAAAGGCAGTCAACAAACAACGCTTTCGACACAGTCTGCCACCGCACGCTAAAAACACACCTGCACGACGCCGGAATCCAAGAAAAGGCCCTGGTCTGGACCACCTCCTTCCTCACCCAGAGTGTCGGCCTCCCCCCCTTCTGCTCTAAATCCACCGAGATCATCTGCAGCGTACCCCAAGGATCATCCCTCAGCCCAACGTTGTTCAATGTATACATGGCACCTCTCGCCCACGTCGCCCAACAACACGACCTAAACATCATCTCCTACGCTAATGACACCCAGCTGATCCTCTCGCTCATCAAGGACCCCCACACGGCCCAAACTAACCTCCACGAAGGAATGAAGGCCGCCGCCGACTGGATGAGGAACAGCCGTCTGAAGCTGAACTCAGACAAGACGTAGGTCCTCATCCTCAGTCCCAACCCCTCAGCCTGGGACGACTCATGGTGGCCAATGGCACTAGGAGCACCCCCTACACCCACCGACCACGCACGAACCCTGAGGGTCATCCTCAACTCCACACTCTCCATGACAAAGCAGGTCAACGTTGTCTCCTCCTCCTGCTTCAACACACTCCGCATGCTTCGCAGGATCATCACGTGGATCCCCACCACAACTAGAAGGATGGTCACCCAGGCCCTCGTCAGCAGTAGACTGGACTACGGCAACGCACTCTACGCAGGAGCCCCGGCCAAACTCCTGAAACGGCTCCAACATATCCAGAACGCCTCCGCGCGCCTGATCCTCGACATCCCGCGCCGCAGCCACATCACACCGCACCTGAGAGACCTGCACTGGCTCCCAATCAACAAGAGGATAACCTTCAAGCTCCTCACCCACACACACAAGGCACTCCACGACACCGGACCAGCGTACCGCAACAGCCGACTCAACCTCTACACCCCATCCCGCCAGGTCCGCTCTGCAGACCGCACCTTCACCACTATCCCCCGCATCCGAAGAGTGACTGTCGGTGGCAGATCATTCTCCCACCTCGCTGCCAAGACATGGAACACCCTCCCCATCCGCCTACAGCAGACCGAAGACCTCCTAACCAACAGGAGATTCCTCAAAACCTGGCTCTTCAAACAGTAGCAGCGCTCCCCTCTCTCCCCCAGCGCCTTGAGACCCTCCCAGGTATGTAGGGCACTTTACAAATGCTATGATTGATTGATTGAACATGCAACTTTGAAAAATGCACTTTAGTGGATTTTTCAAAGTTTTCACTATTTATCACCCGGCATTATTTTTCGGTAAATAGCGGACCCTAATAGTGAAATCGCTATTTTACATGGCATCTTGCATTGCATTTTAAGGATTCGCAATTTGCGATTCCTTAAATGCAATAACAATTTGCGATTTTTGCATTTGAGATGACGCATCCCAAATATAAAAATAACCGGCCGCGAAGGAGCAGATTCTGCCTCTGAGATAAGCCTGTTTGCTCATGCCAAACTACCAAGAGGGTGAACAGGGGTTATTCTAGATGTGTATCCCCCTTACCCTGACTAGGAAAAAGGGTCCCTACTCGGACATAGGTGCAAACCATTGCCACTAGAGACTCCCATTTCTAAGATGGACCTTATTTAAAATATCTTAATCACTAACATGTTATTTAAGTTGTGAGGCTAAAAAATGTTCTGTGTCTGTAGTGAGAAAACAGACTCTAGATAGTTTCAGGAGACTATTGAGATCTTCAGCACCCTCTGATAGATTCTTCAAAAGAGAAAAGACGTGGACATTTTTAAGGCAGTCTGAGAAGATACCTTCCGCAGAAGAAAGCATAACTAAACTGGTCTAATAGAGTAAATAGTTCTTTGGTAGGTGTAGGAAGCCGCATTTTCTGCATGGTCACCACAGATGTTTCGCCTTTTGCTGGACACTATATTTGTATAGGGCTAGCCGTCTATGTAGAAAACCAGAATACAGATTAAATTACTAATACTGTCCCTTGGGAATGGGGCTCATTATTAAAATAATTAACCAACAATTTTCATTAGCTATTCAAAAATTAATTCGGTGGTGAAGTCGGATTTTAAAAAATATTTATGAAAACTAACTTTTAGAAACTTTTTATCTGCCTGAACTCCCAGAGGATAGTTAGCCTAAGCCTCTGCGAGCCCTTAGCCTGTGCTCAGCACTGAATAGTTGTGAAGTAGGTGTAAAATGACATTCAAGAGCAAACAGTAGGCTGACCTAAATGGGCAGAGATGACTCCTCGGAACTCAATAGAACATCAAGCGTGGGGGGCTGTGGCATGCATCCTCTGATACAATGTTGTCAAATCCTGCTTGACAGGTCAGTTGAGCCACATGTAACACTTAGAGTACTAATGAAAGGGAGAGAACAGGATGCCAAACAATTCTTGTAAATCCACTGTCTGGTTGCAGAAGGACCTGACTTTTGTCCTACCAGACACTTGGCTCTGGTTTTGTTGGGACTACAGCACCTGCTTCAAAATGGACCTATTCCCTCTTGTACCCAGAACAAATAAGTGAACTCAGAGGGTCAGTTGGATGACCTATGTGGCTACCAGAAGACAACAAGCTGCAAGAAGCCTTTTCCTGGAAGCACCCAGCTGGCCAGGGGCAGAACGACCTGGACTCAACTCTGCTATTGGCCTCTGCCTGACACTCTGTGGGTCTGCCACCCCCTAGGTCCTGGAGGCTTTAAGAGTGTACTCCTGCGGTTAATTTGGACTTAAAAGACTAAGGGCCTGACTTAGATCTTGGTGGATGTGGTCCCACTGCCACTTTTCCAACTGTTTCTCTACCTGCCTACTTGCGGTCCGTGCGCTCAATTCAGATGCTAGTGATAGTCTGTCCGAGTGCAAAGTCTCTGCCAGAATTTTATTCCCACGTCAACGGCCTCATTGGCAAAAGAGGCTGTCGGAGGGAGGCCATCCAATAGATTTCATTGGTAGTCAGTTGTTACACTGTTCACCAAATAGCCAACTCCTCATTTTTATGTATTTTTCCTAACTGTAGATCAGCAATTAAACAAAGAAAATAGCTTTCTGGGTAGGCAGACGTGGGTAGGTGACAATGCTGAATGCTACAAGAGAATACTATCTCACACAGTGAACGCCTTCTCTTACCTAAGACGCTATTTTCTTTACTTAAAGAGGGTTGCATATATATTTTTAGGTGGCTGACCCTCAACGCTTTTTATTGCACCTAACTTACTATTCTCTCCCTGACAAAGACACAGATGGGTAATCTATTGACACCCACTACCTAAGTTTCCCTCTCCGAATTCTGGGTAGAGACAGATTTACATTTTTTATCTTTCACACTGTACTCAGTCCTGATGAAACGCCAAGGATCCCTTTTGGACCAATAGGGTGTGAAACATGTCGACACAGTCCATCTCACCTGAACTCTTCGCTAGACTGCATTTCCTCATTGTTGGGAAGTAACAGTTTGACTTCTGTTTTTACTGTACCAGGTGGACCCAGGAATAAAAATCTTTTATTGGGTACTCCGCAGTATTTTTAACTCACCAATTCACTAGCGCCACACACTTGCACTCACCATTACGGCGTAACGGCATTATGGCTCCACCAAAGAGTCCTCTCAGAGGGCCCGTGGGGTATGGCAGCACCGACTCTACGAGAAGCAAGAATGCCCAATGATGAGACATGACACCTTCACGAATGAGTGAGGGCAAATAAGGGAACTGCCCCCCACTCGAAACATCCTTCCTGAAAAAACTTTTCCTCCGCCCCTCCACTTGGCTTTAGTCTTTTAGGAACAGCTACCCCATTGTGTCAGACATAAAATTTCTACCAACCACTTCCTTTAATGGGATATTTCATGTTCTATGCACAGAGACATTGGAAATGGGAGAAGGTCAGATATTAATAAGGGAGCTCAAAGTTACAAGATGATTCAGAAGAATCATAGTCATCATGGATGGCACATATGTCCTCATTATTAAGCCACAAATCCAATTTGCAGGGGCAAGGTTTCTCCATAGAATACTTTGCATAATGCTAAAACAGTCATCCACATCACACCATTAAACAGCTCACTTTTCCATGAGGTCAAGTGTCGGCATGAGAAAGCAAGAGATCATTCGAGTGCCGAAACGAACTGAAGTTTGACCACAAAATAAAAATAAAAATATATAGACTTTGTGATGTCCAAAGTTGAAGGGATTGGTAGCAGTAGTCATATACTGAGGAGAATCCTTTGCAAAAGACGCAAACCAAAGGTGGAGTTAATAGTTTCATGAGAAGTGTGTGCTCAAATTGAAGTGCCAGACAGAAACCTTTTCTGGATCAATAAACCAGATCATGGCCATGGACTGGCATTCTAAATCCCCTGGCATAAGGACTTTGTCAATGTGCCAATCTGAGAAAGAAAGCCAGTTGGACTGCAACCACCCCACAAACAACTGAGCAGTATACGAGCGAGAGGCACGTCAGGCATCGATCAATTCTTTCAGATTTCACAGGAATGATTAGTGGAAACCGCACCCTTTTCATAATAGAAAGACACCCTCAAGACCATCAGAAAAAAATGGATAAAGTTTAATGATTTATTTTAAAATCAGAATCCTACCCTAGTGCACACACTGAGAATAGTAACTATTATAAAAAAAAGCTAACAGAATAGTAACCTTAACATTTAGCAATGTGAACAGTAAAATATATTTCAAGATATTGGTTAATGCATAAGGCTTTCTTTACATCAATATTTACAATCCCACCCCCACCTCTTAGGATAAGTAAGCTATTCTAGGCAGCAAAGAAAGTGCTTAAGTTTGAGTTTGAAAGATGGATCACACTTACATGCCTGCTTTGAACAAAGAGACTAATATTTAATGTAATAGCATTGTCTGCTATTCTCGTCTTTAGGCAGATTGATAAGCCTATCAAGTGAAGGCTACGAATGCCTACTGTTAGCCCTCAGCAAAAGTAGGTGATACGGTTCAATGTAGCCTGTTTCAGTCCTCTGGCAAAAAGCTGCTCGCTAACCAATCAAACTCTGTTTAGTGTGAATAGCATTATCTGGCAATTTTTGAACTTGTTAAAATAAACCTTAGCAGAAAAACGCCCGCGTGAGCTTCATCTTATTTTTATTCTGTAGAATCGTGTCCTTCATAATAAGGATAAAAAAGAAATAAAATTATCAGCTTCCATGAAACCTTGTTTATATCTCAAAAACAATTATTTATAACAAAGCACAGTAAAAACGGTGAACATTTTCAAGCAGACTTTATTATCACGTTGTAATGGAAAACGACATCAATAAATGTGTGTTCTGTATTTGACTCGTATATAAATATTTACCATATACTCCTCAGAAAGGGGCTACCTGGAAAGGGAAAAACATGATCATTTTAACAGGACCTAGTGTCATGATGTTGGGTTGGAGGAGAGGAGGCAGACAGTGCCACACTAGGCGAAGACAATTCAGGGGAGTGCGGTTACGGTTAATAGGGGATGGAGTGATCATCACAAGGGGAGTTAGAGAACAAGGTAGTAAGGAATGTCTCAGGGTGGCAAATGAGAGAAAACTACAATGAGATTTGCAGAACAGGCGTGGGTGAAGAAGAGGCAAGCGCTTTTTGATGACTAGACGAAAAAAAATCTCCTGGTATACTTAGTCTTGATATCTGTATACTTTTGTGAAATATCTGTAGGCAACATACGTGTCTTGTTATTGATGGATTGGGGGAAGAACTACAGACTGAGCGTCACGCACGGAGTATCTGGGGGGGGGGCGTATGTGTCGTTTTAGAAATTCATTGCATGGGCATTGAAACGTCTGTGCTGGAAGCTGTGCTTGGACAGGAGGCATAGAAGGCCTTCTAGGTGTCCCTTTCTTTATTTTTTCTTTTCAACTTATGTTTCTTGATTTTCAATAGTTTTCAGTCACTGCAGGTTTCATTGAGTAGGTGCGCAGTGCTGCAGAATTATTTATACATCACTGAGTATTAAAGCTATGCTCTGAATATCTCAACGATATTTAAAAATTGGCTCTATAGTTCACAGGTATTACAACCCGTTGCGTGAAGTGGCTGGTCATCCCATTCCAACAGTAGTTGAATATGAGGGAGAAAGAAATGAGCTTGGTAAATAACAAAAAAGAAGAATAACGAATAAAGAAAAAGGAGAAACAAAAATAACAACACTCTCAGGCCATCCCCTGACAGGTTTATCATATGAGTGAATCCAGCACACGAACATGCCATTAAACAGGTTTCTTAGCGTCTTTGGGATTATTCCAGCAGATGTAACTCAGTGCAGGGTGTCTGTCCATTTCCATTTTCTCCTGCCAGGGGCTCTCCAGACATATCCAACTACCTGGTCTATGTAGCAGTCCCATCAAAGGAGTCCAAACACTCTCCCTGGTGTCGGTTATGGAACACATGCGCAGCCCAAGCCGCTCTTCACTGCGCAAAGCTGCTCTCTCCACGGTGCCCACTTCTTGACCGACTACTCATTCCATCTACATCGGTCTGGCACCTCAGGAGACCTCAAATACATTACTATGGCTCACCTGGCGACCAGTAAAGCTAATTCCAGGAATTTGGAACCCACGCTTTGCCTCCAGGCGAGCATAAAAACCCAGCAGATATAGTTCTGCTGTTAAAATTCCTATTTTACCTCACACTCTCCCTAGTTTAGCAGTTACCCAGTGGCGGCTCCTCCTCTAAGGCGGAGAAGCCTCGCCCCACTGCTCTTTTGTAGTGAAAAACAGAAAATGAAATGATAATAACTGATATCATTTTATTTTCTCCTACTTCCGCCCATAGCTTTGTGTGAGGGGGCAGGGAGGAGTGGTTGCACCATCCTAAATTGCGCAATGACTGCTTGGATGGCCCCCTCAGGCCACCCAAAACAGTCATGTGTACTTCGCATGTTCTCTATGCAGGCTGCATGGCAGCCTACGTGGAGAACATGCTCAGGCCTCCAGTCAGCATCTGAGCAACGAAAAACGGCACTCAGACCAATCACAACGCTGCTAAGGCCGCGTTGTGATTGGCTGACTGGGAGCCAGGGAGTGCTTCCTGTGGCTGACTCCAACTCAGGGAGGACTACGGAGCAGAGACGACGAGGATTACAATTTTTCCTACATCCTTCCCCTACCTCTCGCATCCTTCCCTCCCCCCTACCACCAACCAGTGCCAGCCGCACCTACAGTTACCCCTTGCCAGCAGTGCAATAATGTAAGACAATTCTATATCATGTGTATGAAATCTGCATCTGTTTGACACCTGGGCCGTTTTTTTATCATCTGTCTTCGCAATAACGTTCAGCCCCTGTGGTGTGAAGTAAGTAGCACACGTGTAGTTACATTGCATATGTTAACCTCGTATTCCTGCATGATAAGGAGTGGCAGAGGGCATTAACATACACACACAAGTCCACTTGCAGTGGTAGGTTGCAATTAATTCACTTTTATGTACAATTTAGAGAATACCTCTCACTGCAGCGCATCCCCCACGTCTTCCAGACAGCCTCGAATACGGGTGCCTGGTGTCTGGCTCCAACAGCTGGATACCGGCACATCTTATCCAACTGTCCTCAGCTCACCCAATTCGACAGTCGCTCACTTCTTGAGAGGCAGGTGTGTTAGGCATCTACAAGCACTAGAAAAAATATAAAAACAGCAGCTCGCTGTACTGACTTGGCCCTAGTCCTGGCAAAAAGTGCTGCAACAACACACCGGAAAAACGCAACTCCTCCGAGAAGCGGGGTTTGGAGGGTGGACGTGGTTCACTGGGCGGAGGCAGAGGTGACAGCACTGCATAGACAGAAGACCAGAAGCCATCATCGCCACCCCACGGCCCAACTTTGGGACTAGTTGCTATCACAGTCCAGGGCAACAATCAAGGGACCTCTTCCATGTCCTCCCCATGAGACCTCCTACCTCTAATGCCCGTATCCCCTAGGACTCTCTAAAGGTGTGAACCTGTCCAGACTTCATTATTGCACCCCACTGGACGAAACACTTTAACATCACATGTGTCCTATACCCATCATTCTCACCCCCCAAGATGTCCTTCACCCCACGACTCATTCCCTCATCCCCATTCCTGTCCCAGTTAAATTAGTTGCATTTACTTAGATCTGATTCAATGGCACTTCAGGGCCTACTCCTGTCCGAATATGGTTGACTCTAATTATTCAGGCCCCACCTCTTTGGACATGGGATCATGCAGGCAGCCTAATCCTTTTTAGCTGGTAATCTGTGTTGTTTTTGGTTAGGTCTCCTTAGCTTATCTATCTGCTGGCAGACATTATCCTATACATCTGTCCTTTGTTTTTTGTATAGGGTTGCAAACTCAATTAAAAATGTTTTAAAAAATACAATGACCATACTGCCACTTCCAAATGTGAGTATGATCTGCAAGACCTTATTTGTCAGTGGATCAGCGTGGGTATCCTCCCAGAGATTGCACCAGCGCTCCACATACCAGGAATTGGGATAGTGTGAAGTTGTTCTCTGCAGTTAAGAATTGGAACTCCCTACATTTCCTATCCTCATAGCACTTACCCACTGCGAGTTTCCACTTTCGTCATCTGATCTGTCGTGTTGTAAAGCAACCACATCGTGTGGTAGGAAGCCAATGAGGGGAAGTGCAGGTGCATAAAGCAATTGTTGTGATGTATTCTGCACCACTCTCTTCCAGCAATAGAGTGCTATTGCAAGAGGTTTAGAACAGTGAGTGCCCAGCAGCTTTATACTCAATAATAGTACATTCAAGGGTCTCTCCCGGTGTCGTTCCTCATCCGGCCCAGTTCCACAAGGCTAACCCTATCAAGTTATCAAACTATCCATTGGAACTGGGAAACCAGATAATATGATTCATAGTGGGGGTCCTAAGGCATCCACTTAAGACTAGGTGTCGTAGTATGTGTAGTGACACTATGTCTGCCATCATCCAAGCTCACCTCCCTTAATAATACATCTACCGCCGTGAACCAGGACCGAGGGATCAAGATCGGGAGGGTTGTGAAGTACTACAGCATTTGCGAAGCATTGCCATTTTGGACAGAGCAATCCTTGCCATTATAGGGAGTCGCAAGGACCACCAGAACTCAACGTTACCTTTCAAGGCTCATAAAGTACCCCCCAGATTCATTTCCCATGTGTCCTTGTCCTTGTAGTATACTTTATCACCAGATTAACTAGACAACAGAGATTTCCATTGGATTCCTAGGTGGGTCACAATTGGGAGAGATAGTTGGCTGCTCGGGGAAACGGGAAAGCACATGTCTGAGTCCAGTTGCTGTGAAAGCCTAATACCATGCCTAGGTCATCAAGGAGAAAACTTCATCCTGAGCAGAACCCTCATCTATCGACCACCTGGACCACGAGCCACCTTTACCAACCTCATCACCAACTTTGTTGTTCTGCTCACCATCGACGTTCTTCTCGGCAACCTCAGATTTCACTTGGAAGACCAAAACTTCCTCTGCCCCCTGCACTCTTCGAAATCTTGAGCAGCATCAGATCCACCCAGCTCATCCCAGAACCAACACAGACCTCAAACCGCATTTTCACCACAAGCGACAGCATCAATACAACTCCACCACACCATTCACATGGACAGACCACGCCATCATCTATTTCCAAATCAACACACCTCAAGTCAATCCCCCTACCTGGTTCAGCATTCTAAGCCACAGTTCGGGCAAAATCACAGAAGCAGGCCGACTCAGCGCTCTCAGCACGGATGAACCTAGCCCCACAGACAACCTCAACAAGCACATCAACAACTTCAGCAACTGTATTAAGAACTGCGTGGACTCTCTTGCACCTATCAAACCCCACAAGCATAGTAGGCCAAACAAGCGGGCCAGCTGGTACACACAAGACCGCTGAGATTTAAAAAAACGACACTATAAACAGCTAGAAAGTAAATGGAGAGCCACACACAACACTACTGACTAAACTACCTACAAGGCTGCACTCAGACGCTATCCCCAGCAAATAAGAGACACCCAAAAAAAGCACTAACACTAACGAAGACACCACCAGACCAAATAGACAACTGTTACTAGACCCGAACAGCGGCCCCCACACCCCCAATACATCTACAACCTGGGAACGTCATCAATCAGCTCCACCCGGACCCACACCACCAATGCCTCCATCAGGTCCATCACTTTTCCGAATTCATGGAAACTTTCAGAAATCAATGCCCTCCTTGAGAAGCCCACAGCCAATCTGAATCAACAGAGCCACCTCTGACCCAAAGTAATTGAGAAGGGCGTTAAGTAGAAAGTCACAACCCACCTTGAAGTTCACCTTCTTCTAGACAACACTTAATCAGGATTCAGAAAAAACCATAGCACCAAAACAGAACTTGTTGCAGCCACTAACAACATTCAAATCATCCTGGACCAAGGAGAAACAGCGGCCCTCCTCCTGATTGCCCTCCTCGTGTCCTTTGACACCCTCATCAGAAGACTCCATAAGATTGGCATACAAGGATCTGCTCTCAAATGTATCTGATCCTTTTACACGGAGACCAAGAGTGGATATGTGGAGTCCCACAGGTATCACCCCGCAGCCCCACCTTTATAAACATATACGTGATACTGCTCACAAACTTAATCCAATCACAAGACATCACCATCATCTCCTACACCAATGATACCCAACTTATCCTCTCCCCGACACACAGGACAACCATCAACAGGACCAACTTTACCACCTACATGACCATGGTAGCAGAGACTGGATGCAAACCAACTGCTTGCATCTCAACTCCACCAAGAAGAAAGTCCTGGTCTTCGGTAACAAGACCTCCCCATGGGACTTCTCCTGGTGGCCATCGGAGCTAGGACCAACACCCACAAACCATGAAATCTAGGGATCATCCTAGACAAGCTCAACATGATGGCTCAAGTCAACGCAGTGTGCACCTACTGCTTCGACATCCTAAGCATGCTATGAAAGATCTTCAAAGGGTTGTCTCAGAACACCAGACGGACCGTCACACAAGCACTCATCACCAACAGACTGGAGTAAGGCAACACTCCCTTCGCCAGAATCTCCAATCAACTCCTACAAGGATGCAGCCACTCAAGCCCGGTCCAAAGCACGTCCATTGCTCTTCTGTGCCCCCAGAGGATGTGATCAGGTTGTTGTTACCCCAGGACAGCTCCACTTCTGCTGCTAAACCCTCTGTGGCCCTTGAGGTCAGTGAGCCAAGGATCGTTAATCTGTGGTTGCTGCCCTATTTTTTGTCCCTCATGGCCAAGCTCACTCAGAGTTGCTTTCTCAATAAGCACTCAGTCTGCGATAGTAACAAGTGGCTCTAGCTGTCCACACCCGTTGCCATAAGCATCAGTCAATCCTGTTTATAGGCCCTGGACACTGAAAAATGCTGGTGGTTCATGAATGGCCGGCATGGAGCTCTCTAGAATGCGATAATCTTGAGGGTAGCTGACCAAGTCCCCCCCGCCTCTAGATCACAATTTCGCCATCCAAGGCATACTGGTTCAGGATATTCAACCTAACTTTTCCTATACCGGTTCATCACTGTGAGGCACAAAGAAGGGTCATAAACCAGAAGCAGTACAAAAATTCAAAAGAAGAAAGTTAAGTATGGGAGAAAGAAAACATGCATTAGAATGGCAGTTTCCAAAGCAAAGATGCACTCAGCCTCAAGGTATGAATAAAAGGAAGAGATATAGTGAGAGCAAGCATGCAAAACAGCAGAAAGGGCGGTGGGCAAGCGATGCACAGAGCAAGAGGAGAAAATGAGTCAGGACAGGAAGAGGAAAGACAGTGAAAAGAAGGGGGAAAAGAAATAGAGTGAGAGAAAAACAGAGAGAATGAAAAGGAGAGGAAAGAAATAGAGTGAAAGAGAGGCATAGAAATGAGAGGGATCAGCTTAGAAAGAGAGAGAGTGTGTGTGTGTGTTTGTGTGGGTGTGTTAGTTTGTGTGTTTGTGTGTGTGTGTTAGTGTGTGCGAGAGAGAGAGAGAAATAGAGAGAAACAACAGAGTACGAGAGGAAGAGAGTGAGAAAGCCACAGCTTGGGAGAGAGTAGAGAAAAACATTTGCAAGGCTCCACACCACTAACTGAGCATTAAAATTTGAACAGCCAAGGAGAAGAGGGAGGGTGGTTTGATAGATGCATAAATGGAAAGGTATTGTGGCGTGGCAATGAATAAATAATATGTAGGACTTGTTCAACGGCAAAACTCCTAATGACTTCTAAGATTCAGTGTTCAGCTATGCAGAAAAGTTAATGGACTCATATTGATCAAGTTCATTTAAAGACACTGCATGAGGACGATATACAGTAAGAACTATGCCAGACCAAGAGACAAAAAAAGATTGCAAATGCAGAAATCTCTACTCAGTGACCTCAACAGTACCAGGGGAATTTGGTGAAGAATTAACAAAGTTATTTTGACACATTTGTGAGCAATCCATAAAAAGCTGTGACACAGCAAGCCTGTGAATTGAAGGGCTGTATCGCATGCTCTAAGCGACTCTTTGCGCCATCGGCTTACCAATGCATCCAGCTCACACTGAGTAACTACGAGTATCAACAATTCATAGACTAAAATAATTCATCATATATCTATCAGGCAACTAGAAACAATTAATCTGTATTATTATATGTGCATTGGTATGTCCCTTTCCTGTAATTTGTATGACTCCTTAGCACTTATTTTATGCATGCATTCTAATATTATGCTTTATGGTTACTCACGTTTAATTAGCGACTATTGGTGATATAATAAGAAGAATCCAATTAAAAATGTTATTATTCTATACAATATCATAAAAATGCCAAAATGGAATTCTTGGATCATATCAATGAACATCTTAGTTATATAAGATAAAAAAGGTGTGTCAAAAAAGGAAGAACATGTGTTGTGGCCAAACAACTGGGTCAAGAAAAATGAAACACTTTAATATAACACAAAGGTCAAGGGAGAATTTAAGGCAGCATTAATTTGAAATATAAAGGGAGTCTAAATGATTACACTAATTTTGAATTGATTTATTTTTGCTATATTTTTCTTCCAACGTATACAACTTTTTGAGAGATAATCTTGTTGAAATGTGGAATCTCCATGGAGTGCATCTAAACAAAATACAAAATAAATTTAATAAAAATTACAGGAAATAAATTAGGTTAAACAAAATAAGCATACTATTAAAAACATAAAAGAAAGAATAAATGCAACACAAGAGAACTTCTAATGGGGACATTAACAAATTAACAGATTGGCACTTTGGCACTTTGGCAGGAATCACAAATTGTTATTATTTTATCTACTGAGCTGTGTTCAGTCTGTCATTTGTACACAAATGTGAACTGATTCTCAAAACCTCCATCTTTCTATCATGTTTAAAATCGGTCGTACTAGCTTTTATCAAAAGTTTAAAATGATATCCTAATTTGACTGTGCAGTCTACCTCAAATATCCGACATAATCTTGTCACATCTTTATTGCGTGTGTTCTAAAGATCCATTCAATCCAATGGACAGTATCCTAAATCAGTTTCTATATAGTATACGAACATCAATGCAAAGACCATAGTACCCACTCTTTTGGACACAATCTGTGTTGCAGCCCAAATTTACATTGAGCCAGCGGAGAACTACAGGCAGCTTTTGACTTCATTGGTCATTCTTTAATCTTCATAAAAATGAAAAATGCTAAAGAATCGACCAGTATGCCCAGACGTGGGTCCCGCGCTCGCTCTCCATGCCTCTGGAGTCAAGCTTTCCTGGCTGATGAGGTCTGAAATCCTGAAACCGGTCCTTGGATGCTTGTTTCCACTCCAGGGAGGACCTGGCCTGGCAGTTCGGGCTGGACTGTTCCCATTGGGCACAGGGTCAAGACTGATTTGGATATGGATGGGACCAAACTGGAATGGCATGGTGAGCAAAAATACGATGGGTTTAGGCCCAGATATCTGTACTGGGGTGAATGTATGATATTGTTCTGCATTCTGTCCATCAGTTGTTCTTTTTGCATTTGTTACCTTGCACAGTAAGTCTAAACCTCTTATCACCCTTGAGTGTGCTTATACACAGAGGCCAGTACCTTTTGGATTAGTGTCAGGCTCTGCAGTATTTCAAGGGTGATGCAACAACTTTCCAAAGAGGTACCAATGTAACAGACTTTCAGGACAATATCCTAATGTATGGAAAGTGTAGGAGAGAACATGATGAAAAGTTGAAAAAAGTGTGGTCCATTTTGAAAGAGAAAGGGTTGACTAATCAAAACAAATTAAATGCAGAACTGCCATGGAGTCTGTGGAATATCGGAGGCACAGGATCAATGAAAAGGCTGTAGTGAGTATATCCAATTTAACTGAGGCTATTGTTGAGGCTCCCAATTCCAGAGATAAAGACCATTTAAATTCACTCATGGGACTGCCTGAATAATATAGGAAGAATGTTCAGAGACTTGCTGACTAAACTGTAAACATTGAAGAAAAACAATTTCTATGGAGCAAATAGTAGGAAAAATAATTCATAACATTGACAAAGGAAATGAAATGTGCCCCTGCCCTAAAATCCTTAGACACCCATCCGATATCTGTGATTATGACAGGTGCCAGCAATGTGGGTCTCAGGTCGTTTTATTGCCAACACATGTAGGGTGTTTAGCAACATTTGCATATTCCTCGAGACTTCGGAGAAGAGCTGAACATAAGTACTCCACTATCAAGAAAGAAACCCTAGCGCATTATTGGGGATGGATGCACTATAAACAGTATGTGTACGGGACAACACTTTCTGTCTATACCAGTTATAGACCATTGGCGGATTTACTGTACACAAGAGATGGTGGTAAAGCAACACCTCATATTGCAAAGTGGTAATTCAAAACACAGGATTACAGTTTTGAGTTTCAATATGTGTCTGGATATAGAAACATATTGGAAGATTGCTTGTAGCGTCTGCCAGTGAACAAGGAGATGGTGAGAGTGAACAATGACGTGGATGATGACTTAGGGCTTGATTACGACTTTGGCGGTTTGGCGCCGGGTCCACTCCACCTCTGCACCGCCACTGACATTGTCAGCCACATCCAGATTAGAAGTTTCCCCCTGTCCGGAAGACTTTTTTTTCTTTTTACATTCCCAAAGCGGTGCCCTGAAAATGAGCACCACAATGGGAATGCCAAAAACAGTTCCAGCACGGCATGGACTACCAAGTCCATGCCGTACAGGAACTGGGCTGCATGCATACAGGGGTGGTGCACCCCTGCAAGCATTCCCATGTGGAAGAGGCACCGGGGGCCCTGAAGCGTTCCCCTTGCTTCCTCTCCACCATGGTGTTCATGGAGTAGGAACCTCCATGACACCACTGACGGAGAAGCAACTCGTAATATGCTTGAAAGTACCGCCAAGCATATTGTGTCCTCCTGACCAACGCAACACCATGAGGGAACCGCAGTTACCTGGCGGCTGCTGCGGGCAATGGCGGTCCGACCGCCCTAATCGGAATAGGGTGTTTGGGAACGGCCACATTCGTGCCCCCACGAGTCTGGTGCACCGTGGACCACCAAACTTGTAATAGAGCACTTAGTGATTGCTTGTATATCCTAAGTAACAGTGATTGTAATTTAAAAAAATTAATGGATAAGTGCAATAAGAGTGATGATGTTCTACAACCAGTGATGAGTATTGTGCAAGGATTGCCAGATAGGAAGGAGTTGGATGAAGAATCCAGTAAGTACTATGGAGTAAATAATTATCTGAATAGTAATGTAGGGATTTTGTAAATGAAAGAAAGAAAGTACTGGGTCTAGAACATGAAAGTCATCCAAAAATGAGGGGCACTAAGCGCAGTTTGAGGACTGATTTTTGGTGGCCAGTTATGGACAGATGTGCAGAAAGAAAGAGACATTTGTTCATGTTTGTCACATATGAGTGGAGCGATAAGTTCCAAAAGACAACCACGTGTCCCATTGAGTACGTTTCCAGGCAGAATGAACAGTAGAAGTCATAAATATGGTATAGTTTTAGTGAATCAGTATTTGTAGTGGATTTAAATTACGTTTGTTAACCAGGCGACCACAAGAGCAGTTATAAAATTCCAAGGCGATGTATTTGACAAAAAAAGTTTGCCCAAAGAAATGGTCTAGTTTTGGAAGTACAGGTATCTCTTTCTTAGTAAAATGTCATGTGCTTACACTGTATGTAAGCATCTCATCAGAGATTAATATTTCATGTGGATTAGTAATGGTGTGGTTTCTCTAATGTAAGGATACTTATCTTTTCTTTAAAAAAATTATTGCTTAAAGCCCAACTTGCTTTGGATGTTTGCTTGACTGCTTCCCAGGGAAATCCTGCACGCTCAAAGTTTAAGGAAATGCCTCTTAATGCATGATCACCCCTAAATCTTTGGACTGATGCTGCTGGGTTTTCGACTCAGAGTGCACTGAAGCCTGATAATCAGACCTCAATGACCATGCTCTGACGCCTACAGGGAGGAGAGACCAGTTGCAAAACTGTTTTTTCCGTGGGTGTGTAGCCCTCAGGTAGCCACACCTCTAGGGTGGGCTACCAAGCTCCACACACCAAGAGAGGGGCTCTTCTATCTTGGGATTCGACAGAACAGTGGACTCTGGGCTAGCTAGATGTCACACACTGCAGGAAGTAGTCATCAGACAGGGAATGTCCTATTGGTCCATTGGCTAGTAACAACTGCATCCTGAAAGGGCACATTCTGGGCATTATTACAACACCACTGGCACCCAAACCTCGATCACATCTGGAATGGAGAGAGGATCAAAGAAGGGCTACCTTTGTAGTATCGGGTTCCCAAGGCCTACATGCTCCAAAGATAACCCACTTACATTGGAAGGACTGTTGGCACGGAAACTGAAAAATTCAAAGAACAAGTTTATTAAGACCCCATGGGGTGGTGGTACATTCCTACAGCACCCTTCGGTAATGCAAGAAGTATCACACCGAACATCGGTGTGACCCCCTCTTTTATACATTTTTACAGGTAATAAAACGAACAGGCGGCACACAGTTACAGAGCATTATGTACATATATGGTCATGTTTTGGAACACTGCCAGCTCATTGGAGGGTTTCAAACCCACTGGTCAGTTTGCGGCACATTCCTGAGGGGTGACTGGTCAGAGGGGACTGCGCATGTACAGGCTTGACCATTACTAAAAATAGCCTGTTGCTGGGCAAACTCAAGTGGTCAGTGGTACGGACAACGGACTAAAGAGTACGCTGGCCACGAGGCCGCTTATGATCTAAGATGGCCGCCGTAACCTACAAAATGGCGTTTTCGAGTATGGCCAATATAACAGAAAACGTGTAGCTACAGCTAAGCGCTAACTCGGCCATTGTCCAATTACGACAGACGACCCTTTTAGCGTTCAGCTGAAGCTACCTCATAGTGAACATAATCTGGGTATTCATCCTCAATATCAATTAACATGATTTGGGTTACTTCTTTATGAAGCATCATTTTGTCATGAGCAAGAGTTCGTCTCGATGGTATACAAGCCCTTAGGCACATAGAACACAAAGCTGGACCACATTGAATACATAAGCATACACCAAACAGTATTCCCACAATAATGCATAAAATAGTTAACAGCTTCCAGCCCCAAGTGGAGAGCATTGACCAAAACCACCCTGAAAGAGTCCAAGTGCCATTGTCCGGATGTATTTCGGCAGCTATCTTATGCAGCTTGGTAATAGCATCATAAACAGATGGTGAATTGTCAGGTACATATACGCAACAGCTACTTCCGATGATTCTGATTCTGAAAAAGCCTTTATTTCGGTAAAAATGTACCATAAAAGACAATCATAAAGAACAGTACATTTAAATAATTTGTACAATAAAATATAAAATACATAAAACGATAGTAGAAAGGAATCCTTATATAATAGGAGCAGATCCATTTGTACAATAAAATATAAAATACATAAAACGATAGTAGAAAGGAATCCTTATATAATAGGAGCAGATCCATTCTCAGTCTATGTTTTGAGGCATTTCCCTCTGATGGTCCAAAGGGCGCCCAGATACTTGGCCATTGTGAAAACAATATGATCTGACAAGTCAGTTTTTAAGACTCTGTAAGCATGCAGACACTTCTTGAATCCCAGGTTTCTACATAGGGGAAGAATCCAGTGCCTACGGATCCCATGATAAGCTGGACAAAAGAGAAGAATGTGAAGCTCACTTTCATCCGAGCTACTACAAGCAGGACATGTACTCTTAGAATCATGGCTCCATTTGGTTGTAAAAGTTTTGATGGGAAGAGAGCCATGTCTCCACTGAAGATATAATTTTCTCAGTGCATTGGGATAAATTTTGTCTAGAGTAGGTTCCATGTTGTAGTTCACCTTATGAGAGAAGAAGGACGCTGTCAGGGACCCAGGATGTTGGTGGTTGAGGGTCAAGAAAAGTTTAGATTCTCGGTATGACCTGGCTAGATCCTTTTTGGAGAGGGTGAGGCACACGTTCTGGGGGTCAGACCACATACTTGAGAGGCCTACAGCCACCAGTTCAACTTTAATATAGTGGAGCCATTTGATTTTTCCGGCACCTGGGGTGGCTAGGATCTCCCGTAATCCTTCCCTGTAACTGGCCAATTCAGGGGTTGTCCATAATCTGCGCCAGAAGGCCAGTGGACGTAAAGCCAAGTCCTCATCAAGCGGGCATAAGCCAAGGTCCATCCTCAATGATTCTACATGCCCCCCCACGGTCGGCTAGAACTACGTCTAAAACCATTCTGTTCTGCAACGTAACAATTCTAGAAATTTGCAGTTCTTCTGTTATATTTCCCAATGCAATAGCAGTATCATTGGCCACAGCTTCAACAACACGGGTTAATCGTCGTATCTTTCTGCTATTCAGAGCAGCCCCCACAAAGGAAAACAGTCCCAAATTAAAATCCACGTACTGCTGTAAAGTAGTATCTGTCTGGTCAATGTCATTCAACACAACAGCACGTTTAGCTCGATTCAAAACAAAGTCGTGATACAGAGTATAATCATTATGATACATTGGTGGGGCAATGAATACAGGGGGTAATACGAAAGATACATAACAGGTGCCTGACCATCCTAATGGGAGCTGATGATAACCCTTCGTTCCACAGATAAAGTAAGTATTGCGGGATGTTACAAACGATATGCCATTAGGACTGTCAAATGTGAGTGTGGTGTTGCATTCGCTTTTCCCAACAGAAATTATACCTTTATTGCGTATACACAGATCAGCTTTAGTGGCAATAACGTTAATGACATGTGCACTCGATACATTGATATTCCGTTGATTGCTATAAACCCGTGGGGCAGATACATTATCGGGGCGGTACTCCTCCCATTCAAATCGAGTACCCTCAGCTCGCGGATACCCATCTTGGTCATGGTAACATACTTTATTTAAACGGAAAAGCACCCCCCCCTTTTGTTGGCCATCTCAAAGTGAAAAGCAAAGTGTACCAGGCATTGCAGGATCCATTATGTGAAAACGGGAGAGGAATGAGTGGAGTACCCCCTTTCCTCTGGTGCCCAGGCAACATCCCACACACCCAACAGTTAAATGTATTTGTCATATTGTGCGTATGATGTAGGATCTGAATAAAACTATTGTTCAAATAAGTCTGTCGGTGCCGTTCTTCATGGTAAGGCAAGGTGAAGTGAAAATGTTCAGGCGGAGCCGGGGTAGTCGGCAGCAAATGTTCACGTGCAGGCACCACAAGTTCAACTACCCAGGCTATCACTGCTATCACCAAAATCGTTAGGACAAAAAGGATGGCACCCAGTATTCGTTTATCCCGTGATGCAGACGACGCCATAGTTCAATTATAATTCAAAGTCTTAAATGTTCAAAAGTTCAAAAGTTCACAAGTTACTCAAATGTACATGTGGGTATTATACCTAAAAAAGAAAAATACGGTGCTGAACTCCGAGGTAGCCGTTGTTTTCTTCTCCGGGCCAAGACGGGTGTCGCTACACTTGGCAGAACTGATCCCCCCCCCTTGGAATTCCCGGTTTCCGTTTCACAAACCTGGAGCGGTAACCAACCAGTTTCAAAAACAACTCAAAAAAATTCTTCTTATCGTGGCCGTAGATTGTAGTGCTCTCGTCCAGAAACAGTGTGGTCCGGGAACGCTCCCTCAGCTTCGGTCGATGTCACCGCTGGGCTCTTTTCTTTATCCAGAATCTCTTTGTAGTCAGTCAACACAGCAGGATTCACCAGGTCAGGAGAGACACGACGGCAGTGGGATGAGTGTATCCACCGCTTCCTGTTGGTCACTCGTACAGCCGTTCGGGTGGCCAGGAGGACTTGCTCGGGGCCACGCCACCTCGGTTCCAAGCTATTCGTCCTCTCAAACGACCTGATCATTACATGATCACCAGGGCGAAGATCATGGCCTTCTCCAGCAGAGTTGTCGGGGAGCGCTTCTCGGACCTGTTGGTGAATAGAAAGCAAATCATTTGTTAATCGTGCCAAATAATCGTTCATCATTATACACGGCACATCATGTATCAATCGCGGCTTGGGCACCCCCCAGATATTCATAGGCCTTCCGAACACCACTTCATATGGTGTGAGGCCTGTTCGTGAGTGGGGCACTGATCTAAGAGAGAGTAACGCTAGCGGCAAGGCATCCGGCCATTTCAATGACGTGGACGCCACAATCTTAGCCAATTTTAGTTTCAACGTGGCATTATACCGCTCGACAAGACCTGCCGACTGAGGGTGGAACACAGCATGAAACTTCTGCTGGATCCCTAACCCCTTCAACACGTATTCCACAATTTTCCCGACAAAATGAGGCCCATTGTCGCTCCACAAAAATTTGCAAATTCCAAATCGAGGGAAATACTCCTTGAGCAACACCTTAGCTGTTGTCAGTGCTGTATTATCTTTCGTGGGGAAGGCCTCAACCCATTTGCTAAAAGCACACACCACCACTAAGACATACTTCAGGTTATTGCAGCGCTCAAGCTGGATATAATCCATTTGGAGTACCTCAAATGGCGCAGAAGGTGGAACAAACCCTCCTATCGGAGCATGAGTCCCCTTTCCAGGATTGTGCTGCAAACATATCAGACAGGTCTGCACTACTCTCTTAGCAGTATTAGCAATCTCGGGATGCTCCCAAACTCTCGTTAACAATCGAGTAATTGCAAGAGCCCCCACGTGCGCTAACCCATGTGTCATCTGGACCATCGCTTGCAAGTAAGCTGCAGGCAATTTCCATTTCTCCATGTCCTTGCTTCTCCAACACCCTTCATCGTCTAGCACCCCATCAGTTGCCCATGCTGCAAGTTCTGATTCAGTAGCTGATTTCTGAATGTCTAATATTTCCGCTCTAGCATCATTCCATCGCTCTGCTTGGGATTTTGTCACGTACATGGGGGAGTCAGTTCGGGACATAGCAGTTTGCCTCGCTATGCTGTCCGCAAAGGCATTTCCCTGACCTATTTCATCAGTGGCCTTTTTATGGGCGCTACATTTAATTATCGCTACTTTCTTTGGACAAAGCAACGCGTTGAGGAGATCACGCACCAATTCTCCATGCATAATGTGTACTCCATGAGAAGTTAAAAACCCACGCTCTGAGTAGACCGAAGTCATGTGCTACCCCGAAGGCGTACCGGCTGTCTGTGTATATGTTCACACATAGGCCAGCACTCAATTCGCAGGCTCTTGTCAGGGCTATCAGCTCCGCTGCTTGAGCCGATTTCTGTGGTATTCTAGCTGTTTCCACCACTGTCTTAAGTGTCGTTATTGCATAGGCTGCGGAAGTTGTGCCATCTGGCAGCCTCAAACATGATCCATCAACCCACAGTTCCCCATCCACATCTGGAAGTGGCATATCCTGTAGGTCAACACGACCCTTTGTCTGTTCCTCGGTCAGGAAAACACAATCATGATGTTTTTCTTCCTGACCCTCCTCGACCGGATAGGGCAATAAAGTGGCAGGATTCAGAGTAGCACATCTTTTTAGTGTGATATGTGGCGCCAACAGAGTAAGCTCGTATGCTGTTAACCGTGCACTCGTGAGATATTGAGTCTTTGTTTGGTTTAGCAGGGCATCTACTGCGTGAGGAACTAACACCAACAATTTGTGCGATAACACTATTCCCTCACTCTGCCGTATCGCTACTGCTGTTGCTGCGACTGCTCGGAAACACCCAGGTAACCCTCGTGCTACAGGATCCAAGATGGCTGAGAAGTACGCACATGGCCTCTGCTTGTCCCCGTGTGTCTGCACTAACACTGATAACGCGCACCCATCTTTCTCGTGTACGTACAATGTGAAAATCTTCGTGTAATCTGGTGTACCTAATACGGGGGCAAAGCAAAGGGCTTGTCTCAACTGTTCAAAAGCATTTTGACATTCATCTGTCCATTCAAGAGGCATTGGCGTGGCTTTGGACAGTAACGCTAGCAAGGGTTTTATAATGTGCGAAAACCCCATGATCCACTGCCTACAAAAGGACGTTAACCCTATGAAGGCGCGCACATCTCTCTGCGTGCGGGGGACTGGTGTATTTAAAATCGCCTGAATTCGATCTGATGTTAATGCACGCCCCTCCTTAGACAAAAGATGACCGAGGTAGGTCACCTTGGGTCTACAGTATTGTAGCTTCTTCTTAGAAACCTTGTGATTATTCTGTGCCAAAAAGGAAAGCAACGCAATCGTACTCTCCTCACATTGTGCATAAGAATCTGCAGCAAGCAGAAGGTCATCCACATACTGGATAAGGACAACCCCCGACTGTAACTCAAAGGAATCAAGCTGTCTTTTCAAAGCCTGGCTGTAGATACTCGGGCTCTCAGTGTACCCTTGAGGAACACGACAAAATCTATACGATTTATTATTTAACGTGAAGCCAAACAAATATCTACTATCAGGATGGACAGGAATGGAGAAGAACGCATTCCTCAAATCAATTACACTAAAGGTCGTGGCTGTTGGAGGTACCAGTGTAAGCAAGGTCGTAATATCAGACACCACTGGATATTGGGGAATGACAATTTTGTTGATCTCTCTCAAGTCAATAATAAAGCGATAGACTTTGTCATCAGTATCTCTTTTAAGAATCAGGAGAATAGGGCTGTTACAGACATTATAAGAAACCTCTTCCACCACCCCAGCAGCAATCAAATCTTTAACAATGTGAGTCAGGGCAATTTCACCTTCCTTCGAAATCTTATACTGTGGCACTCGTGGCAAAGAGGCCCCCTCCTTAACAGTAATATGAATAGGTGGAATACGCATCTCCCCCACATCCGTGTCCGGCGAGGTCGCCCATAACGTGTGCGGGAGAGAGGCCAAAGCGGGAATTTCCGATATGGTATAGAATCTATTCGGATCAGGGTAATTGTCATTCAGGATAACCCGCACTCCTTCAGGAGCACACCGTATCGTTGCTCGAAAATATTTAAGCAAATCAAGGCCCAGGATATTATCCGGGGTATAGGGAGATAACAAAAATTGGCCAAAACTAAAAAATTTATCAAGACAGAGTGCAAGGGGTTTAGACAAAGGGCTAGGGGAGGGTGTGCCATCGAACCCTACGCATGTTATCATTTCGCCAGACAGGGGAGCCCTCGGAACCAACTTCTTTGACAATGCGCTACGAGTAGCTCCGGTGTCTACTAAGAATTGATCAGTAGAACCCAAAATGCCCGCTGTTACATACGGACCCTCCTGATCTACCGGCACTTCAATTGGTTCCGCACCCCATCCTACGCAGTCCTACGCATGCACATAATCCTGGTGCTCCACATTCTCACCCTCTGAAATCTGATATTGATTCCGTCTATCAAAAGTATTTCGTTCATCCTGGCCACGGCCCCCTTGCTCAGCCCTTCCACGATCACCTCCGCCACCTCTCGCCCCCGCATAACCGCCCCGCGACCTACCACCTCCTCGACCACGCTGGCTACGTTGCTCCCGTAGTACCGGACAATCCTCAACCCAATGACCAAACTCCTTACAATAAGCACATTGATCCTCCGCAATATCCGTATGACCATACGACGTATTTCCTCCACCTCGTCTACCCCTGTCGTTCCCTCTACCCTGTGTTCCACGAACCTGTGCCAACATCACCTTCGTTTTCAATTCTTTCGCCTTTTTATCAACACTTTCTTTAGCCTCCAACTCCTGCTGCTCATAATACTGAGCCATAGTCAGCAAAGACGCAGGGGTCGCCGTGGCCCAGGAACTTTCACTCGACTTCAATCGTTTGGTAATCTCCGGTAGGAGATTAGCCACATACTTATCTACAAACAAATGCCGACCTGTATCGTCTGTTAAAGATTGACCACTGTAATCGTGAAACGCTTCTTCGAAGCGTGTAAAAAAGTCTGAGACCGTTTCATCTGGCTTTTGCTTACACAAAGCTAACATGGTCCAATCTATCTTTTTAGAAGGGACGAGCGTTTTTAATTTAATCAAAATAGCCGTTGGAAGATCTAAAATCAGCTGGCAAGGCTTGCATGCCGGTTTCCTCTCTAAGTCTGCTTGATTTATCTCCTTCCATGTTCCCCCTAATATTGTCTCATCATTATTTTTACGAATTTGTCTCCACATGTCAGGCGGAAGTATTAACCCAAAAAACAAATCTATATCAACCAGAGTCATCACACAAGAAGAAATAGCCCCTTCCACCCCTTCATAGAATGCTGCCGGATTTTTACGAAGGTCAGGTAGAGAATTTTTCAACGCCATAACATCCGCTCTATTCCAAGGCGTATACACCCAATTATATACAAAATACCCCTTCGCATCCTTCGACCTTTTATCATCATCTGTACCTTCCCCCTTAGGTGGAACATACAAAGGTGCAGCTTCACGCATAGGCATAACATGCATCGCAGAACTCTTATCTGAACCCCGGAGAGAACACTCCTTAGACTGCCCGTCGGATTCCAGCCCGGACTCCTTAATCTTTTTCCGTTCGTCTCGCAATCTGCTAGTCTCGTCTCGCAGCTTGATCAGTTGTTTGTAAAAGTCGTCGACATCTGCAAAAACAAACACACCTTTTTCTAAATTCTCACGATAAACTGATACATCCTTAGGTTCTAATGTATCTGAAATTTTACGAAATGAGGTAACAACTTCGTCTACCAAAGCAGACATAAAATACAATAACTCTTGGTCTGTCCAGGTACCCCTTTCAGCAATAATTTCAGACTGAGAAGCAAACTTCGTATTCACTCTACGAGCCCAACTACGTAAATGCGCGGATCTTTCCGCCGTAAACCTGAGAGCAGATATCCCCTTCTTTCCCGACTTATCCTGTCCTTCATCATCCGATTCTGGACGTGGAGCCGTAGGCGAAACGTACGGAGGCGGTAATCGATCTAATAAAGAAAAATCATCAATTTCATTAGTAAGGACAGGGTAAAGCGGTTGACGAATAGGGAATTGACCAGCCGTTTGCAATTTACGTTCCCGTTCCTCCCTCTCTTTCTTTTCCTGCTCCTCTTTTTCCTCAAGCTGTAAAGCCTTATCCCGAGCAGCCTTGCGCTGCTCTTTGTCCGCCAAGGCAACTTCACGCTTCATTCGCTCACGCACCGCTTTCTCCCACATTCGCACACAATCAAACATGTTCTGTCTAGACCTTCGCTGAAACAAACATTGCTCCACAAACTGTACTTTTCGCAAATCGAACGACCCATGTAGAGGCCATTGCAATTCAGGATCAGATTTGGTGTACCTATTCCATAATGTACTGTACATTATAGGTGGAAGGCCATGTTTTATATACATATCCCTATTTGGTGTTCCCTCTGGGGGAGCCGGCTGTGCTTCCGCTAACCTAATTGTGGTACCATTTCCAAGACAGCACATCCCTCGGAGTGTGCTTAAAACAGGCATGTTCAAAATGGTACCACGAAAGCGTGATACCGAAGAAAAATGGCACTTACAGTCCTTCACACAAATGTGCCGCTCAGGGAAAAAAAACAAAATTAGAGAAACATCTCTACATGCCTGCCTATGTGAAGTGCACTACACATATAGATTCAAAGATCACAAATTCACAAATGTTAGCTAACTCAAATCAAAATCATAGGTCATAGAACTTCGGTAAGCGTCCGAAGACTACCTTACCGCTCACAAATCATAGAACCTCAGTAAGCGTCCGAGGACTACCTTACCGATCACAAATCATAGAACCTCAGTAAGCGTCCGCAGACTACCTTACCGATCACAAATCTTACCCAAAGTATCAAAGGTCCAGGTTCCAACTGCCAAGGTCCTTTTAATCGAATCAGCCTAACGGCGCTTTATCCAGCAACACAGACGATCGAAAACTCAGTCGGAGACCGGCGCCACCTGGAAGGTCAGATCGGAAGGAAAGGAAGAAACACCGTGGGTGCCAAGACTCGGGTCACTCAGTGGCAGCGCGCGTCCATGGCGAGTGTCCAAACCTTCGTCACGACCTCTCCTTCGGGCATCCGAGTCGCCGATGAGTCCCTTCGTGGTCGCCAATTTGTAGTATCGGGTTCCCAAGGCCTACATGCTCCAAAGATAACCCACTTACATTGGAAGGACTGTTGGCACGGAAACTGAAAAATTCAAAGAACAAGTTTATTAAGACCCCATGGGGTGGTGGTACATTCCTACAGCACCCTTCGGTAATGCAAGAAGTATCACACCGAACATCGGTGTGACCCCCTCTTTTATACATTTTTACAGGTAATAAAACGAACAGGCGGCACACAGTTACAGAGCATTATGTACATATATGGTCATGTTTTGGAACACTGCCAGCTCATTGGAGGGTTTCAAACCCACTGGTCAGTTTGCGGCACATTCCTGAGGGGTGACTGGTCAGAGGGGACTGCGCATGTACAGGCTTGACCATTACTAAAAATAGCCTGTTGCTGGGCAAACTCAAGTGGTCAGTGGTACGGACAACGGACTAAAGAGTACGCTGGCCACGAGGCCGCTTATGATCTAAGATGGCCGCCGTAACCTACAAAATGGCGTTTTCGAGTATGGCCAATATAACAGAAAACGTGTAGCTACAGCTAAGCGCTAACTCGGCCATTGTCCAATTACGACACCTTGCTGTTCCCTTGGACCTAGAAAGGAGGTTGCATCAGCCACTGGACTGCATATGCTGATCCTTGGGATAGCAAAGAGAGGACTGTGCCTGTGGTACCTGCCTCATGGAAAAGACACACTTGAGCCCCAGACAGAAGAGGAGAATTCAAGAGTCTGTTGTCTGACTTCCTATTACAGCACAAGGGCCACGTAAGCTGTGGAAGCCTGTCCCGGCCATCCTGGCCAGTCAGTAGCCACAATCACCTGATCACCAATGAACGCTGGCGTGCATCCGGGAAGACCAACTCCAGCTGCTCAGAAGTTGCAACCAAGCCTGCTGGACTTGAAAGAGTTGTCAGAGTGCAGGTTGGTCGCCCAAATGAAGACACTAGCCTTCACCAAAGGGCCTTCACCCAGTGGCAATGAGACTTTTGCTCGACCCAGGAAGGCTCCTTTGGTGAAAAGATAAAAGTCCTAGAAATTCTTACTGCCCACTGTAATCTCCTCCCTTTCGGATTGGTCACCCAAAGAAGGCTGGAGTATTCAAACTCAACTACAGTTTCCAAGGTTTCTGCTAACTACAATAGTTGCCAATGCTAGTTTGCACTTTGAGTGAGAAGCTGTGATTTACGTTTTACTTACAAATCTAAATCTCCGAAAGCCTCTGGCCAACTCTGTTCATTTTGGTGTCTAAAAATTCATAAACATAAGATCTATTTAAATAAATTGAAGTTGGGTTTCTTTCATATTGTGCAACTTTCTTATTTTGTTGTTTTGGTGCTTCTAAATGCTTTAAACTTTTTCCTTTGTTTAAGCCTGACCGTTCGAAGTCACAGCCACCCATTGTTCAGCAAAGGTTTAGCAATGAAGCCTGACTGAACCTAAACTGAACCTAAGCTGAACCTAAGCTGGTATCGTGAGTGTATTGCACAGTGAGGTCACATAACCACTCCAAATAAAACACCACTTTCCACACACAAAATGTTTGCTTGTGTCATCGATATAGGATCAGAGCCCTTCATCAAGAGTTGGAGCGGAACTGTGTTCTGTGAATGAATCAATGCTTGACAAGGAACTATCTGTGGTAGATTTTTTTCCCATTTCTTGCGATCAACAACACACTGAAGATGTTTGGTAATTTCATATCTCTCTCTTTTTAGGTACCAGGTCGTATCACACGGCAATACAATTGCTTGTCTTTTCTTGTCCAAGTCATGAAGTGGCCTTTGAATGTTTGACCAAAATGTGCCTGTATGGGGCCACACCAAAGACCTGGACTGTGGGATAGAGACTTAAGCAGAAATAATGGAACACTTTTAAAGGTTAGTTAAAGATTCATGTCCGTGCATCATTTCCACACAGACATCACACTAAATCTGCAGCTAAATGAGGGTGTCCAAAGCACAAACTTTCATGTTGCAAACTTACAAAGGTAAAGGTACCTCAATTCCTACAGTCAAATCATTGTGTGGAACTCACAGAAGGATTAGGATTCTCCTAAAAGGAACCTAATCTGAAAGGCATGCTAGATTTTCAGAATTCAAGAATAGGATGCTGATAGCTGTCATTACTGAGATATTTGCTCCATTGATGGATTAAGCTAGATACGGCCTCTGCCTCTAATCATCGTCTGAAAAACTGTCCATGGTTTGCTCTCATCATTTCATGTATTATAAAAACTAGCCAGCCTAGCAACATCATTGGCTAACTATTTTGTCTAACAACATTACTTTCTTCAGAGCCTTTTAGGGTACTTCCTAACTTCTCTTTGACATTTCTTTATTTTCACTTTCCTATCTTTTTACTCCTTGGCCCAGAAAAATGTTTCTGTCTATTGTGAAGACCTATTATCTACAATAGAGTGGGCTTTGGGTTAGCCCTTTAGTCACAATTTGATGTCTTTCTTATCTAGGCAAACTCCCCTTATTCAAAGCATTTCCTCCCTATGCTTGTTTTAGTCCAGCCACTCGAGCATTTCTTCTTTACGCAGTTTCTGTCTAGAGAAATAGCATTTTTGCATTACTGATGCGAGGGGACTCCTGATTTTCCTTATTGCTTTACTTTTTAGCACTCCATCAAAGAGCATCACGTTCCAAGGTTTTTCTTCCCTCATCCCTCCTCTTGCAATTTTTTATTTCTTTATTTTATTTTTGTATTCTTTTTTAGAGCACATCATGTGCAGATTGCTATAGGTCACTCATATTAGCTCATTTGCATGCTATCCCGCTCAAACATTTATTTCTTAATTTATCGTTCTAAAATGGTCACCTGACATCTAGGACCAGTAAACTAGTACTATAGTATAACAACAAATAATTGCAAGATGTTCGCCATGCATGCTGACACAGGCACTGCATCTGGGAATCTTTTGTCATATTATAACTACAATCACTTAAAGATGTCTGCCGGTGCCTACACATGGGTTCTCACACGCAGTGGCCATCTAGTAAATATTTTTACAGATACACATAAAATAAAATCCAAGATCGCTACACATGCAACCAGCCATACATATAATCCAAGTATAGAAATCCATCTTGGAATGCTCTCGCCAAATAATATTCCAAATTAAGTACCCATTATTAAAGCCAATAGGTCTATGCCTACATTTTAAAGACAAGACCTACTGGTTTTGCCAATGCTTGTTAATATTTCTTTCACCTTCACGTCATTTTTCTTCTCTTCCCTATTTTTCCTTTTGGATTTTTATTCTACCTGGACTTTCCTTTCACTTTTCAATTACTCTTCTTTCTAAATGTGCACTCTGCAACCCTAAATAGGAGGGAAGTATTGAAGGACATTAGAAAAGAGCTGAGAGCTAGAATAGTCAAACCCACTTTAGAGTTCTCTGTACAAATTATGTTACATAGTCAAACACTTTGTTTTCCTTCCAAGAGATACTGATGGGTCTTTTTTGCAGACTTTGGAGGTAGTGAAGAATGACACACTATGGCACTGAAAGATTCCCCAATGGTCTTTGGTGGAGGATTTGGGGCAATTGACATGTTCTGGCCTGTACATTTTGGAGTGGTGCCTTCTCTGGAGGGGAGGATTAATAGGTTTGTAGTGCTGTGCGTTGTTTTTTATACAACTTGCTCTAAGCTACCCTGCTGTCTCTTCCTTCCACAGGCTCATTGACAGCTGCTGCGCAGTATCACTAGGCATGTCCCTTAGGGAGCTTACAAAATTGAAATGTTGGGATATGTTAGATGTGATTTTGTGGGCAGATGATAGAGTGCCACTGAGGATGCACTCTTCAGTAGAAATGATGAAGTATGTACATGTATGACCTGATGTGATAATGCCCACATGGCCATTGAACTTTAATAAAACGTACTGAAACCTAAATTGTTCCAATGAACTGGACCCATTTATTTATTTATTTATTTATAAAGTGGGTATCATAAACGACTTCTGTAAATTTAGAGAACTAAGGCTATGAAAAAAACTGTACACAGTCTGGAGTTGCTTTTATGTGTTCAAATGCCTACTAGACTTGATCAACCAGTTGCCGATCCGGATAAGAGCATGAGCTTCTTGCCTTCAAAGATGAATCAATGTCAGGCAGCAGGGCTTACTGCAGAGTATAACGACAGTACTGGAAAGTGGTACACCAAACTCACTTGCATTAATGTCTGTTCGTCAAATGAAAGGCAGGCAGTCATCAAAACTTGTCAGCGACATTTAGACTAAGGCTGTGTACACGCACAGAATGCAATATGTTCCTACATGTTGACAATGGACCCCAGCAGGCTCTATGCTCTCTGCTTTGGTGGAGAGGTGGTGGCCAAATTGGAATAGCAGATATAACTGCTGTGTGTTTCATGGTACCTTTGCTAGGTAATCACCTTTCAATGTAGCTGTAGCCAAGACTTGTATATCTGGATCCCCCATTTTCATGACCAGGACCTGAAACTTTCTAAGGATTTGCATTAGTGAACACTGAAATACAGAATTATTGACAAAAGTTGTTTTGTTGATGCAAATGAGCTTTGAACTATTTCTTGTACTATTTCTCGAACATTCATCAGAACGCTTAAGGCCTGTGGTGGCAAATATTATACGAAGTGTTATCTTGCGCCAAAACAGGAAGAAATATTAACTGGATTATGTTGAACATGTACATACAAATGTTACGCTGTAATGACCTGCTTTTCAGTATATTTTGGTGCTTCTGTCAGTCATCAGGCCATTACTTACCACATCCTTTCTCAGGATCCAGAAAGACGCCACATTTCACAATACTTACCTAGGAAAGGAATAAACACTAACAACAACAAACTAAAGATATAAGACCATTGCCGAGGAGCTCGCAAATAACAACAAGTCACAACACCTCCCCATCTGAGAGGGTATGCAGCAAATCACGACACCTCCCCATCCGAGAGGGTACCCAGAAAATTACAACACCTCCCCATCCAAGAGGGTAAACAGCAAATTACAACACCTCCCCATCCGAGAGGGTACGCAGCGCATGCTCCTCCTAGCAATGTATTGGATAGAATAATTAGAATTTATACTTCCTTGCTGGGAGCCTACTTCCCTCCCGTATCAACAACTACCCAGTAGAAGGGAACTTACTCATCCTTGTGGAGGCACTTGGTAAAAAGGGGCCCGACCTTCCCTCACAAAGAACACAAACAAATAATAATGCACTTTGGGGGTGTCTTTATTACACAATGATAGAATGACAAAAGAAAGAAATAACTAAGCATCACAATCATACTCAATGGCTGGCATATACATGTATACACAACCTGAAAATGAAAAAGGTAGTACGGCATAGACAGAATATAAGAGTTAGTGGAACACCTCACCATGTTTCTACACATCTGGCTTTCAGAGGGGGCCCATTTCTCTGGTTCAATCAGGATTCTCTGTTCCACAATCACATCTGCAACGCGATGTATCACCAGACTTACTCTCTCTCAGAGATCAGAGTTCAGACACCTCCTTTTGTAACCAGTGGAAACGCTTGTCGAAGCTTCTAGCAAGCCTCGCCTTCTTTTCTCATCAGAGACTGTACCACTTCGTACCAAGGTCACACCTCCGGTTGATTAGGCCTTTGTTAGGACTCCGGCATAGAGTGAGCACATTCCTCTGACAAGAACCGGTCCTCTCTGGTTAAGGAAAAGCGAATAACAAGTAGAACCTCTCACCTAGAGAGGCTCAGAAGATGACGACAGCTTAGAATATGGAGTTGCTCAAGCATAGGCCTCTATTCCCGCAAAAGAGAAAAATTAGTATGCAAGAAGGCATAAGATCATGCCAAAGCCAATAGGCAAGCCCTGCCATTAAGCAAGATAAAGTCAGAAACAGAAAGAGATGTAATCAAACCCTACTTTGTAACTTTAGGCCTACACATCACTATATTAGGCTAAAATATGCTGAGATGGTGGTGGGCAATGGTCATAATCGGACCGATTATCTACCATAAATATCAGTCACTACATACGCACAGACGCTACAGTTTTGGTATGCACATATGAATCCATAAAATGATGGAACAACAGGTTTTTAACATTGTAAGCTAAATTGCAGTTCCAAGTAAGCAAAGTAGAAACTATAACGCATATCATCTTTTATAAGAACCACAGCAACAACCACAATGGCTAAAAGTAGAACACTCCCACCCAAAAATCGCTCCTTTGACCTCTTTATTATCATCTTACAAAATGAAGGCCCAACAATCAAAACAAATTTTATGGAATAGAACAAAGGCTGTAATAGAACTAGATGGAAGATTAATAAAAATATATATTTTTTTTAAATCTAATCTCATCTCCCCTCCCCTCCCTGCTGCTTAAAATGAAAGTGAAAATAGAAGGCTCCACAGTGCTTTGGGATGATGGACTGTTCATAGAATATTCTGGCTGAAAGACATGGGCTCTAAGCATCTGTAGACGTTTGTTCATCTACAAAATAGATTTCAGCTGGATCAGAAAAAATACTATAATTTTCTGAAGCTAAAAGTGCATATCTTGAAATTAAACTTCAAGGCTGATCTGTTTCTCCTCACTTTGCTATTGGCATTGATGTCTAAAGGACATTATGGGCCAGATGTAGGTAAATCTGAAATACCGATTTCTTAATACCGAATTTTACCGATTCGGTATTAAGCAATCGGTAGTACCTATGTAGGTAAAGATTCGGTAAAAAGTTCTGAATCCTTAATATTCCTTATTACTGAATCGGCAATTGAGATTCGATAATAAGGAATACCTACCCATTCATTTCTATGGGCTTGGAGGCCCATAGGAATGAATCTGAAGATGTTCAGTATTAGAGATTTGGTATTACCGAATTGTTAATACTGGGAGGTATTTCAAGGGTGCCATAAGACACAACCCCTGAAATGTGCATGTGGCGCACATCCATGCCCTAAGGGCATGGATGTGTGCCACATGGCACTTTTAAAAAAGCAAAAAAGTGCTTTTTTAAAGGATATCGGTAATTACCACCAACTTGAAGTTGGTGGTAATTACCAATTTCTTAAGGCTCAAAAGCACTCTTCAATGTGCTTCCTACATTGCATTTAAGGAATCTGTATTACTGATTCCTTAAATGCAAGAGCAATAAGGAATCGGTATTAAGAAATCGGTATTTACAGATTCCTTATTTACCGATTTCTTACCTACATTAGGAATGGCTAAATACCGGTCGGTAACGCTGAAATTTACGGAATTTCGGCGTTACTGACCGGTATTTAGCCACCTACATCTGGCCCCTAGTTTTTAAAGTTCATAAATTATTATGTCTTAATAAATCTACAGCAAATGTACTCAAACAAGCAAAATCGGAAGAAAACAATTTGAAACACAAGCTTGGTTCTTTTTCTCATGAAAAATGGCTGTTGAACTTGAAGTCTTCCTTTACGGTCAAGATTATTCTGACTTTAGCTCAAACAAAACTCATGCTCCTGCACGGAACATATTGGACATCTTTTCTATTCTAATATCTGCGGGTGGGTGGCCTTCTACACCTTTTCTTTAGTTGATGTCTACTGAAGGAATTTTGGGGAGGGGTTCTTTCTTACTGTGAAGATGTCTTTCAGATAAAACTATCTCTTAGAATCCTAAAAATATGCGTAGAAACAGCCAATATTAATTAATGAATCTTAAGACACCATCGATATTCTCTTAGGACAATCTTCTGAAACTGGAAGCCCACAGACAATATTTCATTAACTACATTGTGGGCTTGTTTCTGTTTTAGATGTTGATAACATCTCACTACAACACTCACCATGATTATCTTGAGGACGACCCATCAGGAACAATTTGGACCACAATCTAGAAAAAAAGTAAACCTTGTGGTCTGAAAGGTCTTTTTTCTGTTCTCCGTCATGTCTCTCCCTTTTGTTATGTCTATGTAATCAATGCTGGGGGTCGCGTAACTACACGGGAAACCTCACCCGGGCCGGACACAGAAAGGATTGACAGATTGATAGCGCTTTCTCGATTCTGTGGGTGGTGGTGCATGGCCGTTCTTAGTTGGTGGAGCGATTTGTCTGGTTAATTCCGAGAACGAACAAGACTCCTCCATGCTAACTAGTTACGCGACCCTAAGCTACAGCAATTTTAGAAGCATGGCTTGTCACAATTTATGAACATTTATTGTATATTTCTCTGGCTCTGTGCTGAAGCCAGGATTGTGAATTGTTTTTTTTACAAGGTCACATGACCCTTACTGTACCACTTCCCTAAACCCTGCACCAATTCCTTTCACTGACACCCTCCTTCCCTTATCCTTTGGGGAACTACTATTTTTTATGATGACAACTTGCATTTTTGTGTACAATACACTGTCATTTGGCGCATTGTGATTAAATAACAATGTTCCTTACAGTTGATCTTATTTGTTTTCTATTCCTACACTAAGTTGTATCTATTGTGAATAACAGTCTTCTGGGACCCCTTCCCTTTTGTACTGATATGTACCGTCCCTTAGGGGGGAGCACCCCTCTATCTAGTGCTGCCGCTGAAAAGGCAGCAGAGAGAGAAAGCTAACATGATAAACTGCTCATGCTCATGCCACAATTGCTTAATCCTAGCCTTTACATAGCTCCCTATTTGCTCATTCTTTTTTATCTATATCGGTATAGCCAACTAGCTATTTAATTTTCATTTTAATGTTCATTTTGTTTTTCTTTTTCTCTTTCACTTTCCCTAGAGAGTTTTTCCAGAGCTAGTTCGGCATCTTCTAAATCTGTGAAAAAGGCCACCTTGCCGTTTCGTATAACTTTGAGACGAGCAGGTTCTTGGAGATAGGCCATGCACCCCAAATTTTTAAAAGGATCTATCAGTTTCCTAAGTTCCCAGCGTTTGTCCATGGTGCCCTTGCTAAGATCTGATTTCACAAAAAATGTTAGGTTATCAACAGTCACAGGATTGTTCGGTCTTGCTTTCAGTGAAACAGCTTGCCGCAAAAGAAAATTACCAAAATAAATCAGAAACGGTCGAGGAAATTTACTATTAGTATTCTTTTGTATCAGAGGCAGTCTATGAACTCTTTGCAACTGTGAATCCCAGTCCCAGTCCGCAAGATCAGAAAAGGATCTCTGGAGAAGTTTCACCATGAATGTCCTAGGATCGGACCCCTCCATTCCTTCCGGAATACCAAATAGGCGAAGATTTTGCCTTCGAGCGCGATTTTCCAAATCCTCCACTTTGGCCTCTAACTTAGAGACCCTTAGAGAGTTTTGTTTTGTGGTTGCTGAGGTCTTATTAACATCCCCTTCAACTTCTACAATGCGTAGTTTAATATCCTCAATCTCTTTAGTCGCACCTCCCAGACCCTGACAGATGGTACTCATTGTTTCTTGTATCTTAGTATTGTCTTCTCTGAGTTGCAGATACTGTTGTTGAGTCTCCGCTCTTTGTTCTAAGAGAGTCTGCATTATTGATTCCATGAACACCCTTGTTGGGTCAGGAGTCTCATGAGTATTTTGAAAGCTAGAGAGACTAAACGGATTAGTGTTAACAGGATCATGAGATTCATGTGGTGCCTTTAGTTGAGTGCATGTTTCAGCTAGCGCTCCAGAGCTTGTTGTTATATTTTGGATCTTACTATGAGAGTCATCTGTGCCCTTCTCTATGATCTTTTCTCCATGGCTTTTGGCCATTTTCTCAATAAGGGTTTCTGTAATCGGTATCTGTGTTTTTTTCAGTTTCGAGATTATAGTTTGATTCTCCTCATTTACCTCATTTACCTCGTTTAGGTGACCTGAGCTAATGGTAGCAAGATCCGGGTCTTGATCATCTGATTCAAGTGTCTCAATATTAGATTCAGTGGGTGAAGAAGCATTATAGTCAGTTAAAGTGGGGGGGGGGGTTGCTACTGTTGTGGATGAGATTGCGAGAGCCCCTAATTCAAGCCCTGACGTGGCTATGGCAGAGTGTTCCAGGGATTCTTGATTAGTCGAGGCACTGTCTTGAGTACAATCACTAGTTATATCTATAAAATCATTTTTGCGAGCCCCCTGAGTATTGTAGACCTCTTCTGGGCTGGCGCCAGACAGTCTTAGAGCCATGCTCTTGACTCCCCCCTTCGCCTCGATCCACCTTCTCAGCGGGCTGTCGTCGATTAGGCGGCTTTTCTTGTTCCCAAGAGCTTCTTTATTGACTGTTTTAAGTAGAACATTCTTTTGTTTAGTTCTAGCTTTCATTTTAATTTTCTTGACAGTAGGTTTTTTAGTGGCAGGGTTCTTAAGTGCTCCTTCGGCACTTTCGTCTTCTGTCAGCTCCTCGTATTCTAAGTTCGAATCATCATCTTCAGGCATGGCCGTGCTATTCAGCACTGTACTCTCGCCATCTCCTTTCTCCTTTGATTCAATTATTTCACCTGGGGCTTTATTAATGTTTTCGGTAATGTTTTCGGTAATGGTAGTGGGAGTAAACTGCTCCGCGCTGCTTTTTGGCTTATCTTGGGGTTGGGGTTTACTTGTTACACTCTCAGGGTCTTCTACCACAACTGTAGTTTCTGTTGATCTGCTGTTCGCTACCTGTACCTCAAGAGTAGCTTCTGACAGATCTGTGCAGGGGAGACTAGGGGTGGAAAGTTTACCTGTTCCAGTTTTTGCATCCGAATTAACCTCCATTATTGAGTCGGATCTGTTGTTTCCTAATTTTCCCGGTTCCTTCTCAGGGTTGTTCAAATTTTGAGTTTTGAGCGCCGATACCTGCGCTATAACTGAATTAGGTATAGTGCTATCATCCCTGACAAGAATGCCTTTCCCTTCTCCTGATGCATTCACCTCGGTCTCAGTCTCAGTCTCATTAGCTGTTATGCCATTGTTCTCTTTTGCTTTTGACCCCCCATCTTTATTCACAGCATTGCTTTCCTGACTAGGCTGAGCAAATTGAGTCTCTTTACTGTTGTTAAGCCCCCCTCCAGCAACAGCCCCAGCAATGCCTGCTGTTGCAGCCATAGTACTTGCGTTTAGTAGTCTGCCAGCTGGGGTGGTCTTCTTGCTCCGTGTAGTCCGCTGCCGTCCTGACATCGAGTCCCTCAGTCCCTCTGCCTCCCCTCTATGGAGCTGCACACCTGTGAAGGCTGTATCCAGGTACCGGAGTGTAGACTGCTGAGGTGGGCCAGCCCCGCCTCTCCCTCTCCCTCTGCCTCCCGGCGTAGTGACTGGACGGGACACCGCAAAAAACCAAACGCGAAATGTGCGAAAGGTATTACTGAGCTGTGAAAATGCCCTTATCATTGATCTTCTTTATTTTTTTCCCCAGCCGGCTAATTGAATGCGCGTTATCTTTGCAATTATGCGTCTCTCCACTTTCTCCGTGCTGCTCCGTTTCTCTCGGCTTGTCTAGCGCTACTCTAGCGCTGAGTATCTGTGAATACCTCTGCTCAGACCGCTAAGCTAAGCGCCGCTCAGAGCTGACTCTCGGTGCCTCTGACCTCTGCTCTCTGACACAGAACGCTAAACGCTGAACACCACTCAGAGCTGCTCTCGGTGTCTCGGTGTCTCTGACAATCCGCAGTTCCCCCGCTCTCGGCTCTCGGCTCTCTGCATGCCGGTCTCTCATGTCACTCGGTGTGGGATCTCGGTGAAGTCTGCTCTCCGCTCACATTCCCCTGCATGAAAAATAAGCTGCCGAGCCCTCCAAGCAGTATCTCGGCGGAGCAGAGCAGAATCGTGTAGCGTTCTCGCTCGGGACGGGTGGGTGCGAGGGCCTCGTGGGGGTCCTGGCAGGGGTGGGTCTGACCATGTAGGTCTGGGGTGGGGGGGAAAAAATGGGTGTAAAAAATGGTTCGCAGGATTCGATTATTGCTTTAAATTTATTAATGAAAATGGAACGTATATGAAATGGGAAGAGGTAGCTGGGAGAAATTTGTACTGGATAACCAACAGGATAATAACATGTCTAAATTAAGAATATTAAGTTGGAATGTGGACGGTCTGAATAGTAAGAATAAGAGAAACTTAGTAAAGGAGGAGATTAAGATGTACAATCCGAATATAGTGCTACTGTCAGAAACACATATTAAATATCAAGACCGCAAGCTGCTATCACAACTGAATTATAATGTGGTAGTATGCTCTACTTTAGATGAGACCATAAGAGGGGTAGCTATTTTAATACAACGAGGTGTTAGATACGTAACAACAAAAACTGCATCAGATGTCCGTGGGAGGTGGGCAATTGCACAGATACAATGTGTAAACTGTAAGATAGTATTATGTGTGATATACGGACCAAATATTGACGATCCTAGGGTATACGAAGAACTAAGTCTATACTTACTGGATTGGGATGGAGAATTAATAATAGCTGGGGATTTTAACTGTACAATTAACTATAAAATAGATTCCACCGGACAAAGTAAACTTAAACGAATGAATAAAGTTAGAACTGCTATCTTGGAATTAGCAAGATTGAATAACGTCAGAGACATATGGAGATCAAAATATCCTCTTCAGGCAGGATACACTTATTATTCTGTACCACACAGATCTTGCTCAAGAATTGACATGATATGGGCCACAGAACAAATTTTAGATAACTGTTCAATAGATATTTGCCCTAAAATTACTTCTGACCACAACCCATTATTACTTGAGGTTATGCTTCCTGATCAAACTAAAGAACCACGAAAGTTTTCTTTCCCGAGACATTTATTAACAGATACGAGATTCTCAATTCTACTCAAGCAACATATTCAGGAATTTATCTCAATTAATATTAATACTGCTAACATTAATATGGTTTGGGATTCATGTAAATGCAGTATTAGAGGTTTTGCCCAACAGTACATATTCAGACAGAATGCTGAGATCCGCCATGAGAAGAAACAAATAACAGAGGAGATACGAAATTTGGAAATCAGCTTGGCAGAAGCAACGAAATATGCAAGGGATAATATAGAGAGTATTAGGCTAAAGCTGGCGAAATCACAAGCAGGTTTATTAAGAACACTGAGAGAAAGACACACCTCACAATTACAAAAATTTAAATTCAGACAATACGAGGGCGGCGATCGTATTGGGAAATTACTGGCCTTCAAAACCGCGGATAGGAAAGCCAAAACAAAAATCAAAGAAATAGTAGGGGATGACTTAAAGATATACGACAGAACGGATCAAATATTAAACCAGTTTGTTAAATTTTATCAACAATTGTACACCCCAAAGACATCACATGCGAAATCAGCTATAATACAATATTTAGATAAATATTTAACTGTATCTCAAACACTCAGTAGGGAAACTATTGAACAACTTAACTCTGTAATAACACTAGACGAAATAAAACGGGCCATAGATAGTCTACCATCAGGGAAAGCAGTCGGGGAAGATTGCCTTCCAGGAGAACTTTACAAACTTTGTGCACAAGAACTGCTACCTTTATTGGAGAAAGTGATAAACTCAATCAGTGTATCCAAAAAAGCACCTCCTTCATGGAAAATAGCGAAAATAATATTTTTTTTGAAAAAAGGGAAACCGGAAAAAGAGTGTGGGTCTTACCGACCAATTTCTTTACTCAATACGGATGTTAAAATCTTTTCTAAGATACTGGCAAATAGGCTGGCCCCTAGCATGCCCTCCATGGTTAATCTACAACAACACGGTTTTGTCATGGGAAGGGATACTACTACACACGTTAACACCTCAATAATTGCCTTTGATGTTGCTGAAGTTACACACACCCCACTCGGTATGATTTTGCTAGACGCAGAAAAAGCTTTTGACCGAGTGGGGTGGGACTATCTGTGGGAAGTATTAAGGAAATTGGGTCTTTCCGGGTCTTATCTGGACTGGGTTATGTCCCTCTATGACGAACCTTTGGCTTTGGTTAGTTATGGCGACAAAGAATCTGCAAATTTTAAAATACTAAGAGGCACGAGACAGGGCTGCCCCCTTTCTCCTTTACTTTTTGCCTTATCCTTAGAACCTTTTTTAAACGCACTAAATGATCAGGTAAACATCATCCCAGTAAGTCACGGAGGAACTGTTCTGAAGCTAACGGCTTACGCCGACGACATAGCTATTTATACAAAAGACTTTAACGGAGCTATGCCAGAAATTATTAATGAGGCACATTTATTTGGTCTAGTTTCAGGTTATAAACTGAACGTGAGTAAAACCCAAATCATAGCTAATTATACCCCCGATATGCATGTTTATGACACCTGCAAAGAAGCTACTTACTTAGGTATCAAGTTAATGGCTAAAGTAGGGAAAATTCTGGAAACAAACTATGATACCTTCCTAAAAGAAACCTCCACAACCCTTAAGAAATGGCACAAAATCCCTCTCAGTCTGCTAGGTCGGTTAAACCTGATCAAAATGAAAATACTTCCCAAGTTACTTTATTTGTTTAGAGCCATACCACTACAACCGAATCAATCTTTCTTTAAAAAATTGGACTCTGTTTGCAGTAGCTTTATTTGGGGATACAAAAAAGCACGCAGGGCTATAAAATTTTTGAAATTACCAATCTCAAAAGGGGGACTTGTTTTTCCTGATTTTAAATTATACTTTTTGGCAACTTTTTTTTATAGAATTCGGAGCTTACTTAAGAAAGAGTCTTGTATTTTTTTTTATCGCTATTTGTTAGGTACTGATTCAAATCAATTTCTGCTCCGCACACACGATCCAAACTACTACAAACGGGTGAGATTTAAGACAGCTAAGCATGTTATAAATATCTGGAAGAAGATTATGCACATTAGTCAGATCTCATTTTATAATACGGAACTCAGACTATGGAACAATCCGGGTCTTCCTGTAATTTTTTCAGATGGGACTGGGCATCGCTGGATTAATTGCGGCCTTAACACACTAGGCGATATATTTGGACATAATGGCATGCTAGATTTCGACACCATGAAAATTTTAAATGGTGTGACAAATGATATGCACTATCGATATCGCCAACTGAGAGACTTTTTTACTAACAAAATGAAATTAACATCAATTACGCAGTCTGAGATTATAGAGTGCATATATTCTGATAAAACTAAATCACTTATAAAATTGGGATATCAACTTTTAACCAAGGACAAAACTGAAAATACCACCAATATAGCTAATAAATGGTCCCGCCGGCTAAATCAGGACATAAGTTCAGAACAGATCAGTAAAGCTTTAACTCATATAAATGAGGTTGTGCACTCTTCCAATTTAAGACTTCAATCATATAGGACTATCACAGAAATGTATTACACCCCAGAAAGAATAGCCGCCTGGGCGCAAGGGAACCAATCATCAGAAAAAACAAAATGTGTGAAGTGCAACACTCACGCCGCTGACATAGAACATATGCTTTACTCTTGCCCGGAGTATTCTGGCTACTGGACGGGTATTATAAAACATCTCCACGACAGTCAGATTAAAATACCGGATCTATCACCCCAGCTGGTTTTACTTGATATCTATGAGACTTACTGTCCCAATCAAGACCTTATAACAATCTTATTAGCCTGTGCAAGATTAATTATAGCAAGAGCCTGGATATCTAAGAACACTCCAACCGTAGCTGAGTGGTTAATATTAGTTATAGAAATCAGAACCATGGAACTTACACTCGCTAAACATAGAGGACCTAAAACTCTAGCTAGAAAAGAAAAAATCTGGATGCAATCTATTTGATGTATAACAACTGCGGAATAGAGTTGATACATGAAGATAGTTGTATGAAATAACTGTTTCAGTATTACCTGTTTTTGTGAAATAGTTCCTTTCCCTTTTTTCCTTTAACAAGGTCGTGCCGAAGCTACATAACTTAACTCTTGCTTTGTCTTTCCTTTTTTTTATCATTGCTTTCTCTTGCTAACACAAAAATCAATTGAGATTGTAAATGTACTTATGTATGATATTTTTGTTTTATTACCGATTCCTGCGACAATAAAAATATTTAAAAAAAAAAAAAAAAAAATGTACTGATATGTACCCAGGTCCCAGCGACACTCATTGGGTTTACCCTTCTCTGTATTGATTTCTCAATTACAGCCTGTTGAAGTAGGTCTACGCACTTGACAATTTACAACAAGCAACTTTTGCTGACAAGATACTTCTGCCCCTCTCGAATGATGTAAGACCTTCATCTTATGTCTTAAATTATTTTCTTTTTTCTATATGTTTTAGTGCTATCAATTTGTAAACATGAAAACTTAATAAAATGCTTGAATTCACAAAAATACCTTCTCTTCTGGTAGGGAAGAAAACAACTAGTCTTTTTATCCTAATGGTGCTCTATCGTATTATGCATAGTGAGTACAGGGCTTTGTCGTATATCCTAGGTTTAAACACCACATGCAAGAGCCATATGGTTAGTCCCAGGTATCTGCCAGAGGCCAACAGGAATTGGACCCTAAAAAATTGGGAATGAGCACCACAAAAAGATTTAAGAAAATAAATTGAATATTGGGGTAAATGTATATGAACCAAAATGCCCAAGAAGGCTATGGATCTATGTGTGGTATACTGGAAAATAAGTGATGTCATTAGTACAGGCAGTGCCTTCATGAAGCAATGGCTTGGAAAGCCCACACTTGCAGCCAGGCAGATTCATTTCTTCAAAATTTTACAGATCTATTCTTGTGTCTCGGCATATGTCTACGATGAGAAATCTACTGGAGAAGCAGCCATGAAATTATTTAATTTATATTGGTCTTCTGCGTTCCTAACCGAGCGCACAAGTGTAAATTGAAGCCTCTGGTTTAAAGAATCTATTGATAGCTAATTATCTAACATCTAATTAGGTATTGGATTAGACTCAGATTCCTCTCCTACAGGATTTCCAGGTCAAAGCGTAACAGGAGATTAGGGAACAAATAGCAATAAGTAAATCGGTTTCAAATTAAATAATTTTATAAAGAGCACATAGGGGTCCACACTTTTCCGAGTGCTAAGAAAGTGAGATATAGATGAAAGCTAAAGTGCATTCTTAATGATCCAGTTTATTTATTTTTATTCTCAATTGATGGTGCTCGCTTATGAGTCTTATATTAGTATTTTAGTTAGAGCAATAAGGTTTTATTTAATTATTGGTTTGTGGTGGGTGGGGGAATTTAAGAGATGAGATTTGGAAACTGCATTTTAAGTAGAAAAGCAAACATTGAAATGGAGCTGAATCCATTTACAGGTTCATGAAATAAGGAGATGCATTCTAGAGAGCCATTAATGGTTAGGGACTGAAACAAAAGCACGACGTGCCAGCAAAGTTAACAGACAAAGAAACAAATACAATATGGATTTCTTTATTGACCAGTACAAGAAGCTTGGCTTTAATGCAAGCATGATGGCTACTAATGAAACTGATGGAGCAGAGAAAGGGTGCTCGTGGAGAGAGGCAAATTGGCAAATTACTGACACAAACATACTGATGATTGCCTATAGTGGGGTTAGAAATATACTCAGAGACGTTAACTGGGAGGTAAAGGCGCCACATTGCAAGCAGAGAGCAGAAGCTATTAGATAATCAACTGCCTGGAATTACTTGTGAGATAAACTCATTTGGAAAATGGGGTTTTGAATGAAAGTGGCTCGTAGGGCTGGCGTGCTTGATATACATGTGAAAGCAATGGAAGGGCTGAGAAAGCCAATACTTATGTGCTGATCGGCATAGGTTTTACCATGTGTAATTTAAAATTATGCTAGGGAAAGTCATGATTGCATGCACTCCATTGCTTCCTAGCTGGGCTCCTACTATACAGATACATTGACGTGCATTACATAGATACATTTAGTTATGTTACGTTACAGTGTCCCTCATAGCACTTCTTAGTAGGAGTACTGGGCATACAAACAAATGTAGCGGGCTGTCCTCATACACCACCAGATGTCATGCTTCATCATAGGGCAAACTTCGCTCTCCAAAAACCCAGTTTGATGGAGAGAGAGCCTACACCTGAAGACAGGGAGGCACTTCTAAGTTTTAGAGTTGCCCCCGTAATTAGTGAGCTGAAAATCAATGTGGCATCCTAGTTTACATTTATTCATCGGACACATCACGTGGTATTAAAAATTGAAAATGTCGAGAGGAAGGAGTACATGCACGTAGGTGTACGGCGAGGGATGCATCTTAAGGCAAGTGTGACTATTGGGGTCCCTAAGCCCTTCCTCCATGGGGTATTGAAGACATTAAGTTGGGGTATCTATGAACGAATCTTTTGTTTAGAGGTAGAAAAAGAACACCCTACGAGGAACACAGTAACGTAACAGAACTGAATATAGTTCTTGGGTAGTTAGATTAGTGAGTATACTGTAGGTTGGAGGCCAGCTCACCCTGAAGACCCCATAGCCTCTAGTTCCCTTCTTCTGGATACTTCTGGGGGAGTGTGTTGACGTTACATAGATACATCACATACAAAACAATTGCCTGAGCAACAGAGAAAGTAGAAATCTTAGAGTACTCTAGCTATGTACACTCTACATAAGGTATGCCAATTATAAGCAAACAGGTTTTCCAAATTTACAAATGTTTGTAAAAAAGTTGATGCTCTAGTACAAGGGTCCGAGGCGCAACCGAGGTCATGTAATGCATATGTGATGATCACCCACAAAGTGCTAACCTTTGGAAAGTCAGATAAGCCTTAAATCAGATGGATATGGATATTCAGAAGACACCAAGTCTAGATCTGGATTGACTTGAAGCATGGTGTGCACAGAATACAGTGAAGAGCATCAATCCATACAGTACACTTAAAATCTATGTAGAGCATTTCAGCATATACTAGAAAAATATTAAATTAAAGGGAAAGAAATGTAAAGTGAATAAGTTTATAGAATTGGTGTATTTTGCTATTCCTACCCATGAAACTGCAAGGGATACATCAATATAACACTGCATACTAACCTTACGTGTATGTCACACTTACATGTGTTACAGTGCTGTATATGAGTGTGAGCTCAATCTACTGTGAATAATCATAGGGGGAAGGAAGTTCGAGCGTGGTCACTCCGGTTGGAAAAACTGCATAACATATGCAGGTTTACTCCTTACGTATGTTAAGCATCCATTTCATAGTGAGCCTATCGTTATGCATTAGAGAGTATCAACAGAAAGGGAGGATGAGGAGAGAAAAGGATGAGGGCAGACAGCCAAACACATATGACTTCAAGATAATGTCGGAAAGTTTCACTTGATGGAATATCCTGCATATTGCAACTGGTGAAGCTCTAAAATAGTACTAGATGGATGTGGATGGGAGGGGATCCAACAACGTTGCATGAATCGACAGTGTGTAATTTAATGCTGGAAAAAGCTGTTTCACATATCCTACATGTAACTGCTCATTACAATACAGTACTAACTTCAATAATACAGATTAATTTAACGTCGTGGAACATTACCAGTTATATAAATAAGAAGAAATCAAGAGTAGAATTAAAAAAATCCTTGAAAAATGAAAATGTGTGCATTTGCAAATTGTTGTTTCCACTGAAAACATAGAATCTGCACCCAGCAGACATCCTGGTGTTCGCAGGCTGTCTTACAAATCTTAACTAGCAAAACACAAATTGGCTGATATGATCCATCACTATCTTATAGCCATTGTGATTGGTTGTATGGTCAATTCATAGGTTAATTATAGGAATGCACTATTTCCACGTATTATGAAAAGAGCACTAGTCCAATATGAAGAAATCAGAATATGGGCATTTGGATGGTTTTCCAACTTTCGTAAGCAAAATCACCAGCTAGAGGTTAGACGGGTTCTGTACTGGCTGTGAGAAGGAACCACAATACATTATAACATCTTATACATTTATTTTAAATGCTGGCAGTGCACAGCTCTGCTATATCATCAGTATTCTATTAGAATGTATGCAACAAGGAAAAAGTAACACTTTAGTAGCTAATACTTATTGACACAACTAGATCTTAGATCATGAGAGGGAGGGAGCTGGAATGTCAGGGATGCTAAGTTAAGGAACCAACTGCCTTTCAACATAAGCAACTTTACTTATTGGGTTGAATTCTAAAACCACACTGTTGGACCCGGCCCTTTAGGCAGGTTCACCCCGAGACTATTTGCTTTTTCCTAGCCTGTTTCTGGAACCTGGTGGTGGTGATTTTAGGCCTCTGCGCACTTTTTCACTGTGGTACAGTGTAAAGTGCGTGAGCTCTCTGTGTATGTGTGGTGAGTGACCTGCCGTCCCATAGGAATGAATGGGGAATATGTATGCCCATGGTAGTTCCTGATGTGTGCGGAGTGCAGGGTCGAGTTTGATATGTACGAACTCGTGAGATTGAATGCTGCGAAATGATATATGCGGCATGACTGTGTCTAGTGTAGAAGTGCCACTTTTAGAAGTTGGCATATTTGTGTAATTTGTGTCTGGCGTGTGATTGGCTGGTGAGCCTGGTCCAGGAGTGCCTGGGCCTGCTTGTGGATTGACTGTCTGGTTTGAGGGTGACAGGGGCTGGGGAGCCCCGGGAGGTTGTCTGAGTCAGCCTGTGGATGAAAGGCTGCATCTGCTGCCAGGGAAGTGGGAGGAGATGGCACCTGGGAGTGACTAGGGCTGTGCCTGCCTGACCACAATGCTGGCTCCACCTCCCGCTGGGCGACTGTCACCTCTGTCCCTGACACTGAAGAGAGTTCCCTAAAACCAGTTCTAGCTGGTTCTCACACTGCCTGCACAAAGACTTCAAAGACTTTTCTCTGTATAAGAAGGGGCTGTGTCCCCTTCCAATGTGTTCTTGTTTTTCAACTTGAATCTGCCAGGGGCGTGCTGCTGCTTGGGCCCAGGGGAATCCCTGGGCCCTCCCAGCCCCTGGATGCCTGGAGGACTTCTGGGGGACTTTGCTTTGCCCTGGATCCCTGCTGTTGCTGGACTGGTGACCTTTGGTTGCCTATAGCGCTGGGAGCGCTTTGTTTTGCTGTTCTAACGCCTGGAAGCGCTTGTATGCTGTCTCTGGCGCTTGGGAGCGCTTTGTCTTTGCCCATGGCGCCTTGTGTGGTTCTAGCGCTGGGGAGAGCTTTGGCCGGTGCCCACCCGGCGTTTGCCCCGCGGCCATGCCGCTAGTCTTGACTTTTTGATTCACCTCGAGGGAGCCCACCCCTCGGTGAAGTGATTCCCTGCCTGCCTGCCTAAGCGGGGCCGCTGCGCTGCCCACAGCAACCCGGAAGTGGTTGGCCGGCCGGCCAATCCTGGCGCGACCGGCCGGAAGTCCCGCCCCGCAGCCCGGGGGAAAGAGGAAGTATCGCCGCCGGTGCGGGGCTCCCGCGTTCTGGAGGGAGCCCCGGGAGAAGAGGAGCGCATGAGGAGGAGAGCGGAGGGGGCGTGAGGCACATTGCTGGTGCCTGCCCCCACCGCGAACACAGGAGAGCCCCGCTGGTGCCATGGACGATGTTGCCGGTCTCCCGTGATTGTGAGGGAGATCGGGGAAGAAGGAAGCCGCCTGCCATGTCCGCCCCGGGGCCCCTGAGTGAAGGGAGAGCCCCGGGGAGAGAGAGAAGACCGGCCGCCCGAGCCGCGAGGCCTCCGTACTGCGAGGAGAGCCCCGCAGCAGGACCGCGAGCAGTCGGTGAGTCTGGGCTGGCCGGGCAGAGTGGGGCAGAAGAGAAGGGAGGGGCGCCGGGACACATTGTCGGTGTCCGCCCCCCCCAGTAGCGCGAGCTCGCGCTAATTGTCAATATGAAGCCACGAGGGCTTCAAGGGTGGCCCCGGTTGGCAGAGGGTCGCCCCAACGTGGAGGTAGAGCCCAGATAGGCTCTGAAGGGGCATATCTGTTTTCGCTCCCCGTGGGAGCAGAGGAAGCCTAGGGTTGCCGGTTGAGAGGCACAGAGCCAGGGCAGCCCCGATTGGCAGCGGGTCGCCCCAACGTTGTAGAGCCCTGAGAAGGCTCCCTGGGGGCATGTTGGCTAGAGCCCCGAGAGGCTCCCTGAAGGAAGGTGTGTTTCCCGAGCCCAGATGGCTCCAACGACGGGGCCATAATTGTTTAAGAGCCTGTGTGGCTCCAACGTGTGTTTTCAGAGCCTGTGTGGCTCCAGCAGTTGGCGCAGTTCGCGCCTAAGGGTCAGTAAGGACCCTGTCGCAGTTTGGATTCACAGCTGCCCAGCAATTAGTGGGCAGCTGCACCGTTTAGGTCTGGTGTGGTTCTCAGGTGCCCAGCAAGTAGTGGACACCTGCAACGTTTAGGTTTTGCGCCAGCGGCGCACCCCTGACTGGCGCTGCATGGCAGCGCGCCCTGACATTCTGGACACAGGGCTCTTTAGTCCCTTTATTGGATGGGGGCTGGTATGTGATTTTATTTAGGCGCAATGTTTTTATCTATGTGACGGTATTTGCCTAATGTGAGTTTTGCGCAATTGTATGGTTATTGCACCTCTGAATGTGTTTTATTGCATCATGTGTTATTCCTGCACCTCTGAATGTTTTTAGGCATCATGTGGTTTTTGCGCTATTGTATTGTTCTGGCACCTCTGAAAGTTTTTAGGCATCATGTGTCTTCCTTTTCCCTGCGCTGCACCTCTGAATGTTTTAGGCATCATGTGTCTTCTTGCGCTGCACCTCTGAATGTATTTTATTGCATTGTGTGCTTTGTTCAGAACACCGCTGAATGTGTAGGTTTATGCATCATGTGTTTCCCTTGTCTTACACCTCTGAATGTTTTTAGGCATCATGTGTTTTTCCTTTACTACTCCTCTGAATGTGTTTCATGCATCATGGGTAATGTGTTCTTGTTTATACCCCTAAATGTATTTTATTCTTAGGTGGTTGTTCTTTTAGTACAGGTGGTCCTAGTGAGGTCCTGGTTCCTGTTACCAGTGGTTACTGGTTGTGTGCCATAGTTGCTAATTTATGCTACTATGATTTTTATTCTTTATTCTAAAAGTGCTATTTCTGATTCGGACAGTGGCCCATGTGGCCCTGTCCTGTACATAATCCCTTGTGAATATTGCCCGTGCCAATTGGCACATTGTACGTGTGCGACTTCTATCTGATGCGTTTTTACAATACAAAAGTTATTTTATAATAACCTTGTGTGGAGTTCCTTTTGTGGTGTGCCTAGTACGTTGTTGCTGTTGTGTGCTGGCGCAAATGCTTTACACATTGCCTCCGAGTTTAGCATTACTGCTCGTGCCAAGCTACCAGGGGGTGAGCAGGGGTTATCTTGGCGTGTGACTCCCTTGCCCTGACTAGAATGGTGGTTTCTGCCTGGCTTTGGCGTCAGCCTTAGCCTACCAGAAATAGCCAGTTCTAACACACACCTCTTTGTAGCATGAACACATCATGACTGACTACCACAATTTCTATATTCCTCATCAACAGCTCCCAAATGCAACATTTTGTTGCATTGCTCTCTATATAAATGTTTGTCAAATAATGAATAATGTGGTAACATATCACCAAGCTGTGCATCAATGGAAATTCAACGAATGGCAAAGACATCACAAATAGGTATTTAAAAAACGGAATGCTTCTACTGGTGCCTCAGGAAAGGGCCAGAGGGGCACAAATAATGAGTATTTTTTTGAGCTTGGATTGAAAAAACACAATATATGGTCCCACTGTAGCCACATAAATACATGCACAAGGGTTTACACACTGATGTGCCTATTCACAAAGTTAAATTTAAATGTGTACATTTACTTACATGTAAATCTACTACACCTAGTTGTTACTTCACACTTATTTTGCTCAGTGAAGCCACCTACACCAAAATCTACAGTTGTAAACCTATTACTCATAACTCTTCACATATAGTTGGAGGCCACCAGTACCATGGTAGACATTGCTATATGGAAACTTCTTAAAGTTTATTCATCTTTAAAAATGATATTTAAATTGTTTAATAAAAAATATTAATGTAGAATAATTGTATGTATTTATTTTACATCTAGTATTAATAAACTAGGATGTTACAACACTTAAATGGTATTAAATAATTAATTTAAATAGTTGTATTTAAATTTAAAAATATTTAGGAAATAATAGTTGAAAAAGCACCTGCAGTAAAAGTTTTATTTGGATGTATTATTTATAAAAGCATATTACAAGTTATCCTTAAAATGATTTTAAATAATTGTAAGGTTTTTAACAAAAAATATATATTTTGATTTCATTTTAAGATTAAAACAATTATTGCAGTTGATAATATAATTATATTAACATTTTATAATAATTATATGAACAATATATATATTTATTAACAAAATATATATTTATTTTCAAAAGTCAAAGTTTATTTTTTTTTAAATTTAGCTTTAGTACCTATAGGGTGCTATTTGAAGTTCCTGCCTCCATTGTTTTCTTTAGGAGTGTGTTGGAATACATGTGAGTGACCATGTGTGGTGCTGGTCTTACTCCAAGAGGAGGAGTACATTTACTACTGTTTTGGAACCTTTCTGGCTGTAGCAACTTTAGAGCCATTGTGATGGTCTGCTCTGCGCCCCTCCCATTTGGATGGATGTATTGCCTATTTTACAGCCACTCCCCTATCCCTACACAACCTAGAACGCACAGTTTGCAGAGATCTCTTCACAAAAAGATAGGATTTGTGCAACCCGAGGTCTCCGCCCATAGGTTGGTGAGTAGCATTTTGTAGTACTAGTATTTATTTCTACTAAAGTACTACTGAAAGTACTGCAACATACAATTTGTGAATAGACTCCTGAAAATATTTTGCCACATTATGGAGGTAGCATGTAAAGCTATGGAAGCATTAGATGAGATCTGATGCTGCGGGCCAGGAATTTCAGAACACCGATGTACAAGGAATTCCCAAAATGCAGTTGATTTAATAGTGATGACAATCAATTGAATGCCCATTAAGGCGAAAATTTAAGATTTTGTGTAACATCCCAACAGCAACAAAAGACGACTGACCTAAAGCTGAAGAAGAAACTACAAAGGTAAGAAAGAGCAAAACACTTCAGGAGGAGCACTGGATAATGGAGCACAAAGAACCTGGAAGAGGAGAAAAATCAACACCCGATAGAAATGAAGAGATCGACTGCACGCCTGTGGTGGGTCGCCATTACATTTCTGGAAAGTATAATACTACATAGTATCAAATTGAGCCAAGAGATCCAAAAGTACTGTGGGGGCGCAGAGCGGGAACTGGACAGACATGCCTGGCCTGACAACAATCTGTTGAAAAGCAGAGTGGTGCAGAAGGTTTTTTCGGGTAAGGGGTTATACCCCATTTACCGAACTCTCATCCACAACAGGCCAGATCACCTAATGAGACTTGGAACAGCATGGGAGGACGAGTTTAGCCCACTAAAATACATTGGTAAGGAAGCAGCACTGGTGCACACATGGGAAGTAGCTATTAATGCCCGGCAGAGACACATTAAATTAAAATGATTCAGCAGAGTCATATTATAATCGGATAAGATTGGGAAATGGGAAGGGCACAACGTCCACTATGCAATGCTGCTGAGGAGATGTTTTGTTATACCGTCTGGGTGTGCCCCTTGATCCCAAATTACTTGGCTGAAATAACAACCGAACTGGGCGGTCCTGGAGGTCCATGTATATAGTAATACTCAGTTCACGCTTTTGGGGATTCCACGCAACATCAAGCTGCCCAGGAGACCGATGTGGTTCTGTGTAGAGGATTTTGTGTTAGCAAAAAACAGACAGAGCATACCGTGACGTAACCCAGCTGCCCATCTAAACAAATGTGGTCTGCACGAATGGCAGCCAGCATGGAGGTGGCGCGGGAGTCTATTAGGGGAGAGACTGGCCAACCAAGTTTGTAAAGATATTAGGAGGCTGGAGGGATTATATAGTTAGAGACTGGGAGATCTCAGGGGAATGACTGCTCACAATAAATTCTGAGTATGGCTACACAACCCAATAGGACATTGGACCGGAAGAGGTGGGGGGCTCTGTGGGTGAATCCCGGATAGACACAAGCAAAAGATAGTGTTTACACTACTGACTGTACTGGATTTATATACTGTTGACATCGTGTGTAACAGATTGTTTCTTCGAAATAAACTGAATAATACAAACAGGTATTTAAAAAAAAAACATAAGGATCAGGGTGGCAAATATGCTAGCCCTTAACTATCCCAAAAGCCACCAAAGTCAACAACTTTGGCAAGCAGTGCTGCCCCTAACCCCAAGCAAGGCTAAAGTGCAAAAAGCAGCATGGCCAGAAAGACCTGTTCAGGGAAAAGGAAGACCTGTTTCGTAACGAGGTAATAGTCTAAGAACTTTAGGACCAAGAGACAACTGGCCTGAGAGCAGGAAAAAGATTACAAGCACCAGACTAAAAAAGAAAATATAGGAGGAAATAATATGCATTACCTTTGTAAAATGCCTAATCTGGCATGTGTCGAAGAGGACACAGACTTCAAAGAGAGAAGATTTAGAGACGGGGACATATTGAGAAAATCCAGGCTGCATCGAACTGGCAGTCAGTGAGTCTCCTCTCCATGAGGACAGCAGGTGAATGAGAAATGAGCACTGCCTGCCAGCCTCAGATGTATCACAATGTAGTTATGCCTTCTTAGACCGCCAATGGCACACTGCCACCAGATTAAGCCAGCCTCCTACGAGTTTAGTTATTTGGACAAATGGAGGCTAAAACGTGAGAGTCTTCCGACGGAAATATGCATAAGTACACGTTCTGCTTGCGGCAAAGGGACGAAACCCTCCAAGAAAGTGATGTTGTTTGCTATGCCTCTGGTCCTGTATATGCATCCTCAGAGAAAGCGTACGTATATCGATGCACATTGAATTAGATAGTTATTTTTAGTACTCTGTAGTATCTTCTTGTTATGGTTATAATGTTCCCTGTTACCTGTTTCCTAGTTCATCAGCAAGTGTGAGTGTTCTGTATGGAATGTTGGTGTGATGGACTTGAGTGGAATGCTTGGGTGCCAGATGTGAGTGTTGACAGTTGGAGGATGGGCTGAGCAGCAGGCAGGCGGCTCCTGATGGGGCTGCCACCACTGATGTCATGTGCTTAATTAATAACTTTCAAAGACACTACTCAGCTATGTCTACTTCATCACCTCTATGCATGGAACATCACTGTTACATTTTGACGACGATCTGGAGACTAACCCCCGCTCCACCAGTGGTCCTAAGGAAGTTAAAGATGATGTGTCAAAGAAGTCTTCATGTTGGAAGGAACATACAGAACCTAGAAGCGCAGACAGCACACAGAACAGTTCTGTGAGGTAGTGGTTCACAAATGACCACAAAGACAGCGCAAGTACTCTTCCAGGAGGAAGTGTCAAAAAAAGAATCAAGAAACAAGAGAAACTGGAGCAGCACACCTCTCAGCCCCACCAGTGTCCATTACACTAGACAGCCCCAGCCTAGGCGTGGCTGTGCTCACCAACATCTTCTGTATCATCAACTACAACTTGTGTGATCCTAAGCTCATCCTGATGCCAGGAAACAGGGAACATCTCAACCATAACAAGGGGATACTACATACTTGCTATAAAAAACAGTAAACAAATTCAGAAGAAAAAGCAACAGCGTGAAACCGCAATGGTTTGGAAAGGAACAGACTTCCCTCAAAAAGAGCCTGTGACATTTTGTACCCGTTTCTGGGCAGAGTTCACCGCCCAGGCTTCTGCGCTCAAGTCTTATGTCCTCTTACCGTCCTTCTGCGCCTGCGCCTTGTCTATGAAGTCTGCCGCCTCTTCGAAGTAGTGGCTGAGGTTGAACTCCGGCGTGTCGTTGGCTTTGATGCCCTTGTAGGTGATGCCGGTCCCTTCGTAGTACTCTGTGTTGGTGTTCACGTGCATGAAGGACTTCCCCTCCGCCGCATTCAGCACATGGGTGACGCCCAGCCGTTGCAACCGCATGATATTTTTGGCTATGAACCTGCAAGACATGCAAAAAATAAAAGAGCGGTTAGGTGCTGGCCACAATAATTATACGGCTCAACATTGACATAACTTTTAGCAACGTGATTTTGAGTAGTTAGTGGAAAAGAAAAACGATTACAGTAGTGAAGGGGGAAAGGTTACCATAGCGAACAAGCATTGGCATAGCCAATAGGTCTCGCCTTTGGGACCTTATAAGTATTTAGCCATGCAGCACATTATCCTGGGTGCAGGGGCGCAACTAGAACCAAATTTCGAAGGGGGGGGGGGGAGGGCGGCTAATACTTCCAGCAATGTGTCCTTGTATAATGTAACTGGTGCTCATGCAAAGTGCCTCAATATCTTTGGGTGAGGTTCGAGCTGTATTTAGTAAAATTGCAAAAAATCAAAGCCTATGGTTACTTTTCAAGAAGTGCATTCTCAAACTGTGGCGGCAAAAGTAATTTGCAACTTTAAGGAATAGGCAGAGTGGAGATGCAGAGGCTCTAGGAACGGGTGAAAAAACAACAAAGCCTTGTTATCAAGTGAATTGTCGGGTGGGGATGCGATAAGACGCCGGACCAACTAGCCCACAGCAGCTTAAGAACTGTCTGTGAGTGTCCGGAAAGCTGCCTCAGCCTGGGATGACACACAACAGGTTGTCTGAAGCTAGCATCGGATTGGGAAGGCGGGCAGTCGGGCATCGGCCGATGGGCCGGTGCCTAGGGGTCACCTGTGATGTTGTTTTTTTATTAGCTCTATCAACCGGCCCACAGTGCCTTACTGCCTCTTCCTAGCCCAGCCACTGTAATGTGGAGCAAGCATCATGGCAGGCTCGGAGGGGGTAGCTTGCAGCAACGTCACTCGGTCAATATTCTCACCCCTGCAGACTTTTAGCTTGGACCCCATGGGCCGCGGACACACGCTCACTTCCCTGCTGTGCTGTTAAACTGAGGCGCCTGGCTGGGAGCAGTTAATGCGGCCATTGGGCCATTATTACCTCAGCTCCCTGGAGCAGCAGCAGCTCTGTGCTTTACTGTACCCCTCCCCTGCTATGTCATCGCCCTGAGGCTATACTTGGCTGGGGAGGTTGAAGGGTAAGCGAAGGGAAGGGGCACCGCTGGGGGCCTGTTGTTGGCACCTTAGTGCCAGAGTCTTTTAGGCCTTTGTAAAAGGATGGGTGTATCTTTAGAATGGATAGGCCTCGCTGTGAGGCATCTTTCAGCCAGAAAAATGAAGAGGATGTAATGCTAGGGTCAGCGCTGCTGAATTTGGAAATACATTCCAGTCCCAGCCTCAGCGCAACATGCTGTGATTCTGGGCAAATAACATATGCCTAAGGCTTAAAACAAACATTAATTTGATCTTTTTTAATGTGTCTGGTGCTGATATAATCACTGCCCCTGGGGAGAGTTTACTCTAAAACTACGATAAAAAAAAAAACTTCTGTTTGCCATGTTTTAGGAATCTGCATCCGGAGTTGTGGTGTTTCGACCACTTTATTTCACCTCATTCTACCAGAAAAAAGGTAGTGGTTCTAGCTTTCACCAATGTGTCTGGCTCTATGAGCATTAAAATATGTAATTTATACAACATTTCCTAAAAATGAGCCCATGAGACTAGCCAAATGCTGTTTTATAAATGGGTGAAATCCGCAAATTTGGGCCACTTTTTTTAAAGGGTGCCCGGGCCGAATTGTGATCCTAATCCGACCCTGTCTGAAGCCTTTGAGCCCTATGGGCATTGCGCGCCTGCCTGGGCGCTTCAACATTTACTGTTACTTCACGTGCCGCTGCTGAACGGCTATGCTGTGGCAAGGAGCAGTGCAGCCTGTGGGCCTTGAGCAGAACAATGCAGTTAATATGTTCTTAAACATTCCGCCCTATATGGACATACTTCTCAGGGACTCATTATGAGGGTTAAAACATTTTGGGGTGTCTGATTGATGTTAGAATTTATTGTATTTTATGTAGCACTGCAGTAGATCCTTCCTTTCCTTTCTTTCCTCTTTCTCCTTTTTCTTTCTACTTCTTTCCCTCACTATCTGGTTTTCGCGCTTTTTCTCTATTCCCGTTTCCTTTCTCTCTCCTTCTATATTTCATATTTTATCATAAGTGATACATTGGATGGTTCTTATAGCATTTTGCTCTGTTTTCTCTTTCTTTTCTATAATGTTGACAAATACGTTTTTGAACGAACTCTTTGTGCCTAGACCAATTGCTATATTCTTTTTTGATGCATTTCCATCCCTTGTATCATTTTTACTATATTTATCTATCTATATACTTTTTTTTTAAAACTAATAAACTTATTGAACCAAAAAAAAAAACATTTAGTGCACCTCTTTTGGCACTGATGAACTGAGTACACATTATAAACATTTCAACCCCTAATGAAGGATGTTTATATGGAACGGTAACGTGAATTTTGTATACTATGTGTGATAGATTTGTGACACTCGTGATTATTGTGTTGTGAATTTCTAACAATCGAACAGATTACCATGTGTACACATTATATATGTATGCTGATAGACGCAAAAAAAATTGTCAATTGTGACCTTATAACAATATTCATGACAACACTTTGTGTTTCGGATTAATTACCATCCCAAAAACATTGCTTAAAATGAAACCCTTGCGATTAATGGTTATTCTTAGGATGTATGCACGCAAAAAGTAATTTAAACAAACTCGTATAGAAAGTAAACGGTCCACACAATAATAACACGTCAGGACACGGTTTACTGAAGTCCAGACGCTGAAACCGAAGACAGCACTATAGAATCTGGCACCATCCGTAACTATTACATAAGCACCAACGAATGTCAATATAATGAACCCTGCTGCCAATAGCAGCTCTAAAAACAAGCAGTTACACAACTTACAATAAATGACTTTGTTTAATTAAACTTACAAGGAGAACAACTTCCTCATAAAACCCTGCCCTTATGAGTCATTGACTGTCTCTCGAAAAGTACATGCACTCAGTACACATCTAGCTGCTCGCCGAGCCTTAAGAACACAGAAACAGGTGCCAGCGGGTGAGGTGCCCACTTACGCCTGAGAGAAAAGTTACTTTCCTCCAACAACTGTAAAGATGGCAACCGTGCAGCTCAAAGGGTGTCACTGGGGTCTATAATTGTTCTCTTCATCCTTAGTAAAGTAATACGTGTGTGGTTTGAAGAATTGCTTCTCAAAGTGCTCGCACCTCACAAACAGGAGTGCAACACTTCGTGCATTCACACATGTTTACAAATTCCAACGGAACAGGGTGGGTTTTAGCCACTCATCTCCTTGTTCACTAATATTTTGAATGGCTCATTAGGGGGGATAAACATTGATAGCCCTCGGTCCCACAAAACCTCACTTGTGCTTAGTAGAAAAGGTATATTTAACAATCAGTGTCAATGAGAAATGCTGTAACTCATTTAGACAAGACTAATGAAAAGGGAAGATGTGCTTTGGGATAATCATGTTTTTAGTGCATAATACAGGTAAAAATGTAGGATTCATTAAAATTATTTTGGCAAGTGAATCTACCAAGGTAGAGATTTTACCAACATTTGTCAGAGAAATATGGTTCAATGTACACTGAATTTCACAGTAAACACGTCACCAGGGCGATGGGATGGGCAGTTCAGTGGCAATGAGCTACGCTGGGCTGCACCGCCACAACACTGGCAGACCGTGGACAAGTAAACAGGAGAGGAGAAGGGCGAGGGTTCTGGTGTTGGTGGTCTACCCCTTAAATATGTGATCAGGGGCATAGGTTGGTTGGGTGGTGGTCTTTACCTCAGTTGGCTGTCTAAAGCTAATTTAGGAAAGGCATGTGCCTCAGGCTGATCATGACTTAAGCATATTGATGGCCAAACTCAGAATCTCACTGCATGGGGAGTTTAGCCCTGGGGTGGACAGAGACCTGGTCTGGCTCTAAGGCAGGATGAATGCAAGTTTTGTGCTTGGTATAGAGGAAGTCCTGACTGAGCCCAGCACTGGTCTGCCATTGTGGTCAACAATTTGCTGGTATGACTTGCCGTGGTCACAGCGAATGTTGGGCAGCGTTGTCGTGCCCTGGGGCGACCAGTGCGATAGCAACACCTTGAGTATATGGTATAAAGTATAGACAGTGAGCATGCTGATGGTACTCACACTAAAGCCCCGCTGGCTCTGCTGCACTACTTTCAACCAGAACTACTGCCTCCGCTCCTGCGTGCACCTAGCATTGCTCTGGGAGCTAGCGGGCTGTCGCCTCTGCTTCCTAAGTACCACCTGCTTAACTGAGCCCTTAGGTTGTAGTCCGAATGCGCTGTCTGAACAAGGAAGTGCAGGACCAGGATCACTAGACTGACGGCATAGAAGTCAAATAAATGTTAGGCAAGCTCTGTCTGCCTGTCCAATCGCGACGGTCCGGGGAGCAGAGCTAAAGCAGACTTTACTTGGAGCTTGTGGATACTATTAAACAGATGCTTCAGTGTGCTATGGAGGCCGCGATTGGCATTTTGAACATTGACAATACTGCAGTCGGGATTGCACAGAACCTTTTCTAAGAGGCTGACATGTGCATACATGTCTAGTGCTTAGTTATTTAGGCTGCGGCAACTAGGCTGCCCCCAAAAAAACAATTACCTATTAGGTAACACCTATGCAACCTACACGAAGTGCAGCAGGCGTAAACCTATGCAACCTACACGTAGTGCAGCGGGCGTAAACCTATGCAACCTACACGTAGTGCAGCGGGCGTAAACCTGAAGCTGTGCTGATAATCAGAAAAATCTAACAAGCAGCTTAGGAGATACCAGATGCCATTTTGCATATGTGCGGGAAGGAGAGAATGGATGTAGTAGCCGAAGAGAGCACGGCCATGTGAACAGCGTAGGTGGGGGCACACATACAAACATGGGAGGAGATGGGAGTGATGAATGCTGAATAACAAATTTAAGCAGCTACACAGCCAAACTGAACACAGGCACACAGTAACACCAGCAGGAAACCAAGAAACAAATAGTCCCCCAAACAACAGATAAACAACCAAAATGTAATGATACAGCACTTGGGCAACACTCCGTGGGAGGAAACAGAAAGACAAAAAGGAGGGACAAAGAGAAGGACTGACCACTAGCAAACAAGGATTTTTAAAGGACAGAAACAAAACCAATGAGAAGCAGTAAACCCACAAAGAAGTATATACTAAAGTATATACTAAAATATAAACAAGAGACCTCAAATGTTTGACCTAAAAAGTGGCGGGAAAATGGCGTTTACTGCAGTGGCCCATAACCATTTGACTTCTGTGAACTCCTGCTCAGTCGCTACTGAAAGACAGGGTCCCGAAAATGTGTTTAAAAAAATAAGTGCCAGGGCCCTCGTTAGGAGGACACTGCACCTTGCATCGCCCATTGCCCAAGCCTGCATTGCCAGTGACAGTACCTACACAACTACTAACCATCACACTGCTACAAGTTTGACAATTCAGACTGTTGAGGCCTCCAAAGCTAGAAGAAAAGTTTGAAACAGTGCCACCATGTGACAGCTGTCATAAGTGCCAGTGTTGACAATTAAGTGCCGGTGCCAAGCACCGGAAACCACCGACTCAAGTTAAGCACTGGTCCCGAACCTAAGCTATTTCTATGATTTTAACTCAAAATAGTGCACAAAAACACAGAGCCAAGTACATATCAAATACACAAATTATCAGCAGCGCCCCCCCTCCCACATTTGGGCTGAGGAGGGTCGCCCTGCTTCAATTGCAGCAAAGGCGGGAAAAAAAACAAAATACAATTAATTACCATTTATTTTTCACTGCTTCCAGCCCGAGCAGTGTTTGGGGTGGGTCATTGCTGCTGACTAGTAGCATGGGAGCGGTGCTCACTCCACCAGTTTACACCGCGCAAGTCACATAGGTTGGCCGTCCAACCACAACCTGACATACTCAGAGTAAACTTAGTGTCTCAGACAGCTGTATGGAGAACAGGCACAAGCCTCCTGTGCGTGCTGGAGCGTCAAGGAAGCTCTCTCCAGCCAATCCTGGCACTGCTGTCTCATGCTGTCTTTGATGCATATCTACTGACAATAGTAGACACGGTTTTGCTCCAAAAAATAATATACTAGACCCACAAAGACACCTTTGCACTAGGGCTTGGCAGCCTAAATGTGTGTCAGCGCTAGGGAGAAAGCAAGATAGTGCGTATTGCATTGTAGCCATGGTGCTTCCCTCCTGTACCACACACGTTTTGATAATCTAGGCCTTAGTCTCTTAACCCTCACTCACTCAAACTCACATTCTCTCACTTGCTCATTCTCACTCATACTCATTCCCACTCACAGCTAATCTCACACAAGCATACTCATACCTCACTGGTTCTCATTCTCGCTTATTAACAGTTACACAAACTCTCTGGTTCTGGGTCCTTGATCAACAGCACCTTTGGCACCATTGATAGCTACACCACAGACTCAATTCCAGTCCTCTTCCTCTCACAATCTGCTTGCAATCAATCGCTTGTTCTAACGCACTCATAGTCATTTACTCACTCCCTTGTTTTCACTTTCACTTAGTCATACACACACTCAAACTCATATTCTCACTCACTTTCACTAATTGACACTCTCAAACACACACTATCACCCAATCCTGTTCACTCTCAATCACATAAGCACATACTTTGAGAAATAACATTTTTTTATTTTTTTACCTTGCTTACTTAGCTGACAACTCGGAGGCCCCTTGGCAGCAGCAGAGCAAGAATCTGTGGCCAGATGTACAAAGAGGTCACAAATGGCCCGGTTTGCAGAATCAGGCCGTTTGCGACCACAAAAAAGCATTTTTTAATGTACAAAGGACCAATTTGTGATTCAGTAACATATTACCGAATGCAAATTGGATTTGCGATTCGGCATTATAAAGGGGCGAGTTTAGGGCGTCCCTTTCTAATACCGAATCCGCAGGGGTCTGTGTGAATGTTTTGTAACTGAAATGCAGTCATGAAACATTTGCATTTTACCACCGACTTCAAGTAGGAGGTAACCCATTCGCAAATAGGAAGGGGTCCTCAAGGGACCCCTCCCCTTTGAGAATGTTTATAAAAACCTTTTAAGAGCAGGTAAGTGGTCCCATGGACTTCTGTCTACTCTTAAAAAATACAAATAAAACTTTTCATTTTTTATTTTGAAATGCATCCTGTTTCTCATTAAAGAAAGACGGGCTGCATTAAAAAAATGTTTAATTGAAAATAAATCATAGACATAGTGGTCTGCTGATCCCAGAAGGCCACCATCCCTGTGATTTTTGTAATTCCCAATGGGTTGCAAACCGAGACATACCTCATGAATATTAATGAGGTAGGTCTGTGTGTGACTCACTGGGAATCGCAAAACGTGTAAACACACTTTTGTACATGCATGGTTGCGATTTCTAAAACGCAAATCCCAAAAGTGTGCTATTCGGCAACAGCAAACACTTTCCTACGTACATCTGGCCCCTGGTTGTGGAAATGGAACCAGCAAGGCAAGATTCCCAACGAGGAGCCATAATGAGCAGCAAGGGTGGGATTGAAAAAGGGAATACCCCCCTCAATCTCTCTACCAGCTTCTTGATGGGGCTGGAATAGTGCTGGGGATCCTGCCCCTGCTGCAATGTATGGCTTGTCATTGGCTTCAGGGATGCACTGTTGTGCACCTTTACATCCACATTTTAGCAGTTATACTATGCTGCCTGAGGCATGAGCAATATGACTGCTAAATAAAATGGATTGTGCCTTTGTGAAGGGATTGTAGTTGACCTACACACCCAAGACATGTTCGATCCAGACATCCAGCTACAGAGTGTTTTATTTTAAAACAGCACTCTGTAGCTCGATTGCTCAGGCCCTCCTCCTATTCCTGTCATCAGGAGACTGGAGACAAGGCAGAGAGGGCGCACTAGGCAGTGTTCATGAAAACATTAAACTCGCGTATGAACACTGCTACAGTGAAAAATGCACAGAGGCCTCGCAAGGGGCCTGCGCCCAGAAACCCCTGATTAAGTGCCGCTGCTGCAAAATTCTCTTTTGGGGTCATGGCATGTTGTTCTGTGGGGCTAAAGAGTCTTGTTTGTGCACATCCGCTCAGCTGTGCTCTATCAGTCTGTCATTCTCTATTTGTGATCTGTGTACACTATTCTACGGAGGTATCAAATAGTTGGAATTAACCACCACTCAAGGAAATCATCCATCTGACCTTGTAAATTAACTATATAAATAATTTAAATGAGAATACTTGAATAAATCCCTTGAAGGCACTTTTACCCTATCATTCACTTTGCCCGAGCCAAGTGTAGTTTGGGTTGCCCATTTCGTTTAATACTAATATGCAAAGGTCACACTTTCTCTGCTTGCACCCAGCGCAACTTAAAACAGGTGCGTCATGCGCAAACAGGCAAAGTGCACCGTATCCCATGGAATGCGCTGTTCCCACACCAGCAGCAAACTCGTGCTGCCCTGAGGGCAGCCTATTTAGGTGAAAAACTGAGCTGTTTTGAAGCAGCTGCTCCATGTTTCACTGTGTGCAGGCAGCAACCCGTCTACACTTTTAAAGGGATTAGAGATTCCCTTACAGGCGGGTGCAGTGAGTGACTGCGCCTGCTTGCAAGGTGATGTCTGGGGGGTCCACGGGATCCCTATTCCACCTCCAGAGGGCTTTCAGGTGGCATCCTTTCAGTGCGCTTCCGCTTTGATTGTTGCACTGCTCTGATTCCCAGCGCGACTTTCCGACCTGTAAAGTGTATTCCCCCCAAGCGCCCTCCATTTTGTTGTTGTTGTGCTCCTACCTAGCCCGCCCCGCCTCCCAGCTGAGACGCCCTCGCCCCTCCCCCCCCACTATCCATATATGACAGTAGCTCCCGCGCGCAGCGTCCACGCGCAGCGACCGCGCCCAACCCGCGCCGAAGGTGCGCCAAAGGTAAGCCCGTCTACGCCCGTCCGCGCCTGGACCGCGCCCAGCGCCAGACCCCCTGCCCCACGCGCTGCCCAGCCCCCCCGCATTACCTACGATGCCGCCACCCTCCTAGCCCTTAACTCCGGTCGCGCCCCAAACTGCGCCCAAGCCGCTCCCGGACACACCCATGGACCTTTCTCCTGCTACTCCTGCAAATTCATCGGCACCGACAACCTCTCCGCTACGACCACAACACAGACCCCTGACCCCAACCACCTACAATGCATCCTTCTCAACACCCGATCAGTCCACAGACACGCCATTGAACTATGGAATCTACTAGACACCATCTCTCCGGACGTCGCCTTCCTAACAGAAACTTGGATGAACGCCTCTTCCGCCCCAGACATCACCATTGCCATCCCAGAAGATTATAAGATCATACGCAAGGACCGTACCGGCCACACAGGAGGAGGAATCGCTATCGTCCATAAGAAGTCAATCCGCATCTCAACCAGCTCTGACGCCAATCTCACCAACTCAGAACACCTTCACTTCCAGATCCACATCGACCCCAAAACCACACTCAGAGGCACCCTCCTCTACAGACCACCAGGACCCCGCGCAAAATTCAGCGAAGACATCACGGACTTCATCACTCCTCACGCGCTCCCCTCCAAAGACTACATCCTTCTGGGAGACCTCAATTTTCACCTTGAAAAGATCAACGACCGCAACACCACCACCCTCTTGGACAATCTCGCCAACCTCGGAATTAACCAACTGGTCACATCCCCCACCCACATCGCAGGTCACACACTCGACCCCATCTTCACCTCCAGCAATCATGTCTCCTTCAGCCACACTACGGAGCTCCTCTGGACCGACCACAGCTGCGTTCACTTCACCTACAACAAACCAAAACCCACCAACCACCTCCAACCAACTCTGCAAAGAAACTGGAACAAAATCACCACGGACCAGATCTCCGCATCGCTCCTTCTAAACACCCCAGCCCACTCTTCTAACGCAAACGAAGCCGCCGCCAACCTCACCCTATGGTTATCCAACACCGCCGACACCTTAGCACCACTGAAGAAACGTCAAAACAAACCTGCCAACAAAAAGGCCTCATGGTTTAACGATGACCTTAAGAAGTCCAAGAAACTCTGCCGCTCCCTCGAAAAGGCCTGGAAAAAAGACCCAACTACTAGCACCAAGGACGCCTTCAAAAACGCCACCCGCACTCACCACCAACTAATCCGAAAGGCCAAGAAAACAGCATTCAAGGACCGTCTTGACAACAACGCCCACAACAGCAAAGAACTTTTCAACATCGTCAAGGAATTTGCCAATCCCTCGGCCAACTCCAACGACATCACCCCCTCTCAAGCCCTCTGCGACTCCCTAGCCTCTTTCTTCCACAACAAGATTGCAGACATCCACAACAGCTTCGACAACCATCCCGGAGACCAACCCACCCAACCATTTGCTGAACATTCTCCCCCCGTGAACACCCTTAACGACTGGAACCCAATCTCCACTGAGGACACAATCCGCCTGATGAATTCCATCCACTCAGGATCCCCCACAGACCCATGTCCTCACCACATCTTCAACAAAGCAGACTCCATCATAGCACCCCACCTCCGAGACGTCATCAACAGCTCCCTCAACTCCGCCACCTTCCCGGAAGACTGGAAACACGCTGAACTCACCGCCCTCCTGAAGAAACCCACAGCGGACCCCACCGAACTCAAAAATTACCGCCCCATCTCGCTCCTTCCATTCCCGGCCAAAGTCATCGAGAAAGCTGTCAACAACCAGCTCGCCGCCTTCCTCGAAGCCAACAAATCCCTCGACTCCTCACAATCTGGCTTCCGAGCAAAACACAGCACTGAGACCGCCCTCATCGCAGCAACAGACGACATCCGAACTTTACTGGACAATGGAGACACAGTCGCCCTCATCCTCCTCGACCTCTCGGCAGCATTTGACACAGTCTGCCACAGCACCCTTTTACAACGCCTCAATAACATCGGAATCCAAGGAAAAGCACTTGAATGGATCACCTCATTCCTCACAGGAAGAACTCAGAAAGTCCGCCTCCCACCATTCAAGTCCGAAGCCACCGAAGTCATCTGTGGAGTACCTCAAGGTTCCTCACTCAGCCCCACCCTCTTCAACGTATACATGAGCCCCCTCGCGGCCATCGCACGCCAACACAACCTCAACATCATCTCTTACGCGGACGACACGCAACTGATCCTTTCTCTCACCAATGACCCCAGCACCGCCAAAACTAACCTACACGAAGGAATGAAAGAAGTTGCCGAATGGATGAAACAAAGCCGTCTGAAACTGAACTCAGACAAAACAGAAGTCCTCATCTTAGGTACTTCCCCCTCTGCATGGGACGACTCTTGGTGGCCGGAAGCCCTCGGAAAGGCACCCATCCCGACAGACCACGCACGGAACTTGGGCATCATCCTGGACTCCTCACTCTCAATGAATAAACAAGTCAGCGCCGTATCCTCTTCCTGCTTCAACATTCTTCGCATGCTTAGAAAAACATTTCGCTGGATCCCCACCGAAACAAGGAAAACGGTCACCCATGCTCTGGTCACGAGCCGACTGGACTACGGAAACACACTCTACGCAGGCACTACCGCTAAACTCCAGAAGAAACTCCAACGAATCCAAAACGCCTCAGCCAGGATCATACTAGACATCCCACGCAACGAACACATCTCCGGTCACCTTAAAGACCTCCACTGGCTACCCGTCAATAAGAGGATCACTTTCCGACTGCTAACCCACGCACACAAATCACTCTACGACATCGGACCAGAATGCCTCAACTCATGAATGTCCTTCTACACCCCGTCCCGCCAACTACGTTCTTCCAGCCAAGCCCTCGCCACTGTACCTCGCATCAACAAGACCACCATGGGAGGCAGATCCTTCTCATACCTGGCAGCTAAAACTTGGAACTCACTCCCCGCTTACCTTCGCCTTACCCAGAACCACCTAGCATTCAGAAAGCAACTTAAAACGTGGATATTTGACAAATAATCCTCCTCTCCTCTCTAAGCGCCTTGGGACCCTCTGGGTATGTAGTGCGCTATATAAATTCTCTGACTTGACTTGACTTGACTTGCACCTGCATCTATAATACAGTGCGGGCACTGAGGCAAAGGGATTCCCTCATGTGCATGGGGGCCACACCCTCACGCAAATGAGGGAACGCCCTCTGAAGACTTCACTGGTGCTTTGTGTGCGCCAGCGCTATCGGTATTACAGAAGGGGCCGCACAAGCATCTGTGGCCCCTTCTGTAATACCAAGGTACCCCAGGGGTATACAAAGCGGGCACAAATTCCAGTTGCACCCCCAGAGCACTTTCATAATACGACCCTTGAGGTGCAATGGCAAATCCCTATAGGCCTCCTAACATGTGGAAAGAAGGCAAGATCCATGCTGGCTGTTCCGTGAAGAGCTCATCCTGCTTTCAGTGCTTGGAGTTTAGCCGTGATGGCTGAGAAGGCCGACAGTCTATATAAAAGACTACGGTGAGGCCTGCGCCCAGCCCCTCTAAGGTCAAGGCACATTGAGATACAGCACTCTGACTGAAGTTGGCCCTCTCAGAGGTGAGGCTGGCTGCCTGAACCTGAAAGCTCGATACTGGGGGTGAGCCCGCACATGCAGATAACCTGAAGGAAGAGGTGCAGGGCTCTCAAAGCTGATTGAGATGTAAGAACGCCTCCAAGAGCCTCCAAACACCAGCAATGATGAACTATGCTTTCCTTGAAAGGCACACACATTTTGGCGCGCATACTGAAGGAGCATTAGAGAGACTTCATAATTAGAAACAAAGGTGGGAGCTAACACCGGTGGCCCCAAGTTTAACCTCAATACTAAGGCTGGATTATTGTCCTGCGGGATACGGGAGACTTATGACCAGGCAAACCCCAGCATCAATGCTTCAGGGTAGCCTCTGGTAGGTGAACTGCGATGATCTGCTGGGGGGTGCAATACTGCAATCCCATAACATAACATAACATAACATAGGAGTACTGAGACTACCTGAGTACAAGCTTTCATTTTTTGAGAAGTGGACAAGAAAGGAGGCGGCCCTCTCTGGGCACTGAGGATTCTCTACTTAAAACAAACCACAGAAAGGTCTAGCTAAAAGACTGTAGTCAGGAGTTCCTCCATCACCAGTGGTTACCAAACTTTTACACTACAAGGACAGCAACACAATTCTTGAGTAACCCAGACATGCTGTCATTTCTTGTAGAAGTGGCTCCATCAGGGATCTCAAGGCTGTCTAGTTTGGACATCACATAGATGGGTGGTCCCTTTAAAATTCTAAATCAAATGGTCTTGATATTCCCGGACTACACTGTTGCCGTCAAGTGTAAAAGAACCTCCTTCACAGAGGTCAAAAAGTATTTGAGAGAAGCATCCAAATTGAAAGTCATGACTGAAGATGCCTCACAATTTTTCACAGAGCCTACCAAACTTTCAATTCGCTGGAAAAAGGCAGAACTGGCAGGGATGTTGAGAATTTACTGCCGCAGAAAGAAGACAGAAAGCAGTTTGAATTCCATTCCAAACATAGGGCTCCTAAACATCCCACTGAACAGCTGGTTGAAGGGGAGAGAGCAGCATAAGAGAAAATTATCCAAGGTACCTCAAGTTGCAAAATCATCAACCCCTAGCATGACAAGGGACAGACCATGACATTTTGGTCGACCGTGTCAGAGAGGCTGGCATCCAGGGCACAGCTCTGGACTGGGTGCGCTCTTTCCTGACCCATCGCCATCAAGCTGTCAGGCTGTCCCAGTTCTCTGCCTCCCAAGTCGAGTTGTCTTGTGGTGTCCCGCAAGGCTCCTCTTTATCCCCTCTCCTTTTTAATTTATACCTGGCCCGGCTTATCCGCTCCCTCCGCCGATTCAATGTCTCCGCGTTTAATTACGCGGATGACATCCAACTGGTTTTCACCATTGACTCCAGCGATCAATCTATCTTCACTTTTCAAAACACCCTTTGCTCTATCAGTGATTGGATGGGCACAAACCACCTGAAACTCAACCCCGACAAGACTGAGCTGGTTCTTGTCGGGGGGCCCTCCAATCCCTGGAACTCTTCTTTCTGGCCTGCCAGTCTTGGCAGCCCCCCCTGTCCCGTCAACTCTGCAAAAAGTCTGGGAGTTGTCATAAGTAACGACCTATCTATGACACCCCAGATCAGCGCTGTAGTTTCCTCCAGCCATTTCCAGCTCAGGAAAATATGTAAAATCTCTCGCCTACTTACCATCGATGCCCTTACTTTGGCCCTGCTTGCGCTAGTCATGTCTAGGCTTGACTACGCAAACGCGCTATATGTAGGCATTCCTGCATACCAACTCAGGAGACTCCAGCTGATCCAAAATCAAGCTGCTCGCTTGATCTACCATCAACCTAGAGATCAGCATGTCCAACCTCTCCTAAAAAGTCTCCACTGGCTCCCGGTCTCTGCCCGCTGTAAATTTAAGCTCGGTTGCATCATTTTCAAATCTCTCACTGGTCTTGGCCCCTCCTTCATTTCTTCCTTGCTTCATCCTTATGTCCCTTCCCGTACCCTTCGGTCTTCCCAATTGGCTTTACTTTCTGTCCCCAGATTCAAGCGGAAGAAACACGGTGGTCTTAGGTTTTCTTTCTTAGCCCCGTCTTTTTGGAATTCCTTACCTCTTTCTCTTAGGTTGCTCTCCCCCTACTCCACGTTCAGATCCTTCCTCAAAACGCATCTGTTTACGGTAGCCTACCACTAGTCTCATCCTCTGTTATGTTATTTTCTGTCTCTCCTCCCGACTCCCTCTGTACAGCGCCAAGAAACCTAATGGTGTTAGCGCGCTTAACAAATTGATTTAACATAACATAACATAACAGATCGAACTCTGAATCCTCAGGGAGTGAGGAACCTGAACTGCCTACTATAACGTGAAGAACTTGTACAACTATGGGAACGCGTCTACCCCTACCTGACTACCACAAACCTGCTGGAAAAATATGGCCCAATTTAGAGTTTTGTGGATGGGTTACTCCGTTACAAGTAATCAATCAATCAATCAAAGACATTTATAGAGCGCACTACTTACCCGTAGGGTCTCAAGGCGCTGGGGGCAGGGGGGTGCCGTTACTGCTCGAACAGCCAGGTCTTCAGCTTCTTCCTGAAGGAGAGGTGGTCTTGGGTCAGGCGCAGGTCGGTCGGGAGGGAGTTACAGGTCTTGGCGGCCAGGTAGGAGAAGGACCTTCCTCCTGTTGTCGCTCTTCGGATGCGAGGGACGGCGGCGAGGGCGTGGTTGGCTGATCGGAGGTGGCGTTTGGGAGCGTAGAAGTTGATTCGGTTGTTGAGGTAGCTCGGGCCTTGGTCGTGTAGGGCTTTGTGTGCGTGGGTGAGGAGGCGGAAGGTGATTCTTTTGTTGACGGGGAGCCAATGCAGGTCTCTCAGATGTCCAGAGATGTGGCTGGTTCGTGGGATGTCGAGGATGAATCTGGCTGAGGCGTTCTGGATCCGCTGGAGTCTCTTCTGGAGCTTGGCGGTGGTCCCGGCGTAGAGGGCGTTGCCGTAGTCCAGTCGGCTGGTGACGAGGGCCTGGGTGACCGTCTTCCTGGTCTCGGTGGGGATCCACCAGAAGATCTTCCGTAGCATGCGTAGGACGTTGAAGCATGCAGAGGAGACGTTGTTTACTTGCCTGGTCATGGAGAGGGAGGAGTCCAGGATGAAGCCCAGGTTGCGTGCGTGGTCTGTCAGTTTGGGTGCGGTGCCCAGGGCTGGAGGCCACCAGGAGTCGTCCCAGGCGGAGGGCGAAGAGCCCAGGATGAGGACCTCCGTCTTGTCTGAGTTCAGTTTCAGGCGGCTGGTCGTCATCCACTCGGCTACCTCTTTCATCCCTTCGTGCAGGTTGGCTCTCGCGGTGGCGGGGTCGTTGGTCAGGGAGAGGATCAGCTGGGTGTCGTCGGCGTAGGAGATTATGTTCAAGTTGTGTTGGCGTGCGATGGCCGCGAGGGGGCTCATGTAGACGTTGAAGAGGGTGGGGCTCAGCGAGGATCCTTGAGGGACGCCGCAGATTACTTCGGTGGCCTCTGACTTGTACGGTGGTAGGCGGACTCTCTGTGTTCTTCCGTCGAGGAAGGAGATGATCCATTCCAGAGCCTTCTCCTGGATTCCGACGTTGCTGAGGCGCTGTACTAGGGTGCGGTGGCAGACAATGTCGAATGCCGCGGAGAGGTCTAGGAGGATGAGGGCCGCTGTTTCTCCGTTGTCCATCAGGGTTCGGATGTCATCGGTGGCGGCGATGAGGGCGGTCTCGGTGCTGTGGTTGGCTCGGAAGCCAGACTGTGAGGGGTCGAGGGATCCATTCGTCTCAAGGAAGGCGGCCAGCTGCTTGTTGACGGTCTTCTCGATGACTTTGGCTGGAAACGGGAGGAGCGAGATGGGGCGGTAATTCTTGAGTTCGGTGGGGTCCGCTGTGGGTTTCTTGAGTAGAGCGCTGAGTTCGGCGTGCTTCCAGCTCTCAGGGAAGGTGGCGGTGTCGAAGGAGGTGTTGATGATGTCTCGCAGGTGGGGTGCGATGACAGCGTCGGCCTTGTTGAAGACGTGGTGAGGACAGGGGTCGGTCGGAGATCCGGAGTGGACGGAGTTCATCGTGCGGATGGTGTCTTCGGTGCTGATCGGAGTCCAGGCGCGGAGGGTGGTGGTGGGGGGTGGTGGTTCGGTCGTGGTGTGCGTTGGTTGGTTGTTGAAGCTGTTGTGTATGTCCGCGATCTTGTTGTGGAAGTATGAGGTGAGGGAGTTGCAGAGGTCTTGCGATGGGGTGATGTCGTTGTTTCCTGCGCTGGGGTTGGATAGCTCTTTCACGATGTTGAAGAGTTCCTTGCAGTTGTGGATATTCCATTTGCCATAGGATGTAATGGACTTATAATAAGGTGGACAAGATATCTGTCACATTGGGATGAAGTAATCCGTCCAACAAACTAAATCAGGCTCATAGTCTGCTGATCAAGCTGCTAAGTATTATATTATTGGGCAAGGAGCAGTCGAGATCTGTTACACTGATTTAGTGTAAGGATGCAATACTATGTTGGGGCTTTTCGCTAGCCAGTCGCGGAGAACAAATATGAATCAATGTGTTGCATCTATGCCTCACTTTCATCCCGCACAGTATTACTGTGGGAAGTCTGCATGTTTGACCCTTTTCCTTTTGAATGATTTGGGGGGAGCACTGTTGTACCTTGGTGCAGGGGAATAGGAGTTGGGGCATATTACGACCGTTCTGGACAAATCACTACCTCCGCTGCTTACGATGCAATCAATAAAGGTAGTATATTTTTTTCACAATGGTGGTGTGACTGTAGTTTGATGGATATACAGAGAAAGGTGCAAGGCAGTCACGAAGAATATACCTTTTAGATATCAGTACATAACTTACATGCCTATCTCAATCGCTTTATGGGTCGGCTGCCATATCCAATGCTGCACTACACTCAGAATACTTGGGGCGCACTCTGTCCGACACTAACCCGCTGTTATTGAAAATAAAATGGGGGAGACACGACACAAATCCCAACGTGGTGACTCCAAACCATTGGAGGACCCTGCATTTAAAGAATTTCTATGTAAAATGCTTCATACTACCTTACAAAGAACCAGGAGCTTCAGGGCAGAGATGGTCTGTTCTACCCAAAGGCTTGCATATTTGGTTCTTTATCCGAAACCAAACCTCAAAAAGGCTTACAACATTTTTTTTACAGACTTGCCATTTATCCTAGCCAAAAGGTGCAGTATGACCTGGGTAAGTGGACCACATCTGAAAGTCTAGTCCTACAATCAGAGGAAAAGAGAGGCCTATGCAGAAGCCTGTTCGCCCACCTCTGAGATGAACTCCTGCTGAACCTTGAAAACCCCAATGCAGAGGAACAGCCTCAGATAGCAAGAAAAGGTTGTGAACTGATTTGGTTGACACCCACCTCCAATCATCCCCCAATCACAAGGCAGATATTTCGATTAAGAACCTCTATATGGAAAAAAGATTGCAGAGTCTTGTTTCTTGTTTTTTCAATCTCATTGCCAATGATCATGCATGCTACCAGCAGGAAACTTGTCTGAACTGAATAGCCTATATTATAAAAGTGATCTGTTATGTAATATGTACAAGCATGAACTAGACATATATCACTGTCCATGTGAACAGTGCATCAGAAGTAAATATGAATAACAAAAAAAATTGTGAAATTCTTTTGCTTCCTGTGTACTATTTCCTGTTTTAAATACCTACTGAAGAATAATGTTGCTTCTCACTGTTGGTCAATCCAGGGGTTTACCTGAAGCATCTTTTTTCTCTCTCAACTTGATTTCCATGCACCATTTGAAGGATTTTATAAATCTTCTGTTTTTTGTCTTTTAAAACTTCTGAAATTTTCTTCAGTCTGTCTTCTGCTCATGTCTTCAATCATTCTATCTTTAGTCACAAAGGAAGGTGAAAGTGGCCGGTCATATCTGTGAGCTAAGACACGTTCTTCAGTAGCTCAAATGAAACCAACCTTTTACAGATTGTGACACCGAAAGATCCAAATGAATGAAACTAAAAAATGGACCCCGGTTAAAATCTTTTGACTGCTGTGAATAATGTTACTGCCCAGTGTTAGACATGTCAGCCTTTTGCATTTTGCCTCCCATTTTTGCAGATTCTTTTTGTTTGCTTTAGGACTCTGAACAGTTTACCACTGCTGCCCAGTGTTAAAGTGAATGTACTTCTCCCCTAAACATGATGACATTGGTGTATACCTCATTGGCAAATTTGTTGCACCAGTAAGTCTCTTGTAAAGTGGTATACCATAAACCCAGGGCCGGTACCTCAAATGCTACTAGTGAGCCTGCAGCGTTCATTGTGCCAACCACACAAGTAGCCTTTCAAACCTGTAGTGCCTATGTGTGCAGTTTACTGCCACTTCGACTTTGCATTTAAAACTACTTGCCAAGCCTTTAACTACCCCTTTATTATATAGGTTACCCTTAAGTTAGGCCTTAAGTAACCTTAAGGGCAGGGTGCTATTTAAATAAAAGGTAGGACATGTACTTTTGCATGTCCTGGTAGTGACAAACAGAATATTTTGTTTTTCACTTATGTGAGGCTTACCCCTCTCATAGGCCAGCATTGGGAATTCAAATGTGTGGGACAGTAATGATAAATCCTCCTAACAGGTGAAGTTGGAATTAATCTTACTCTTTTAGAAATGCCACTTTTAGAAAGTGTTGAAACATCAATGGTTCCAGGAGCAAATACTCAATTATAACAAACTGACAAAAATTAAATATAATGACTGAAAATAAGGAAAAAAAACTATGCCAAAACATAAAGTTATGCATAAACAAGGTCAACGCAATTACTCAATAATATAATACATACATAAAACAATGACTCCCAACTTCACACTAGACAAACAAATAGAAACAAGAAACAGTGTAAAACAAGAAAGACAGGCAGTGGGTATCACTATAAGTTGATTAGTCCACTATTAGCGGAACCTACCACAGTCAATGTTTTATCCTAATCTACCAATCGAGTGGCGACGGCATTTCGACCCCTGTGATTTAGTGGGACATCATCAGGACAAGCACTATAGGAGAACAAAGACAAAAATAATGCTGGCCTCAAAGCATAACTGGCTACTATCCGGAAAACATCTTAGGAGAAAAGTATTGAAAGATTAAATCCAATATATTACAGGAGGAGTCACAGCACCCAGACAAAAGTCCTAAGGTCACTCAGGACCTTAGTCGGAGAAGAATCACCAATTAAACCAGGCAGCAGGATAAGCTATCCTGCCAACCTTCTGCTGGGGGTGGGGAGGGGGGACAAAGTTTGTGTGTAGAACGTGTAAGATAACCGGGAGCGTGATGGGCTCTCCTGCCAAATGCCGCCAAACAAAGCAAGATCAGTGTGTGTGCCACAGACCGCCCTAACAGAAGGAGCAAAGGAGAGGTCAGCTCTCTCCACTCCAGAAGGCCACTATCAGTTCAGGGCGATGCCCTTTCGATTAAAGAATGTCCCTGCCACCTTCCAGGGGCTGGTGGAACAGGTCCTTGCTGGCATGGAGGCTTTCTCAGAAGCTGATCTGGATAGCATAGCTGTCTTCAGCAGCAGCTGGAAGGACGACCGCTTTCACTTTCAGGAAGTGCTTCAGGCTCAACAACCAGCAGCCCAGACTATCAAGGTAAGTAATTGCCAGACAGGGCAGGGGTCTGTGGTGTACTTGGGGCACCTCGTGGGCAGGGAGAAGGTACAACCTCTTCAAGCAAAGATAAAAGCCATCATGGTCTGGCTGCACCCCCCAAAACCCAGACTGTGGTTAGACCATTCTTGGACCTCACTGGATACTATAGGAGGTTTGTCAAGGGGTATAGAATCATTGTTGCTCCCTTGACAGAGCTGACTTTCAAGAAGCAGCCCACGAATGTGATTTGGACAGAGGTATGCCAAACTGCATTTGGCTCCCTGAAGCAAGCAATGTGCACAGCTCCTGTGCTCCAGGCCTCACATTTCACACAAGAGCTTATCGTTCAGAAAGGTGCCTCAGAGCATGGAAAGGGGCTGTATCTCCATATCTCCAAGAGCTTGCTGGCTTGTCTCCTGTTTTTTGAAGTCGTAGGGATACAAAAGATTTCCTGCAATTCTGCTGGTGCTGCTGAATTCTGACTTCTGTGAGTATTACCCTTGCCTGAGGTGTCCCCTCCAGGCTCTGGGCCTCAGAAGTGGGTTCTGCAGCTGCTTTCACCAAAACCACTGTATTGTTTTGACTGCATTGGAAATTTCACAGCATCGTCCTCTGACACAGAGGCTGTTCGATTACATTTGGATCCACAGCCTGTGAAGACCGACAACTAAGCATTGCGCAACTCGGCAACTACATACTGCATTCACTATAATGGAGCTTCAGGATGACGCAGGACCCCCTTTGCGTAGCTCGATGACAATACAGACTCTCAACATCCAGTCTTCCTCCAGCTAAGGTAGCTCTTCAGCGGGTACGGTCTGTGTTCTGTAGCCGGCCTGCACTTCATAGAAGTCAGCCTGAGCTTTGATTTTGCGCTGGTCCCTCACGACCTCATATAACCTTTTGACCGCTAGTGACTTCTAAGCACTATTTTTATATTTAATCTTCAAAAGTTCATATCTCACTTCTACTGATTTGATGTTTGTCGTGTTGGTCTCATTTTGCTCAGATAAATATTCTCTAGTGTTTCTAAACCTGTGTGGAGTCTTTTAGTGGTGTATACATTGTGTTACTGGGTGTGTTTGTTGCACAACTACTTCACACATTGCCTTTGTGGATAAGCCTGGCTGCTCTGTGCCAAGTTATCAGAGGGTGATCACAGGTTATCTTATTGTGTATCTAGCTTACCCTTCCTACAGTGGTTAGTTCCTGCTTGGCCTGGGTACATACCTCAGCCAACCAGGAATCCCATTTCTAACACTCGGGTAAATCTTCAACTTCAGAAATTGACGTTTTGCTTCAATTCTTGTCTGTTCTCTAGCAAGGGTTTGCAGAACCCTCCTACGTTAGCCATCTCTGGGTGAAATAAAGTTGGATGGTAACACTAGCAAACCCTTTGGAGTTACTGGATACATGTTTGATCAATTTCACCTTGAGCATCACATCTATGCGCAAAGACTGCTTTTATTACTGGAAATATTAAAGGAACTGCATTGCACTGGGCTTTTTTTCCTCAGGGTTCACTTCTGTAACACAGCCTCTTTGAAAGCCTAAAAGGACATGTTTGACAAACAAGATCTACGCTTAATAGCACAAGAATATATTTTAGCTTACTGTCAATGCTCCTTGGATACACAAACTTACTAGAGAAACTAATTTGACTGATTCTACACAAGCAACCTTTTTCAGAAAACAATTGAACAAGGACATTAACGTTGAGCTGGTTCATGTGGCTCGACCTTAAAGTTTTCAAGATTTAGCTTCTTTCACAATTTAGATTGATCATCATATACAGGAAAGGTAGACCATAGAGAACTGCCATAGGCAACCTACAAAGGGACAGGGAAATGAGAGCACTGATCCCTGAAGCACAGTCAAGAGATGAGTTACCCTAAATCTAAATCCTTGTCTCATGTTTATAACATTCCATCTTTCACAGGATTTATCATTTTGTGAGCCACTATACAGTATCTAAAAAAAACAATATTCCTCATGTAGTTGATAGTTGTGCCAAATTCTTTTGAGATCCAAATTCCTGTAAGTTCCAAGGTTAGTCTGATGACAGTTGAAGCAGATGATTGTACTCTTGTGTCCTATGGACGGGTAAGTAAGAGACTCAATCATTGCTTCTGCCTATCTCCAACAATCGAGAGTAGATTGACTTTGATCTTGTATCTGCACCCAGATATCCTCTCATTCTGGGAATACATTTGTTGCCTCTCCTTAACACTTTCCATAACTTCTACATACATTAGAAGGCTCACACAATTCTCTTGGACACTGAGCATTGCCTACATCATTGTAATTCTATTGAAAATGAGTGAAGTCTAAAACTTTAAAGCATGCAATGAGCTGTGAATGTTATAGCCCAAATATTATCAGATCCATACAAATATGGTGAATTTTTGGATTTTGTTTTAGAACATCCGGGGCCAGATGTAGGTAGGCGTTTACCGGGTGGTAACGGCCGAATTCGGCCGTTACCGACCGGTAAGAGCAATTTGACATGTAGGTCCCTGTATTTTACAGACTCGGTAAATTTACCGATAGGTAAATTTACCGAGTATGTAAAATACCGAGTCGGTATCATTACGGATTCCGGTAAATTGGTATGTAGGTGGGACTCTTCTGAGTCCCACAAGCAGTACAAAATCGGTATTTTACCATCAAATACTACTTGATGGTAAAATACCGTTTCTGGTGTGCATGCACATGTGTGCATGCACACCTATGCCATATGACAGGCAGACCTGCCCTTAGGGCAGGTATGCCTGCCACATGGCACCCGAGCCTCTTTTGGGGGTGCCAGAGGGTGTCAAAGTGACACCCCCTGCACCCTTGTGACAGTCGGTATTTTCCGATGTGGTAAATACCGACCGGTAAATGCCCAATCAATCCTATGGGCTTCAAAGCCCATAGGAATGAATGGGCATTAACTGGTCGGTATTTCCCGCATCGGAAAATACCGACTGTTTCCGATTCGGTAATTGCACATCTGCATTTACCTACATCTAGGTACTTTTATTTTCCGACCTCTGAAATACCGAGTCGGTATGACTCGGTATTTAAGAGGTCGGAAAATAAAATTTACCTACATCTGGCCCCAATTATGCAGTTTACCACCTCATAGAAATTCGTATTGTGCAATTAATCTTGAGAACATGGCCATAGTCACTTTTGGTTTGAAATGAGAAATCTTAAAAGAGTATTTGTACAAACATGAGATCATAAATGAATCTAAATCTACTGCTGATGCTTCTGTATGATGTTTGTTCCAAAAAAGGATTCTATAGAACTAGGTCTTTGCATCATACAGCTTAAATCAAATTATTGTACGCGATTGATATCTTCTTCCTTTAGTCTCAGATATTCCAGCAGCTGTAAAGCGGGCAAGGATTTTTAGGAAATTTGATTTGAGAGATACTTACCATCCTATTTGTATTAGACTAGGCTATGCGTCCAAGACAGCCTACAGAACAAAATGACTGCATTCAGCCTCTGTAACACCCCTGCTGTATTTCAGCACTTTTTATTCTATTTTTTCGAATTTATTTCATTAATCAGTTATCATAAATCGTGATGATATATTTATTTTTAAAGGATCCTTCTGTGTCTCTTCTAATTGATAATGGAGATCTCAATGGATCAAAAGAGAACTGCATTCCAGCAAAATCAAAAACATGCATCTTTATCTGTCTTCATTAAAATACGTGGTAAATATCTAGGAAAAAAAACATTAGTATGGATAATTCTAAGGTTAAGACAGTCTTAGGCCAGACTACTCCAAATAAGGTAGAGAGTTCAACCAACAATTATTGGAAGTCCATATTAATGTTTATAAGACTGAGTTACTGAAGTAGGGTGGAAGTATGATTGGACTGGAGACGCTTCGCAAGCTATTAAAATTTCTCAAGAAACGTTTTACTGAAACTCTTGTCTTTTCCCAGTTTGATGTCTCAAAACCATTTTATCTCGAGTCCGATGTCTCAGATTGAGCACTGGGTGTACTTTTTGATCAAAGACACAGATGGTAAACATCCAATTACCTTTACTCTTGAAAAGTTTCCAAGTCTGAGTAAAATTATTCAGTTTTAGAAAAGGAGCCTTTGGCCTTGAAGAAGGCCTTTCAAGAGTGGAGGCATTTTGTGGTTGGCGCACAGCATCAAGTGGTGTTGGGTAGAGATCATAGGAATTAGCAAGTACTAAAACCGGCTGACTACAAAAACGGTTGGCAGGCTAGATTGGCCTTATTTATCATTGAAATTACCTAGCTTCTACGATCTAATAATATAGTGACTAACAATTGATCTCACCTATTTCCTGAAGAACAATCCTTGTCACCTAATGATAAGATTTAACCAGCCAAAATACTACTGAATGTGGTTACTAAGTACCAGATGTAGGTAGGCAAATACCGGTCGGTAACGGCCAAAATTCGGTAATTTCGGCCGTTACCGACCGGTATTTGGAAAATGAGATGTAGGAGGGCTTTTTACTGAATCGGTAATTTACCGATTCGGTATTTTAAGGAATCAGTAAATTACTGATTTTGCTATGTAGGGAGCACTCAAATGAGTGCTTTTCCCCTTTTAGGCTTCGTTATTTACCACCAACTACAAGTTGGTGGTAAATAATGAAAACCTTGGAAAAAGCATTTTTTTTGCTTTTCCAACAGTGCCATGTTGCAGACATACATGCCCTTAGCCATGTATGTATGCAACATGTGCACCCATACACAATTGAGGGGTGCAACAGGGTGTCAAAGTGACACCCTGCCACCCTTCAATGTTTCCCCCTATTACCGAATCGGTAAATACCGATTGGGTAATTGGTATTCATTCCTATGGGCCTACAGGCCCATAGGAATGAATGGCAATTACTGAATCGGTATTTACCGAATCGGTAATTACCGAAACTTACCGATTCGGTAATTTTTTCGGTAAAAATACCTACATCCCATTTGCCTGTTCTTAAATACCGAATCGGTATTTAAGAATCGGTAATCTGGGATTACCTACATCGGGCCCTAACTCCTTTCTGGAAAAGTCAAGAAGGTAACCTTAGAGCCAAACCAATATTGATGGTTTCAAAATGAAAATATACATTTTGAGAACCCAGAGTGAATACTATTTGTCTAAAAAACAATCTGTGTTCCTTAACATTAATTTTACAGTGGTGACTGGTATTTTCAAAGTTACAGAATATTTTAGAAGACATCAATTTTGGTGGCTCAACTTACAACTAGATGATAATAGTCTCATTCTATCTTGTGAAGACTGTATTTAGAATAAAGGTAGAACTCTACATCCATCTGTTATTCAAACCCTGTTGAAATTCTATCTAGACCGTGGGAATTTATATTTTTAAAATTTCATACTGGTATTTCCATAATCTGTAGGTCGTACAGTTATCATGGTGACAATATACGTTTTTAGCATATTGGCTCCTCCCCCTGTCTCTTCCTCCTCTTACCCCTCCTTGCCTAAGCTTCCTGTGGCTGCTCAAATGGCTACAGTTTTTCTTTCTGACATCTTCAAACATCATGAACTTCCTGCTAAAATCTTGCCTGGATCAGGGCCTCAAATAAATTGCCAGGTTCTAGGCCCAGTAATGCAAAACCCTGAAGATATAGTGAGCCCTATCTCTAGCATTTCCTCATCAGCCCAATGGCAAACTGAAAGGTTAAGCCACAAATTTACCTATGGCGTTTTATTAATACTAATAAATCTAACTTTGCATATAACAATGCCATATATTCCTCTTTAGGCTAACCAACCAATGACTTCGCTTTATGGAAAGATTCCTAGATATTTTTTAGGAATTTCATCTTGTGGCATTTCTACTCCTGCTCTGGAGGATGTATTACACATTTTTAAAAGGACCAGAAACATACTAAATTAAATTAAGAGAGAATTCAACTTTCGCAGAGCAGACAAATGAAGAAACATTATATCCCAGCTCAGTCTGCATTCTTCTCCTATTTTCAGTCATTCTGTCTAAAGTTAAGGTGGAAAGTAAAGGCAGTAGGCCATATATGAGTTAAGACACATTCTTTAGAATCATAGTGCCAAAAGGTGGTTATTTGCTTATTAGCAGCGATAGCTCAGAACTGTCTGTAGTCTAGTGGAGAAGTAAGTGAGCACCACTTAGGAAATGATTTTTTTTGTCCTGCATTATGATGTTCGCGCCATTTTTGCATGAATAACTGAAATAATCACAGCCTTCAGAATTCTATAATTATAACTTGATCATGGTTTACAAGAATAACACATTGTTTCACATATCTGAGTTGCTCATTAACCTATTACTCTTTAAGGAGCACCAGCCAGTCAAGTGAACAATTACACATCACTTTCAGTACATGTAAGTCTCCATTAAATACTAAAATATTTAACACTGTAGTCACAGGAAAGGAAAATAAATGGTGTAGTTTTAGGTTCTTTGCAACTTCAGAGGTGTTGGTGGTGGGCAAGCCATAGGAGTAGACTTGGGTGTCAGGCTGATGGGAATGGTAAGATGAGACAATGTCTTTTATAACAGTAGAAAGAGCTGATACCCTTCATCCCCATTCATGACCGGAAAAGTGACAGCTGCCCCCCAGGGACCCCCCAGCCCCGTCTGTGTGGCAGGAAAAAAGTGTGTGGTTTGTCCGGAAAAGTTGCATGCTTGACCGGAAAAAAGATGCCATCTGCGTGTCCTTAAATGTGACAGACATCAAGCCCGTGGAAATACAAAGGGTGGGGTCCCAGGGGTCCCCAGGGGCGTATAGGGGCGGTACTTCTTCTGGAGTCTTCGGCGAACCATAGCCCTGTGACGCGTGTATGACATTGTTGTGAAGTAGAGGGTACGCCCTTTTTTGGGGTTGCTTAGGATACATATAAGGTCTCCTTAGGAGTATTGTACAGCAACCGGAATCCTGAATACGCCGCAGTTCCCCCAGCAAGAAAAAAGAAAAAGGAATGAAGCGATACAACTCCGGCGTGAAAGGCCCTATGTGGGGCGGGTCCCAGCCCACTATCAATAGATATTACAGCTGCTTGCCACCCCGGGTGACGGATGAGAATGCTCAACAAGAACCATCGGGGGCTCAAGGCAGCGCCGTTACTGGTCTTGACGCTGACCTACGCCGGAGTATGGAAACCCCTCGGCCCAAGGCTTGCGACTGTTGTATATCCCCTATTAAGGGCGATAGCAGCGGGAGTGAAGACTCTTGTAATGACAGCGCGTCTGAGGGTTTCGAATTTGTGGAGTTGGACAGCTTGGGAGATCCGGTAGTTCTGCCGGTCACCCCCATCTATGAAGACCTTGGTTTTCAGGAGGATACGAATCCCGAGAAGGACGTTGTGCCGCCGTCGGGTACACCAGTCGAAGATGCCGGGTTTTCGGAGGACATTAGCGACTCTCAGGATTTCAGAGCGGCCGCCGAGGGATGCGCCGCCGGCATAACCGCTGTTAAAAAAGCAGTAGAGCATCCTAAAACACCAGTCTATGAAGACATGGATCTTCGGAAGCAGCCGGCTGCTGAGAAGGTTGTTCTGCAACAACCTGGCACAAGCGTCGAAGATGATGGGGCTTCGCAGGACATTAGCGACTCTCAAGACTTCAGAGCGAGCGCAGAGAGCTGTGAAAATGCAGAGGTTAGTAAGAAAACTGTTATGCATCGTCTGGTACGTCGTGTTGTATTTTATTTCTCCAGCTAAACTAATGATCCGTCAATCTTTCTTCTTTTACCACCTAGGGCGGAACCCCAAAAAGAACTAAGGTCGGGGAGTCTCCTACAAAAACGGACAGCGTGAATTTTTACTGTCTATGTTGTGCAAACCAGGCTGAAAGTTCCACAAGTCAAGGTGCTGATGCTCCTGAGAAGCGGGTCGTTGTCTCTAAGAGAGACGTTGTTGTAAAAGAAGTTATTGCAATAACTTACGACGATTTGAAGTCTGTTAAAGGTTTTGTAGTGGCAGTGGTGCAAACGTGTGTCAAACATGACTATTACGACCTTTGTTACGGACATAAGGCTGATGATCCTCAGCAGGGCGCGCACGATTGTCTGCTCGATGCATACAGAGACAGGGTAACCCGTTATATATGTAGTGCGTTAGACCCTCAACGGATGTATAAACTGCTGAGGGTAGTTTACGGGTTGTCAGATGAAAAGAAATATGTTCACCCTTCTATGGTTAAGATCATCACTGCGACACTCGAGGAAGCCCAACACGACCCCCACCCCGATTTAAAACTGCTGTGTATGCGGGCGGTGTGCACGGTTAAGGATAGAAAGATGATAGAAAGACTCATAGAAAGACGGGTGTGTAAGCTGTATAAAAAAAATATAAGAATAAGGCCTATGGCTCCTCGAAAACTATTTTAAATAAATAATGTCACACCTAAAGGACCCTGATAGCGTGTTTTTAGAATGAATGAAGTGGTAGGATGTTACACCTCGAGGTGACTAGGGTTTAAGCATTTCTTATAACGTTTACTATGAAAAAATGTAAAATTCTTTCTGTTTATGATTTGTTAAGATTCACTATTTTTTTAATAAAATGTCCTTACGCAGAACAAGTGTCATTCATTGGCTTTGGGGTGTAGCCGTTGATATCATGCCGGGGGAGCGGTTAAGAAAACTTTATTACGATACAGGAGGGGTGGGCGGCTTGGGAAGCGCCGAAGCTCTGTACAGAAGGGCTGTAGCTGAAAACAAACATGTGACAAGAGCCAAGGTCAAGACGTGGCTTTCAGGAGAAGAGGCGTATTCCCTCCACAAACCAGCCAGAAGACGTTTTAAGAGACGCCCTACAATCGTTAATGCACAATTAGATTATCAGTGGCAGGCTGATATCATAAGCCTTCAAGATATAGCAAAACAGAACAACGGCGCCCAGTATATATTAACAGTCATAGACGTATTGTCCAAGTACGCCTACGCAGAAGCGTTACACGATAAAAGTGGTACGAGTGTCACAGCTGCTTTTAAAGACATCTTCGCTAGGGGCCGAATTCCTCAAAAACTACAAACAGACGCCGGCAAAGAATTCCTAAACAAGACATTTCAGAAATTATTAAACCATCATGGTGTTCAACATTTTGTGACACACACTGAGGTAAAAGCTGCTGTTGTAGAACGGTTTAACAGAACTTTAAAGTCTAAGATGTGGAGGTACTTTACGGCCAACAACACCTACAGATACGTGGATGTTCTTAAGGCTTTTTTAGATGTATATAATTCCAGTTATCACCGGACCATCAAAACAGCCCCCGCAGAGGTGACTCCTAGTAATGTTTTAACTGTGTGGAGAACGGTGTACGGGCGCAACTTTGCAGCAAAGGTCAAGAAGCCTTTTTTTAAAAAAGGAGAGCACGTCAGGATTTCAAAATTGAAAGGGGTCTTCACGAAGGGGTACCAGCAGACATTTAGCGACGAGATATTTATAGTGGAAAGTGTGGAGCTCAAAGAGGGGCTGTATATTTACAGGTTAAAGGACTACGCTGGGGAAGAGGTATCGGGTATCTTCTACAAGGAAGAGCTACAGTCGGTACCTGATGATCCGAACCGCGTGTATAGGGTTGAAAAGGTTCTGAAAAGGCGGGGTCGAGGGGTTAACAGTCAGGCGTATGTCAAATGGAGGGGTTGGCCTGAGAAATTTAACAGTTGGGTGTTGGCCAGCTCTCTGAAGGGCGTGTGAGCTAAGGCCCTGTTACAAGCAGCTGAGAAGATGGAGACGAAGCCCTTTTATATCACCTTGCCATCCAACTCTTCAAAGGCCATGTTCCCCGACAACCAGATTTCTAATTACATCGTGAAATTGGCAAAACCGGTGGACCTGAAAGGGGATTGGGAGGTGGCCCTAACAGAAATACAATACCCTAGAACATGGAATACGTTGACATCGAGCGAGGCAAAGTTTTTCATAAAGCGTGAGGACAATGTGAACATGCACGCCGGCATCCCGTTTGGCTACTACCCATCAGTTGCAAGTGTTGTCGACGCCATCAACAAATCCATAGCCGCCCTCGAAGGATATGCGAATATTCAGCTGACGCTCGATCACGTCAGAAGGAAGGTGTTTCTTAAAGCCCCGACTAGAGGCACGTCGTTTAACTGCTCTGGTAAATTGAAAAGGATTTTAGGCACAGTGATGAATGCTGCTTCGAAAGGCCTGGCGGAACAGGATCTATCTTGTCCTGATATTAACGGAGGGTTCTATACGCTCTATGTATATAGCGATATAGTAGAGGCCCAGAGGATCGGCGATAGCTACTCGCCGCTGTTAAGATGGGTCCAGGTACAAGGTGAAAATAATGGGATGGTTAATATCCAGTTTCATAAACCCGACTACGTCGCAGTTTCTAAAAATCATTTTGACACTATTTCAATTATGATCTACGATGATCAGTCTGAGCCGGTGGGGTTTAAATACGGGAAAGTTATTGTCAAGCTTCATTTAAGACCGAGACGCGACAGCGGCTATTAAGCAGGCAACATGGTGGTCGTGAAAACATACGGTGACCCTTCTATGTACCGGGACTATTACAGAAACCAAGCCGGCTATGGAGGGCCTCCGTACTTTCAAGGATCACCGGTTATGTACGGGGCTGGTTTAGGGGGATTCTTCAGGAGTCTGTTTAGAAGAGCGATGCCATTCCTGAGAAGAGGCTATGAAATTGCAAAACCGCATATTAAGACGGCCGCTACGAGCATTGCCGGGGATGTGGTCGGTTCTGTTACATCGGCAGTTGCTGAGCGCATGAACAAGCAGCCGCAAGAAGGATCGGGGTTGGTGTACGCCCCGCGTGCGCGTGTTAAAAGGAAGCGGCGTGCTGCGAGCCGCAAGGGTCCGCCGGCCCCCTATAAAAAAAGAAGGAGCTCTTCAAAACGTCCTCAGAAAAGAAGAGCTCCAAGACGGAAGAGAGCTGTGAAGAAGAAGAGAGCCGCCTCTAAAGTGAATATTTTTTAGAAAAGCCTCGTAAACTAAACCATGGCCTTTGTACATTGCGCATCTGGCGAGTGCGCCAAATCCGAGTTAGACCTGTTCACTCTAAAACCAACGCAGACAAGCATCGAAAACAGCTTCCTCATGGAGGTATCGCCTTTAGCCGCATTGACGCCTCTGGCCCCTATAGAGTTTTATGTGTCGGGGTCCACGGATATGTATTTGGATCTCAACAACACGCTGCTGCATCTTGTGTGTAAAATCACGAAAGCGGATGGGTCCGACATCGCAGCAGCCGCTAAAGTGGCGACGATCGCATACCCCATAGCTACAATGTTTAATCAGGTGGACATCACCCTGGGTGATCGGCTCATCACGCAGAACGATAACATGTACGCCTACAGAGCCTACCTCGAGAGTATTCTAAACTACAGCAGCGACGCCCTTGACACACAGCTTTCAACGGGTCTCTTCTACAGGGATACACACGCCCAGTTTGAAATCACGGCTCTGGACGGCGCCAATAAGGGTTTTGTAAAAAGAGCGGGGCTGGCAGCAGGCAGTCGTAACTTTGACCTTCTGGGACGCATACATTCAGACCTATTCTTCCAAGATAAACTGCTCATCAACGGAATTGATCTTAAGATCAAGCTCACCCGCAACAAGGACGCATTCTGCCTCATCAACGGGGATGCGGAACAGTACAAACTGGACATACTTTCAGCGAGTCTGTTTGTAAAGAGAGTGAAAGTATCCCCGAGCGTCAGGCTAGCGCACGCCGACGCTTTACAAATATCAAACGCCAAGTACGCTGTGGAAAGAGTAGCTCTGAAGGTATTCAGCATCCCGGCAGGTACCCGCTTAACACAACAGCAGAACCTGTTTCTTGGGCAACTACCCAAACTCATCATTATCGGTTTTGTGGACAATACGGCCTTTAGCGGTACCTATGCCTCAAACCCCTTCAATTTTAAACACTACGGCATCAACTACGCAGCGTTGGTCCACGAGGGCAATGTGATTCCCGCAAAACCCTACACCCCCAGTTTTGTAACCTCCAACTACGTCAGGGAATATCAGGGGCTGGTTTCGATAACCGGGAAGCACCAGAGGGACTGCGGAGTGGCTGTGTCACGCGAAGGCTATGGGGCTGGATACACGCTGTTCGCGTTCGACCTGACCCCAGACCTGGAAGACGGCGATCATTACAACCTGGTCAAAAACGGAAATCTAAAAGCTGAAATACGATTCAGTAATCCTCTACCTACGAATGTGAACATGGTCGTATTCTCGGTATTCGACAGCATCATCCAGATCAACCACGCCAGACAGATTTTGTTTGACTATCTTTAATACATAGGCAAAATGGACACTGTGCAGATCCAGGACTTCTTAAGCAGGCATAAACACGCTAGGAAATACTTTTTAGGTGTTTTCCCTAGTGACGGGTTACCGTTTGAAATAGGGGTAGAAAGACCCCGCACCCTAGTCTTTAACACTGATCCTCACTACAAGGGTGGAACACATTGGGCTGCATTGTTTATAGAGAATGATCAGGTTATAGTGTTTGACAGCACAGCAGAGTTCCCAGAACACCGCCTATATACACAACCCATATTCAAGTTTGTTAAAAAAGTTGCAAAGAGGGTGGTGTATAATAAGGTGCGGATACAGGATACTACAGCCATGACATGCGGGGAACACTGTATTTATTTTATCTGTAAAATGTCAGAGGGTGTTTCGTTTAGAAATTTCTTAAATTTATATTCGAAGGACCTTGTTAACAACAACAGTATAGTTGTGAAATATGTAAAAGAAAACACCAGGGTATCGGTCAGACCTGTGAAAACCGAATATGTTGCTTGTCAAAATTGTAAGAGTTTATAACTTCTGTTTTTAATGATGAACGTCTAAAAAATAAAAGTCAATATCTGTTTAAAATCAAGCATTCAGTCTCTGTATTTTTATTGCTTATACATGCACCATAATTCAAAAGTTTTTTTTTAAAAATAGGAGCGGGAGACGGTCTGAAAAGTTATAAAAGCGTTTATTACAAAAGGTCTGTAGGTTGAACATTACAATGACAAACTCTGGCGAATAAACATAGGAAGAAAAATCAAATATGCTTATACACATAAACTGTACATTTTTAGTTAAAAAAAACCATTAAGACTCAATCCAAGTACTGGTTTTGGACAAATGTCTTTTTCGCCGTACAGCCGGCACCAAGGGGGTACTCCACGATGGGGATAGCAGAGGGGAGTCCGAGCCTGCAGGCGATGGAGGAAGGGGTGTCTTTAAATGTTCAAGCAGCCGTCGGTGTTCGTTATTGCCCACCAGCGTGGATGGAATGTTGAGTTCGGCAGCGGCTCGTAGAAACTGCTCCCAGCCGCGTGGGGTATTTTGAGGCGTCAGGATTCTGGGGTGTGTGAGACCTTTGACTAGATCATACATGTGCGACCCTACAATCGGCTGGCCCCTGTAGAGGAATTCTCCGCGATCATTCCAGGATGTCAGGTCTTTAGAAGCGGCTAGTTTACTCATCAACATTTGCGCAGCCCCTCGATGCCTTTGACTGATATTTCGCAAGAGGTCATCCACAAAGGTATCTGAGGGTGGCTCGGAGTCCGGCGGTTCTTGTAGGGGTTGAGGAGCATTCGTAGGGGCTGCTGGCTGCTCAGAGTCCGGGGTGTGTAGAGTTAGCGTGTTTTTCTCGGCATTCCACTGTTTGTAGTAGCTTAAAAAGTTTTTAAGACTGCTGGTGTAAAGATTGGCCTTGTCGTAGGGGTTTAGATCCGTCCGATTCAATATAGCCTTAATTTCAGCATCCAACCGTAGAGTCTCATTTCTGCGTATATCCCATACATTGTCCGCTGAAGAGCCCAGCTGTTCCATTTGTTGTTTAGGAACCAAATACATTTTTGTGGCGTGCTCCATCAGCGTGTCGGGAGGAGGCTCGTGATTACAGGTATAGCTATACGAAGCAAAGCGCCTATAAACCCTCCAGACTGTTTCACCAGCTTCTTCTTGGTACTGAGTGAGGCCCTTTTATTACTGAGCTTCTTGATAAGACCCTTCTTCTTCTTCAGAACCTGTAATTGCCCCCGTGATATAGGAACGTTGCCTTTTAGGGTATTTAGGGCTATTTCTGCAATGGCAGACACTAAGTCATCAGAAGCAGCGCACAGGATGGCCTTTCTGTGTTGGGGACTGGCTGTAACCAGCATTTTCAGGAGAGCGAAATTACGGCGTAGACGGTCCGACATGGTCAACACCTTGTATTATAAAGTCCTGGTTGTAAATGTCTCTAAAAGTCATCAAACCCTCTTTTTATAGGACCTGTTCTTGACCTTTGGCGTGTAAACTACGGGTAGCTCTGGGGGAAAAATATCAGCCCTCAATCTATAGTCTTCTAGAGTTTCATTTTTTAAGTCTACCAGTAGGTAACCGTGGGGCTTTGCTGTAGCGTCGTTAAAGGCTTCCATGAAGAAGTGGGTGTTTCCGGGGTACATCTGTTTAGCTATGACGGCTATTTGTTGTTTGTCCCGGGGGTTTTTAAATAAAACAAGATACGAAGCGTTGAGAGCTATAGATCTGCTGTTCTTACCCTTGTAAAACAAGTTCTGCACAATATAACAGATGCTGAGATTGCGATGATGTGAATATTGAGTAAACGCTCGCTCTAACTCCGGATGATCGCCCCCTTCACGCATAAGATCGTCGACAATTATCATGTTAACCTTGGCCGGTGGCAGTAACTCATCATCGTTGAGATTATCCGGTATACCCTCTATAAATCGGATATGGGGGAAACTGCGGGCCAGGGTTGCATAAAGCGGCTGCCAGCATGAATAAAGCCACACAATGTTATTAGGGGTCTGGGATAGAACAGATGCAGAGTTTTCTAAGAGCTTTTTTATAAAGTAGCTCTTACCGCAGTTTGAGGGCCCTGCTAACACGCAGGAGAACGGATGTTGTAACCGGGTGTCCATGTTAGGGGCTGTTTGTCTCTCTAATGGGGTCTAATAGCCGTACGGCAGTGTTTTATAGCCGGTGGTCAGGACCCTTTTATCAAAAACAACACGTAAGGTTTTATGTAGGGGCTGTGTTGTAATTTCCCACTTCTTTTTGGATCTGACTATGCACGGCTGGTTCACAACTATGGTTTTAGCATTTTCGCAATTGTCTGATGCCGCGTATTCGTGCACCAGATTCTTTAGACTGTCGAAATTGATTTTTAGGGTGTTGTTGACGTTTAGGGTTATGCCTTTGACCTTCATACACACTTTGTTCTTGTTTGTCCGGTATGAGTATGATTTAGGCCCGGATGAGGCATATTCTATTATATGCTCATCCTTATCGAGCTCGCTGGTCAAATTACCAAGATAATCTCCAAGGGGCGGGTCTTCATCCCCAGGCTTACTCACAAAAATTACAGAGTCGGTATCGTGATACAAACAACGGTCCTGGAGTTTATCCATAACCCTGTAAAGCTCTAGACGGGCGTGGGCGGTGGTGAAGCTGGCTATGAAGATGTTTACGTTGTTACACGTTGTGGGGTATGCCTTTGTGTATTTCCAGCATAGTGCCGCTGTATCGTCGTCGATAAACTCGCAGCTGGACACCTCGTAACAAGGGGCAAAGAGGTACTTAAACAGTTCGTCGGGATCTGTTATTAAGGTCGTGTTTGACATATTTGTACGCTGAGCGAATTTTCCCCATAAGGAATTAAGACAGAGCTTGGCTAACTGTCGCCGGGCGGGGTTGACCTCTATCAAATGGGGCCGTAACTGGATACCCTCGTGAAGGTAGTAGTCATCGATGTACTTCTGTTTTGCATCCTGACTAGTACACCATTCGGGATACCCAGAGGCTTCCTGTTTGTCTCTGAGAAACAGATTAATGTACGGGGCAAAGAGTTGTGTAGAGGTCCTCTTAAAATGCCACACCTCGTGGATCCTCCCGAGCCTGTAACCTTTCTCTAAGGCAGCTTCTACCTCGATGCTGCACCATGTCCCTGCGAGCATCCTTTGTTCTTCGGTGTGCCCGCAATAACCACCCTCTTTAAACACAGCACATGTTCGACAGAGGGGGAACATCAGTTTACCATCGACTCTGTATGGTAACACAGGAAAGTAAAGCTGTCTTGGAGGATACATTTCACATTTGACTAGCCCAAAGTATTCGGATATGGGCTTAAAATCTCTATAGATGATGGTTGGGTGTCCTAAGGGGTATACCTTCATCTTGTTCACAAACGGGTACAGACTGGTGAAATCGTAGTAGTGTATTTTCTCACCATCACCCGCTGCCCTGTACAATTGTATGGCATTTGTACGACCGCCGAATAAGGCGTCGCGAGGTTCCAGGGGTTCGGGTAAAGCACGAGTCTGTATGAAAGAACAGAGCTCGGTGTCGGTTGCTAGCATCTCTAACCATTCGTGCTCCCAAATAGACCTCATAGCATAGCCACATTTTTCAACATACTGGGCCTTCAACAGGGTACGTCTGTGTAAGTGTTCAAATTTGGCACCCAACAATTTGTTAAACTCGTGCGGCTTGTAACAACGGGGGCAGCCGTGGTAAAAACAGCCGTTGTATTCGAAGGCCGTCGGCACACCCTTAATTTCGGCGTACCCGTCCAGGTAGTAGGGCCCCACACGTCGTTCACCGACCTGTAAGGCGTGTTGAATCTGTATGCCTTCCTTCTCAGAGACGTACATGAGCCATCGGATAGAGGGTGTTGAATAGCGTTTCTGTTTGCCGTTATAGAGATCTGGAGGGACTAGAGCGATACTTTCTGGTTTTAAAAACATGTGTTTGTAAATGGACATACACATGGAGGCCAGTGTGATGTTTTGAAATGGGTCGATGTATTCGATCTCCTTTGACGCCTGCTCCTTCTTGGATTTCATGGCCCTGCTTTTGTTTACCGTTTTAGGCTTCTTGGATGTCATAGCTCTGACCGTCGTTGGTCTTTGAGACTTCTTTGGTTTTAACCGCTTGACTTTCTTAGTCATCTCCACCACAACATCTCTGAAGAGGTTGCACGCTTGTCGCAGGATCATTACATCCGCCTGGCAATAAGCTTTCAACTCTGTTTTAAAATGAAACTCCTTTTCGCGGTTTTCAGAGTACCACTGTTGAAAGTTTTCTTTCTCGGCAGGCAACATGTATTCAACCCCGTAACTGTCAGGAGGGGGCATGGGACCCACATAATCCTGGTTAGCCCAGGTATTAAAAAAGTGTGGAAAATAACCTTTACACCCGGGGAATCCAAAGGCTTTTGGAAGCTTACTCAGTTTCATGGGTAGAAAATTCAAGGTGTCTATAAATCTTATTTGCAACTGTGTGGTTGTTAACATCATCAGCTTGGAACCCTGAGTGATGAGATCTACTTGTACCTTTTCACGAATCATATTTTGCAAAATAAAGAATGAGTCGTAGGCTTTTGAATTGTGGGCCAGCATGGTGTAGCCTTTGAATTCTGTTTGAATGAAGGTGTTAAGGAAATCACCAACGCACGTTCTACCTTCAAACTCCCAGCTGTCGGTGGAAGTTAGATGGTGGGCGTAAATATAGTTAGGCTGGTGTACTCCCGTCTCCTGCGTGCACTCTATATCAAACACAATGTATGCTTCGGTCTTGGTCTGGGGTCTGGCTTTAACCAGGTAGCACTGATGGTTGGTACCAGCATCAAAAGACACGCGACACCTGGGGCATTTCATACCCCTGCATTTGTGATCATCAGGCACATACCGGCCACACTCAAAACAATCCATTTTAGGGCTGCATCTAGCAGCTTTCCTATGGATGTTCAAACAGTCTTGAGAGCGACAAAACATCTTACAGGTGCGACACCTCACCTTCAGGACAACGTCTTCGACGCAACCATCCCTCTGGCACATCTTACAATGCATTTCACACTGATGACGTTCCGTGTTGCTGTAAATGTGGTCGCAATGTGTACACACGTATCTGGCTCCCAGAAAACCTTTAAGGTTCAAGATGCCGTAAAAGTGGTTATCATGGTGAAGGACATATACAGTCTTGTGCCCCACACGGGTCCCGGTTGTAAAATACTTCCAAGAGCCATTGTGATAAAGAACTTTCACGGTCACCGAGAAATAGTTTTCAAATAGACTGATGTCCCCAAAACCGACCAGACGGTCTGGAGGTATTTCAAGAACCTTATGGGCTTCAGACGCTCTAGCCAGGATGACAGCGTCGGGGGTGTCGCGCCCCATCAACAACCCAGCGATGCTGGCCGCAAGACAAGTGTTGGTTGAATTATTGTTAAAGTCGAGCAGCCAGCGCTGCTTCTTACCTATTATCTGGCTGTATAGAACGCTCTTTAAAGGGCGTGAAACACCCCCCTCACGACCCCGTACAATGAGGGCTACGACTCTGAAAGTGCCAAAGGCGACTAGTTCCGCATTGCTCTGTAAAAGCCGCTCCAGGTTTTCTAAAAAGTCTACGGCGTCAAACACATCTCGCGCTGCCCTTCTTGTGAACAGCGGACTATCAAAACCCTGCCCCTGGAAACGTAGCTGGAAAAAATCATTGGGCCCCACATCGCGTAACAACCTTTCAATGAGCGCTTGCACCGCCTGATGTATAGCAAACACCCCTTGTTCGGTGGACGTTATTAGGTGTAGGTTAGCAAACCTAAACTCCTCGTAGTGCTCGGTGGCCCTAAATCTCTCCACATTACGCCTGTAGCTTCTAACGCTCTCTAAAAAGACAATCTCTGAATCCTCATTTTGAGGGGGTTGACTTTCTGGGGAGCTTGTTGCGGTATCATTTTGAGGGTCCTGGTTTAGTAGGGGGTCTTGTTGTCTTTTAAAGCGTCTTGTAGCACACATTCTGGCTTTCTTTAGCTTCCTGATTAAACACCGGCGTTGTTTAGCGCTATTGGCCCACTTTTGTTTTTTATGGGGCTCTGCTTTTCTAGGGGCCAGACCCCTGCCTATCTGTGCAGTATGTACAGCACCTCTGTGTGGAGTGTTCCTTGAGGCCTCTGTTATAGGGCCATGCAAAGACGCCTCTAAGGGTTCCGGTTGGGGTTGTGTTGGTGTTCTAACATCAAAACCCTTCAACCTGCCTTCCCTGGGGCTGTCCTCTCCCGAACCTGTGTTCTGGTGTATGGCTGGTATCGCGGTATATGACCCGGACTTGGCTTTTGAAACAGCAAGCCTCTGTTTGCTGTGTTCTATGCACTTTTTATGCCCACGTAAGCGTAGGAAACGAAGGGATTTTGTTAGAACGGTTTGTACCTTACGGGTATATTTTGAGGTGTGTATTTTACTAACACAGGGGGCCTGTCGTTTCTTTAGGAGCGGTCGTTGTCCTAGTCACGGTTGTATAGTCCCTATGTCTGATCCTGCTTCCTGACAAGTTTGGAGGATTACTCTTTTACAGAGGTCAACCCTTTGCAATATCTTCTGCTGTGCCGCAGCCATGGATATGTCACAGCTACCCCCCAAGCCCCATTTTAAGGTTGCGGTGACCGCTTGGCGCTTTAGTTTTCTGACAGCCAATTGTATATCCTTTACATACGCATCTAGTACCGGCTTTGGATTTATAGAGTCATATTTTGGAGGGTTTGGGGTGAATACATGTGTTGTGTGTGTAGCAACCTCTACAACGCCAGGGGTGTCTATAGTGTTTTCAAAACCCCCACCATTCTGTAACTGCGGGCCTGGGGGAATCATGGAAACAGGGTCCCAGTGCGAACACCCCGGGGCATCTGGGGACGGGATCATACTAAATACCCCCTCCATACTCTGATTGGACCATTCGCCCTCCCCTGTACTAGCAGCAGTGTATATTGCAGGGGATGTCGCTGGGCTGGTTGGGTCGTAAACTCCCAGAGGGGGTATAGAGGACATAAGAAGGGGTGCGTTTAATTGATTGTCGCAATAATCAAGGGCGCCACAAGCTAAGGTCCTATTGTGCAAAACCCCATTGCTGGTGTTAGAAGGGCCCGCGTACGCTGCTTCTGATGTTCCCTCAAGGCTGTCTACCGTTCCACCTACTGGGCTACCCTTTTCAGACACTTTGTCCTTAAAAACGGATGGGGCGACTATCATAGTTTTTAGGTTTTGGTCTCGGGGACACGCCTCTATATGACTCTTTAGTTTGTTTGAAACTCCCGAAGGTTTCATAGGCGGATCGGGGGTCTGAGGTGTAACAGGTGTGCTTAAGGGGACCTTGGGTGTTTCTACTTCTGCCGCATCTAACCTCTGCTTATTCTTAAGATATTTTCTTGAAAGCCTGCTGACTTTAGGGGCTTGTGGTTGTAACAGAGTTTCCGCAACAGGCGTCGCTGTCGATGGGTCCTTAGAGAGCCCCGTGGTAGTGGGTTCGCTCCCCTGCTTAGCAGCATTTTTTAAAGATAGATCTACAGGAGACGTCGGGGGTTCAGAAGCCACAGGTTTCTTGCTGAGGTCTAAGGGCCCTTGTTGGGACATATAACTGCCCTTCTTCTTCTTGAGGTTTATGGGCCCGGTATGGGGTATGGGTTTCAGCTGCTTTTTGTTAAGGGCAGGCTTGGTTGTGATGAGCTTCCCCTTTGAGACCTTGAGAGGTTTCTGCTCTGCTGCGGGGTTTTTACACAAGCCTGGCTTTACAGCGGTTGGGGTTGTGAGCACTACTCCACGGTTGACACCCACCTCTGGTGAAATAGACTGTCCTGTAAAAGGCTTCAACAGTTTGGTGGTGGGCTTGATTTTGCATTTCTGAGATGTACCTGTTGACTGGTGTATATGGCGGTAATAAGAACAGAGTTTATCCTGGCGAACACGCCTACTCACAGCTTTCGCCGTAGGCCCCTTGTTCAGAACGATCTTTGTGATATCAGCCAACGGCTTCGTAGCTCTCTTAGCCTTATGAGTATCAGCTCCGCTGTTCTTTTGAGCTGCTCCTAGAAATGTAAAATAAAAAATATATATATATATTAGAAACACGCATGAATCTTGTATAAGATGCTTACACTACCCTCCGCAGGACCCCAGGTACTCTAAGTCTGAGACCCCTTGATTTTGAGAGACCGCCGCAGGACCCTGGTACTCTGTCTGAGACCCCTTGATTTTGAGAGAATAAAACTCAGAGAGTTCTTTTTTTTTTTGTTTCACACCCTTTTGTAAAAACACACCTTTTAGAGGACTTTTCCCAGATCCTTTCTTTTTCGCGGGTCCATCTTTAGATGCTGTAGCTTTCCTTTTCACAGTTGTTTCTTTTGGGCGTTGGGGCGCGTCTTGCACAATCACGATGTCCTGGCGTGGCTCAGGGGGCCCTGTAAAGAAAAAATAATCACATTTGTAGTATAAGCCAGACCTTAGCAGACGCCTCTGAGGAGCGTTCCTATAGTTCACACTTGTTTTTTTTTTTTTAGGGGGTACTAGGCCCTCCTCCCTGGTCTTAAACCTCTGAAAACCATCGCCCTTTTGATTTACCTGTAGGAAGGGGATTAGCCTGTGCACTCGGCGGCGCGTCTTGAGCCACGGGTATGCGCTGTAGATCGTCAAGAATCCTCTGTAGTTCCGGATTCAGACCTATAAAAAGTATACACATGTGAGAACACATTAGGAATGCAGTGCTTCTAAGATACCGGTGTGTGCAGTAACTCGGAAGTAAGCATCTCTAAGTGCATATACCTGTCTCTATGGTTTGCATTTGCGAGTCTGTGAGGATTAATTCATCCAGGTCCGAGTCCGTGAGGGTTAATACAGGCAGGGCCGAGTCTGTGAGGGTTAATACAGGCAGGTCTTGTGGCTGGGGGTAGATATATAAAATGAAAAAAGGGGGTGCTTTAAAACATATCTCATAAACACTATGTTACAGTTACATACCTCGTAGAAAAACACATATCACACCTTGAAAATCAACACATGCGTATTAGCTTTTACTTATGGGTGGCTGCATAAAATAAACATGCAGCGACTTCGGCGTGTCTATAATATTGAAAAAACAGCCATTTAAAACCCATGCCCAAGCCTTCAAAACTGACTAGGAAATTCTTTTCTACATGGCTATAGAAGTGCCTTACTAAGGGTTCTACCATTTATGACATTATTATCCTTCTACATGTGCTCGGGACTCTGTTGTAACATGCACACGTTACTTTTCACATGTAACATTCTGTTTGCTACCTCTTACATTTTGTTTGCTATAGATACATACACAAGTGCCAGTATTGACTACGTAATGTTTGTTCTTGTGCTTGAGGGCCCTCCATATATTGCAGTATTACACCTCTGTTTATTTTGTACGCTTTTGTAACCTGCACTTTTTTTTCCTCCTATAATGCATCGTTTGCTACCTCATGTATTTTGTTGGGTCACGATTGTCATTATTGCGTCATTCAATGTAACGTTTGCTTTTGTATTTTGTACACTTGTAATGTTCTCATGTACCAGTTTTGTTCCTTTTGTGAAGCGTTCTGACACCTTGGGGTAAACTCCACGCTATATAAAAAAAAAAAAAAAACAAATGCCTTAAACGACATTGAGGAATCCCCACACACTTCCCTTCAGGGATTGCTGAGGTAGGAACCGCCCCACCAGTGACATCATCGGGACTCCCCTGATGTCACTGGAGGGGCGGGCCCTACCCCACCAGTCCCTGAGGGGAAAACAACATACCGCCGCCATCGGGAGCCTCGTGGGAACCTCGGGAATGTCGCCTCGGCCCCCATAGAGCAGCACAGGCCATACGCTTGCTCTGGGGGCATCATTTTAAAACACAAGGGGCCTCGACACCCAACAACCCCACAACAGCCGCACATAGCCCGGAGCTCCGCATGAAGCACAGCGGGCTCCGGGCGCTTGAATTATTATTATTTTTTTTTTTAAACGGGAGCTTAGCGCCCCAGCAACCCAACAACCGCCGCACAGCCCCCAGGAGCCCGCATGAAGCACAGCGGGCTCCGGGCGCTTGAATTGTTTATTTATTTATTTTAAACGCTGGCCTAGCGCCCCAGCAACCCCACAACCGCCGCACAGTCCTCGGAGCCCGCATGGAGACACAGCAGGGCTCCGGGGTTTGTTTATTTCATTAATTAAAGAAAAAAAAAAAAAAAAAAAAAGCCGCAACAGTAGGGCACAGGAGCCCCCACACCCTCCGCACATGCCCCGGAGCCCGCATGGCGCCCAGCGCGGCTCCGGGGCCTTCAACTTTGAAAACATCCGTGGGCCTCGAGCCCCAGTAACCCCCCACAGCAGCCGCACATACCCCGGAGCCCACGACCTCCACAACGGAGCATATGTGCTCCCAACACCCACCACTCAAACTCGGAGCCCGCATGGAGCCACAGCGGTGCTCCGGTTATTTATTTATTTTATTTTTTAAATGTTTTGGGGCCTCTCTAAGGCCAAGTAGGAACCCCCCACCCCTCCCATCGTCGCACACGCCGCGGAGCTTGGTCTGAGGACCGCAGGGGCTCCGGGTCATTTCTTTAAAAACAGCGCCGCAACTGGGCACAGGAGCCCCAACACAGCCTCAAACCCCCCAGGAACAGCGCATGGAGCCCAGCGAGCTCCGAGGGGCATTACTTTTTAAAATGACGGCCTAGCGCCCCAGCAACACCCCCGAGGGTCACACACAGCCTCAGGGGCCAAGGAGGCCCCACCACCACGCCGTAAGCAGCATTAATTTTTTAACTGGGGCCTCACGCCCCACCACGGACCCCCGAGGGCCCCAGCACTGGCCAGGTTGCTCAGGAGCCACCACAAAAAAAAACCCTCGCAGACCCACCGGAGCTCCGCATGGAGCACAAGAGCTCCGGGGGTCTCTTATTTTTTAACAAGAGGGGTCTGGAACCCCTCAGGCCTCACAGGGCACTGGAACCCCACCCCTGTGCCAGACAATCACCCCTTACCGGAACTCCAACCCACAGGTACCAGGACCACTACGAGGCCTTGCTACAGTTTGGGCCATGGACACACTCAACACCACAGGACCAGCCACCAGTGTGTGAGTACTTAAAACGTTTTTATTATTGCTAAATTGCTTGAGTTTATTTTGGCAACTTCTGGGGGACTCCCGTTGGCAAACATCTAAAACTGTTGCTAGACACTGTTAAGCCTTAAAATTACAACCATATTTTACAGACACCCCACCCCCTCTCTTGAAACTAAGCAGTCTATCCACACTCACATTAAACATTAATTAAAACAACGTAAACATCCTCACACCTTGCTTTAAACAGTCTTTAAAAATACACCCTTGTTCATATTAAATACAAGCACATGTTGATTTGAGCCTCTTACAAAACTCATAATTATAAATGTTTCACAGTCCCCATTATTCACATTTTAAAAAGTATAACACATAGCCTTAAACATTAATTGTAACTGCGAGCACCGGCCTATATAGCTAAAAAAAAAAATAAAAAAAAAAAAACCATTTTAAAATGCAACTCTGTTTACTTAAATGCAACCCCATACAGTAAATAAAATCAGCATGCACCCAACCCCTTATTTATTTACCTTCCTTAAGTTGTCGCAGGCTGCGTCAATCTGTGACAAGTTGCTCTGATCCATTATTCCCTTTAAAGTCCTGGGACGGGTCTGTGCCAATGCAAATCACAAATACGACCTTCCAGAAGTGTGGCCTCTGTATGTGTTTTGTGTTTGAGACCTGTATTTGCGGTGGTTTTATACCTTTGAACGGTCCGCTCATAATACATGTAGCCTTTGTGGAGGTGGACTCCTAATGGGTGATAGTGCATTGATTTTGCGACTTCATTTCCTGACCCATGACCCCCTGAGGACATACCTTTGAGGCCCTCTTACGGACGCTTCACATGGTCCTAAGGGTCCTCCTTTTGCGTTCATCTTATCACAGTATCTGTGGCTAATTACATTTCAGGGACTTTAAGTTGCTGGCTTTTGTGCTCATCTTGTCCTAGGCCGTAATTATCTTTCGCATGCTCTAGGGCATCTCCTGCAGACAGTGTAACTTATCACCGGGACATCTGCTAATCCCTCTTTACCTCTTTTTGTGGGGATCGTGTGCCCTTGCATCTGTGCTAAATTACATTTCAGGACTTTAAGATGCTTCCCTTTGTGATCACCTTGCACTTTACCACGTCTTCTGATAAGCAATATCGACAACCCATTTGCTGAAGTTTGCTGCAGCTGCCGCTGTCCTTAAGATGGGCTCGCAGGTCCTTGGGGTCAGCCTTTTGCATACATATTATACCTATACATCTGCTAATCA